>NC_081408.1:772904229-773539757 GCF_030272615.1 Cryptomeria japonica
AAAAACCAAATCAAAAAAAAAATCAGGGCATTTTAGCGCATGAGAGCAACATCTTAGCGCGTAGAATACTTCTGTTAGCGCATCCAAACTTCAAATTAGCGCGTTAGTTCAAAACAGTAGCGTTTCATCTTAAGGCAAAAATAGTGCAAAATACTTTAGCGCATCAGAAAAACAGTCTAGCGCGTGGAAACAACAGCTTAGCGCGTGGAAATCAAACATTAGCACATAAGGTCAAACAGTTAGCGCGTGACAGGCCCAGAATAGCGCATAGGTTGTTTAACAGTTAGACAACAATTTTTACAACAGTTCAAACTTTAGCGCGTGTCCGGGGGCAGCCTAGCGCGTAAGCTTATTATTTTAGCGTATCAAGAAATTTTAGTAGCGCATAGAAACTCTGTTCTAGCGCGTAATCGAAAATAGAAAAACAGAAAGCAAAAACCGGAAAATTTTTTGAAATTTCAAAAACATTTTTAGAAGCCTTTTTCATCAAAAATCATTTCTCATCACAACAGAGTGACAAACAAACCACTTTAAACTATTTCTCAAGCCAAATTTGTGACAAAAACGAACGTTGTCAGAATCCTAAAACACATCGCACAATAGAGGATGTCTCTCCTATCATAATCCAGAAATCTCATCATCAGTGTCAACAGAATCCTTTACCATCCTACGGATTTTATCTCAAAACACTTGTTTAAAATTTTCAAATTGTCAAATCAAGTTTCCAAATCGGGAAGCTTTTATTCATATCATTTGACACGCTTTGTCGTGAAGGGGCATCTAAAAGCCTTCACTTTGATAGAGTAAAATTTGAAATTTTCAAAAACAAGAATCAACTGAATCCAAACCAATCAAAGGAAATCATTGATCACTCATGCATGACTAATCCCCTTATTCTGAGAAGAAAGAACCTCTATTGTAACATCACATTGAAGAAACAACAACCTAGTTTTTCCAAATTCATCAAGAGAAATAAGTTTTTATACATCAATCGTCAACTCTTCAAATCCCATCGGGTATTCCTTCATCACGTCAAACGGTATATCCAAAACAAATCTAGCGAATTTGACAAAGGACCTTTGAAAACAAGAGCATACTGTCAAAAGTCTGCTTTTAATCAAACCATCAACCGCGGCGGAAGGATCAATCCAACATTCTTGCCCGACGAGTGCATCACATATAACACATCTCGACCAGAACCACCAACCCCCGAGCAACACATCAACGAGGCTTTTGTCCCTTTCATCACTAAAAGTTTCTACTAAAATGCCTGTTACTCGCTCTCAACGAGACAAACAAAGCGAGACCCACGTAGAATCAAGTATGAATCGCAGATTATCAAATCCTTTTGAAATTCCACCCGTAGAAGAACCTGAAATTACTGAAGCACTTCTTCGGGAATGTCAAGAAAACCCTTCCTTCCAAAAGCTTGTAGAAAAGCTCATGGAAAATGACAAGGAAAAGTATATGCTCATGCTCACAAGTAAAGGCGTTAAACTTCCTGAAGATTTCGATGCAAACATTTTTCAAACCGGATCTCGACAATATGCATATCAAAAACAACAAAGAGAAGAAGAAACTCACATACCTGAGCAACATATTCCAGAGCAGCACATTCCAGAACAACGCATACCAGAAATGCGTATACCTGAACTCGAAACACCAGAGCAAAATATACCATTTACCACACCTTTTCAGCTGAGAACCAATACAAGGCAAGAACTCTTCCCTCGGTAAGATAATGCGTCTTTGGTTGCTCTTACTCAACAAATGCAAATGTTGCAAAGGCAAATACAAGATATGCAACAAGGGACAACAGTATAGTACTCTTTAAACGAAATCTGTCCTTACCCATTTGACAGAAGATTGAACATGGTGCCTTTTCCTCCAAACTCAGACGTTCCCAAATTTGATAAATATGATGGAAAAAGTGATCCCCGAGATCATGTTCGAGAATTTTGCACACTGAGTCTTGAATTTTCTCATGATGACACCTATTTGATAAGGTTATTCCCCAGAAGCTTGGGAGGGCAAACCATGGAATGGTTATCCAAAATCTTGCCACCTGTTAGATCATTTGATGAATTGGTTAACAAATTCATAACCCACTATTCCTACAACATCCAACATGCCATAACAATGCTAGATGTTTGCAACACCAAACAAAAGAACAATGAAACATTCATGGTGTTCCTTCAATGCTGGCGACGCATGGTATCACGATATCCTCGAGATATTCCTGAAAAGGAGAAGATGGAAATCTTTATCGATAACTTGAATGGCGAAATGAGTTATAGACTAAAGTTTCAGTGCATACCATCTTTCGCTAAATTGATTGAAAATGGCATTCAAGTAGAGGAAGCATGTGTCAAAAAGGGAACGCTCAAATTTTACAAGGAAGGAACAAACTCATCAAACTACAATAATCAGAACAACACCAACCTTGACAAATCTCGATTTTGGACCCGAAACAAAAACGAAGGCAACAATGAATCATATGATCCCAAATCTAAGCAACCAGTGCTTGCATTATCCGGAAATCCTCAAAATGCGAAAAATCCTAAAAATGCTACTCCCAGTGCTAACACATATGCACCAAACACCGATCAAGGACAACTCAACACAAATAACACCAATGATACTCAAAGCAAAAACATGAATCCAGGACCTAACAACAATTCACGCAACAACACGAACAATTTCCAAAAGCGCATCTTCACACCACTGGGACAATCATTAGAATTCGCCTTCAGAGAACTTTTGGCAAACAAGATTCTTTCTTTGCCTCCAATTAGCAACTATGAACCCCCAATCAAACCACCTTGGTGGAATGATTCACACTATTGTGATTTCCATCGCAACAAAGGTCATAGAACAAACGAGTGCATGAGATTGAAACACATAGTACAAGACATGATTGATCGAGGTGACTTAACAGTGGACGGTCTTAAAACAAATGGTGATCACGGAGCCTTCAAAAATCCTCTCCCAAATTACAACAAAGATGGAGCATCAACTTCGGATGATACGCGTGGCGCTCGTATTAATCACATCTACAACAACACAATCAACCACATATCAGCTGAAGATCATCAAGTCAATGTCATCACCATTCGAGATCGGCATGATCATGAATCTGTCAATGTAACAACCCGAACTCAGAAATATGTCTTGAAGGGACATACTGCACCTACAACTACCACACCAAAAATCCAATATGACTTGGTTAGCCAACTACGCAAGACTCCAGCTCAGATATCTATCCTGGAATTATTGAAACTATCACCAAAGCACAAAGACATATTGGAGCAAGCATTATTGGAAACAAATGTACCTCAAAATCTAGATACAGACAGATTTCAAGCCATATGACAGGACCTCATAACCTCACCTTCTCAGAGCATGACAATACTTCCTTGAGTCATCCACATAATACTCCTCTCCATATTGAAGTCATTGTTTGCAAACACCGAGTAAAGAGAGTCTTAATAGATGGAGGAGCCGGACTTAATATATGTACTTTAAAGCTTATCCGTGCATTAGGCTTCTCAGAAGAATCTATTGATCCTTGCAAAAAGATCACCATCAAAGCATATGATGATGAGGAAAGGTCATCTAAAGGCAAAGTGATATTACCTATTCAAGTAGGACCAGTACAAAAGGATACTATATGTCAGGTCTTAGATATTGATCTAACCTACAATATCTTGTTAGGACGACCCTGGATACATGAAATGCAAGCAATACCTTCTACATATCACCAGTGTGTCAAGTTTCCTTATGATGGACAAGAAATCTCCATATCAGCTGATCACAATCCATTTCAACATTGCAACGTAATGGGGGCAGCCCAAGACAGTTTGGCTCCTCATAATAGAGAAAAGCAGCGATCCTTGACATCATATCTACAAACAGCAAAACCCAACTCCTTATGGGGAGACTTCAAGCAGAAGATGCAAATCAAAGACCAAGGCATGGGAGAATACTCTTTGGAGCCTTTATGTTTGGCCAAATTGCCAACATCACCTAGATCGCATGGTTTACCTACTACATCAACACATCTGGCCACTCAGCCCATCACTAAATTTGATGGTACCTTCATCCAATTGGGTACTCTAGCACATGAATCAGAAGACAAGGACGTTCTTAGCTTCTTAGCTGGCTATACAAAGATGAGGAAGAAGATCATAGAGCAGCTGCTCTGGACATTGTTCTACCAACACACCTGTATGGAAAAGGCTATTTAATCATACAGCAAATGGGATATGGCAGTAAACGACCTATTGGGAAACGCAAAGAAGGAGTCACTGAACCTATAGATCTTCCTTCACAACCTAGTAGAAACAAAGCAGGATTGGGTTCTAAACTCACATTCCTATTGAAACGGCCACCACACACAACTACAAAACCTCAATGGAAGGTGAAGAAGAAGTACAAAGAAGAATCCTGGGAGGAAGCACTCTTTGAATCAGCAGAAACAATCCACAAGGCACGGGAACATCAAGATCAAAAGTTGCATCAGGAAAAGCTACTAAGTCATAAGAAGGCCCTATCTGCAGCAGTAGCTCATATTCAAATACCAATGTCTCAAAAACAAATCATGTCATCTCCCGATACCATTATTCCTCCCCGAGGAAGCACAGTCTATGAACAAATCCAGCAAGTAGAAGACGGATCTGATACATAATCTACAAAAACCATCAAAATGGTATCCATCATCAAAGATTTGTTTTCACCATACAACATACCTGTTTACAGCACAGATAGAATCTGGGACGATGCCTATGAGACAGATTCCAATGAATATGAATGGGGTACCTGCTCCAATGCTACTACAGAAATCCCTGATGATACTGATTCTATATCCCTTTCTCAAGAAAAATATAACGCAGAAGATAGACCTCTTGAATTTGGACCACAAAATATCTATGACGCTAAGGAAAGCGAACAGGAACATTATGAACAAGTCTATGTGGAAGATAATACCATCGAGGACCTTGACGGATTCCTGGACTTCTTTAAAACCAAAATCCATCACGATGCAAACTCTGTCCTAACACTCACAGTAGCCGAACTTGATCCACCCAACGATTCCTTACCGCTTGTCTTTCCTGACCTCATCAACTGGGATGAACCTGAAATCCATGATATACCAATATTCCCAGATGATGAATCTATTATCCATTACCTATGTACCGTAAATCTGGAAACAGGCTCTACCAGTGAACGAAATAACGATATCTGTCAATCAGGGAGTGCCAAGTCTCTAAGTCGCAAAAATGAACCAAATAAGGGATCCGATGCTGAAAACCAGTCAATGGAAGCTCTAGATCACAAAAAAGTAAAAATAACGGACGCATCTGAGGGTGAAAACCTTTTTAAGGCACCTAACGATGGGAGACTTGACACTCTTCCTGAGCACTTTCATGAGCAATCACCCATTTTGATTGAGCCCACTCAATCAATCAACATTGGTACCACAGAAGTAGCCAGAAATATTCACCTTGCAAAATCTCTGACAGAGGAAGAAAGATCGGCATTCATCATCTTCTTTAAAGAACAGCAAATTAAATTTGCTTGGTCATATGCTGATATGCCCAGAGTAGATCCACACTTAATCATGCATCACTTGTCCATTTCTACAGGAGCTAAACTAGTCAAGCAAAAGCTACGAAAGATGAATCCACAGGTGGCACTCATGGTCAAAACTGAACTAAAGAAATTATTAGATGTCGGATTCATTCGACCCATTGACTATGCAGAGTGGATTTCCAACATCGTTCCAGTATCAAAACCAGATGGTAGTATCAGAATATGCACTGACTTCAGAGACGTCAACAAAGCTTGTCCAAAAGATGACTTTCCTCTGCCCAGTATCGACATGATTGTAGATCTTACAGCAGGCCACGCAATGCTCTCACTAATGGATGGTTTCTCAGGCTATAATCAAATCAAAATAGCTCCTGAAGATCAAGATAAAACCGCGTTCACCTGTCCTTGGGGAACGTATTGCTAGAATGTTATGCCTTTTGGCTTAAAGAATGCAGGGGCCACCTATCAAAGAGCAATGACCACAATATTCCATGACATGATGCACACATTTATGGAAGACTATGTGGATGATTTATTAGCTAAATCCTTCACTAGAGCCAAACATCTCGGCATCCTAACAAAGATTTTTGATCGATTGGAGAAATTCCAATTCAGGCTCAACCCTAAGAAGTGTGTCTTCGGGGTTACATCAGGCAAGTTACTAGGCTACATTGTCTCAGCAAAAGGTATTGAAGTAGATCTAGCAAAGGTACAAGCCATTATGGACATGCCACCACCAAAGAATATCAGTCAACTCAGATCTCTACAAGGACGACTTCAATCAATCAGGCGATTCATCGCTCAGCTAGCAGATAAAAGTCTACCATTTAACCATTTACTACACAAAAATGTACCATTCAAATGGGAGGCCAAGTGTGCAGAATCTTTTTACCAAATCAAGCAGTACCTGACCACCAGTTCTGGTACCACCAGTCGCAGGAAAGCCTCTTATTTTATATATCTCAACAACAGATATATTGTTGGGGGCACTATTGGCACAAGAAGATCAACAAGGAAAGGAACGCACCATATATTATATCAATAGGACATTGAATGGATATGAACTCAACTATACATTCATTGAAAAGGCTTGCCTAACAGTGGTCTTCGCATCTCAAAAGTTCCGACATTATATGCTAGCACACACCATCAAGCTAGTAGCAAAAATTGATCCTCTCAAATATCTACTCAACAAGGCAGCTCTTACAGGCCGATTGGCTAAATGGGTCATGATTCTTAGTGAGTTTGGCATCCAATACATAGAAAGATGAGCCATCAAGGGGCAAGCAATTGCAGATCAACTGGCTGAAGCACCACTACCAGGCAAACACACCATGGAGATTGAATTTCTAGACAGGGATGTTCTTGCTCTTTCTACTAAACAATGGACCCTATACTTTGACGGATCCTATACACAACATGGTTCAGGAGCTGGCATTTTGTTCATCACTCTTGAAGGACACACTATACCAAGATCATATAGGCTCATGTTTCCATGCACAAATAATGTGGTTGAATATGAGGCACTGGTCATAGGCATCAAAATGGCCGTAGAGTGGAAAATCACAGAGTTAAAAGTCTATGGAGACTCACAACTGGTTGTCCATCAAATCAACAACGACTATCAGACAAAGGATGACAAGCTACTACCCTACAAACGAATGGTGGATGACTTCAAACAGTATTTTGTGCATATCACCTTCGAGCAAATACCAAGGTTGAACAACAAAGCAGCCGATGCAATGGCTACTATCGCTTCACTACTACAAATTCCAGAGCAACAGAGTCGTTACGAGTTCCTGGTAGAGCAACTGTTCTCCCCCGCCTAAGACCACTCTGATTCCCATGTTATCTATGCCTTGACTAGTTCAGATTCTCCGTTATATGGACCCATATACGACTACCTCAAGCACAATATCCTACCCATTGACCAATCCCGTAACCAAAAATGTAACTTTATCCGACAAGCTACTCGCTACACCCTTACCGCAGATACTTTGTATCGTCGAGGACTTGATGGTACTCTTCTTCATTGCCTTGATCGTAATGATTCCGATTCTGCTTTACACGAGCTTCACAAAGGTATTTGTGGCACACATTCAAGTGGCACTACTCTTGCTAAAAAGCTTCTAAGGATGGGGTACTACTGGCCTACAATGGAAAAAGACTCATATCACTTCGCCAAGAAATGTCCTAAATGCCAGATCCATGGTAATCTCATACATGCACTAGCACAGGAACTACAGCCATTTACAACATCTTGGCCCTTTTGTCAGTGGGTACTAGACTTAGTTGGCAAAATTCATCCTTCATCTTCAAATGGACACAAGTTCATTATAACAGCAACAAAATATTTTACCAAATGGATCGAAGCAGTTCCCATGACCACAGTAACTGGGAAACAAATTGCCTCTTTTATCCTCAATTATCTAATCTGTAGATATGGTATTCCAAGTTCAATCATCACGGATAATGGACGGCCCTTCAAGAATCAAGATGTCCAAGAACTATGTGAAAAATTCAAAATCCAACATAGGTTCTCTACACCATATTACCCACAGGGAAATGGTCCAGCAGAAGCATCAAACAAGACAATACTGAAAATCCTCAAGAAAACAGTAAATGATGCAGGTAAAGATTGGCATGTACAACTCAATCCAGCACTTTGGGCATATAGAACCAGCATCTGCACACCTACAGGAGCAACACCATACTCATTGGTATATGGATCAGAAGCCATTTTACCCCTGGAGGTGGAAATCCCATCTCTCAGAGTCTCTTTAAAAGGCTTAATCCCAGATGAAGAGTATCGAGTTAACCGACTGCAAGAACTTGAACTATTAGATGAAAGACGCCAACATGCTTACACTCATCTCAAAGCATATTAGCAACGCATGTGCAGGAGCTACAATCACAAGGTCATTCCCCGAAACTTCAAAGTTGGTGACCTAGCCCTCAAAGAAAATCCAAGAAATCAGCAAGATCGAGAAAAGAAAGGGAAATTTGAACCTAACTGGTTGGGTCCCTATGTTATCATATCAGTCTATGGATCAGGTGCCTATCAGCTAACAAATTATGAAGGAGATGTGCTCGACGAACCAACCAACAACATCCATCTAAAGAGGTACTACACTTAAGTGGCCTAGTGCACGGAAAAAGCCAAAATAAGCAAAAAAAAAAAAAAAATCCAGAAAAAGCAAAAACAAAGAGTACAAATAAAAACAAATGGTGAAAACCTGGTAAACAGGCGCTCATGTGAAAGAACGGCTCTTCTATCTATTTCCATGCCATTTTATCCATACAAACACTATCGGCCATCGCCCGACACTTAGCCCATATCCATTCAGGACACACTTAGCATAGTCACTATCCTGATTTGTCTATATATATCCTCTTACCACATCCTACCATGGCTTGGAAATCACTGTACATGATCATATCAAGAGACACACTCAGCTAGGGGCATTAACTTGTTCAAAAACTTGCAAACATTCAAGACATCACAACTAGTGCAAAAACTCAGAAGTATGACATCCAACAAACAAAACTACGCTTCATCACAAAAACCAAAACAAAATAATTCACAAACATACCAAGGATGGATGATTTTCTGAAGTACTAAATGTTGCATTCTTACATAAAGTCTTGACTAGTTTTGCATTTTGAACATTTTGAATTATTGGATTCTCTTCCTTGTCTCACTAAATGCTTCACAGCTAGAGTCAAGAGGAACTTCCAATATTTTCTTAGTCTTCTGTCTAGGAGGAGATCACTTGTACTGTGTGAACACATGCCTCGAGACGTGATACATTGAATATCACTGAAGGCCTGATTCCACTTCATGCATACAAATGATCAAATCTTGTCTGTTTACGCAATACGCACTCAGGTCATCCTGGTTCAATTATACCTTGACGCTTGTGCTATCTTGCAAAATAAAAAATCATGTAAATTTTTCTCAGGTCATTATGGTTCCATTATACCATTATGCTTGTATAAATTTTCAACATATCCTAAACAAATCAAAGCTCAATGATGAAACTTACAAAGAAAGCAAATAACATATGGTTATATCAGATGGCAAATACAGAATGAGGGATGCTCCAAAAACCTTAGTTGCATATCATTTTACAATTAGTTGCATATCATTTTACATGTTTGCATATCATTTTACAATTAGTTGCATATCACTTTACATGTTTGCATATCATTTTACAATTAGTTGCATATCATTTTACAATTAGTAGCATATCATTTAACATCATGGCATATCATTTAGGCATGTTTGCATATCATTTAAACATCTCATTTTCAAGATACATCTCACGGCATATAAAAGCATACATCCTGCATCATACATTACATCATATATTTAAGCATTGCATCATCACATAAAACAACCCACATAACATGCATCCATATAAACACATCATATGATCAAATGCAAATGGTGCCATATATATATATATATATATATATATATATATATATATATATATATATATATATATATATATATATATATATATATCTCAAAAATGATCCAAATGTACAAAATGTGTCAAAACTGTGTCCAGTACAAAGAATACAATGCTAAAAAATACAACAGAGACCATGTCTCTCAAGTATGACTATCCCCTAATGGAGATGGTCTTGCTCCAGATGCACCCGCCCCTGGATCTCCAGGAGGGTCCTGTCTCGGTGGCCCCGTAACACCTCGGCTCTCAGACCATGACCCAGTAGTTCGAGATCGACTGGATCTTAACTATGCAAAACTCTGAACTTGTCGGTCCCTGGGTACTGCAGCCTCATAGTGTCGCCTATAATACTCTGCCTCCTGCGCTCTCAGCGCTAACTCTCTCAGGGTGTCTCTCATCGGACCACCCGCCACTGCTCTCTGCATGCTTGCCACCACCTCCTCTGCTCACCCCCTCTGCTCTATCTCAGTGTCTCACTCAGTAGTCAACTGAGAAATCTGTCGCTGATAGGTCAAAATCTGTGCTTGCAGCTGCTGCACAGTAATCTGCAAGGTCCGTATCTGAGCATCCTCCATATGACCTGGAACTCGAACTCGTAGCGGTACCTGTGCTAGAGGAACCCCTCCCACTCAGCCTGTCCTCAGTACTGGAGGTGGGAGTACATCCGTCCTCCTCCTCTGTGCTGGTCGACTAGGCTCATCCTCACCCCCACTATGGCTAGCACCTCCCCCACTCTCCCCTCTCTACCGGCTCCGATAGTGAATCCACCTCTCCCCCTCTCTATCCTCCCCTATCGCACTGCTCTCTCCACACCTCTACCTCCCCGCCTCCCTCTACCTCATCTCCCTCGTCCTCCTCCTCCTCCATCCTCCCCATCATCTCCGTCGTCTCCCCCATCTACCTCCTCCCCATCTGAATCAAAGGCTGGCCTCATCTCCTCAGGATCAGAAATCCTGGCCACCGCCCGCGCAGCAAACAAACGAGCAAACTCATTTGTCATACCCGCATCCTGAATCTTCGAGGCATAGTCCTAGATCTACCCGGCCAATCCCACAAACTCCTCCACTGCCACGGCACTATTAATGGTCGGCCCCCAATCGGCCACATCCTGTTGCCGCCGTGCATATAGGCACGCTCCCTGAGGAATACCCTGCTGGTGCCCAAACTGCCTCAAAACTCAGGTCACCACAAATCACTCAATCACGAACGAGGTTCTCCCAATCAGGTACCTGGTCATGAATACAAAGGGCATCTCCAGCCCATCCTCCGCCCACACCTCACATCCTGTATACGGTCGCCAGGTGACCGTATCTATATCATCAAAAACCCTCCTCCAATGCTCTAGTTTGCCCAGCTTACGCTGGACAACTAGACCCCTGTATCCATAGGCATATGCGCATCCTACAGGCCTGTCCCTATCTGCTAGTGGCCTCGCTGCTGGAATATGCTCCCAGCACCATACCTATAATAATGTCACGCCAGCTGACAAACTGCCGTAACCGAGGTATACTACCTCATGCAGACTCCTGTATAAATGAGCCAGCATAGCTAACCCCCATGCAAATCTCCGCCCCTGTGTAATCATCTCCTCCAAAACCAGCCCCCATCCCACCGAGAATCCCTTTGACCTGCGATCAGGACAAAGAAATCCACCAATGAACCCTGCTAGTACGGATGGCAGCGGTGCATAATCTAAATCCAAAAACTCCTGCCATGGAATCTCATAGCCGCAGACTGTATCATCCTGGAATATGCAGCGCAGTGCCTCTGTACCGCCCTCCTCTGACTGCTCATAGGGTAGTAGTGCCCCTACTACCGGGATGCGCAAAATCCGGTAACAGTCCTCAGATGTGACTGTCATCTCTCCCGTAGCAAAATGGAAGGTGTTCGTATCACTGTGCCACCTCTCTGCCAAAGCTGTCAATAACCCTCAATTCACAGTGAACCGAGGCATATCCAAGAGAGAAGTCAATCCACATCTCTCGATAATGTCAAGATCAGCCTGTGACAACCGCGGTATCAATGTCCACGGTCTGGGAAATCTCTCCCGCGACTGAACCACGCCCAATCGCTCCTGTCAACAAGCAAAACAAATCCAATATCAGTTTCCACATCAAAACAAAGATATCAAAATCAAACTTACATCAACAACATGAAACAATTTGCTCATCTATATCAAAGTTCAAAATCCTATCATTTCATATCAACTTGTAAAACAACTCAAATTCTCAAAAACCATATCAAAACTTGTAACACAACTCAAGTCTCCAAAATCACATAAACTTGTAAAACAACTCAAGTTTCCCACCCATGTCAGCTTGTAAAACAACTTAAGTTTCCAACCCATATCGGCTTGTAACACAACTCAGGCTTCACACATTGAACTTGAAACAGAACATGCAAAACAAATCATATTTTGATAAACACAACACAATGATATCTACACATAACTTGGAAAATCGCAAATCAAAACAAGTTATATCAACACATATTGGATAAAAGCATAAAATCATGACAGACAGACCAAATCAAAATTTCAAATCGGCTCATCTCGCAAAAAATTTCCAGATGCGCTAAAAAACCCCGACGCGCTAGGCTGTCTCTCCTACGCGCTAATCTATTTACCCTATGCGCTAGACTCTGTCTACGCGTTAATCTTTCCCCCCCATGCGCCACCTAACCTACCCTATGCGCTAGACTCTGTCTACGCGTTAATCTTTCCCCCCCACGCGCCACCTAACCTACCCTATGCGCTAGACTCTGTCTACGCGCTAATCTACACCTTCTAGGCGCTACCCGTTTGGTCCTATGCGCTAGGTTGACCCTATGCGCTAAAACCCCTTACCTATGCGAACCCCTGTGACCTCTATGCGCTAGGTCTACCCTACGCGCTAACCTATTGACCCGAAGCGCTACCCTACGGCTACCATGCGCTACTATACTTATATGCGCTAACATATTTTTGCTATGCGCTATCCTATTTCTTTCGGATGTGACCCCTAAAAATTGACTCAATGTGCTACTCTAAACTTCGTATGCGCTAAACTACGCCCTAGACGCGCTAAACCGTTAAACCCGAACTTTGAAATTCAAAAAATGACTAAAAACGACAAAATGAAAAGTCAAAAAAGGGGTCAAGAATGTTGACTTACTGGTGGTCCACGCGCTGCAGGTCTCCGGTACCTCCGAACACACTCGAAACGGTGTCTATGATAAGGAATAGGCATTTTCTCTGCAGACCAAATTCTCTTTCTTCAAAGTCAACAAAGCACAAATGAATCTAAATCAAGCTCTTTTCCCCTTTTATAGGAGGAAAATGAAATTAGGGTTAGCCAAATGGACCTGTAATATGGTCGCGGTCTCCCCTATACCATAACATTTGTAACTTATCGGGAGATGAATCAATTTGCACACATTTCACATGCACGAAATCATACACATCATACGCAACTCATCAAATTAGATCAAAAATTTTCAAAAAAAATTGATTCATCTCCCGAGGGGGCATCACCATCAAATATCGAATCTGGGGCATCACACATCATATCGAATCTGGGGCATAACTTGCAAATCAAAAAAGCGACACAAAAATTGCATTTGATCATAAATCATGATAAAGCATCATTTTCTTTGAAATAACATGTGCACACACGTCACTTCAAAGAGGGGCAAAATGTAGACGTATAAAAATGACCATATTCCTAAATGAATATTTTATGTTCATTTCTCTATTTGATTAAATCCAATTTAATTAAATTACCCACATTCTTCTATTTAATTAAGTAAATTGCTCAATTAAATTCACTACACCCATTTAATGAATAAACCATTTTATTCAATTAAATCCCCCCTATCCACTTTTAATTAAATTCAAATTTAATTAAATAGTTCTCCTAAATTGAATAAATCAAATTTATTTAATTGCAACCAAATTGAATAAACTACTTTATTTCAATTAAATCCTATTATCCTTCCATCCACTTGCAAAATCCCAAACCCCTTTCTAATCCCTTCTAGAATCTTCTAATCGCTTCTAATTAACCTAACCCCTCCTCTAAACTTTGTCACATCCCTAAGCAAAGGGAAGTCACTTCTCAAACCCTCAAAGTCTTTGATAACCATTAAAGGTTTTCAACCTTCAACCACTAAATGGCTCAAAGTCTTTGATAACCATTGAAGGCTTTCAACCTTCAACCACTTAATCCCCAAAGTCTCCAATAACCATTAATGGTTAACTCAAACCCTCCTACATGGTTAAAAAATTTGTTTTGACTCAACCTTCATCCAACCCAAGGGTCTCATCGGGCCATTAATGCTTTGACCATGATTATCTCTTAATCATTTGCACAAAGGTTTATCCTTGGATTGACTCTTAATCCATTGGGTAATCTTAATTTAGACTTGACCCTTAGCCTCTAGATAACCATGAGGTCTTCTCAAGCATTCAATGTCTCCAACCCCTTCTCTCAATCCAACCCTATGTTGACACTTTTCACCATTTCATTGGTGCCAATTACAAACATGGATCCCCAACTTTCAAACTCAACCCTTGATTAAACCATTCAATCTTGACCATCCATTTCCCTGTTCTTGCTATAAATAGAGCTCTCATTCCTCCATTTGAAATCATCCTTCAAATTTGTAGCATCACACTTATGCTCAAATACATTCAAGCTTTCTCATTTCATATATGCTCATCATTTAGCCTCTTTTAGATTAGGAATTAGACTAAATATGCATGTTTAGAATAATTTCTTTATCATTTTAGCTCAATCATAGACTAAATATATTATGTTAGGATAGTATTCATACTAATCTTGTCATCTTATCATTTAGTTTATTGCATTTCTAAGATCATACATAGCTTAGCATACCTTTCACATTAAAAACTATCAGTGCATCCCTCGTTCTTGCATTTGCCATCCCTGAACCATTTTGCTCAGTAATCTGAGAGCAAAACATTGGTTTGAGGGACATTGTGAGATAGAGAACCATGGGACCCACCTTGGGAAGCTGAGTAATACGTTATTACTCCATAGCTTGCATCAAGAAGTCTTGTGTGTGTGTGTGGACTAGTATTATAACATATTTTCACATATTGAGTTTTATCAGCCCACTTTTCCCGCATACACTTTTCATAGTGAATATGCTGACTATACTTTGCAGAATGGATTATTATTCGGGGGTGGACATTTGTGTGTGCCAAAAGGTTCGATGAGGGAGAATCTGATACAGGAAAAGCACAATGGTTGCTTGAGTGGTCACTTTGGTCTTAATAAGACTTTGAAATTGGTTCAAAGGCACTATTTTTGGCCTAAGATGCAGGCAGATGTCAGGAAATATGTTGAGCAATGCATGGTATGTCAGAAAGCCAAGGGTACTAGCACGAATGCTGGTTTGTATCAACCTCTTCCCATACCTTCTAGGCCTTGGGATTGCATCAGTATGGATTTTGTGGTAGGTTTGCCCAGAACTAAAGCAGGGTGTGATAGAATTTTTGTGGTTGTTGATAGATTCAGCAAAATGGCACATTTCATACCTTGCAAAACTACTAATGATGCTAGTCATGTTGCTTTTCTTTTCTTTAAGGAAGTTGTAAGAATTCATGGTTTGCCATCGAGTATTGTATCTGATAGAGATGCTAAGTTTTTGGGTCATTTTTGGAAAACTTTATGGAAGAAATTGGGTACTAACTTGTCTTTTGGCTCAGCTTATCATCCACAGACAGATGGCCAAATAGAAGTGGTGAACAGAACATTGGGTAACCTACTCAGATGTCTTACCAAAGAATATGGGCAAAGTTGGGATCAACTCATCCATCAGGCAGAGTTTGCATACAATGATAGTGTGAACAGATCCACTGGTAAGAGCCCATTTCAGATTGTTTATGGAATGCATCCTAGAGGTGTTTTCAAGTTAAATGATATAACTAATTCGCAGCATGTGAGTGGTACAACAGAAGATATGGCACAATCTATGAAAGAAATTCATGAGCAGGTACAGAAGTCTTTACAAGAAACTACTCAAAAAGTTAAGGAGATAGTTGATGCTTCAAAAAGAGATGTTCAATTTTCAGTGGGTGATTATGTGATGGTCCATCTCAACAAGTCACGGTTACAGAAAGGAGTGCCTACTAAGTTTCAAATGAGAAGAGTAGGACCATGCAAAATCTTGGCTAAATATGGCCATAATGCTTACAAAGTTGATTTGCCTAATGAAGTTTCTATGTCTCCTATTTTCAATGTTGCAGATTTGGTGCCATTCAAAGGGGAGCTACCATCAGACTCACAAAGAGTTTCAGATCTTTCTCATTCCCTTTCTGATCTTTCTCTCCCCTCTTCTTCTACTCCCATTCCTCAGCAAGTACTAGATTCAAGAATCATCAAAAAGACAAGACACCATACCTACATGGAGCATCTTATCAAGTGGAAGGATAAACCAGTTTCTGAAGCCACTTGGATACCTGAAAGTGACTTTCTCAAAGCTGGAATTCCTCTTTCTTTACTGCCCAAAGGAGTCACATGACTTCTTTGTCCTTAGGGGAGTATGGTGCAGGAGCACCTGAGCACCTGAATGCTCAAATCCTAGCAGGTATAGCATTTTGTTGCAAATTAAGCATGTGTGTTTATTTTATGCTTCTAGTAGGTTTAATAGGTTTTTTTTGTGGTGTAATAAGGTTTGGAACTCATTGTTGTTTAAGAGTTTCCAAGATTTTTGTTTTCTTGCTCAGTGGGCCAAAAACTGTCAATTTTGGGTCCAAATGAGCATTTTTGAATTTTTGGTGTTGTAAAGCCTTGAAAGGCATTGGAGCATTTTTATTTAGTGTTTCTAATGATGTTGTGTCATTGGTTTGAGTGCCAAGTCACCGGGAGTCAAAATGCAACTTTTTGAGCAACAAAAGTTGTCAAAAAGTTGTCAAAAAGTTGTCAAAAAGTTCAAAAAAGTGATTTTTGGTGGTTTTGGTTAGTTCCAGCCTGTACCAGTCCATACAAAGGCTTCAATAAGTTGGCACATGTATAAAAACCATGTTCCCATCATTGTATTAGCAGTTCATGTTGGAAAAGTAAGAAAAATACTTGTTTTGCTCTTGTTTTTTGTGAGTTTTAACTAGTTTCCTGCACTTTTGAGAGTACAGTCTGTACCATGGCTTCATGAGTCCATACTACCCCTGTTTTTAATTGGTGTGATCTCCTTTGATGTTTGAGCAGTGATTTGGAACAAGTTTTGTTTGAAGTGCTCTTGGGAAAGGCACTGTTTTGTGGTTCCAATGGAAGATCTTTCATGGTCCAACTAGTTTCTTCAAGGTCTATTCATCCATGGCTTTGAGGAAATTTGTTGGACCCTTTGTACATATTGTATCATACATCTATTTTCCTTTTCTAGCAATGCACAAGTGTTTGTAAGCCCATGGCAAGTATGTGAAGTGAACAACTTGGCTTGGGTATCCTTAAATTTGTTTGAATGGTACTTTGTTGTTCATAGCATTGTACTTTGAAATGTTGAAGGAGGATTAAGTTGGTAAGAGTTATTATTGCACTTTACCATCCTTGTCTCTCCCATGACTTGGTTGGATGCAAGAAGAAAAGGTGTAAACAGACTATAAAATAGTGTGTCACTGTTTCATCATTAAAACCTCATTACCAACCTTCCTAATGGACAGTATGGAATGATGGATTCCTCTTTTATACATCATGGGAATGTATTTAAAGGTGTTTTCAATGTTAAGAAGGCAAGGTACACAATTTGGTTGTAAAGGACCTAAATAAGGATCCTAGAAAAGTGTATTCTCTGTCACAGTCTTATAGTGCTATCATGCTTTGTGGCATCTTTTTAGGTGTTCAAACTTGCAAGATCCTAGAAGAGGACATATGTATTGTTTTACCTTGCCATTAACACCTTTTTGCAGACCAGGGATAGAGTGAAGAAGTACATCAAAACAAAGAAAGGAAGTTGTAATAGTTTTAATACTGTCAAAGTGCAGTGATGGCGGGTGAATGAGTAACAGTGATAAAGAAATCCTTTCCTATATGTTTTGTAGGTTGTTCCAACTTATATCAAGTCCTTGTTGCATCTATATTTGATATACCTTCATTGTATTTGGTTTACAAATGTTCAAAATGTATGCAAAACCTTAAAAACATTGTTGTCTCAGTCCTCTAGACTGTTATTTCTGTGTAAAAGCAGCAGTATGGCATTTGTTTGACATAATGACAGTATTCTAGGATAGGTTTTGAATCCTTGGAAGTGTTTGGTATATGTCATACCAAGGTTTGAAACATTTAAATTGGTCTAGTATCATGAAGAAGACTTGTAATTTGCAAACCCTCACTAAAACTCTCAAAAACCCTTGAAAAATGCCTATTTTGTGGGACAGTCCTCAAATAGTCCGTACAGTACTTGCCATAGAAAAAATCCTTGAGATTTCATCATCAATTGACCACATCTCCAAGGGTTTTCCATGAAGTTGAATAGATTGAGCAGGGTGAACAATTTTCACTAAAAACTAGGGCTAATCCTAGTAGCCTTTTTTGGAGCAAATTTGACAATTTCATGAAATCGGTAAGGAAGGAGAAGTAAATGATTACTCCAAATCATAAAAATTGATGAGTTGAGACCTAAGACACCTTAATACAAGCTCCATAGCATTGCATTAAGTCATTTGATCAAGATGACCTTTTGAACCTAGAAGTTGCCTTGAGTAGAACAACACTCCTTGCATCCAACTTGGATATTTTTCACTCTTGAAAGGTGAGGGACAGTCATCAGACTTTGCAGACCTGTCCAGATGCTCAGTCAACACATTAATATGATTGATATCCTTAAAATGTGCAAACAAGGTTAGGTAAACCATGGTTCTCCAACAATTGCCCATTCCTGGAAGAGAGGAGATTCAACCAGTTGGACAACCAAACTTGTTCATTTTTGGTGATACACAAGAGGACCTCATTTCAGATTTGAATGCCTTAGCATGGAAGGTAAGGAGGAGTGATGTACAATACAATAGGGTGCAAGCAGTGTTGAATAGAGAGGAGGAGATAGGAGAAAGGTTTAGAAGAATCCCATTTGTGCCTAGGGATTGATTTGGGAAGCACATTGAGAACAAAAGCCCACCAACCTCAAAAGAAGACCAACTTCTACTCTACCTCCTCATCAAAATGTTTTTTTTGTGACTTTTTAACTCTCTGAGAATAATATTGTGTCATTTATTTTATCAAATTTGGATTATTGGAGAGCTTATCTAAATGCACATGCAAGGACATACATTGCATTTATGTTTTGTAAGAAGGTGTATGATAGCCATGCGGGATGCCATGTTTCCAAATCCTATTGGATGAGAAAGTATGACATGGCACTTCCATATAAGCTCTCTTTTTAACTTTGGGAAGCTATTCTTTCATTCTTATTTTTTAGATTTCTTGTAGAGTGACATGTAGACAATTTGAGGGAGTGCTTATATTAGATGTTTTCTTGAGATATAAGTGCGCATAGCTTCTAGAGTTAAGGGATTTGAGAGCGTGGAAGAAAACTTGAAGGAGGAAGGAGAGAATATTCCAATATTTCAATGAGATCCTTTATGAAGATAATATCTCTTCCTTTGCTATTGTCTTTCTTTCATTAATGTACGAGTATAATGTAAGAGATGATTTCCTTGTTACTTGTTTATTTTGGAAGTGCACGTGTGTACATACATGCACATGCTTACATGTGAATGTGTGTGTGTGTGTGTGTTGAAGGATAAGAGTCTCGTACAATTTGAATATATGATTTTGTTGAGTCCAATTGTTTTATTATGAGTTTTTTTTGTGTTTCTAAGTGAGTTCTTATGTTTCTATTCTTTTTGCTTATTGTCTTTTGGTTTGACATTTACCTATTTCTTAGATGCTAGAAATCAAAGTTTCATGGTGAATTTTGCATGTAGCATTATGCTACTAGAATCGCTCTAGATCTCTTGTTAGTGATACCCTCGTAGAGGCTTATACTTGGCAAGTATATCATAATGATGTCAATTATGAATAATACATTAATTTTCTTTAGACTATGAAGTTTTTTTCTCAAAAAGGATTTCTCCACATGAATCATTATGTGATGGTATATTATTTTCCTTGTGATTGTATGACCTAAATTGTACCGTTATGTATACCTCCTCTCATAGATCTATTTAGCGAGCGTGTTTCACACCTCTACTTGTATTTAGTGTCATAATAGATCACCTCAAGTCCTAGTTGTTAGGGACAAGGTTTTTTAATTTATTATTGATTTGACCGAGATCTTTCACAAAAGGGGATCTTGTTTTTATGAAAATAGAAAGTACATCAATGATGGAGATAGAGAGGTTTGTTGGTACTAAATTTTAGTTGTAGAAGTTAGAGATAGAAGATATGCTTATAAATAAAGATCTATGGGCTTCTATATCTAGATCCTAATTGTCAACACTATCAACAATGTCATTGATTGATCGAGATCTATTGGATATAGAGAAAGGATCTCATTAGGATTTTTTTGGAATAAGTTGGGATACTTTTACTATGATAAATCATTGGTTAACAAAATTTTCCTAAGAAATAATTTGTCTACTCTTAGAATGAATTGTTGTGATTTTATGGCTACATATATAATGCATCGTCCAAAGCACCTAGGGTGAAACTTGACAAAAAAAACTTATTTTTTTGTAATGACAACAACATGTCGCACTTTCACTACGAGATGCACTCAAGTGTTGTATGAGACAAAATGTCACAAAGGACAAAAACAACAATAACAACCACATTGTTGCACAAGCAAGGTAGCACTAGCAGAAGACTTAACAATCGTAGGACAAATCCACCACATGAACCTACAAGAGAGGGAGAAACGCCTAGATGACTCTTGCAACACCACATAAGGATATGATGAGGGAAACATTGACTACTTGGTCCAATCCAATCCACACCTAAGAACACTTAACAACTCTAACATACTAAAAAAACAACATTGACAGTGGAATGCCTAGGAGCTAACACCATTTGACTAGATGATGATACTGTCAATTTTTTAAACAAGGAGTGGGAAGAGAGTAAATTCACCTCCAATCTACTCAACAAAGTCCTTATACAACATATAACTCAAAGGCCAACCTATGCAAGAGGTTCCTTAACTAGGAGGCACAAACCCTTCACATATTGGAATAATAGTTGGTCACTTTTAGACAACAACATATCTCCCAAGGAAAAGATATTACACAAGTATTGATGTATGAAACTCATTTATGAAATAAAAATGTGGGAAGACTCTATATGTCAAGAGGAATTGTAAACACCTAAAAATGTCTCATCGTTAATATGCAAATTATTTTTCCTTGTTAGAATATTTAATCTTTACTTGGCTCAGGTTTATTTGTATTTAGTTTGGGATATTCGTTTGGAATCTCTACATGTAATTTGTCCCCTAGTACATGTGTGAGGACAAGTCATTTCTTTATTTTCCTTTATTAAGGAATATTAGTTTTCCTCCTTAAGAGGATGTTGACACATTGCACACACATATTGAGAATGGTGGCATTCATAGATTTGGGAGTTACTTTGTATCTCCTCTCCTCATCCTTATTTACGATATGCTTCTCCTCTTATTCTTCACTTTTGATATCATTGTAATGAGACTCTCTCTCTCTCTCTCTCTCTCTCTCTCTCTCTCTCTCTCTCTCTCTCTCTCTCTCTCTCTCTCTCTCTCTCTCTCTCGGCTTTGTCTTCATTCATAATACATAAGGGGTTTTTCTTTGCTTTTACCCTTTCAAAAGCTCTCGTGTCTCCTCTTCAAGTTTTGGGTGTTTGCTCTCAAGTTTCTCTCTACTTTGGTAGCATTACTTCAATCAACATACTTGGATTTTTTTTTAATTTTCTTTCTCTTGCATTTCCTTTCATTCCCATTTAATTAAATAATTATTTAATTAGGCTAAGGTTTATTCTTCTAATCATCACATTTAATTATTACTAATTATTCAATCAAATCAGTTAACTCCTCAATCACCTTTTCCAACTCCAAATCATCTTTTTCTAACAATTCAATCAAATTAGTTATCTCCCCAGTCAACTCAGTTGATTAATCAATCTATTCAATCATTTGATCAATCAATCCAGTTAACTCACCAATCTAATGAGTTCAACTTCCCATCAATTTTGTCTCAACTGCTCTAGACCATTGATTGATTATATTCTCAAATGCATCTCAATCGTTCAATCTTCCCATTCAAAATCTATAAATTCAGCTCAATTCTCCCAATTTTAATAATCATGAACTTCAAATTATTATGTCAATCTTATTTAGGTTAGCAGCGCAATACTGAGAGCCATCATACCACGAGAAGCAAAAGAACAATGGAAGTGACTTGCCTCTATGAAATGGGGAGTTTTGATTGAATAATTGTATAGTATTATTATCTTGATTACGTGCTTTTATTGATCTTATGAAAAAATTTAATTAGATAGGATTCGTGATTTCCTATTGAATTTGATTAACAATGATGAATTTTATGGTAACATAGGAACAACTTTCGTGCATAAGATTTCCATAAGAAATGGCTAGAAAACTTGACAAATAATGAAAAGACAGAAAATAGAACATCAAAGGACACTAGCACCCAGACAAGACACAGGCACCTAGTGTGTGAGGTAAATATGCATGCTAGAATTAAACAATTTGAAGCAACAAGGAAATCAACCAAACAAGCCATTAACTCAAACACCTCAAGGTTAGGATATTTAAAAAGAAAGAAATGAAGCATAAAAGCATAAATCAAGTGAATGCAAACCTCATTTACCAACTTTGATTCAATTTTCCCATGTTCGGATGTGTGCTCTTTAACGTAGCTTGTGCTCAATATAGCTCCATGATGTGATTATGTTGATTGGATTCAAGATATGAGGATAGGATGATGGATTATGAAGATGGATTTTGGCATTACGAATGTATGAAAATGGATATGCTAAGTGTGGGTGAAATGTTGCATTATGGTATTACGAATATATGAAACTGGATCCTCTGATTGAAAACGAGGGGGGATTAAATAGGAGAGGAAGGAATTGGGAAAATGCAACACTTGTCCTCAAGGAGGACAAGTAGCAATCCTAGGAATGACAAGTGAAATAATATTCCACACTTGTCCTCAACTCAATAAGGGAGGATAAGTGTCAAAAGGGGTTTGACATGTGTCCTCAAGGACACATGTCTATTTTGGGAGGGAGCTACCCAAAATATGTTTTAATTTCCTAAAATTAAGGAAATTAGGGAATATGTGTGTGCACACACATGTGAGGGGAGGTTAGGATAAGATTAGTTTGGGAAGATAAGGTTGGTTAGAACCTAAAGGTTAGATTGGAGGTTACATTAGAAGGGGGTTGGTTAGGTAGCTAGAAGTTAGGAGACATGTGATCAAAAGGGAATATTTAAATTTTATTTATTCAAATAAAAGGGATGAAAAGGGGAATTAATTAATTTGATTAATTAATTCATGGAATAGAAAGAGAGGATTAATTAATTAGATTAATTAATTCAAGTGATTGGAAGGGGATAATTAATTAATTAGATTACTTAATTCAAGGGATTGGAAGGAGATAATTAATTAATTAGATTAATTAATTCAAGGGACGGGCTTTAATTAATTAATATATTTCATTAATTAAATGGCTAAAGGAAATAAATTTGACTAAATTGATTAGCCAAATTTAAGTGTCTACACCTAGAAGGAACACTAGCACCCAAGTGGGACACTAGATCCCAAGAACAAGTGTCTAGATCTAGTCTTGAAACCTACTTTAGTGTTAGAGTCCTAAACTAGCATTGTAGTCTAAAATTGGCATGCTAGTCCTTGGCTAGTGTTGGTGTCTTGATTGGTGAGCAAAGCCAAGGTAAGGTTTGGTTCATAGTGTTAAACCCATAGGAACTACCAACAAGGACATACAACCAAAATATGACTTCGAAAATGACAAACATGACATAGAGTCCATAGGCATCTTAGACTGACAATTTTCAAAACACATGAGCCCACAAAGTAGAAGACTCCAAAGGGTTAAGGAACCTTCATAGAATCCAAAACAAGAACTAAGGCATGAGGGGAAAATGTGAAATTATGTTTCGCACCATTCATCTGCTCCAAAACAACTCAAGGAACCCTAAATAATCTCCAAATGAGACATACCTATGACCAAATTCACATAAGGACAGACAAGAACACTTAGAGTTTTCTATGTTTGATTTGATATTATAAAAACAAAAATTCATTCTAAGCCCAAACCAAATGTTCTCTATGTTTATTGTAAAACCTAAAGGAAAGTTTCTCTAAGTTCATTTTATCCAAAGCATAAAAATCTTAAAGAGCATTCAAGATAGCATGTGTGCTCAACTCTAAAGTCATGTAATGTAAATACAATAATAATACAAGTACAACCTATATGACACCATTACACTCCATCCACTATGGAGGTCCAATTATTATATTACATACCAAATAAGGGAACTCAAATATCCTTAAATTATATTTTTGTAAAATATAAAAAAATAATACATTAAACGAAACTTGAAGCCTTTTCCCAACCTAGAACATGACTCCAGAGCTCTCCAAATAGATCCTTTGATCCCTAATGATGGCTCCACACCACCCTCCCACGTGAAATCCAAAATCCACTCACACTATGTTAGGAGATCATTGCAAGGGATGCAAGCACACTCACACCAAACATGGGAGTAAAGCTTACACATGACAATCACAATGCATACAAAATAAGTATGAACAAAATGAAATAATTAGTCAACCAAGAACACAACATGACTAAGGATAGGCATACACTAGGTATAACACACAATGATCACAAGGATGAAGGAAACTAGTGAAAGCCAAAGAGTATAATCACAAAGCTCAAAGAGATAACTTACAGGGTAGAGTAAATATGGCCATCACAATGCAAAGGGAGTACTTAAGTGACATCCACAACCCAACCAAGTGTAGCATGCCCTTGACTAATCATACCAATCCTATGCAAACATTCAAGCAATGCCACTAACTGAATATTATTAACTCAATTAAACACATAATTTCCTTAAAACCCATGTCATTTACAACCTTACAATCAATCTAAAACCAAGTCACAATAAGACTTGGGACACCATGTAGAACCACTCCTCTCTAACCCTAGACCTCAATCCTAGGTTCTTCGTGTTCCAATTTAACCAATTGGGCATGGAACAAAAACCAATGCACACACATAACATGCAAAATTAAACACGATTTCATAAGATTTATAATAAAAATTCATCAGGGAGGAAAGAATTCTCCCAATATAAATTATTTAATTCAATTCTAAAATTGGCGATATCGGCATGGTGTGATAGTTAAGTTGTGGCATTGTTGTTCTTGCCATCAATGTTCAAGCCTCGTTAGGGTGCTATTGTTGAATGGTTAAGTGGGGATGAGGTCCCCCTTTTGTGACTATTGCTCTGCAATGCTATTGTTGCTTATAGTGGGTGAATATTGTGTCTTATGTTGTTTTATCTATATATATTGTGGATGTATTGATGTTTGCAATGAGTGTGTAGATGCATATAATCTCTAATGAGAGAATAGGAAAGTCGTCATTGTTATGATAAAGGTACCACAACCTTGTAAATCCCATGTAATTAATCACTCATATTTTTACTTCTAATATTATTTGTAAATTATTCATAAGGGATGGGAGTTTCACCAATGGATACAAAATATTTAACTAGACTGATAATTATTTATTTACTGGAAATGGTAAGTTAATTATTTATGAGCAGTGGCTACTATTCACATTTACCATGAGGTTTACCACAAGTAAATATGGGGTGCCTAGAATCTATTATTAGTGTATGACATGCGTAAGAGCACCTATTATTATTGGTGTCTTACAATTGTAAGAGAATATGCTAAAATTAGATGGTGCATGTTATAACAGTTTATAACAACATTTAAGAGCATCTTATGATAGTTGTCATATTGTTGTAAGTGCAATAATGGTGCTATTTTTGAACTTGTAAGAGGGAATCTCAATGTTGGGTTGTATGGATTTTTACCATAGTTTTTTGGAACCTTGTTTTGCCCCATGGTAATGTTCTATAGTGGTATTTTGGGTCTCTGTAAACTTATATATTGAGGGATTGAGATGGAGACATTATGGGAGTTCACTTTTATATACAGGTGTTGTTGGATTGAAGGTTGAGAAGGAGAAAGAATGAAGGATTGTATGTAATCTCTATTTCATGAATATAATACGAGCATTGGTCTCTCTTCTTGGTGGAGTTTTTTCTCAAAGGGTTTCTCCACATAAATAATGTATTGTGAGATGTTCTTCTTGTGTTATTGATTTATACTTCGTTATTGTTTCTATCTCATGGTGAAATAATGTTCATTTATGTGATGTTTTATGTTCATCTAAGATAGGTTTATTAGCATGTTAAAATAGTGGTTTTTAGCATAACAAAGAAGATGAATATCTAAATGGTTTTCCATATTAAGAAAACTTATTTTTCAGTTTTGCATACAGTAACAGGTTTTTATTGGGTATAGTCTAAGCATTGAATATCATCAATATTTTTTTATTGGATTGGAGATTTTCAACAATTTCCAGTAATTTTCGCAACAATCGTGGACTCTAACGTATCTCACTTCACACAATGAAATAATTTCAAATTTGTTTGTGTTAAACAAGTATAGCTATTGTCTTGACCATGAGTGATTAAGAGCTTATGCGCAAACCTCATGATTTTCTAAGTCTATATTTTGATTAAATGTTAATTTTGTGACTTTTGAACCCTCTAAGGATAATATCATGTCATACATTTTATCCAAAATATCAAATTTAGATTATTGGTGAGCTTATTTGAATGCATATCCAAAGAAATACATCACATTTATGTTTTGTAAGAAGGTGTATTAGAGCCATATGGGGTGCCATGTGTCCTAATTGTATTGTATGAGAAAGTACAACTTGACACTTCCATATAAGTTATCTTTTAACTTTGGGAAACTATTCTTCCCTTCAATATTTTTTTGAGTTATTGTAGAGAGACATGTGGAGAGTTTGAGAGAGTGGTTATTGGATGTTTTATTGAGATATTAGTTCATTTAGCTTCTTGAGTTTAGGGATTTGAGAGTGCAGAAGAAAACTCAAATGGGGGAGAGAATATTCCACTATTTCAACAAGTTCCTTTTTTAAGAGATAATACCTCTTCCTTTGTTATTGTCCTGCTTACATATATGTATGAGTATAATGTAAAGATGAATTCCTTGTTACTTGTTGAGTTTGGAAGAGTGATCATCTTCTCTTGCTTATTTAGTATTCATTTTTAGGTGCATGTGTTTGTTGAAGGATAAGAGTCCCATACAATTTGAATATATTATTTTGTTGAGTTCAATTCTTCTATATTGAGCTTTTTGTATGTGTCTAGGTGAGTGCTTGTGTTTCCACTCATTTTTCTTGTTGACTTATGCTTTGATATTTACCTATTTATTGAAGCTATAATTGGAGGTTTCATATTAGGTTTTACAAGTAGCATTCTGCTACTAGAATTGCTCTAGATCTCTTGCTAGTGATGCCCTCGTAAAGGCTTATACTTTGAAAGCATATCACAATGATATTGATTATGAATAATACACTGATATATCTAGAGTGTGGATTTTTTCTCTCAAAAAAAAAATCCCACATGAATCATTGTTGAATGTTCTAACCCACAAGACAACTAAGAAGAGTGGGGGGGGGGAGTATATCTAGAGTGTGGATTTTTTCTCTCAAAAAAAAAATCCCACATGAATCATTGTTGAATGTTCTAACCCACAAGACAACTAAGAAGAGTGGGGTGGGGGGGGGGGGGGGGGGGGTTGTTGGGGGTGGGTGGATAGGTGGTGAATCAAGTTGTATAAAGAAATATTTTAATTTTATTCCTTAAATCAGATTCACAAGAACTTAACTCCAACACTTAATCCACATAAAGGTATGAGAATGAAAGAACATGAACACTAGGGCACACCATACACAATGAAACATCGGGTTTACATGGAAAACCCTATTAGGGGATAAACCATGGAGAATGTTATTCTCAATATATAAACACATGTTAGGGTGACATCAGTTAAGGTGGTTTTTAGAAAGAAAGGCTCATTGTTAGAGGCTCACTGCCCAAGAGAAAGAAAGAAAGAGATGCTCACCACCAAAATGAAGAAGAATAAAAGAGAAAGAATCCACCACTAATGGACCAGTTGGGGGTGGGTGGATAGGTGGTGAATCAAGTTGTATAAATAAATATTAATTTTATTCCTTAAATCAGATTCACAACAACTTAACTCCAACACTTAATCCACATAAAGGTATGAGAATGAAAGAACATGAACACCAGGGCACACCATACACAATGAAACATAGGGTTTACATGGAAAACCCTATTAGGGGAAAAACCATGGAGAATGTTATTCTCAATATATAAACACATGTTAGGGTGACATCGGTTAAGGTGGTTTTTAGAAAGAAAGGCTCATTGTTAGAGGCTCACTGCCCAAGAGAAAAAAAGAAAGAGATGCTCACCACCAAAATGAAGAAGAATAAAAGAGAAAGAATCCACCACTAATGGACCTCTACAATCATAAGATCTATGGATACCTTCAGCTCACTGTTTCTGATAGCTAACACATGAAAGTTCACACTACCCAAAAATTTTCACCAACTCACACAACAATCATTAAACAATGAAGGAGATAGATCCTCTTTCACACATCTTCATCGCATTTCACTTTCTTTCACAACACCCATACTTCTATTCTCTCTTCACACACACACACCTCTATTTATATCATCCTCACATATGCAAAGTCTCCCAAGGTCATCTAAGCAACTTAACTAAACACTATTCAAATTAGTTTGGCACTAAACATTCCTGCGGTGGAAAAGAATGTAAAATGGACCCCAACACATCTTAACTAAGACCAAAATAAACATCAAACATGTTATACAATGATCCATAATCATTAGAGCAATAATGTGAAGTGTAAACACCTGAGGTCAGCCAAACCTAGAGTAAACACCATCAAACTTTTAAACCATGCTTCTAAATCCCAAGAACACATGTCACTGAATAGAATGAAGCTAAGGACATTATAAACTTAACTCCAAAACCGCAACACTAGAAACCATAACACGGAGAAATGCAGAGCATGCATTTCATATAGAAACACTGTCAAACCTGCTGGTACACATAACTTCCTTGGCACAATAATCCAAAGCACCAAATATAGAATATAACATCTCTAAATATTGCTTAACAACATATACAAATTGCATTAATAGATGTACAATATAGAAGACATGTGAAGCAAATATCTTAGCACAACTATATGGAGAACTCAACATCACTTATACCAACCAGTCATTAATGACAACCAAAGGATACCAAAGCATGTTGACATTAATGAAAACACATTAATAGCTCATTTTGATCAACCTTTCAACAATCATTATGTAATGGTATATTATTTTCCTTGTAATTGTATGATCTAAATTATCGTTATGTATACCTCCTTTCATAGATCTATTTAGTAAGCAAGTTTCTTATCTCCACTTGTATCTAGTATCATAATTGATCACCTCGAGTCTTATTTGTTAGAGAAAAGGTTCTTTTATTTGATATTTGGTTTGAGTAAGATATTTCATTAAAGGGGATCCTGTATTATGAAAATAGAAAGTACACCGATGATGGAGATTGAAAAGTTTGTTGGTACTAATTTTACTTGTAGAAGTTCAAGATAGAAGATATGCTTGTAAATAGAGATATATGGGTTTCTATATATAGTTCCTTGTCATCAATACTGTCAATAATTTCAACAATTGATTGAGATCTATTGGATAGAAAGACAAAGGGTCTCATTAGGATTTGTTTGGATTTTTTTTAATGTAAATGAAAAAATACCTCAAAATATATTTGGAATAAGTTGGTATACTTTTACTATGATAAATCATTGGTTAACAAAATTTTACGAAGAAAAAGTTGTCTACCTTGAGAATGGATAGTTGTGATTTTATAGATACACATATAATGCCTCATCTAAAGCACCTGGGGAAAAACTTGACAAAACAATTTTTTTTGAAACAAAAACAACACAAAAGATGCAACAACAACAAGTCTCGCTTACACTGCAACATGTACACAAGTGTTGTATAACACTCAATGACATAGAGGACAATGACAACAATGACATTGTTACACAAGCAAAGTGACACCAATGGACTTAACAATTGCAAGACAAATCCACCAAGATGAACTTACAAGAGGGAGAAACACCTACAATACTTTTATGACAGCACACAAAGATATATTGAGGGAAAAATTGACCTCTAATCCAAACCTAAACACACTTAACAACTCTAACAACATATTCAAAAACCAACATTGACAATGGAACGCCTAGGAGCTAATACCACTTGACTAGATGATGATACTATCAATTTTATAAACAAGGATTAGGAAGAGGGTTCATTCACCTCCAATCCACTAAAAAAAGACCTTATACAACATATAAGTCAAGGGAAAACATACATGAAAGGTTTTCTAACTAGGAGGTACAAGCCCTTCACATATTGGAATGACAACAAGTCACTTTAAGACAAAATGCTTTCCAAGCAAAAGGGATACAATAATTCTTGATGTTTGAAACTTGTTGACAAAACAAAAATGTGGGAAGACTATAGAGGTCAATGGTAACAAATTTAATGCATAATATTTCCCCAAGAAATAGTTGAAAACCTAACAAATGATGAAACGATAAAAAATAGAACATTAGAGGATATTAGCACTCAAACAAGACACTTGCACCCAGAGGGGACACTATCAACCAAGTGGAAAGCTAGTGTTGAAACATAGGTGTCTAGATCTGGTGTTATATTCCTACATTGGTGCTAGTGTTCCAAACTAGCATTGTAATCCAAAACTAGAATTGTATTCCTTGGCTAGCATTGGTGTCCTAACTAGTGAGCAAGGCCAAGCTAGCGTTTTCTCCCTGGTTCATGTTGAACCCATAGTAACTACCAATAATTACATACAACCAAAATATGACTTAAAAAATAATAAAAATGACCTAGAGTCCACAACCATCCTTGACCGTTGATTTGCAAAGCACACAAGCCCACAAAGGAAAAGACTCCTAAGAGCTAGAGAACCTTCATAGAATCCAAAACAAAAACCAAGGCATTAGGAAAAAATAATAAATTATGTTCCATACCATTCATCTACTCCAATACTACTTGAGAGACCCTAAATGATCTCCAAATGAGATAGTACCTGCGATCAAACTCATATAAGGACACACAAAAACAGTTGGATTTTTCTATGTTTGTTTTGATCTTATCAACAAACAAACAAAAATCAAATTAAGCTCAAACCAAATGTTCCCTATGTTTGTTTTAAAACCCAAAGGAAAGGTTCTCTAAGTTCATCTTATCCAAAGCATAAAAATATTAAAGAGCATTCAAGATAGCATGTGTGCTTGACTCCAATGTCAAATCATGTAAATACAATAATAATACTTTAGTACAACCTATATGTCATCCTTATAGTTCATCCACTAGGAAGGTCCAATGATTACATTACATACCAAAGAAGAGGACTCGAATATCCTTAAATTGCATTTTTTTTAAATATAAACAATAATAGATTATATGAAATTTGAAGCCTTTTTCCAACCTATAACATGACTCTAAATATCTCAAGATAGATGCTTCAATCCCCGATAGAGGTTACACAACACCCTAACACATAAAATTTAAAATCACTCTCACTGTGCTAGGAGATCATCACAAGGGCCACAAGAAGACTCACACAAAACATGGTAGTAAATATTACATATGACAAACATGGTTCATACAAAATAGGTATTAAAAACATAAAGAATCAATCAACCAAGAACACAATATGACCAAGGATAGGCATACACTAGGTATAACACCCAGTGGTCACAAGGATGAAGGAAACTTGTGAGAGGCAAAAAGTGTCATCACAAATCTCAAAGAGATAGCTTATAGAGTAGAGTACATGTGTCCATCACCATAAAAAGAGATTGATTAAGTGACATACAACACCTAAACCAAAGTGGGATGTCCTTAGTTGATCATACCAAGCCCATGCAAGAAGTCAAGAAATGCCATCAAACTAATATTATTAACTGACAAAATTTCCTCAAAATCTATGATTTAAAACCTTACAATCAATATAACATGAATTAACAATTGAAATTAGGACACTATGTAGAGTCACTCCTCCCTAACCCTAGACCCCAATCCTAGGTTCTTCATGGTCCATTTTGACCAAATAGGCATGCCACACAAACCAGTGCACACATATGGCATGCAAAAGTAAACATAATTTCATAAGGTGTACAATGAAAATTCATCGAGGAAAGAATTCTCCCAATCAAATTCATTTAATTTCAATTCTAGAATTCAAAATTTCTAACTGTTTTATCACAAAACCATAGAATTTTCTAAAAACTTCATTGAAAAATTTTTAAAATTCAAATTTTAAATTTCAAAATTCTAAGAATACCCTTTGGTTATAATTCAAAAATATTTAAGAATACTTATTTTCTCATATGGATTGATCATTGTAGGATGCATTTTGGTCCCCTCTTTCTCTTGGAGTGGATCAACATGTGTGTTTTTGGTCCGGAAGGTGTATTTTGGTTCAAGTCGACTTGGTTCAAGCTTTGATGATCGATCTTGTATATAAAGGATGTATGTAATTAAGTTGTATGGATGAGAGTGTTTGTAAGAGTGAGGAAGTATGTGATGTGAGGATAGTAAGAGAAATTCAATGAAGAGCAGAGAAGAAGATTTATGATTGAATAATATGCGAGTTGTTTGAAATTGTGGTAGAGGTATGAGATAGAGTGTTGACAGTTGTATAAGTTGTGTGAGTTGATGTTGGTTGCTTGATACAAAGTTCAGGGACAACTTCATGATCAGGAGATCCTTCTTTTCAAATCATTTTTGTATCTTGCCCTATTGCAGTTAGCTTCAGGTTTGCAAGTCCTCTTCTTGTATCTTTCCCCAAGAGCAGTTAGCCTTGGTCTATAACTCTGGAGTAGTGAGCTCCTTCATTGTAATCTGATATACATAGTGGATATATTTTGTGGGCAAGTGCTCACCATGGTTTTCCCCTGTTTGGGTTTTCCACATTGAAAATCTTGGTGTTCATGTGTTGTGTTTGTGTTGTTGATTAATTGTTTATGTACTACATAATTTTTTATTCAAGACTAATTCACCCCCCTCTCAGTCATGGCTTAGGTTCAACAATTGGTATCAGAGCTAAGTTCCTCTTGATTAAGCTTAATCGCTCAAGGTAGATCCGGTATGGTGCAAAACATGCAATACAAGGTTCTGATCTTTGATGGTACAAATTTTCCATATTGGAAGGAGAGAATGGAATTGCATTTGGAGACACTATAGAATGAAATATGAGAAATTATTCAAACTGGATATACACCTCCGCAGGGTGGTCCTTGGACTTCAGATTAGATAAAGTTGAAGGACACTAATGCGAAGGCCAAATCTATAATTTTAAGTTGTATAAGTGCTTTAGTGTTTGGAAGAGTAAAAGAATTGAAATAAGCTAAAGCGGTGTGGAATAAGCTATGTTTGGCATTTGAAGGAGATTCGAAGACAAAATAGGCTAGATTGATGAATCTAAAGCAGAAGTATAAATATCTAAGAATGCTTAAAGACGATAGTGTTGAGAACCATATTCATAGAGTGATTGATCTTGTTGGTGGCATTGGAGCTGCTAGTGGAGATTTGGATGAATGTGATGTTGTTCAGAAGATCTTGTTGGCCCTACTAAAATCCTACAAAGCAACAAGGTGTGCCACTCAAGAAAGCAATGTCTTGAGCAAGTATACTATTGACGAACTTACCAATACCTTGGCAACCTTTGAAATTTCAAAAATGGAGGAAGAGAAAAGAGAAAAGAAAGTAGCAGCATTTAATGTTTCAAGACATGATGATCCACAATGCAGTGGAGATTTGGATGAAGCTAAAGTAAATTTTGTGAGAAGATTGTAGCAAGGCATTGGAAAATACAAAGGTAAGTTACCTTTGAAATATTTTTCTTGTGGTAGAATTGGACATTATGCTTCTCACTACACCTATAGGGAATATTATAAGAGAGAGAATGACGATGAGAAAACAATAGAACTAGCAAGCACAACTTTAACAGAAGAGAGAAAAAGGGCTTATGTTCCATAGAGGAACATAAATATGAAGATGAAATTGATGATGACTCGAATGAAGAATATTTTTTTTTAGCAATTGAAGAAAAGAAGAATGCTTTGGAAAAACTAGAAGAGGAGAAGACAGTCAAGATTGCATTACATGCTAAGATAGAACCAAATATATGGATTTTTTTACTTTGAATGTTCAAATCATATGATCTATGATAAAGGCAAGTATATTAATCTTGAGAAATAATAAGATTGTGGATCAGTAAAATTTGTTGGAGAAGATGGAGCAACTATACAAGGCATCGGGAGTGTTTATATTGATGGTATGCATAAAATTGATGATATTTATTATGTTGAAGGATTAAGACATAATTTGTTAAGTGTTAGTCAAATGTGTAGAAAAAGTTATGAAGTTTTGTTCAGTAGCACCAGATGTGTGATAAAAAAAGAGAAGACTGGTAAAAGAGTTGCAGAAAGAGTTAGAACAGGTGGAAATGTATACTACATCAAGGATAAGAGAGAAAGCAAATGTCTTCTAGATAGAAGGTTGAGACTATTCCAGCAATTACAAAGAAGACAAGTGACCTCGAAGAGAGCAAGGAGAAGGAATCAAATGAAGAAGAAGAAGAGGAAAACTTAGCAAAAGTTCCTGCTAAATACGTCCAGAAGCTTCATTAAAAAAATCAGATAATTAGAGACAAGACAAAAGGTGTTAAGACAAGAAGGAAGATTGCAAAATCTCAAGAACAAGCCAATTGTTGTTTTCTATCAATGTCTGAGCCGAAGACTTATGAGGAAGCAAGTAAAGACTAGAGCTGGGTAAAATCAATAGAAGAAGAACTAAATCATATATAGAAGAACAAAGCTCGAGAACTAGTACCTAGACTGGTGGACAAGAATGTGGTAGGAACTAAATGGGTGCTCAAGAACAATTGAGCAAGGACAAGTTACAAGGAATAAAGTGAGACTAGTATGTAAAGGATACTCTCAGGTGGAGGGAATAGACTTTGAAGAAACTTTTTCTCTGGTAGCAAGGATGGAAGCTATACATATGTTTCTTGCATTTTTTGCTCACAGGAACTTTAGAGTTTATCAGATGGATGTCAAATCAACATTTTTGAATAGAGATCTAGAAGAAGTATACATCGAGCAACTAGATGGATTCAGATTGACAAAAGATCCAGATATGGTGTGCAAGTCGAAGGAATCATTGTATGGACTCAAACAAGCACCTAGGACCTGGTATGCAAGATTAGATAGGTATTTGTTTCAACAAAATTTTAGGAAAGGTACAACATACGATAATCTTTATTTTAAAATTTATGGAGATAAGTTATTGATTGTTATAGTTTATATTGATAATATTATATTTGGAGGAAATGATAGCCCATGTAAAGAATATGATAAAGAGATGTAGAAAGAATTTGAAATGTTAATGATTGGTGAGTTATCCTTCTTTCTTGGGTTGCAAGTTATCTAATCTGAAGATGGATTTTTTATCTCACAAACCAAGTATGTGAAAGAGATGTTGAAGAAATTTAGTTTTGATGACTGTAAACCGGTTACAACTCTTTAACCATTGGATGCAAGCTGAGCAAGGATCATGAGTCTCTAGTGGTTGAACAAAACAAGTACAGGTCAATAATTAGTGGATTGCTATATCTATCTACATCTAGACCAGATATCTGACACATGAGCAAGTTGTGAAAAGAATTTTTAAATATTTGAAAGTGTAGACACATAAATCTATCCACTAAATTAAATAAATATTTAATATTTTTTTGATACACTAGTATTCCTCTGTTAATTAAATTCACATTTAATTAATTCATTCAACCCCCATTCTACTATTTTAATTAACTAAATTACATAAATTTATTTAATTTAAAATTCATTTCTATAACCCAGTTAGTAAATAAATCTATTTTATTTAATTTCCCTCATTCCTCTCGTTTAAATAAATCAAGATTTATTTAAAAACACAAATCAAATTTCCCTTTTAAATAAATCAATATTTATTAAAAAACCCACCCCACTTGCATTTTCCTACAAATGAAGTTGCACAAATAAATAGATTTTATTTCTAAATAAAATCCTATTTTCTCTCACCCACTAAACCCACTTGCCCAATAGCTTCCTTCTAGATTCTTCTAACCCCCCCTCTAATTAGACTAATCCCCCTCTCTAATCATTTGCGCATTCCCAAACAAAGGTCACTTCTCAAAAATGCCTCAAAGTCTTTGAAATGCATTAAAGGCTTTTATTCTTCAACAAGTTAACCCCCAAAGTCTTTTAAAGCCTTTATGGCTCTTACATAACCATTAATGGTTAACTCAACTTACCCACATGGTTAGAGACTTTCCCTCTAACTCAACCATCATTTAACTCATGGGTCTCTTCAAGCACTCGTTGCTTTGACCATGGTTATCTTCATTAACTCTTGCACAAGATTTTATCCATTGGATAAAAGCATTACCCTTGGATAAAAGCTTTATCCACTAACTCAAGCCTAACTAAACCCTCCTAGGGTAACCCTCATATCTCCCTAGGCATTAAATGCTTCTTCCCTCTCCTCTCAAGCCATCTCATGTTGACACTTGTCATTATGGGATTGGGTTGAAAGTCATCACATGGATCACAAACCCATCAATCCTAGCCCTTCACAAGCTCACTCAATCCTGGCCATTCAATCAAAAAATTTCCCTATAAAAGGACCTCATTTCTCAAGAAAAGGAGGAAGCATTTTTGCATTGTTATTATACTTGCATGTTCATAGAGCTTTCTAATAGAAATCTTAGTCTAGACATTTGCATAGCAATAGATTTTAGATCATCTTTCAACCACTTTCAAATCTTCATGTCATCCATGGTTTTGTGCTAAAGGCTGAGAGCTACTTACAATCACCCATTTGGATCTTGGAGAGGAGAAGAGAAAGGGAGGAACATATATGAGCATCTTGGGGAGCATCTTGGGGAGTCTTCTTTCTCTCTTTCATTTGTGTGTGCTTTTCATTGTTTGCTTTATATCTCTCTTGGTATGCATCTTAAGGTTTTTTAGTTCATTTGTGTTTAGTTTTGGGTGGAACTAATCTATTAACGTCTGAACTTGTGTTTGTGCCTTGTGCCCCTTTTGCATTGCATCAGAAAGGTATCGTGGATTATGAACTCTAATATAGAAAAGGTGGAGATTTCATGTTGAAAGCTTATACTGATGCAGATTGGGCTAGAAGTGTTGATGACCAGAAGAGTGCTAGTAGTGGTACTTTCCTTTTAGGAGACAGATCCGTCTCCTGGTTTAGTAAGAAATAGGATTTAGTTTCCCTATCTATTGCTAAAACATAATATATTGCAAGAACATCTTACTGTATTAAGGTAATGTGGATGAGACAAACTCTTAAAGATATCAAGTTAACATATACTGAAGCAATTCCTATTATGTGTGACAATACAAGTGCAAGAAACATTTCAAAGAATCTGGTTATACATTCAAGAACAAAACACATTTCAATTAGATATCTCTACATAAGGGAGAAGGTTTTGAGAAGTAAATTCGATTGGAATACATTTCTACAAAGGAATAGGTTGCAAATATTTTACTAAGGCATTGGCAAAGGATACATTTGAGTTTCTTCGGGAGAAGCTTGGGGTTATTGTGGTGCAGGAGCACCTAGGACTTAGGATTATAGAATTTTCTCAATTTTGGATTGTACTGGCCTTAGCCAAGTCAAGTACTTAATAATAACTCTGGGAGGGTCCAAGAGTGAGTGTGGTGAGTCAAGTGTAGGCCTAGTTGAGTTAGTTTCTTCCTAGGTTTGCATTTTGGGCATAAGTAGTGGTTTGAGTAGGCAATTGACCTTCTTGATGGTCAAAAGTGGCAAAACTTGGTGTGATAATTAGAGAGGTTTAGAATAGTCTTAGGAATTCTTAAACATTAATGAGTAATGACTTGAAATAGGTTTCATATGTTGACAAAGCAAAAAGTGCAAAGTTGTAAAAGTTGTCATGACAACTTTTGAAAGTTGTCATGACAATTTTTGTCCTAAAATGATTAACGATGGAGTTAGGGATAGCACAGCCCTCTAGAATTCCTCCATACATGGGGAAGACTATAAAAACCTCCTCTTTCATGGTTACCAAGGTTGGAGTTTTGTTTTTGTATGATCAACAATCTGAAACTACCCATTTTTGGACTGTTTGTTATTATTTTGGCTTATTTTGCTTACAATGTGAATACAAATGGATTGAATCCATTGATCCAATAATGGATTGAGTTTCCTTGGTGTTTTTAAGAGTCATTTAATTCATTTCAATCTTTGTAGTTAGTGTGTGTTGGTGTTTTCATTTCAATCAGCCAGTTTTGGCTTGTATATAGCAATTTTATGTAAAACGGTTGCCCCATAAAATCCCTCCGTGCTACCATCATGGCCTGTTGGGACATGGAAGGTAACCAATTTTATAGTGTACATATATAGGGAGAATTTTTGGAGGTGATGTTTGATATGGCTACCACCTTGTTCTAGGCGAGTCCAGGAGCAACCTGGCTAGAGAAGACAGGGTGAAATTTGAGTGCATAGTGCAGGGGTGAGCACAAAACCACAACTAAACCTTTTGGAGGGGTCCATGAAGTTCATACAGAGTTTCCATAGCAAGTAGAAGCCTTGATAAGACCTCTTGATGCCCATTTCACAAACTTGACCAGTCACTACCGGTTTAGAGGCCTAAAAACCCTAGTAAACCCTCATTTTTGGGTTAGGGCATTGTATGGTGAGTTGGGAAACCAAAACCACTGAAATCGGTTGGGGATAGGTGTATGGTTTAAGAAAATCAAACCTTGTTGTAGGGTATTTTGGACCGTTTTCCTCTAAACCCACAAAAACCGGATTTTGGAGGCCTAATAAGGGCTCATTCCTTGTAGCCCTTTTCTAGGCAAAATGGTGAAATCAGTAAGGAAGATAATGGATGCAAACCACAAATGGACCCAAATGGTAATCATTTCATGTTAAAATCCACCTCCACACCTCTACAACAACTCACAACAATAGGAGGTGAAATTGACAAGTTGAAGACAAGACAACTAGAATGAGCATATGGGAATTACTTTGAATTGGTAGGGTTCCTAGGTAAACAATTGATGCAAACACCTTGAGATTGGAAAGAAGAAATCCCTAGAAGAGATTGAGAAGGAATTGGAGGTCTTGGAGCATAGCTAGACCTAGAGAGGTTGGCGGAATTGAGCAACGCCAACTAGGTGAAGTGTGAGCAAGCTAGGTGAACCCCATCATATTGCCCCTTCTTCTTCTAGCTAGGTGAATTATGGAGATGCATCTTTCTAGCCTGGGAGATTTCATGCCTATTTCTTTTCCTGGATTGATGTTTTGGTTTCTCTTAGGGAGAGTAGTATTGTTGTGGCCTTTGTCTTTGATGGAAAAGGGGGAGAGATTGAGCAGTTTTGGAAGAGATTGAGTAGTTTTGGAGAGAGATAGTTGTTTGAGAGAGATACAACAAATTGTTTTGTGTTTTAGATAGATTAGTATTGTTTTACAGGTCGGTTAAGTGTTGAGTTTAGTCAACTATTTCCATCAATGACAAAGGGGGAGATTGTTGGAAGTATGTGTTGTTGTGATTGTCATTGATGTCAAACTTGTTTCAGATAGTTGTTGGTTTGAAAATTTTGTGGTGTAGAGATATCTTGTTGTGTTGGTGTTGCAGTTGTTCCATTAGTTTTTTTGGAAGTGTTCAGGTCTGAAAAGTGTTGTTGATATTGTTATCTTCTTTGGTTATATTTTTGGTATTGTGGATGTGATAGTTCAGTGGTCCAGAAATATATTTGTGTTCTTCGGATGTCGTGGCATTATTCATACCAAGTTGTGACATTCTATGTTAATCCTATCTTTGGGTCTGGATATGATTTATGAAAGGTTATTAAATGTATTATGGGTCTCACCATAGCGTGTGGAGATCTGAATTAGAGTTATTTGCATTGGAATAAATGTTTTGATCGTTAATTGCTTATATGAATGTGTTGTGTGTTGGTATGTTGTTGGTTATGTTATGATGATTGTGGATCGATGGACTGGTCATTGGAAGATGTGTTTTGGTCCCCTCTTTCTCTAGGAGTGGATCAACGTGTGTGTTTTTGGTCCAGAAGGTGTATTTTGGTTCAGGACGACTTGGTTCAAGATTTGATGATCTATCTTGTATATAAAGGATGCATGCAATTAAGTTCTATGGATGAGAGTGTGTGGAAGAGTGAGGAAGTATGTGATGTGAAGATAGTCAGAGAAATTTGATGAAGAGCAGAGAAGAAGAATTGTTATTGAATGATATGTGAGTTGTTTGAGACTTAGACTCAGGTATGAGATAGAGTGTTGACAATTGTAGTTTGAGTTGTGTGAGTTGATGTTAGTCATTTGATACAGAGTTCAAGGACAACTTCATGAGCAAGAGATCCTTCTTCTCAAATCATTTTTGTATCTTGTCCTATTGCAATTAGCTTCAGGTTTACAAGTCCTCTTTTTGTGTCTTGCCCCAAGAGCAGTTGGCCTTGGTATGCAAGTCCGGAGCAATGAGCTCCTTCATTGTAATTTGATATATATAGTCGATGTATTTTATGGGCAAGTGCTCACCATGGTTTTTCCCCGTTTGGGTTTTCTACGTATAAAATCTTGGTGTTCATGTGTTGTGTTTGTGTTGTTGATTAATTGTTTATGTGTTGCATTATTTTTTGTTCAAGATTGATTCACCCCCCCTCTCAGTCCTACCTTGTGTTCAACACACTCTATTGTTAGAGAATTAGATCTTAACTCTTCCATGACCAACAACCTTTGGGCAAGAGTCATCACCTAGATACACCTTCACACCATCAAAATATTTGTACTTCAAAAACCAACTTTTGTGAGAGGTCATGTGGAAAGAGGCACCTGAATCTATCAACCACACATCTTCCAATGTATGTGTTGTCAAAGCTATGACAAAAGCATATACTTCATCTTGAGAAGATTTTTTATAGTCAAACTAGGAGAAATCCTTTTTACCTTACTTTTTCTTCTCCTCCTTGCACTCTTTCGAAATGACCATATTTGTTGTAGTTCCAACATTTTGCCTTAGAATCTTTACTAGGAGACTTAGATCTCCCTAAAGACTTATATTTACCCTTCTTGTCCTTTTTCTTTCCTTTCTCCATCATTCTACCACAAGCAAGTCATCTCAAAAGATTTCCTATGTATCACTTCAAATAGTAGCAAATAAACCACATCATCCATATTGCAAGTGGTTGTTGTGCTTCCAATGGCCATCACAAGGTGATCCCACAAGTTTGGCGAATAACATACTAGAAGCATGCATTTTTCTCAATCATCAATCTTGATAGCAACAAAATTTAGCTTAGAAACCACTATATTAATGCATTCATGTGATCAAGAATAGGTCTCCCTTCCTGCATTCTTGAACAGATCAAGGGTCATGATCAAATCTACAGATTTGAATGGCTGTGAGCAAAGGTGAAGGTTGAGAGAAAGGGGGAAGGAGAAGACAAGTGTCACTCATCTCACCTTGACTGAGTTGCTGACTGAGGGAATCTAGGGATGGTTGGAGGAAATTTAGGCATGGTAGGACAAGTGGACTCAAGTCCTTCCCAAGATGTAGGGGGTGTTGCAGAGAATATAAGAAATGGTTATGAAATATGTGTACGTACACAATTTTCATTAAGTTTGGAGGTTGAAGATAAATCATGAATTAATATTTAAGGAATATTAATTTATTTAGCCACATGTTTGATGAGTTGGCAAAGGGAAGATGAAGTGTAGATGGAGGGTGAGTTAGAAAAAGGGATTAAATAATTTAGGAATTATTTAATATTTGAGGCTATAGGATAGGAGAATAACTATTAAATATTAGATATTTAATTGTTTGGAGAAGATAATTAAATATTAGATATTTAATTAACTTGGAGGAGATAATTAAATATTAGATATTTAATTAACTTGATTAGAGGAATAATTAAATATTAGATATTTAATTAACTCGGAAGAATAGGATAATGAATTAATTAATAAAATATTAATTAATAGAAAGATATGAAAATGAATTAAATTAATTAATCTTTTCGAATTAACTATTTAATAGAAGAATAAATATTAAATATTTATTTAATTGCTTATAGCCAATTTTTAGGTGTATACACTATTGCAGATGAGTTTAAAGAAGAATTAAAAGAAATATTGATGCAATTTTAGACGTGCAAGCCTTCTGTAAAGGTAATTTGAAGAAATCAGAGATAATTAATTGATCTTTGGCCTAATACAAGAATCATCTAGCTAATTTCAATGCCAAGATCAAAAGATCCATGGGAACAAGGCCCTCTAGAAGCTCAAGACTAAAAATGTGAGTATTCCTTAGCATAATGAAATTTCAGTTGTCACTCAAGCACTAAAGAATTATAAGGCACGTGTTGTAGCTGCTCAACCAACTCTTGTGGATGAGATAATTTGGGTCCACAAGACCCATCACCTCAGCAATAACCACATATTTTATTTTGGATTTTTTAATTTATAAATTTTTAATTTTGATTCTTTTAAAGAAACAATTTCAAGACTTGGGTAGTGGTTATTTGTGTAATTCTTTAAATATGTATTCAAAACACATTGGAAGGGTCCAAAAAAAATTGATCCCCAACACATTGTGGTTAGCGAGACACGATCAAGATAAGGAACAAATAAAAAATTTCCTATTACGAGAGGATTTGTATGTTTGTGTGCATGTGTAATTGAATGTTATGCTTTGATATTTAGTTGCAAGTCTGTGTGCTTTGGTCAATATCTAGTTATCACTTTTCTATGTAAATATGGTACCTATTTTTTCAAAATTAATTTCCTCTCATGTTGTGGTAAAAATTAAGTCTAAATTTATATGTTTTTTTTTTGTTGGGTACCTTTATAGTATCATTTTTTTGTTGGGTAGTCTAAATTTATATGTTGTTCACTTGTATTTCAATCTTTGCATTGGGATACTTGGTGAAAATTCATTTTATTCAAAATCTTGTGTTGTAGTTGTTTTTAAACCTTTTCTTTGTATGAAATCCCACAAGATCACATTTGTGTCATGGTTATGCATGGATGTTAATTTCCCTTTCTTACTCTCTAGTTAAAATTATATCTCATCCTTAAAATAAAAATAAAAAATCTAAAAGTTTGATCATAAAAGGGATTTGTACCTTATTAAAATTCAGATGGAGGTTAATTAATAACTTACCCAATTGTTTGTTAATAGCATGTCTTCATTTATGGTCAAAATAGAGTCACGAGAATTATCTATTTAAGAAGTCAAATCTGTTAACCAACAATTTGAAATGTAATGATATTTTTTTATGGCTAAATAGCAATTTTAATTTGAGTTGTTTAAGATCCAAGTGAATGTTAGGGTCAAAACTAATGTTATTTAAATAATAAGTGTTTGCAGAAGGTTAAGAATAAAATTTGTAATATTGTATTGGTCCAAAATATTATAATATTTCTAATGTACTCAAAATATCTCCACCTCATCTCCTTTGAGAATAAAGCAACCATTGCTTCATCCATTTGAATCTTTGAGGCAATGCTCTTAATTGTCATCACTAAATGATCCCAAAAGTCTAATAAAGAACATATTATGAAAAATTTAATTGTAAATAAAAGAAAATAGAAAATAAGAAAATGAAAAAGTGAATAAAGGCAAAATAACATAGTTTAATTATTCATTTTTGCATTTTTTAAGAAAATGGCTCTTAAACCCTCTTCCTTGAAAATTTGAAATTGGTGATTTGGTAATGGATTTTTGGATTGCTTATGGATCGCATTGGAATGGAAGACCTTGCATGGAATGAGTGCTTTACTTCATCAACTGATGAGAAATTAGAAAGAAAACCAAAATTTTGTTGTGTATACAATTCAGTTATTTCTCTTTCATTCTTTTGTCTCTTGATTTCATTTGAATGTAAAATGTCGTGCTTACCCTTAAGGTAGCATAGAACTTCCTTTTTAGATTTAAATTTAAACAAATAGATTGGTTTTAAATATTTTATTTTTTTAAATGCTTATTTTATGTCCTTCTATGAATTTTTTTTCCCAAAACTTAAGAAATGTAAACTTTATGTTAAAAGTGTGTTGTAGTGCATATTTGCAACCAAAGGTTATTCTTAAAAAACTAAAATTTGAATTTTAAGTTTAGAAGCTTCTCTTCAATGGTGGATTTGAATTTTTCTATAGTTTCATGTGAATTGTGTTGGGATTAAGGTGTCTCAACCTTAGATCCAAGCATATTTATTTTATTTTATTTATTTATTTTATTACACCCATTTTGGAAGTCCTAAAATGAAGGGACTAGTGTCATAGGTTGCTATGTTGGAACTATGACAGTTACTAGTTTGATGGAAGAGTCATGGAGAGTTATTATTTGGCAATGGTATTTATGTTTTGAGTTCACATTTGACAAATGTGAGAGGTAGGTGTTGCACATGGCAAGGTGACCGTTATGGATGAGTTGTGCTTTGTTTCTTTGGAAGTTGCTATGTACAACATGTCATGGGACTGGCAAGTTATTATTTATGACACCACATACCTCTTTGGTGTTGGAGTTGGTTTTGGAAACTATGGGCACTTTCTGCTTGTGTTGAGCTCTATAAATATGTGGATTCTTAGTGTATTTTGTATGATAGGTTGGATATCTTTTAAGAAGCCTTTATGTGTCGGATATTTTCTAGAATTCTTTGCTACTGTATTTAATCCTAAAGAGTATTGGCTCTAGGCATTGTATTGTAATTGTTGGTTATTGTTGATAATACAATTGCGTTTGGCTTTTGGAGTGTGGTTTTTTTCTTGAAAGGGTTTTCCCACATATATCCGGTGTTGTGAGTTTATATGTTTAAATCTAACTATGCATATGTTTACTACTATGTAATAGTTAAGGGTTTGTAAGAATTTTTTGCATTATCTATCTTGTTAAATTTAGCATTTGGAAGTGTTTATTTTGCACTTGGATTCCTTTCAATTGGTACCAAAGCCTGACCATCTTTGTTATTGTATTTGGGTTGATGGGTTTTTTGTGCTGGTCTACAATCATTTAATCATTGTAGGTGCATTCATTTTTAATCATTATTCATTTCATTTTAGCTGCATTTTATCATTGTATTAAGTGCATTCAATTAAGTGCATTTCATTAACCATATAGTGTATCATTATTATTTGCATTATCATTCCATTTATCATTTAGTTGCATGCATAAAAATTTCAAAAGAAACATTTCATATAGATCATTTGTATGTACATCATCATAAACATTAATCAATCATTCATTTGCATTTTCATATAGATCATTTGCATTTGCATCAGTTAAGTAATAATTTTCATTTGCATCCAAAATCATCAAAATGAAAGCAAAAACATTTATCATTGTATCATGTAAGTCATTATCATCATATCATTATTCATCTACTCATTGCATCCATCTAATCCAAGCATCTAAGCATCCATAAAATCAAATCATATAAGCATATAGAACATCATCAAATAAAGTAACATGCATAGTAAAAAACATCATCATATAGAATCCATGTTTGCATATAGATCATCATAAAACAATAAAAGTCCAAGTATACAATGATATCAAATAAACAATACAAATGCTCGAAATCAAGTCACGGTTGTCCTGTACCACTACCACCTGAATCTGTTCATCTCTATGGTTGTGGGCGAGAAGATCCTTCAGATGCCTGTCTACCATGCTCATCACTCCTTTGAGGAGGTCCCATGACCCCACCACTGCTAGTGTCCATCAACACGGTGGTCTGATAACTACCTGCTCTCTGGCTCTTTGCAACTGCCTCCTCATATCATTGTCGCCAGTAGGAAGTCTCCTTCCCGACCCAAAATAATGCTCTAACAGTGTCCACTGAGAGATTACCTGATCCAACCTGTTGAATATGATATAAAAGACCCATAGTATCCTGTTGTCTCCTAACAATTGTGTCTCTCTCAGTCATAAGAGTCTGTATCTGTGCTCAAAGCTGATCAATCTGTGCTCTTAGACTGTCAATAGTATCATGCCCTGGCACATCATGCTCTAATATAACTACATCTGGCATATCCTGCACTGGTGCAACCTGCTCTGGTAGATCCTGCTGTGGTGCATGAATCCCAATCCCCTCACCACCAACCTGTCCAACTGTTGGAACCTCAGTTTGAGTAACTCTCTGAACTCATCGTCTAATTAGGGGAATATGATCCTTAGGATCCTCATCATCACCACCATGAGCTGCAATAACTCAAGGATTTAGCTGAATCAGTCCAAAATCAATACCTCTCCCGCAACCCCCTCTCAATGGTAATCCTCTAGGTGATCTCATCCCTACCCTGCCAGTATCCCTCCTAATCCGTCCACCATCTCTCCCACCCAGAGGACGAGGTCTATCAATCCTGCCAGCTGGTCCAAATGGTCCTCCACAGACTCTCAATCGACGTCCTCTCCGTCCAGGTCCACCACCACCACCTCCATCCCCACCATCATCTCCACCTCTCCCAACCTCATGTGTAGCTCTAAGCTCTTGTCTATGTCTCTGTCTCCTGCTAACAAGATCATCTGAATCATCATCGTCATCTCCTGAGCTAGGAGGAGGATCTGCTGGATCCGTAATCTGAGGAAATGGATGACCTAATAAATACTGAGCATACTTTGCAGTAACCCCAGGATCAAGAATGTGTAATCTCATATCGTAAGCCACTCTCGGAGTAGCAACAAACTCTGCACGAGCAATCTCAAATGACAAAGATGGTCCCCAATCTCGCCTATCTCTGTATCACCGAGCATAAATCATCACACCAGTAGGCATAGGCTGAATGATACCAAACTGTCTCAAAATCCGACCAATCAACTGTCGCTCAACAATGAAGGGTGTACGACCAATGAGATATCTACTCTACATGATAAATGGTAATGTCTGTGCATCATCCATCCATGGCTCACAATCAACATATGGTCTCCAAATAATACTATCTAAAGAATCAAGAACCCAACGCCAATACTCCATCTTACCCAACTTGGGCTGAGTAACGATACCTGCATAAAAACAAACATATGGCTACCTCTCTCCACAAACTCTGTGATGGATAGGCCGAGTAACAACAATGTGCTCCCAGCACCAGATCTGTAATAAAGTACATCCTGTCGATAAACTAGCACTCTCATCATACACAACCTGGTGTAGATCATGATATAGATGTGCTAGCATACAAACACCCCAAGCATATCGTGTACGATGCTGCATCATACTCAGTAGAACCTCACCCCATCCAACCGATAAACCTCGAGATCACCTATCAGGACATATAAATCCACCAATCAAACCAACAAAAATAACAGGAAGAGTCTCGTAGTACATCACCATGTCTACCCATCGGATCTCTCCTCTACTGATGCTCTCATCAACAAAAATGACTCTGTAAGCCTCGGTCCCAACGCGATCCTGATAATCGTACTGCACTAGCTCCCCAGTCACTAGGATATGCAGAATCCTGTAGACATCCTCTAGGGTAACACTAATCTCACCTGTCGGTACATGGAAAGTGTTATGCTCACTATGCCATCTCTCGGCTAATGCAGTCAACAAACCTCTGTTATGCGTAATCTCTGGCATAAACAATAAATAATGTAAACCACAGACATCTATGTGTCTAATCTCAGCCTGGGACAACTTTGGAACTAAATGACGTATGGCTGGTAATTTCTCTCGACACTGGAGATCATCAAGTTTCTCCTATTTTTCTAGAGAAAACAATCAATAAAATCAAACCGACTCAATCATCTACCAATCAATCAAATCAAACTGAATCAATCACATCAAACTGACTCGATCATCAATCAATCAATCAAATCAAGCTATCGACCAATCAAATCAATCAATCAAATCAAATTGAAGCAACTTAAGCTATCAAATCATTTTAAACCTATCAACCATGGTTTATTATCAATCATTGAGTTTGATCAAAAACTCTGCTAAGCTCTTGCATCAGAAACTAAATCGGTTTCTTAGATCTACTCAATCAAGCTAAACAAAGCTATTCAATCATCAAATCTATCAATCGAGCTAAACAAAGCTAATCAATCATCAAATCTATCAATCAAGCTAATCACAACTACTCAGTAATCCAATTTATCACTCAAGCTAATAAGAGCTACTTTATTAATCAAGCTACTCAAAGTTACTCGATCGAGCAATCAAAACTATCTATCAATCACGCAATCACGCAATCAAGACTCTATTTCATCCACAATGCATATTACACATGTTAAATCTAATCATCAAAAGTTATTTTTAAACCTTCGCACTTATCAAAAATACCAACTTTGAACAAAATTGCTATCCTATCAAGCATATGCGCTAAACAACGATGCATATGTGCTATTATAAGCAAAAGCGCTATCTTTTCAAGGATATGCGCTAAACAACAATGCATATGCGCTATTCCATGCAAAAGCACTACCATTTCATGCATTTGTGCTAACAAATCAAACAAACGCGCTAAAACACACAAAAGCGCTAACAATCTATGCATTTGCGCTAACATACAAAGCAAAAGCGCTAAATCAAGCATTTGCGCTAACCAAAATTGCATATGCGCTAAACTAAATTGCAAATGCGCTAATCTAAAAATCGAAAAAATCAAAATTTTCAAAAATTCAAAAAAGAGCGCCTAAAACATGAAATTTTGAACGAAAACTTGAAAACAAAGCTCGGGATAAGATACATACCGGATACCCATACTCGGCTGGCTGTTGATATCGCCGAACTCGCTCGAATTGATGACACTCCACTGGAATCACCATTTTGGCCACCTCAGCAAGAATATTCTCTCCAAAAGCTGACAAGGATAACAATGAAATTAAAATTAGCCTTGGTTAATTTTATATTTACTATTTCAAGAGTAATTAATTTCAACAATGGGGCAATTTAATTTGTTTTTTACAAATGAATTTAATTGACTAAATTTCTTATCACATTATCATGAGATTAATCATTCACACTAAAATTTTTGACAATTTCGTGATCAATCTCTTGAGGGGGCACACAATCTGGATTTTCAATTTCTATCAGGCATTATTGAGACTTGATTTAATCTTTGAAACAATGTTGTCTCGACATCATTTCAAAGAGGGGTAAAATGTATACACCTAAAAATTGGCTATGAGCAATTAAATAAATATTTTATATTTATTTAATATTTATTCTTCTATTAAATAGTTAATTCGAAAAGATTAATTAATTTAATTCATTTTCATATCTTTCTATTGATTAATATTTTATTAATTAATTCATTGTCCTATTCTTCCGAGTTAATTAAATATCTAATATTTAATTATCTTATTCCTCTAATTAATTAAATATCTAATATTTAATTATTCCTCTAATCAAGTTAATTAAATATCTAATATTTAATTATCTACTCCAAGTTAATTAAATATCTAATATTTAATTATCTTCTCCAAACAATTAAATATCTAATATTTAATAGTTATTCTCCTATCCTATAGTCTCAAATATTAAATAATTCCTAAATTATTTAATCCCTTTTTCTAACTCACCCTCCATCTCCACTTCATCTTCCCTTTGCCAACTCATCAAACATGTGGCTAAAGAAATTAATATTCCTTAAATATTAATTCATGATTTATCTTCAACCTCCAAACTTAATGAAAATTGTGTGCGTACACATATTTCATAACCATTTCCTATATTCTCTTCAACACCCCCTACATCTTGGGAAGGACTTGAGTCCACTTGTCCTACCATGCCTAAATTTCCTCCAACCATCCCTAGATTCCCTCAGTCAGCAACCCAGTTAAGGTGAGATGAGTGACACTTGTCTTCTCCTTCCCCCTTTCTCTCAACCTTCACCTTTGCTCATAGCCATTCAAATCTGCAGATCTGATCATGACCCTTGATCTGAGCCACATCATCTTATCCTCTCAAAGTCTATAAAACCAAGAGCTTCAGTTAAGAGGAAGATAGTCTTAAAAAAAGAAAGTTTTCAAGCCAATCTTATGCATCCGTGAGTTTTTGAAGCAATTAGCAAATAGCAAATATCATTTTAGCAATATTATCGTATAGTATCATTTAGCATAATCATGTAGCTTTGCATATCATACTATCAGTTAACTACAAGTTATCAGTCCATTCTTCATATGCCATCTTGGAAGCCAATAGTGCATTGTCTGAGAGCACACCATCTGCAACCAGGAACAGTGGAGTTAGGACACAATGAGACATAAGCCATGAAGGTAAAATAATGTGTTATTTTAGTATGTATTTCATGTAGTTTCATTGGTGGATTTTGGATTTCCTGTACGCATTTCCATTGTATTTTGTGAAACTAACTTATTACAGGTAACATTCTGAGGATGAAATTCAAGCTCACACAAATAACATCACTTGAGTTATCCTTTTTCTTTAGCTAATACTCAATTTTTGATATTATTTTAATACCCATTGTTAGAATCCTATTTTTTTTCCATGTACAAATATTTTGAATTATGAATTGCCTATTCTTTAAATTGTTTGAACCTACAATTTGTTTGTGGGTTTCTCGTTTCATGAACTTAACCTATAACCTTAACAATCTGCTACAAATTCCTTTTATATAACACATTTATATATAGAAGGAAAAAATATAGAGCCCAAACCTCTAACAATTTCTTAGCTAAAATGAATTATTTTTCCATAATCCATGATAGCTGATTAGTTATTGCTTATGGTTTTTTGATTGTGTGTGATTTTTTTGCATCAACGTTTCGGATCACACACTGTGTGATTTTTTTTTGCATCAACGTTTCAGATCACACTTTGTGTGATTTTTTTTGCATCAACGTTTCGGATCACACTCTGTGATCTTTTTACTTCTTGAGTATTCTTTCATCCTGATGATGGATCACAAAGTGTGATCCAAAACGTTGATGCAAAAAAATCACACACAATCAAAACCAGAAGCAATAACTAATCAATTTCTTAGCTACGGTTTTTAATGGTGTCAATATTTAATATTATAGTCCATATGAATACCATGAAAGATTCCAAGCTTGATACAGGCAATGAGAGCATCTGTGAAATTTTTAATGAGTGGAAAAATTCAAATCACCTTGTTATACCAATGCATGTGCAATCACACAACATTGTCATAGCTAATTTTACTACCCAGTGAAACAACATTTCTTAAAGAAATAACAACAAATTATGTTCATGCACTCTAGGGCCAGAATATCTCCCATGAATGAATTGATTTGCTCTTTGTTGAGAAGCCATTGAAGCATCCCTACCTCCTTGGATTCTTACAACCTCCCTATGTGAAGTGGTTATTTCACCCATCATTATATAGATTTTCCCTACAACTCTACTTCAATCATGACGAAGGAAAGTTAGAAGACATGCAACTTCATACATGGAATGTGTGCATTTATTTGAATATTTTATAGTGTTTTTATTAACTTAGTTGTGCAAGGACATGACCTTATACGATAGGCTTGTACTCCTTGGTGGGATCAATTTCATATATATAAATGTAACTTGTCCCAAGGTGAAGGTTCCTTCTTTTTTTTTTTTCTTTCTTTTTTTTTTAATTATTATTTTTATAAATGTAACTTTAAAAATAGTTTAATGCATTATACAATTCTTACGGTAATTTACTTTTAAATTTTGTATGTGATAATCTTGAAAGAATTGCATGTATATAACAATTTATCTCTTTGTAATGTGGTTTGGTAGTGCTCCATATTTATATGAGATAGTGTAGTTTATTAGATTTGACAATTAGATGTAGTGGGGCATACTTGAGTGCTTTCATATTGTGTTCTTGTGTTTATATATTAAAGGAGATAAATACTTGAGTATTTCTATTTAGTTGTGAAGGCCAAATGTCATGCTAGTCATAAGTTGTTTTTCATATTTTTAATATTTGTATTTATATATTTATAAAAACTAAATTATATTTTTGTGGATCATAAAAAGTCAAACCCACGTATATATTGAGGTTATTGAATATATAAAATTCAACTAATGGAAGTGAAACAATTTAATATATATAGGTAAGCTATTTTGTTGTGATTTGATTGATAGCAATTATACTATTAATTTGATGGTTTATGGATTTGACCACGTGATCAATTTTTTTCATCACACACTCAAATCCACAAATCATTAAGTTAATTTATAATGGATCATAGAAATTTCATGCATTTTATTGTACTATTTATATTCAAGCAAAAAAGGTTTTAAATACATTCTGTAGTAGTACCGTTATTTATTAAATAAACTCAAAGATTTTTGTATCATATATTCTAATAAAATGATGTTTATATTTTTTTGGGAAAATTTTCAAAGGGCTTATCATAGAACATCGGGCTTCATTTCACCATATTTTATTGGATTATTCTCATGAAATTGTAAAAAAAAGTTATCCTTAACATAAATCTCACTTGAACAAAATTATTTTACAAAAATACATACAGACAATATAAATTCTATGAATACATATAAATATTACATGAAAAAAAAATGTCTAATACTGTGTGACAACGTTGATCTATTCATTAAGTTTTACTTGGATGCCTTTTACGTAGCCTTCTTTTCTCATAATGTCTAATTTGAGAACAAATTAGTTGAGTACCTATATTAATTTTGAACATCGTAAAGAGATTTCTCGCTACATCAAGATTATGTTGTTCTAAGACATGCCCCCCTATTCTTAGGTATTTGAGGAGTTGTATGTTTTAATGAGTACGAAGTAATTGCAAAATGTTCAAATAAGGTGTGAAAGAAGCTCCCCCAAAAAAGTAGATGGAAGTCAAATGTTGATATAGTGAAGTGGTCACACTTTGTAATAGAAGCTAAACCTGAGAAGCCACAAAATAATTACATGCATTTATCATTGTCAACAAGCATAGTTTGAATTGGCCCAGAGGTTTTGCGAAGCTGGTTGGACTAGGGTGTGTGACTTCAAGTCATTTTCCCTTCAAGGGCAGGTAGTGGAAGCAAGATGGAAGACTTCAAGGGAGTGGCCTATTCTTGGGTTGGAAGTTGAGTGTGCTGAGCTTCATAACATCCTTTCGGGTTGTAGCTGTAGCGCCCTGATGGATAGTGATGCGTTGGCCTGGTCCCCTAATCCCAAAGGTACATACACTGTGTCTTCTGGTTATCAGGCGCTGCTCTCTCAACAATTTGCTGGGGGGGAAGTCCATTGGTGGAAGAGAGTCTGGAATAATTTCTCTTGGCCAAAATGTAATTGCTTTTCTTGGACTTTGGCTTGGAATAGATGCTTGACCTGGGACAATATTCAGAAGAGGGGTTTTGCTGGCCCTTCAAGGTGTGTTCTATGTGGTGGGGGGGAGGAAGATTCTCCACATTTATTCTTTTGCTGTCCATTCACATTGCAACTATGGCACTTCTGGTGGGATGCCTGGAAGAGTCAGTGCTTTCATGCATCCTCCCTAGCTGAGTTTTGGATGAGACTGGGAAGGTCCCCTTCCTCGGCTCCCTTCTTGCAGGATGTCTGGTATGCTGGCCCTATCTTTTTGCTATGGCAAGTTTGGTTGGAAAGGAATCGTAGAATCTTTCAGGGTGAACAATTGGGGATTCAACAGGTTTGGACTAGAATTATGGGAATGGTCCAGGAAACTGTGACAGCTAAGAGTGAGATTATTTTGCCGATGGAGGAAGGCGATGCAGAGATAGTTAATAGGTTTGGTATACAGGGGATATCTCCAGCCTCAGCTTGCGCCAGGAGAGGTAGGCGTGTGAAACATAGAGTTCAAAGGATGGGGAAATGGCTCCCCCCTCCTGCTGGCTTTCTGAAAATTAACACGGATGGTTCTTCTAGGGGTAATCCTGGTCCAGCTGGGATTGGTGGGATTGGTAGGGATTCTTCTGGATCTGTGGTCTTTATCTTCTCGGCTAATGAGGGGGTGCAGACTGTTAATAGGATGGAAGGCTTGGCTATCCTATATGCTTTGAAGCGAGCTTATGCCCTAGGGTGGCGGAAGGTGATTTGTGAAGCTGACTCTCAAATTCTGGTTAATTTGCTCCTTCAGAGGAAGATGTCTGAGGTTAGTTGGCAACTATCTGTGTTAGTACAACAGATATTACAGGTTAGCTCTGTAATGGATTCGGTGTCGTTTACCCATATTCCAAGGGAATGGAATAGGGCAGCTGATTGTCTGGCTAAATGGGCGTCAGAAGATGTTGATGGTCGGAGGATTGATGAGTGGGAGCAGTTGCCCTATGAGCTATGTCAGGATTTGGAGAGGATTCTTGTTGAAGATGAAAGTGGTGTTGGGGAATGAAGTTCTCGTTCTTGTTCTTTCTGTAATCTCTTGTAGTCCCTGGGGCTTTGGCCCTTTGCTGTTTTGTATTCAGCTTTTCTAAATTTCAATAAAGTTTTTACCCCTATTTTTCAAAAAAACAAGCATAGTTTGAATGCCAATTTCACCTTTTCCTACCCATTTATTCAGTCTCAATCCTACAATATCCTTATACTACCACTTAAAAAGGTTGATAGGCTAAAATATGATTGTTTAACTTGTATTTAAATTTTAGATCGAATAAAAGAAAACAAAAAGAGAAGCTAGAAAAAGACAAGAATAAATTCTTATGTAACAAAAAATGATACTAGTAGTAATTTCAAATTGAAGAGAATCAAACAATTTTGGCTTGTTCAATTTATTTATTCTTACACATTATTTGATTCCTAACAAGAATCTAAATATCCACATGTCATTTTATGTATACAATGATTATTTGTATAAATCAAAATTCATATCTATATTCAAATGTGTTTTCATTTATTTTTTAGGTTGTTATTTCCTAACAAAGGTAATTAGATAGACTTATCTTTATTTGATATATCGTATTTACAATATCTTGTCATTTCTCAACTTTTGTTTGCATAACTTAACACTAATAATAAATGGACAATTGAGCTCGCATGGGTAGGTGAGTTGGTTTGGGTGGTGGGTTTGCTCCCCATTGGTCTCGGGTTTGACTCCCACTCAGGTTTAAGAGGGAGGACTGGTTGCGGGATCTGGTTTCTCCCCCTAGGGGACTAGTCTCGCGTCAGCTCACCCCTGACCCCAACTTGGCAATAAAGTAAGCTCAAGGTAAGGCAGGTTGGGTCACTGGGCTGGGTCGTCAGGATACCCCTAGCGTACCAAATAAATAAATAAAAAATAAATGGACAATTGGATGAGACCATTGGACATATGTTATTAAATACATTGGTGAATGTGTGTGCATAAATGATGATTAGATGTGATTACTAAGAATGCATAAAATTAGATTAAATGATGATAAATTACATATTTCAAATGTTTTGATATGATCATAGTTTATGAACTAACCTATTGATGAGAAATTGAGTGCAAATGAGGGCAAGGTGCAAGATACAAGGCAATTTTATCTTAAAGTTTGGCATGAATACAAGAAATTGAACTCCTCTTATGAGAAGTTGACTACGAAAAGAGCATTGGCGTCGCCCAAAATAGTTTCACACACACACACACACAAAGGTAGTTTCTTGTATTAAATTTGAAGAAGTTGATAAAATACAACTTCAGAGATCCCAAGAACACCTGCAAGCAAAATACTTGTCACGAGAGAAGATTAGAGACAAAAAGCAATAATGGCTCTGAAGAAGATTATCATTCAGAGAGGGAATCAGTAATGAAAGAGTGTACTCCAACGAACCAAGGAAGCATTAGAACCAACAACCAACAGGAGAAACCCCCCCATAATGCTGACAAGGGAAAGGTGACAGGTACACTGAAACTGGATGCCAAGAAAAAATTCAGGATGAAGAACCAGGAACATCGAGAGTGCAACAGAATGTACAAACACATATAAATGCTAGTATCGTGGAAGGGACACTCACTTGACACACATCATGAGGTGAATGTCGTGGAAGGAACACTCACTTGACAAAGGTAGATGGCAAACAAGACAAACATCAAACCCAAATTTGCCTTCATCATGTAGTTGTATTTTTTTGCTTCATGCATTTAGTTTTTTAGCTACTCCCTAAGTTCATCTTAAGGGGGGGGTGTTAGAGTTATCTTGGATTAGCTAATAATTATTTATTTAATTATTAGTCTATTATACTCTATGAAGAAGTTGAGAAAATACAACTTCAGAGATCCCAAGAGCACCTGCAAGCAAAATACTTGTCACAAGAGAAGATTGGCGACAAAAAGCAATAATGGCTCTGAAGAAGAAGATTATCATTCAGAGAGGGAATCAGTAATGAAAAAGTACAATACGATCCTTATAAAAGGATATTAGCAACTCTAAAGGTGTGCAACCGTAAAGAAACCCTAAAGGGATAAAGTGTATTTAATAATTAAATACCTACCATATTATTAAATACCTGAGTTTAGCTTGAGTGTAGAGTATAATAGACTAATAATTAAATAAATAATTATTAGCTAATACAAGATAACTCTAACAATTTTTTTCTTTATGTGATTGAAATCTTTGTATAGTTGAGCTAAAAAACATCAAAGAAACAATTAGAAACATGAAATTTAGATAGAATATGTCTTTTCATCAAATATTGTACGCAGAAACTAAAATGCATATAGTATCTTGAATTTATCATTCTTGCATGAAAGGAATTTTGCATCGACATTAATGATACTTAGTAGAAAATTGATATGCGTAAAGTATCATGTTGTTTATATTTTGCATGAAAGAATAAGAGTTATTTCCATGACTTGGCACATGCATGTTATGTCTATTAAGGAAAGTAGTTTCTCTTTCTTTGTATGTTTTTGATTTACCTTCTAGGACACATGCTGAACATGTGCTCGCAGAGGGAAGTAGACATACTTTTCTAGATCTACCTACCATTTTTTTGGTTAAATGCTTTGACCAAAGCTACTTGTACCATTGAAATATATGTATAATATTTATTATTTTATTCCGTCTTTCCACATCCTAATAGTAGGGGATGATATGATCATATGTGAAATGCATGTGGATATATTAGGTTGCACCGAATTCCATCTTGCCAATCGTTTCTAGGTTGCTAGGCTTCTCATGTAGGGCTAAGTATTCTTCGAGTAGGAGGAATTCCAATGAGGCATAAGCTTCATGGTTGGATGGAAAAGCACCTAAACCGTGTTCTCGTCTCTCATTTACAGATGACCATCGGGTTAGTGACAGTCAGAGACTCCAATGATCATGTTACTTGTATTTTCATATCGACTAAATCACACTCTTGTATACCATCTCTCTCTCTCTCTCTCTCTCATGTATATGTACACACACACACACACACACACACACACATATTAAGTTAATTATTTGATTTGTGATCTAGTTTTGGGTTATGTCCCTCATGTATCTTATCGTAACACACTAAATTACCATCCATGCCTTGATACACAAATATATTTGTGCAATATATTCAGACATAGTTAGTTAAAAGATTTGTGCATGAGAGGAATGTATAGAAAGAAAGGAAACAAGATCTACAGTATTGTAAAGAACATTTCAAAACCAATTGAAATACACATATAGTAGAGGATCATTGCCATCGTGAGGTTGGAAGACAACCTCACCTACGATGGCTAAAGTTAAACATTTTTCTTATGGGTTGAAAGTGTCGATAAACACAAAAAAAGTGCAAAATATATCACCATCAGTAGCTCCAAATCTCTCTATTGTCGGTCATGAAGTGTACCTGAACTGGTCTATCAATTGTAGCTACCACATGCATGCATGAAGAGTGATTGGTTTTGCAAAGAACATTCAAGAAACTTTGCTTGTGTGGGGGAGTGGGGAAGTAATTGCGTAGTAAATGCACATTAAGTTGGTAGGAACTAGCGTGGTGGGAAACAAGTAAGGATGGAGGACACATCCACCTTTGTTTGTTGCCACTTTTTGTCTCGTTTTAAACTTATTTTGAAAACTTTCAGATTTGAATTAGGAAAGGTGCATGATATGATGGAAAGATCTTTTTTTTGAGTAGGCAAATCAACCCTCTACACCATAACATTTTTTTGATGTATCTTCTATTGACGTGGAACCCTCACACAATATAACCTTCACTACTATAGAACCCTCTCCCTTAGTTTATAAGAGATATGGTTATGATTTATTCCACTTCCCTATGTTCTTACTTGAAAACATTTCTAGCCCCGAAAAATAAATAATTAAAAAAAAGTCCTCTCGCCCCGCCAATTAACTCAAATCTAAATTTTTGTCAAATGCAACCGAGCTATGAGTACCACATACTTGCATAAATAAACAAATAAAGAAATATAGATATGAAAAACAATCCATCTTGCGAAAAGAGCCGACGGGAAGGATTTTTAACACCATTACAGTGCAGCAGAAGGGCCATCTTTCCCCAATTTTATCTCTGGCCAGAATCTTTCCAGTGTTCTATGCTGTTATCTGACGTTCTACATTATTACTACTTCAAGTCGCATTCAATTTACGTAGAAGCTTAGCTGTTCGATTCTTGCAGAGGTAATGTTGTTTTAGCCCTAATTTCGTGTGTCTAATTAGTTCGATTTTAATCCACCATGATTTGCTCTGATTTTTTCGTTCTCCGGAGATCTATTTAACGATGTATTTCTCTGACATTTATTGAGGAAGCAGATGCTTGTCTTTACTTAGGGTTAGAGGGTTTTTACTGAGAAGATTTTGTAGTCTCTCTTATTTGCAGGCGAATCATTTTTTCTTTTTGGTTTTATTATAAAGGATATAATGGCTGCCGGCATGGGCAACGGAACCCTAGAATCGGAGGGCGCCGTCAAGGATCTACAGCAGGCGGTTTCAAACGGCGGGCTTGAGGTCAATCCCGGCGCTAAAAATGGACCTGTCAGTGCTAAAAAAGCGAAGGAAATTGAACGGCGACGGAGGAGAAGAAAGCAGAAAAAGAAGAACAGGGCCGCCAATGGTACACAGTCTGAGAATGACAGTGAAGGCGAAGAAGAACGAGATAATGATAAAGACGAAAATAAGGTACCTTCGTTTTCTCTACTTAAACAGGTTCGCTAGAAATTTACCCATCCAGTCTATATGGATGGGTGTTTTGCAGTGATGGTTTTTAGGTTTGGTTGCACTTAAAATCGGAGGCTCTTTACTAGTCTTTGAAAGTCTTCGAAACTTTTATTCTTATGGTTCCGAAATTAATAGTTTACGCCCTATGGAAGGAACTGAATATACGAGTTTACTATTTAATCAAATTTCTTTTTAAAATATGCACCATTTGAAAACAAAGATTTACCTTATTTTTAGGGACTAGTAAGAGATTAAGAGTTCAACAATGGAATTGATTGGCAAAAAAATCTACTCTTAAAGAGATGATTGTTTTACCCAAAGAGATGGGTGAGGTTCCACGTGCCAGAATAGTTGCTAAAGGTTTGCCAAGAGATAGTGAGTCAAAGAGGCTTGATTGTAGGGATTTTCCATAGTAATTTGGCGAATTTCCAAGATTTTTTGGTTCTTCACCTCTGTGAGTATCACCCATGTCAACGTCAAGGGGATATTAATGCTGATGAGAGATGGGGGACTCTTGTGAAAAATTTCTACGTTAAAAGAACGTTTGCATCGCCCCCAAGAAATGAGTGAGCCTTATATGCCGCCATACTCACTGAAAGTTTTGCAAGAACTAGTGAGTCAAACTGGCCTGATTGTAGGGGAATCTCCAGGGCTCCCAAGAGTTCTTCACCTCAGTGAGCATCACCTAGGTGCAGTTACTGCAAGGGGTCAGTTAAAGGGAATGAGAGATGGGGACATTCTTGTGAACAATTGTCCATTATATATGGATGACGCACTGCTAAAGAAATTGATTTAATACCTTCGAAACAATGTCATATCCCATATATGTTGTGCCACATTTGTATTTTCGTTGTATATATGTCACCATTTACCCAAGCTTAATTCACTATGCATCTTGTCAGTATCTGGGTATGCCATGGCATATGTGGGCTTTGAGCTGTATATGTGAACTGCATACATGTTTTTTGTTTAATTTGCGTAGATGTATCATTCCCATGCCAATGTCTGGTTATCCTTGAAAATTGTATATTTACGCCTAAACTGTAATGGTATTGATTCCAATGCCTGTATTTTGGTAGGTTATCTTGGAGCTGCATTTCATTGCCCCCTTGAAAACTTCATTACTTCAGGGATTAATATTGTTGAATTTTGTAATTTTCTAAAAATTGAGCAACTGTTTGGGAGGGAGTAAAGAATGATAAGAGAAAATATTTAGTCATCAGATGTCATATTAGATTTCTGCCTTAAAATCAAGTCATTTTACTTTTTTGGGTAACTGACCTCTTGTTTAAGTTATAGATTCTTGTAGAAATGCCATGGTATTTTACCATTTTTAAACAGTAATTGTAAATATGCATTGTTTGAACTTGTTGCAAACTGCTACTTTTATTTTGAAAAGTTTGTATTACCACTAACCCGAATTTGTAAGGCAATGTGTGTATTGATGCCTGTTTTGCCAATTTATAATTCATTAATTATATGGCATTGATTATGTTGCAGTTCCTGGGACAAATTGAGGTAGAGTATGTAGTAGAAAAGGCTAGTTTTGAAGATGAGCTTCTCGAGGACTTCAAACGCGTGTTCCATTTTTTTTCATTGGGAGATGCCATGGCTGGCGGAAAAAAGGTGGGTCTTTTCCTTCGTAACTTTCTATGTGGATTCTCCAACTACTCTCTGTTGTTCATTTTTCTTTGTTTTTAGATTTTTCCTTTCATAACTAAACTGTAAGTTATTTGTTTATAGGATGATGAAGTAAAGGAGGATGCAGCTTCAAATCTGGCAGCAAAAAAAAAGTTAGACTCTGATTCAGATGAGGAGGATGAACAAGAAACACAAACTAAAGAAAGAGGGGTCTCAAATAAGAAGAAAAAGGTTCTTATATGTCTCATTAAGTATTATGTTTTTTAATACTTTTATTTGTTCTAAGTAGAGACTAATTTCTTGTTTATCTTGACACAGCTTCAGCGTAGAATGAAAATTGCTGAGCTTAAGCAACTGTGCTCTAGGCCAGATGTTGTTGAGGTATATGGTGGCTTGTTTCTCTTTTTATGGTACATGGGGAAATGTTGTATGCAATTTTTAGTTTCACCTTATATATTGTTAGATTATGAACTGTTGCCTTAGTTTAAATATCAAAGCTAAAGAGAATTGTATTCTAGGTATTTGTCACCTATATCATTTTTTAATACAGTGGGAAACTTGTGTGTTTTAGTACCATGCTTGTAATATCAAATAAGATATGGTTTCTTTATAAACTAGTTTTGGTTGTCCTCATGGGATAAAGTAATTTTCTAACTGGACATTGTATTTTTATATAATAGGAAACTTGTGTGTGTTTTAGTACCATGCTTTTATTATTAAATAAGATATGGCTTCTATATAAAATAATTTTGGTTGGCCGTGGGGGATCAGGTAATGCTCTAACTGGTCATTATCTGCCTTTTTAGTGGCAGATTTCTGGATTAATCAGTACTGGTGCTCTTTGTTGGGTGTCTTTTTTCCCTTTTTTTTTCCATGTCAGGTTCTTATTATTGAAACCACTGTTGATTATTGCTCTCACACTTGCAGGTATGGGATGCAACAGCAGCAGATCCAAAGTTGCTCGTGTATTTGAAATCTTATCGTAATACTGTTCCTGTTCCCAGACATTGGTGTCAGAAACGGAAATTCTTACAGGTTTGTGCCTTTCTAGCCTTGGTAGGATGTGATGTGCATGACTGCATGAGGGTTGCATGATGAAAAAAGATGGGAAGGGTGAGTAAGGTGGATTAGGTGTCACCCCTCTTATTTGTATATGTGGTTCTTGCAGGGGGCGGTTCACCCACAATTATAACAATCATGGAGTACCGGTATGTAGGTGGATGCAAACGGAGAATTTTGACATGGGTTCTGATTGATATATAGATAGATTAAGAGGGGATGAGACTATTTGAATAATATCGATTGCATAGTCTATGCTTATGCATTTCCAGATCAGTAGCTAGCATGACTAAGAATTGATTTTAGGTCATGCACTGTCTTTTTCTTGTTTCTGTGAAAAATAATTTGCTTTACTTATTACCTTGACTGAAATTATTGGTTTTGACAATGCAGAGCTCATCGGCTGTTTCAACTCCTCTCTTCGATTTTTATCTAGCTTGTTTTTGGACAGTTTAATAACTAAGGGGATTATCATAGATAATATTTTTTTGGGTGAGGAATGACTGAATGGTGTACTGATGTTTAGTTAGATCACTGAACATGTCATGGATTGTGCAGGGAAAGCGTGGTATTGAGAAGCAACCCTTCCAACTTCCAGACTTCATTGCTGCAACTGGTATTGAAAAAATACGTCAGGTATATTAATGCTCCTGTAAAGATGATTTACAGAGTGCCTGTGGAAGGTGTTCTTTATATTTCAGTCCTTTTCATCAAAGGTTTGGTATATGTTATATGTCTTGTTTAGTTTGTCAATGGTTTCAAATTTTTTCTTTTCCTGAATGAATTTATAGGCATACATTGAGAAAGAGGATAGTAAGAAGTTGAAGCAGAAACAGAGAGAAAGAATGCAACCAAAGATGGGCAAGATGGACATCGATTATCAGGTTGGCATCTATTTAACTTGATTTTCAAATATTATTTTACAGCACCATTTGCCGAGTGAGCTCAATTTTCTTTCTGGTGGCATATTTTTTGTTTATAAAAGTAATTCTTCACTTTTACTTCTCTATGGGTGAAATATAAGGGAGACAAATTATACAAGTCACTGTTAATTCCCTTTTGTCCTGCATTTGACAGTTTTGGGAGATGTGCCTTTTTTAATCTATTTGTTTGGCATTAACATATGAACTCTCTTGCAGGTTCTGCATGATGCTTTTTTTAAGTACCAAACAAAGCCCAAACTAACTACTCATGGCGATCTTTACCATGAAGGCAAAGAATTTGAGGTGATTTCATGGGCAGTTTCTTTGTCACGTGGATTAGATTTTGGAGTATTTTTGTCATATATCTAATATGGTTTGACGGTGACCTAACAGGTGAAGCTGCGGGAGATGAAACCTGGAGTTCTGTCACGGGATTTGAAAGAGGCACTTGGCATGCCTGAGGGTGCACCACCTCCATGGCTCATTAATATGCAGGTATGTGTGAGCCCACCTTGTTTCAGGTATATATTTATATATATGTTCAAGAATCAAAATTATAAATTAGAAGAATAATGATACTCATAATTGACAATAAATAGAATAGTTAATTACCTCATATTTTAATATTTAATTTTCATATAAATATATTATACAATATTTAATGATAATTAATTAGAATTGAAATTTATAAATATGTAAATAAATTAATAATTATAATAACCTATAAATTAATATATTTTATATTATATATAATTCTAATATTCTATTTTTTAAATAATATACATTATATAAAAGATATAATGTGTAGACAATTACATTTACATAGAAGAACATTTAAAAATTATAATCTATTGACTCAGTCAAGCACAAAGGGACATGGTAGATGATCGAAACAAAACTTTGCACTGGGGTTTGTTCAGTGTGTGTTTGGATAGCCTCCCTTGGCTCCTGTTCAGAGGGCCCTCTAGCTGCTTTGAAAATGAGACTATTCCAATTAAGCCCCGCTCTTTCTAGTTAAGCCCTCCATACAGAGATTTTATGCTGCACCCTAAGCAAACCCTCTTTTTTTATTACAGTTGAATTTTGTATTTTATGTTACAAATACAGGAGCCCTCGATTGGGATTCAGAGGTAGATCCTGAGTGAACCCAGGGCCATCCCAAGCCTGAACCCGTATCAGAATAGTATTTTTGCCATATGTGGGCCTATACAGGCGAACTCAGTATCACAGTTTGTTTTCAATACACAAATTTATTTAAACAGTGAAAGCAGTGAATGAAGCTGCTGGAAGGCACAAATCTGAATTTATGAGAGAATTTTGCACTCGCAGGATATTGCATGCTGCCAAAAAGATGTAAGTTAGATTTAGATCAGATCCAGCAATGTTCGTAAATAGCAAATAGAGGTTGGTGACTAGTATGGCTGCTGTTTGGAGATGTATGGCTGGCTGTACAATGTTGATTTTATGGTAGTGCTCGTTAACCACATGCAAACATCAGATCTTTTGCCTTCCCAACCATAGACAATAAGCTCTTATCGTCACCCCCGAGCACACTACATGTCCTTCATGTTATTGAATTCATATCTATTGATGCAATCATGACCTTGCATATATATGAATCAATACCTCCTAATAGACCTCAAGTCGGCCATATACTTTTGGCGCCAAGGATAGGTTCAGATCTATATTTTACAAGTTACATATGAGTCTCCCTTAGTTGCAAGTTACATTTAACTTAATCACAAGTTACACATAAGTGGTTCGCCCAAATAGGGCATGCCCCAAATTAGACTCATACAACTGAGATATCCAAATGCCAAGGCCGACAAGCCACTTAGCATTTTGTGCACTAGGTTGGCCCTAGAAGGGATCCGACCCATCTACACAACAACACTCCCTCTTTATCTAGGGAGGATTCCTTTTGAATAACCAAGTCACATAGTGACTACCACCATGGCTACTCCCATGAGTAATACGTTCACCATAGCTACTCCCAGAGGGTGAACAAGCACATCATGGAATTTCTTCCATGATACCCACCATACCTACTCGCAGAGGGTGGGCTCACCATGCCTACTCGCAGAGGGTGGAAGAGGGCTTTCACCTCAACTTTCTCCCAGAGAAGGGTGCATTACCACCTTGCCTACTCGCAGATTGTGGCTCAACCATGCCTACTTGCAGAGGGTGGAACGAGGGCTCTAACCTCAGAATTCTCCCAGAGAAGAATGCATCTCCACCATGCCTACTCGCAGAGGGTGGATCCACCATACCTACTCACAGAGGGTGGAACGAGGGCTTTAACCTCAAACTTGTCCCAGAGAAGCATCTCCACCATGCCTACTCGCAGAGGGTGGATCTACCATACCTGCTCGTAGAGGGTGGAGTGAGGGCTTAAACCTCAGACTTCTCCCAGAGAAGAATGCATCAATAAGGGATTGCACCTCGAACTTCTCCCTCACAGAGAAGAACTCGTTAACAAGGGCTTCCACCTCGATCTTCTCCCTCACAGAGAAGAACTCATTAACAAGGGCTTTCACCCCAAATTTCTCCATCACAGAGAAAAATGCATTAACCAAATCTTCATGATGACGTGACTCCCTCTGAAGTTGGAATGTTAGGCTTCCTCTGAAGCTGAAATGTTAAGATCCCTTTGAAGCAGATATCAACCTTCTGATCTCTTTGTCCAAGGTTACTTCTGACGATATGTCAGATTCTCTTCCTCTGTGAAGAAATGCAAGCAATCTTCCTTCCTTGAATGCAATCTCTGATTCGTCCTGGAAGCATTTCAAAGAGATAATGATAGTCAAGGGAAATGTCAATACATGATTCACTATTCAATGATGTAGCATTATTCAAACATAAAGAGTACTTATCTTTTATAATTTTGCTTAGCAATGGAATTTCCATTCACTTGGATTGATCACAACGAAGCACCTAGTGATGATCTGATGGTTGCGTGACCTTTGGCCCTCGCCATCACTCATCATCTATCCACAATATTTGCTCCAAGCATAGCTTAAGCATCATTTGAAGAACTGCCTTTAATACCATCCACAACAAAGTGATGGACCAACCACATAAATGCGACATAAATCCACTTGTAGCAGGGTGTGCCAGAATGCTAAGTTGCAGTGCCCATCCTAGGACAAACTTCAAATGATCTTCAAGAGTGACATAAGTAAGAACTCGAATAACTGGACCTTCAGTTGCAATATCATCCGATGCCTATGCAGGCTTTAGCGAAACAAATGCTTCATGCGACTCTCGAAGCTTCTAGGATGATGTGAGAGCTGTTGCAAGGCGTTATTGCATGGAGGCCTTCTCTACCATTCTTGATCGTTAGGTGCCTCCATTCGCTTTCGTCCTTATACGCACACATTTCACATTTGTGTACAGCTTAATGTGATCATCACAAAACTCGTCACTATGCTGCTGCTCGATCTCAACCTTCCATTACACTAAGCAGTCGATAGCATGCGTACCGACTCACGTCGCTTCGTTGAATCCTTAGAATGCTTGCTGCCACCTTGTCGATGTCTCTAGCCACGAGCGTCGTGAAGCGAGCGATCTTCGTCACTTTCATTTGCTAGTAAAATGTTACGATCGTCGGAGATAATCCTCCACAACATGTTCTCCTCCTTGAATCTGAATTTGAATATAGAATGTTAAAACGGACATAGATGTCCATAGTGACTCCACTTACTATCAGCGTTTCGATACCAGGCTTGGCGACTTTCAACGCCAAGGCATCGGATTGAATCTGTCATTGAGCACTAACAACAGATTTATGGCGATCATCGGCACCTCAACGGTCATTACTCGCCGCAGAGCATATGCGATGCTCACGACTGAGTTGAGAGGCTCGGTAATCGACTTTTGCCTGCACTCAGATTTCTCAGTCTGCAAATTACTTTGATTGAACTCCCTCAAAAGCACAAGATCTACCTTCAAGCAGTTAGGCTCTATAGAAGGAACCCGCTCTGATACCATGTGGATTTTATGGTTGTGCTCGTTAACCACAGGCAAACATCAGATCTGTTGCCTTCCCAACCATAGACGATAAGCTCTTATCGTCACCCCCGAGCACACTGCATGTCCTTCATGTTTTTGAAATCATATCTATCGATGCAATCATGACCTTGCATATATATGAATCAATACCTCCTAATAGACCTCAAGTCGGCCATATACTTTTGGCACCAAGGATAGGGTCAGACCTATATATTACAAGTTTTACATATTGTAGACATCTAAAAATGGTCAACGCTTGCGGAGTCATACTTTAACATTTGCGCATTGCCTTATTTTAGGGTTTTTGCTTCGCATTAACATTTCTTCTATGTTGTGCACTTGGTCTTTATCATTTGCCAGCATTGGGTCCTTCTTCTGCATTCCTTGTGTTTATCGCTTTCGAATTTGGTCTTGTCAACAACAATCTTCAGTTATGATTTTGGTCGATCTTATCCTGTCACATCAATGTGCGTGCTCATTTATCATCATTTTGGACATCGTCAATCCTAATCGATGATAGAATTAGGGTTTTTGTCCTCTTGTCAATCTTGTCATCTTGCGATCGATTCGTCATCGATCCTTGTCCTTGTCAATCTTGTCATTTTGCGATCGATTCGTCATCGATCGTTGTCCTTTTCAATCATGTCAATTTGGATCAATTAGTTATTGTTCCTCGTCAATTGGCGCCTATCAATTTGATCTCTTTGTCAATCTTGGTCAATTTGTCAACCAATCTCAATTGTTTATCAGCATTGGTCCTTTGTCAATCAAAATCATGATCGAATTGATATTAATTTCTTGTTGTCTTGACCTAATTCCTTGTCCTCTTATTTCTAGGGTTTTATGATTTGATCATTAAATCCTTTTCTTCTTCTTGGTGGGTTAAATAAATCTATTTATTTAGTCCTAGGTTTTTTCATGAATTAATTAACGGATGAAAACCTATTAATTAATTCACCTAATTTCTATTTCATATTTTTCCTCAATTTTCCAATTTACTAATTTCTCCTAATTCCTAATTTCTATTTCTCCTATTTTCTTCAATTTTTCTAATATTTCCTCTAAATTCATCCCCTAATTTTCTCCTATGTTTATGCTTCCATTTGTTGCAATCATGGAGGCTATTTTCTCTCTTCCCTAATTTCATGGGAATGACATTTCAATTTTGTCAATTTGTCATAATTTTGTCAATCAATCAATCTTGCATGTCAATTTTGTCATAATTTGTCATAATTTTTGTCAATCAATCTTGCATGTCAATCTTGTCATAATTTGTCATAATTTTGCCATTCATGATTTGAATTTCAAATCTCTTCATGCTAATCTTGTCATCTCTCCAATTTGTCTATAAATTGGATGAGTTTCTTCAATCAAAGGAGAAATTAATCACATTTTTGAATCGAATAAATCAATCACGCTTCTAGTATCCTTACGCTGCCATTTCATCTTGTCAATCTTGCTTTCATACTATGCTTTTGCATTTGTAGGTGAGATCCACAAACAAAGTAATTTGAAGGAGAAAGAAGGACAATGGAGAATTATGGAGGAGATATTCACGTTTGTAATGGTTTGCATTTGGTTTGATTATCATGTCTTCATATCTCTATTGAATGTTTTTTATGATTTCTTATCATTGCAATCTAGTTTTTGTGGTTGAGCTAGTTTAATATCTATTGCTTTGATGAATTCCATTTTCCTATCTACACATATGAGTCTCCCTTAGTTGCAAGTTACATTTAACCTAATCACAAGTTACACATAAGTGGTTCGCCCAAATAGGGCCTTCTCCAAATTAGACTCATACAACTGAGATTTTTGTTTTTTTCCCCTTTAAGTGTTGATTTTTTTAATATTTAACTATGTTACCCCGAGTTTCCGGGATGGGGGTGGCAGGGGACGAGTTTCTGGGATGGCAAAGTTTTTTGCCAATTTTGGGGACGGCGGGGGGACGACAAAGGGGACAGCTATATAAAATATAGGGAAATTTTAAATGTTCATATGAAAAATAGATAAAGCATGTATATATACATTATTTTCGTATGAAAACATGAATAAAGCAGGTATATGTACATTATAGAACCTTAACATACCACATTTGTGTTCAAAATTCATTGTCAATACTCAATATTAATTCATAATTCAGAATTCATTGTCAATACTCAATATGCATTCATAATTGTTTGCATGTACATTGTTTCTTTCTGGTTGGAGGATATTTTGATAGTTTTCCATTTCTATTATGACCTGCAACCGCTTCTTTATGCACTACAAAGTTTTGGGTCTTTGTGAAATTCTATACCAAGCTGTTATTCATATTTCTGAGTGCTTTTGGCTATGATTCAGACCTGTTTACATTTCATAATTGTGAAAAGTCCACTAATGCAGACCTACAACCACTTTTTTACGCACTACCGAGTTCTAAGTGTTTGTGAAATTTATTACCAGGCTGCTGCTCATTATTTCTAAGTGCTTTTGGAAGTGATTCAGACATGTTTATCCATCATATTAGTAAAAATCCAGTTTTACAGACCTGTAATAAAATTAAAAAAATGTTTTTTTTGAGCATTCGAGTCTCTTTTTTAAATGTGCCAGGAAAATGGGGACGGCTGGCCTTCCTTGGGACGGGGGGACGTCCCCTAGCCGTCCCCAAGTCCCCGAAAGGTCCCCGGTACGGGAACGGGGGATGTAGATATTTAAGTATTTAAAAAATAATACTTTTTAATTTTTTTGAAATATTTATTAAAATAATACCTATTTAAGTTGCCCCAAAAAATAAAAGTGATCAGGCCCAACTTAAAAAATAAATCATTAATTATTTTAATATGAAAAAGATGATATGGCAAACTGTTTGGGTGAATGCCGATTTTAGCAAACATAATGGCAATAATTATTGTTCATTTTATTTACAGAGATATGGTCCTCCTCCTTCGTATCCACATCTAAAGATAGCAGGTTTAAATGCACCGATTCCTCCTGGTGCTAGTTTTGGCTATCAGCCTGGAGGGTGGGGAAAGCCTCCTGTAGATGAAGTAAGTTATTCTGTTTTGTGTGGAAGATTAGGTGAAGTTGTATTCCCTTTTGTGAATAAATAAGAGGTTTGCATTTCGTGTCATTATAAAAAATGATTTTTGTATTCAATGTTTTTCTTTGCAGTATGGACGCCCCCTGTATGGAGATGTCTTTGGCGTTCAACAACAAGAGCCTGTTACTTATGAGGTATTTTCTAGTTTTATTTAAAGCTAGATCACTCGCAAGCTGTAAATTGTGAGGTAAAAGTGAACATATTTCTGAAACATTGTCCATGTTCCTTGATTCTTGCTCCCAGTCTTGGTTGAGCTATGGTTGAGAGAAACATGTCTACATTGACAAGAACCTGAGTCTTTTCTTGAGGAAATGACTTTATTTCTCACTAGAATTGAGTCTGGTAGACTAATTTCATGATGACATAAAAAACAAAATTGCTACTTTATTGAAAAAAATTCAACGATCATGATATTTGAATGAATTTTCTGGTATGGACTCATTTCATTCTTTTATGGTTCAGGAGGAGCCTGTTGACAGGAGTAAACACTGGGGAGACCTGGAGGAAGAAGAGGAAGAGGAAGAGGAAGAAGAGGAAGAAATGGATGAAGAAGAGATTGAGGCTGGAATCCAGTCAGTTGACAGCCTTTCCAGGTCATTATAAGAACACCAGCTTTTCATTTTCTTCCTTTTTTTTTGAAAGCTGAGATTAAGTACAGATTTGGTTTAGATACGGGTTTAGAACAATTTTCGTTCAGTTTTTTAAGTTATTAACTGTCTGTTTTCTTGCAGTACTCCTACTGGTGTTGAAACACCTGATGTTATTGATCTTCGCAAACAACAAAGGAAAGAACCTGAGAAACCATTATATCAAGTGAGTAGAGGACCATGTCTATGTTTTATTGCCTTGGAGGTTTTACCTTTTAATGGTATTAGTCAGTTGATATATCAATCATTTTTTGCCTTTGCTTCAGGGTTAAGGTTGAGTGAAATGTGCAATTTCGAATTCAATTATTATTTTTTTTAATATAGAAATTGTTGGATATTGAAGATCAGTGAACATTTGTGAGGGCTTATAATTCTTTTTTCTTTTTCAGGTACTTGAAGAAAAGGAAGAGCGCATTGCACCAGGAACACTGCTGGGAACAACTCATACGTAAGGATTAAGAACCTGTGAAACTCTTGTGCATGATAAGTAAACTTCATTATATATTTGTGAATTTGAATCTATTGATTATCTTCTGTTGGGTACAAGCTAACCAGTAATTTCTTGGTATTAGATATGTGCTTGGTGGAACAGATAAAACAGCTGCGAAACGGGTACGTTTTAACTGTTTCTAAGGGTCCCCATATGCTTTACTTTATTTGTTGCTGGTTTTTTGGTATTGGAACTAATCCTGGAGTCTGACCTTTTCAAATCCTTTATTTACAGGTGGATCTTTTGCGTGGTCAGAAGTCTGACAAAGTGGATGTCACACTTAGACCAGAAGAATTGGAGGCCCTTGATGATGTTACTCTTGCTGCTAAGTAAGACTTTCATGAGAGAATATTCACTTATTACATAATTATTTGTTTGTTGTAGTTTTTTAATATCCCATTAGACTTTTTGCTTATGTTCTTGGTTGTATTAACTTTGTTTGCAATTTTCAGGTATGAGGAAGCTAGAGAGGAAGAAAAAATGCGACATCAACGAGAGGATTTCAGTGACATGGTGGCAGAGGTACATCTCTATTATTAGGCTTTCTTTTTGTAGCTGAGAAAATTGATTGAATTCAATTTTTGTGAAAGTTTAAAGCATTCTGTCCATAATTGGTTTATTTTATTTTGCAGGTTGAAAAGAAGAGAAAACGGAAACTTCAAGAGAAGGAAGGGGGAAAGAATAAGAAACAAAAGGATTTCAAATTTTAAGAATTTGGATATTTTTCCCTTTTCATGTTTATGGACAAGAATTTTGACCCAATTGATCTAATGTTGTTCAGGAAAACCCATTCTGCCAATTTGATATATACTGATTTCTTATTTGTACAAGGTACTGTGACATGTATCGAAGTTGACCATTTGGATCTTGAGTTTGTTTGCTGCAGTTGTCATGCAGATAACCATAGAGGAAGGCAATGCGGTGGGCATTCATGAAGATTTGTCATTTCTTTTTAAGCTTATATTTGGGAACTAATGGTGATGTATCCACTGCATGATATAAGCCACTAAAGTTGTGTATGTGTTTTGCAAGTTAATATCTTAAGTCACTGCAATTGACTTTCTTATTAGTGGTTCATGAAGAATTCTCATTTCTTTTTATGTTTAAATTTGGGAAGTAATGGTGATGTATCGGTGCATGTTATCAACCACTGAACTTGTATATATAGTTTACAAGTTTATATTTTAAGTCTTTGCAATTGATTGTTCACTTTCTTACTAGTGGTTCTATTCCCTAGTTAATTTCTATTGTATGTGTTTATCTAGAATACTCAAAATTTTGAAAGTTAGCCTCTTTGAAGTAAATGGTTGGAAATGCTATAGTCTTAAATAATAATGTTGTCAAAATTTAATGGAAAATACAAGCATTTAAATTGCAAACTTGATTAGACGTTTATGTAGCTAATAACCCTGTTTCATAGTGACAGCTTTGAAACTGTTGAGAGTTCCTCCAAACACGCTGGGTATGGTTCAGCAAAAAAGGGACTGAAATCCTTGTTATTGAGGTTCAGTCTGGTATAGAAATCCTTCTATTATCAGTTGGTACTGTTTTTTAAATCCTCAATAAAGTTTCAAGTATATTTCCATTTCATAAAGTAAGATCCATGGATTTATTATTTCATGGAGGCAAGTATGTGTAATGCTTTTATCTCCTGCTTTTTGTTTGAAATAGGATTTGATTTCTTTCTTTTTTGGTATGTTGATTTATGCGTTGAAGAATAATGATTGTAGGTGGTGCTTTTTGCCTTTAGAATATTTAGCAGCGGATCAGGTTTCATGGCCTAAAAATGTTGGTTTTCTCGTTGTCATGTTAAAGTTCTCCAGGCAAGAAGTTTTATGATGGCAATGGTGCAGAGGAACACTTGTTCTCATCTAAAATTCAAAATTGATGAGAGCTGCAAGTGAACAGGTAGCATGTGAGTGCATAAGTGGACATTTTTTCACTTTCTAACCAGAGCTGAAACTGTGCAACTCTGTTCTAGAGGTGTAGAGGGCATCTTTTCTGTTTCTGAGGTTGAATTATCCTCCACAGGTCATCTTATTGAAAAGATGTTTAATCATTTGTCCAGTAGAACTTTGTCATTGATAATAAATAGGGTAACTTGCTTGATGATGGAGATGGCTGTTCCAATACCAATTGATTATTCTAGAAACTTCTGTCGTGGCTTTGCTTTATAGTTATGATTGTGGATCTCTATACTACTAAGCAATTCACAGAAATTCCAAAATGATTGCGCTGTGGTCAATATTGTTTGTACTATGCTAGTAATTAGGAGAACCTCCAAAGATGTGAAACATGTATGGTAGTTATGTTTTATTGACATGTAATTTGCAAATTAAATGCTAGTAAGCCTTACATAAAATGTATGATTACTACAGAAAGCTATTTCCCCCACAAGCTTTGTTCTTGCAGAAGTAAGCCTTTTGTTATTTAAGTTGTAAGGTTGCAAGCAAAGTTGAATTGTAGTCCCTAATCTACGTTGCAGAATTATGCATTGCTTCTTGCAGCCCAATGATGTAACAAAGAGACGTATTATCTGATATTCACTGGAGAATGATGTATGTTTCTAGTAGCCCAATAATATAGGGGCATATTTGCTGATTTGCCAGTGTATAATTTATCCTTCGGGTTTGAATTATACTTGTAAAAGTGAAAGTAGTATAATTGCAACAGTACAAGCCAATGGACTTGAGACACCTTATTGGAACCCTATCTATAGAGTTTAAATACATGCAAGGTTTACCCATTAGGATATGGATTACATCTAACTAGGTGCACCTTACAGTGATAACTTCTGTATGTGGTGCCATGGCCTGTACATTACCTAGATATTGCATGACCTTGTTAACTAATCCTTGAATATATACATCTCTTGTAAAGAACGAGAAATTATGAGAGAGGGTGTTAAGGGAGCCTCCAGGCTGATGTAATTAGACAAAAATAAATGGCCTTGCAATTTCATTTGAGTAATTTGTGTACTGCATGTGGGTGCAGCACGTTTGATGTTGTGAGTGCACTGTTGATAAAATTCGGGTGTTCTGTATGACTAAAATATCATCCTGCTGAAGCATATTGTTATTTTAAATGTCAATATGCTCAGTTGGGAGAGTAGTGAATTGCAGAACATAGCAAACTAGGATGGACCGTGGTGGCATGGCAATTCTAGCACAACCGACAAGCTATACCAATTTCCAGTAAAGCAATGCCACTGCCCTGTAAAATGTAGTGCATTTGCTAAGAGTTTCGTAAGGCTGATTTGTTGTTAGTAATTAAAGGATTTTAAAATACGAGGAATTGGGTACTTATGAGAGATTTAATCTTATTTAATTTCATTTGATTTAGATGGGAAGAGACTGGCAGAGGACCACCAATTATCTTGCATTGGCATTTGGAACCAAGAGTATTTTTTTAGTACATATTGCAAAGTGGGAGTATTTTTAGTAGTACTAATGGGGTTGAATAATTTTTTAACATTTGGTTCAGAATTTAAATCCATATTCAAATTTGAATGGGCCAAAAATCCTTGAGGTTTTTAACGTAAGTACTATTTTCATTACAGATATATAAATGAAAGCCAAATATTTAACTGCATTCTTATTATTATTCAACACGTACATTAGTTTCCTATGATTGATTTGATGTTAGGATAGATTTTCATAATACGAGGAATTTGGTAGAGATTCAATCTTTCCAGTTAATTTCATTTGATGATTAATGAAAGAGACAGGTAGAGTACCACAAATATACTTACATTCGCATGTGGAATTGGAAATATTTTGATAGTATCTGTTGCAAAGTGGGAGCATTTTAAGTAGTACTTAATATGGTGTTGATTAAATTATGAACACCTGGTTCAGAATACAAATCTGGATGGGACAAAATCCATCGAAGTTTTGAATGTAAGCTCTTTTGATGCAAGAGCTACGTATTACATCTTATCGCATTTCATCAAATAATATCATATTACTTGTTGCAGAGAATGAAATTTCATTGAAGGTCACGTACGTCATATTCAAATCTTATAGTTTTGAATTAGTTTATATAAAGTATTTGCTGTTAGAAGATCATAGTTTAGAACAATCGATGCTACAGGAAATTGGGATATGGAGCATTTTATGTATCATTCTTAAAGCTTTGAGTTGACATATAATTACATATTTAGTTATTTGAAGAATAAGCAACACAAGAAGATTGTGAATCAAGAATTGATTTAAGTAGACAATAGTTAGTATGTTAGTGATACTAGTAGAGAGATAATTGTCAACTTGAGGTAGCTTGCAAAAGTGTGTCAACAAAGTTTTGATCACGAGGCCGTTGTACCTTGTAGCTAGATTGTTGATTTGAGGCATTTGCACCAAATACAAAGAAAAATGCCACCAAGGAGAATAAACATAAGGTACTTGTAAGTGTTCAATGTTTGGTGAAATTTGATATAGGATTGTATAATGTTGTGTGATACTAGGAGCTAGTTTACCAAACAAAGCAATGTATATATATGATGACACCAATAGAAAAATGTCTAGCTAAATAAACAAGTCCATGAGTTAAGGGATCGATCTAGGAAAGCTTAAATCCATGTGTGGAGCTAGCATTGTTAGCACAAAAGAAAGATAGAGAATGGATGATGTGCATAGGTTCAAGAGCCATTAACATGATCACTATCAAATACATATTCCCATTGCCAAGAATAGATGACATTATGGATTGTTCGAGTGGTGCAAAGTATTTCACAAAAATTGATTTGAAGATGTGATATCATAAAATTATGATTAGTTAGGTAGATGAATGTAAGATTGCATATAAGATGAACAAGGGTTTGCATAAGTTGTTAGTCATGCCATTTGCACCAATGCACCATGTATGTGAATTCTTGGGCAAGTTTGTTATTGTTTCTGATTACGTGAAAAATAGGTTTTTAAGGGACCCAAAACCCTGTACAAAACAAACAAGGGATAAAACTTGACCGCTCAACAAAGAGGAGAGAACCACAACCAAAAAATAGAGTCAGCCCCAAAAGATAGTAGGCAACCCAACCAAAGATGGGGCCAAAAAAACCAGCCCAAACAGCCAACCACAAGGGCCCTCAAGATTTACAACTGGCCTTGTGGGAACGAAGAGTCATATCAAAAGAAGGCTTGCAAGTTTGTCATTGTTTGGTTGGATGATATTTTGCTTTTTAGTAGGACGAAAGAAGATCATTTGAAACATTTTAGGCAAGTGTTTCAAAAGTCGAGAAAGGAGAAGTAATTGATAAATATAAAGAAATGCGATTTTAAGAGGATATAATTAGCATATTTGCGTTTTGTCATTTTTGCGAAAGGATTGAAGATGGATCTAGAGAAAGAGCGATTGTTGAATGGCTTACATCATTAAATGTTGAAGAGGTAAGATCTTTTCATGGATTGATAAATTTTGATTAGATAAAGCAAGAAGGGCTTGAACCCATTGCAAAACAACCATCAAGGCAAGAAGGACAAATCTCAATTCAAGAAAATTAAACTAGACAAACAAAGCTTTTGACTAGAGCTAAGAACCACCAGGAAACATGGGGGGTTGCGACCATAGATTTTGAGAACCTCTCTTTCTCAGCACAACAAATTTAGAAGAGAGGTAATAAGACCTTTCCTTTGTTTACGAACTATAGTCCAAGCAATATTATCATCCAAAATCTTACAAGAGGCCAAAGAATAGGAGGCTCCCTCTTGGGGGGACCAACATCAGATGAAGGGGGAACAATAGGAAGACATGGGGAAATGTGTCCAACGACCATCGAAGAATACCAGACGGGGATGAAAGTTGACAGATAAATAGAAAGGGAGCACGCATGAGGAGGAACCACAATAGGGTTACCAAGATAATGTCAACCTAGCTAAGCTCTCATTAGAGCCTTGAGAGGAGTCATCCTCCAAAGAGACAAGACCCTTAGTAGTCAAGTGAGTACTAGTAGCATTCTTCACCAAATTGCAGGGTCCTTCTGATGACCTTGAGAGCAATATGAAGCCAAGTGGCTAGTAGTGAAGCAACAACATCGAAAAAATATGTCCTTATAATCAAAAGGTTGATTCCAAGGCAAATCCCTAACCATTGAAATCAAGTCACCATGAAGAGGCATGGAAAGTTCAATGTCTATAAAAAAGCGAGCATATTTAGAATGTTCCAAATAGGAAGTGGACTCGTAAACCATCTAGAATTTCCAATGGATTCATAATAAGACATCTCCCAGAATTGGAGAAGATTAGAAAGTTGCACCAACATTGGATGCACATTAAGTGGTTTGTAAAGGGGGTTGAAAGTTTTAGTCAATGGCTTAAGAGAGAGAATGCTCTCCCCAAGCCTACAACTCACCCAAAAGCAATTTCTTATCCTCTAAAGGAAGCAACGAAGAAGCCTTTAGCATAGGGGTAAAGTTCAATCTTACCAACCTTGGGGGTTGCCAAGAACCCAAAACTCAATTGTGAAGATTCGACAAAGAAGGCAATAGAACGAAAGATCTGCAAACCAAAAGCCCTTCAAAGGTAGAACTCTTCATCCTCCACATCCTAACCATAGACCATCACAAGGGAGTTTGGCACAAGGAAATGGACTAGATTTTCATTATAGAGGAGGAACAACAGACCTAACAACTTGGGAAAAGCTCCAAGCAACCTTACTAGAAGCCATAAGACCTAAAGCCCCCACAACCCCAATCCTAGAAGGATCATCACTCCTAGAGATAGGGACAAAGGGTGCCGAAACTTGGGAAAACTAAAGGGACATGTCAACAACACTTGCAAACACACCCACATGAGCCTTCACAATCATGGGAAGATCGACATGACCACCATTAGCAATGACAAAGGGTAGGACATAGCCTAGGATGGAGGAGACCCTAACACACACCATAGGTTATAAACATTTGAAGCAACATATGAACCAACAGGGGGGATGACCCTAGGAGGAAGGGTCATGGGGAGCTGAGAGGAAAACACGTAGACAAGAGAAACCATAAAGACCCCAAACAAATCAAGCAGAGATCCATTTGAACTAGATCTAGCATGTAGTGGGGCCAAAAGACCAAGCTCCTCTACACTAGGATGTGACATAAGTGAGATATTCATGATTGAATCTCTAGTTAGGGGTAGTAGGGGCTTAAGTGGGAGGGTCATGAGTTGGAGTGACATTCTACCAATATTATGGATTAACAAGTTTCTACAAGTACATTAGGAATTTTAGTGTTATATCAATGAGAAATTTAATGATACGGAAGAGATGCCCAATCTATGACAAGCAGTTCTATGCCATAATCCAAGCTTTGAAGATGTAGAGACATTACCTATTGTTGAAGGAATTTGTGTTGCACACTGACCATCAAGCCTTATATTATTTTATCACTTAAGGAAAGTTGAATAAAAAAGACATGGGATGGGTAAAGTTCATGTAGTGTTACACATTCATGTTGAAACACAACAATAAATCTAACAAGGTTGTAGATGCCTTGAACAAAAGAAGGAATTTGCTACTAGAAATGAGGATAGAAGCAATAATATTTGAAGAAACCAAACACATGTATGAAGATGACCTAGATTTTGCAGTCTTGGAAAGCAAGTAGGAATCCAATTGCAATAAACGTGAATAAGTGGTTGGGTTATTTCATTCGGGATGATGTGCTTTTCAAAGAATGTTAATTGTGCATTCCTAAGATCACAATGAGGGATAATTTGATCAAGGAGAAGCATAGTGGTGGATCAATCATACACCTTGGCATTGATAAGGCTATGGCTTTGGTAAGTGATCATTATTTTTTGCCTCAAATATGTAGGGATGCAAGGAAGTTGTTCAAGAGTGTAGGACTTATCAAGTTGCAAAGGGGAGTGGTTAGAATATTGAATTGTGCCAACCTTTAACAATACTAGAGAAATCTTGGGAGGATATAAGTATGAATTTCATAGGGTTACCAAAATCATAGAGGACATGACTGTATATTTGTGGTAGTGTAGTTATTTTTTAAGATGGCACAACTCATTCCTTGTAAGAAGACACATGATGCTGTACATGTTGCTACTATATTTTTCAAGGATATTGTGGGATTGCATGGGTTACCATGAAGCATAGTTTTAGTCTAAGACATAAAATTCATATGATATTTTTGGAGAACAATATGGAAGAAAATGAAGAAAAACCTAATATTTAGCTCAATATGTCACCCACAAATAGATGGGGAAACAAGAGTTTGGGTGACATGTTGCAATGTTTAGTAGAAGATAAGTTGGGGTTTTGGGATAAAATTCTACCACAAGTAGAGTATGCACATATAGCTCAGTGAAAATAAGTACAAGGAAGACACCATTTTAAATTGTGACTAGATTGCAACCTAGATAGGTAACAAAACTCAAGCACATCCATAAGGAAAACAAAAAGAGCACAAAAGCAAAAGAATTTGTGAGCTATATGGAAACAATACACAATTAGATTAGGGAGCACTTGGAGATAATTAATAACAAATACAAAGGATAGATGAAAAGTGGAGATATAAATAATTTCTTGTTGGGGATAAAGTTGTGGTATATCTTAGAAAAGGAAGATTTTCAATAAAAATATACAGCAAGTTGACAATGAGGAAGTTTGATTCTTGTAAGATTCTCAAAAAGCGTGATTCAAGAAATGCTTATGAAGTTGAGTTACCAGAAGCTCTTGATATATCACCTATAGTCAACATCGCAGATCTCCATCAGTACCATGAATGCCAATGAAGGGATAACACCACATATATCTATTTAGAAAAACAACTACTACAAAAACCACAAAATCAGATCGAGTAGATATTAGACAACAAAATAGGATGCAACTCCAGAAATAGGCAATATGAAGAATACTTGGTTAAGTGAAGAGGAAGACGAACACAAAACATCACATATCTCACAAATTGAGGTAGAATGCCTTGAATTTCCTTTAAAATTGGCAAAGTGTGAGACTCACTTTTCAAAGCATCCTAGTACATCTTAGTACATTTCACTACATAATCTGTTTCAACTCACAATATTGAATCAAAGCTCTACAATAGCTCATGTGCATCATACCCAAATATTAGGAGTTTGAATTGGATTATAGAAAGTTATCGTTGTTAGAGGATCACAATTAAGAATAGCCAATACTCAGTTCATCAAGTGAGGTTTGCAGAATTTTTGTGTTTTGCAGCATTCAATCGAACATATCTCAAGGTCGTATGGGGTCAACAAGACCTCTAGTTAGAACCTCATCGAAATCTTCCAAACACTAATGCTTCATCACCAGATTTTGGTCAACCTACATGTTTCATAGGACATCAAAATTTGGAGCATCTTGTGACTAATGTAGATCATTCGTAAAGCTTGGAGCTGATATATAATTAATTACCTCTAAAGTTACTATAAGAATAAGCAGCAAAAAGAAGAAGACAATAAATCAAGAATTGTTCGTAGGAGATAGTAGTTAGCGAATTTGTTAGTGATAGTAGTTCATATTGTCATATTTTGCATATAAACTTGTATAAGCCTATAACAACTTGTGACCCAATCTGTGATCTACATGTGATAGGCCATTAGTCAATTTATTCATTATCTTGATATTATCAAATCAACGGGTATGACTCAACATTAGATTTGCATTAATATATGTCTCTAAAATAGCTTCCAAAAATGAATTTGAAATCCAAGTGAGAAAAAAGAACCTAGAATTTTGGTTGAAACCCATCCACACATAGGTTACACAATTCTGTCGGAATAGAATTCTCTTGGGATCGATACAAACTTTTAGAGAATTTATGTTCTTGCTAATTCATTGGGTGAAATAGGTAATAGTTTGTGTTAGGATTTAGAAACGAATTAGAAGAGCAGAAAAATAATAATAATGAATTCACAGACAAAGACAAATGAGACACAAATTTATTGTGGTTTAGTAGATTGCCTACGTCCACACTTAAAGCAGGGGAATCAATTATATTGATGACCAATTCTGGTTTGTTCATACACAGCTGCAAGCAGCTTCAAAATACTCATAACAAATGATATTCAACCAGCTCTTAAAGAGCTTTACAAATAGAAGATGAAGAGCCAAAGGTTTTGGCGGTAAAATGGAAGGAGTCCGTTGGACTTAACTTCCAACAATCTCCCACTTGAAGGCCAACGAACTGCTGCAACAAGTAGATTCCCCCACTCAGTCCCGCTATCAGATATTAGAAAGGTCGAGAGAAGCTTGGCAGAAATCGAACTTCTCCCACTTAACAACTTTAGTGAGCACATCAACTGGATTAACGAACTGCTGCAACAAGTAGATTCCCCCACTCAGTCCCGCTATCAGATATTAGAAAGGTCGAGAGAAGCTTGGCAGAAATCGAACTTCTCCCACTTAACAACTTTAGTGAGCACATCAACTGGATTCTTTTCGGTGTGAATTTTATCTACATGAAACTTGCCTTCTTGGACCATGTGACGAACATAATGACTGCGAACATCAACATGTTTGGATTGAGGCTGAGATGTCTGATGCTTAGTCATAAAGATGGCATTGCTATTATCACAAAACAAAACAAAATCTGATTGCTTCAAACCCAACTCGTTGAACAAGAGTTACAACCATACCATCTCCTTGGCTCCTTTAGAAAGAGCTATGTATTCAGCCTCTACAGTCGATTGAGCAAATATATGTTTTAATTTAGAAGCCCAACTAATCGCTGCCCCAGCAAATGTGAAAGCATAACCTGAAGTAGACTTCCTTTTGTCTAAATCTCCGGCAAAATCAGAATCAGTAAACCCTTGCAAGTGTGCCTTGCCCTTCCCAAACCACAAGCAAAGGTCTGAAGTACCCTTGAGATATCGCAAAATATACTTGACCGTCTCCCAATGTGATTTGCCCGGATCATACATAAATCTGCTCACCACTCCCACAACATGAGCGATATCGGGACGAGTAGACACCATAGTGTACATAGGACTTCCAACTGCTGATTTGTATGGAATTTTGTCCACAAGCTCCTTATCTTCTTGTGTTTTGGGACACAATTGAGAAGACAACTAAAAATCAGAGGCTAAGGGGATGCATACAGACTTAGCATCCGCCATACCAAATCTGTCCAATACTTTTTTAATGTAGTCTTGCTGAGATAGTTTGAGTTCTCTCTTTTTCCTATCTCTAAAAATAGTCATCTCAAAATTTTTTTTGCTGCCCCTAAATCTTTCATGGCAAACTCATTAGCTAAATGAGTTTTAAGATCACTAACAATCTTCATGCTTGTGCCGGCCACTAGCATATCATCCACATAAAGGAGAAGTATGACAAATTCACCATTGGGAAGCCTTTTAAAATAGATACAAGGACCAGACTCACAACGAGTAAACTTATGATCAATCATAAATTTGTCAAATTTAAGATACCATTGGTGTGGGGCTTGCTTAAGCCCATACAAACTCCGTTTCAATCTGCAATAGAGATGTTCCTGACCCTTTTTAATAAATCCTTCAGGTTGATGCATAAACAATTCCTCATTAAGGTCGCCATCGAGAAATGCCGTCTTCACATCCAACTGTTCAAGCTCAAGATCCCAGGCTGCAACCAATCCCAATACTGCTCGGATGGTAGTCATTTTGACTACTGGCGAGAATTTTTTTTTAAAATTGAGGTCTTGCTGCTGAGCATATCCCTTGACAACTAGTCTTGCTCGAAATCTTTTCCGACCACCAGCTTCATCTTTCAATTTATACACCCTTATTTCATAATGCCTTTTTGTTAGGTGGAAGTGGCACCAAATCCCATGTCTAATTTCACAATAGTGCATCCATTTCTTTGCAAATTGCAACGTGCCAGTTATCACAATTTGCAATTTTACAAGCTTCTTTATATGTTGCAGGCTTTGTTTGATCAGAGATTAACAAGATAGGCTCAACTTCTTCACAAAAATAATAAGTCATAGTCAGAGAACTTTACAGGAGGTCGCCTCTGTCTGGTAGATTTTCGCAATTGACTCTCTATTGGAGTAGTGGAATCATTCACTTCATTTGTGCTTTGTTTATGCAAATCAATGTTGTTTACATTTAATGTTTGATGCCCATGGTGGATTTTACCTTCTGCAGGGCGTTCAACCTCAGAATTTTGCATGAGGCTGGGAGGATGAAGTCCACACGAGGCATGTGGATTTGTAAGGAAGTGGGCCACGAGAGTATGCAACTGTAGAAGTATCCTCCACGGTCTGCACGAGAAGATGCACCTGCAGTGTGCCCATGGAGGAAGACTTCGGGGGCAACCGCGTGGTTTGCCCAACAAGCGGTGGCGAGTGCCCAGCGAGTGGTGGTGAGTGTGCTGTGTGGCGTGAAGACTTCGTAGCATGTTGTGGTGATGGTGATGCAGGCCAACGTGAGGAATGCCCATCGTGCCGGTGAGAATGTGAGCCAATGTGCTCACTGTGTGGATGTTCCTCCACCCGTGTAGGCAGTGATATAGGTGGTGTGAGGACATCTTCTGCAACATGAGTGCTAACCTGTGGAAGACGTGCTCTATTCTACAGATCCCCAGATTCACATTGTATAATTTCATTTCTACCACAACGTGCTGTTTTAGAATTAAATGGAGAGCAGCCATTGTAAGCACTCTCTTCATCATTATCAGTCTGAGAATTGTATTCAATCGTGGTAGATGACATAGGGGCTCCCATTGGATGAGAGATCTGAGGCAGAGCACTGGTAGATGTAGAATAATCTTGAAACAGAGACAGAGGAACATACTCTTTATCTGGTTTATTTGAACCTTGCAGCGCAGGGAAGGAAGTCTCATGAAAAATTACATCCCTGCTGCGAACAATTTTCTTGTGAACTGGATCCCACAACCTGAAACCAAATTGCTCTTCGTCATATCCAATGAAAATACACTTCTGCAACTTGGGATCCAGTTTGGTTCGTTTCTCCTTGGGTATACGCGAGAAGGCTTCACATCCAAACACGTGAAGATGGGAGTATGAAATCCTCTTCCCTTGCCATTCCTCTTTTGGAATACCAAAGTCTAATTTAGATGAGGGACTTCGGTTGATCAGGTATACTGTTGTGTTGCAAGCTTCTGCCCAAAATTCCTTGCCTAGACTTGCATTTGATAACATACATCGTGCCTTTTCAAAGATTGTCCTGTTCATCCTCTCGGCTGCACCGTTTTCTTGAGGAGTGAAAGGAACAACCTTAATTCTTCTAATCCCATTATCAACACAAAAATCATCAAATTCATGTGAACAAAATTCTCCACCATTATCTGTTTGTAGACACTTAATCTTATGCTCAATCTGATTTTCAACTAAAGCCTTGAAAATTTTAAATTTTGAAAAAACTTCAGTTTTCTTAGAGAGCATATAAATCCATACTTTTCTTGTACGCTCATCAAGAAAGGTGACAAAATAGTTAGCTCCTCTAATGGAAGTTACCTCGGTAGGCCCAAAAACATCTGAGTATACAAGCTCCGACAGTGTTGTCTTTGCATCACACCCACCTTTCAAAAACTGACTCTCTTTTGTTTGCCATAAAGACAATGTTCACAAAAGGCTAAGTCGACAAGTTTGAGACCCAGAAGCTGATTTCTTGTGTGCATAACATGGAGCCCTTTCTTGCTAATATGCCCAAGCCTTTGATGCCAAAGATCTGCTTTGCTGTCCTCAATCACCATTGCAACTCCCACTTCACCATGAGTCTTAAATATATATAGACTACCCAATTTATTGCCATTTGCAATCAACATGGTACCATGAGTTACCTTCCAAGTATTCGAAAGAAAATTTACATTAAGACCTTGATCAAAGAGCTGTCCAACGGATATCAAATTCCGCTTCAATTTTGGGACATGCTGAACATCTTTGAACAACCATGTTTTTCCACCTTCTAATGGCAACAACATATCACCGTTTCCTGTAATTTCACAAGCTTTGTTATCTCCTAAGAAAACATTTCCAAAATGACCTTCTTTGTAGTTAATGAACGCTTCAAGACACGAGGTAGCATGATGGGAGGCACCGAAATCAAGTACCCATGATCCAGGGTAGTGTTGGTTGTTGAAAGGATTAGTACACTATCATCGTTGTCGTAGACTATATTTTCTTCGATGTCCTGCACCTTCTCTTGTGCCTTTTTGTAGTTTCTACAATCCTTCTTTACATGACTAGCTTTGCCACAAAACCAACAATCACCATTCCTGTTTCTAGACTTCGATCTCCTTACTGATTTCGAACGTCTATGATAATTATTTTTGCCTCTATTATGGCTCCTACCTCTAGTTTCTGTGCTTACCACCGTTAAGGTTTCACCGGATGAAGGTTCTTCATTCTTTCTTCTCAAATCCTCGTTGAGAAGAGTAGCTACTACATCATTAAAAACTAACTTATTTTTACCGGATATTGATGTGCTAACTGCTATTACAATGCCATCCTAGCTGCTTGGCAAAGAGCATAATAAAAGAACAACCTTGCTCTTATCATCTTGTGTCATACCCACCGAATTTGCTTGACTAATCAATGCATTAAATTCATTGATGTGATTTGCCATAGCGCAACCTTCCTTCATCTTAAGCTTGTACAATCGCTTCATGATAAACACTTTATTGGCAACCGACACCATTTCATACATGGCTGTGAGTATCCCATACATCTTTCGTTGTTGCTTCACCTGTGATATTGAAGAGAACATTGTTGGACAACGAGAGAAAAATTGTCGCTTTTGCCTTCTTGTCTAATTTTTCCCATTCTTCATCAGCCATCGTTGGCTTCTTTGCTTTCCCTTCAAGTGCAAGTGAAAGGTCTTGCTTTATTAGCAAAGAATCCATTTGCACCTTCCATAACTCGAAGTTCTGACCGGAGAACTTCTCTATCTTCGCTTCTTCCATGATTTCAGAATTTCAACCACCGAAATCTTAACAGCGATCTAACCTTGCTCTGATATCAATTGTTAGGATTTAGAAACGAATTAGAAGAGCAAAAAAAATAGAATAATGAATTCACAGACAAAGACAAATGAGACACACAAATTTATCGTGGTTCGAAAGATTGCCTACGTCCACACTTAAAGCAAGGGAATCAATTATATTGATGACCAATTCTGGTTTGTTCATACATAGCTGCAAGCAGCTTCAGAATACTCATAACAAATGATATTCAACCAGCTCTTAAAGAGATTTACAAGCAGAAGATGAAGAGCCAAAGGTTTTGGTGGTAAAATGGAAGGAGTCCGTTGGACTTCACTTCCAACAGTTTTCTCTGGACAATCTTGAAAAGACTAATCTAAAAAGATGAAGAATAATACCTTGTTTGTCTCATAAATTTTTGTTAAACTTAAAAGACACGAAGTATGTTTTAAACATAAACTTTGGCTGGAAATTTGATAATCTATGGCATTGAAAAATAGAACAATTAGAAAAGAATCATTGATATGGATGTTGCAATTATCATGAGCGAATTTAAAGGCACTGAATGTAAAATACTTCTCACTAACAAGTCTTATCAAATATAAGTTACAAGTTTTGCAAGGGAAATAAAAGTTTAACAGGAAAATCCAGTAAGATGCAATAGATGGATAAATGAGATATGTGTTACAGTACATTTTGAAATCAAGCTCAAATATATAAAAAATAAATGTCTTTACAATTTGATATGTTTTCCCTAATTTTATAATGTAATTATTTGATAATTGAATAGGTAGTTAGTAGATGTATATATAATTAATGTATGTACACTTAATGTTGGTTGCAAGGAATGATCTTATATGCCTTTATAAGCAAGCACCCTACTCATTTGTGAGTATGCATTGATATGATTGATCTATTATTTTATAGCGAGTTTTTAGGAAGAGAAAGGAGCTAAGAATATAGTGAGTTACAATGCTCGTGTCCTTCAAGCAACCATTACAATGTATTCATTCTATTTGTGGTGTGGTAATGAAAGCCTCTACATATTTTGTATATATTTTTGTGTCTATGATGTGTGCATTTGTATTTGTGTGATCTTCATGGTTGAACATGTATTAGATTTTTGGTCCTTTGCATTGATTTGAAAATTTAGGTGAAATTGAGTAGCTTTTAGTTGTTGTGCAAGAGTAGATCTCAGTTGCATATTAAGACTAGTTTCTATGTAGGTGAACCTATAGGTATGCAAAAGATAATTTATGTTTTATTAGGAAACATTATGACTAATTCTTTTCTAAGTGTTCAGGTAGTGTGGAGTTTCATCCCTTTTTGGTTGTCTGACTTATAAAAAAGGTTTGCATTACGACAAAACATGTTATTATTAAGAACAATGAGCGAGAAGAGTGGGAACAACAAATCATTTGAATAGGTGTCAAGCGTGAGGAGTGCTTAGGAGGAGGGGATGATGAGGATGGTAATGGTGACCACACTTTGATTTAGACGGTTGAGGAAATCATATAGCTATTGAGGAGATTATTAAATTGATAGACCTTTGGATGGATGTGTATAAAAGTGTTGGCTCTGTCACTTCTTTAAAAAAAAAAGAGCATTCAAGAGTCACCAGGGGCTCCAAAGGACAAGTTTTTAGGTTGTTTATCTCTCTTGGTTAGGGCCTTATGAGAAGCTTCCTCCTCTCACCATGCCTTACAAATGAGAATGTTATGTGTGAAATGGATTGGGTCTGTTGGGAGATTGATGCCCATGTCTTCTCATGAAGTGGCCCCTCCTCTTTCACTGGTAGCAAATCTTGGTGCGTTGGACTCAATTATCTCAGATTTGTATGTGATTTGACATTCATATGTTTACCTCCTTTGTGGTTTATGCAACAATTGGTCCTATGTCTCCATAGTCTCAAAGAATCATGTCTCCTCCCAATATCGTTCCTTCTTTAGTGTTTGAAAAGGGATGATGGATTAAAAATCTTGACAAGCTTATTGATATGTCAGGCTCCATGTGGTTGAATTTTCTTACATGAAAGTTCTTGGGTGCTAGGCCAAATGTGGATAATTTCAAATATTGGACAAGGAGGAAGTGGAAAACCAAATATATGTTGGAGATTGTTTTTCTTTCCAATTGCTTCATCGTCTCATTTTCTCTTATTGGTGACTGTCATCAAACCTTGAGGAGTGGTTTTCTTGGAAAATTGTACATCTTCCTCACAAAGTGGGAACCAAGCTTAGATCTCAATAATATTGGCTTTAAAAAAGTCCTAGTGTGGGTCAAACTTCTTGGACTAACGTTCGAGTATTAAGATGAATAAGTGCGATCTCATTATGTTTGATGAGGTGACCAAATATAGAAAGCATTTCTTGTATGCTAGATTTTGTGTCAACATTGTGGTTGACAAGAAAATCCCCTGATTTGTATTTCTTCAAAGCTTGAATAAATCAGGTTTAATAGATTAATTATTTTAGTATTATAAATTGTAACCCCTTTACAATTTTATACTTTTTTCGGGCCCTTGATTTAGTGTGCTTCCTTGTAGGTCATTTTGAGCCTATTTGGGCCTTATCACATCCAAATTGTTGTCATATGCTCATGAGGTGACCTCCTATGTCTTGGGTTTGTGCACTCTACAACCACCTTAATTTTGTTCTTTGTTGGGTAGACTATGCCACCTAGCACCTTAGTCCTAGTGGACTATGGAGCATAACACCTTAGTCCTAGTGGACTATGGAGCATAACACCTTAGTCACTCCAAAGGGAGCCCAAATTTGAACCTTTGTGAGATTCAGTTCCTGCCATTTGTGATTTGATCCTGATATTTTCATATGGCTATTGGAAGTTGACCTAAATGTGAAAATACTTTAATAACTTTATATAGGGCAATTCTTTATTATTCTTAAATCCTATCTATCAATTCTATCATTTCAATTCAAGAGTAGATATGAGTACAAGGAGCATCAAGCTATATCAACTTATCTTAAGTATGTTTTCATGATGGATTTTGTTACGATTTGTCATGTTATTGCATCAATGCTTGGGGGACTTACCTAAAGAGCATCGCATCACCATCCTAAGGTATACTATTTTTTCAATTCAAGCATTTCAATTTAGATTTAGCCTCTGTCCTAGCAAGACTAAAATCTCTTTTTCATCATTATAGCTAGAGTGAAGGTGGAAACACCAACACGGGGTTTGACTTAGGAAAGCTCCTATATAGAATAACCATTTTCCCCTCAAGTCTCTATGTGAAGGTTATAGATCTGACAATAGAAAGTTGTAGATTTGCATAGAGCATATTGAGCCAAATAGTTCCAAACTTTGTATAGACGAAAACCCCTAGAATATGTCGATTAGCACCTTAGTCCAACACCTTTTGATTAAATTTTGGAGGGAGCGATCTACAACACATTTTGATCCAAAATTCAAAGCCTTAGTTGATGAAGACACTTGTACATGACTAGGGCACATATCTCTATATTTTGACACTTTTAGCTCTATATTTCAGTGATATGTTCCCTTCTGCATTTCATTTCTAGATTTAAGTTTATATCTTGGTTCTCTTCTATATATTTTTATTTATATTGCATATTGTCAATTTCACATCATTTTACCTTATCATTACATATTCACATCAAATCAAATCAAACACAAAAGAGGAAATGATTAAACAAAGTATCCAACTCTCCTTTAGGACTAAAATTAGATCTTGTTGGGTACTTCCTCCAATGAATGATATCGATTTGGGATCTTAGTTTATGTCTCTAGGCTAGGACCCCATTTCAACAAATTTCAATTATGAGGGATCCCTTGTGATGTGTTATAATTATCATAAGATGAGACATGTTGTTAATCTGTGTGTTTTTTCCTTGGATGACCATACACACTCTAAGAATCTACAGGTTCCACTGTTAGTGTCTCGCAATTGGGTTTGTGGTGATGCAGATTGTCTTGTTGTGGACAATAATGAATCCTCTTTGAAGGAAAATGTAATAAATTTATTGAGGCTACAATTTGTGTTCCTCCTTTTGGATCCTCACCCTTTGGAAAATAAAATGATTTATCCTCCTATTTGTGTTCAGGTGACCTTTCTAATCATCTAGAAGGTGTTTGATTTAGAAAAGAAGGCGACCTTTCTAATCATCTAGAAGGTATTGTTCTTTATTGGCATATTGCATGTTGCTTTGTTGTCCCCCTGTGTGGGGTGTTGTGGCTTGATGTAGTGTTATGAATCTTGGTGTTTCATGTCGTTCTTGGTTGTTTTAGGGTAATATTTTGGCTTCCTTGTATGTATTTCTCTCTTTTGTTATATATAGATGTGATAAAAAACCATTTTCCATACTAAAAAATAAAAGATCGTTGTTGTTAGGTTAATCATTTCTCCATATCATGATTATTTGTTTTAACTCTAAGGTTGTTGTGTTTCATGAACATTTGGTAGCCATTATCATTACTTGAATTTTGGGTAGTTGTGGGAGTTGAGTTGAATGTGTTTAGAGTTTCCTAGTTGGTGTTTGCATAGTGGGCGATTATAAAATATTGGTTGTCATTCTAAATGTATAAACTTTGATTGCCAAAATAATAAAATATGACCTAGGGTTGCATAAAGGGTTTTAAAAAATTTACCATTAGCTGGGCGAAGTAGTGATGGTGGAAGGGTGATTGGTGCTCGGTGGTAGTGGAGAATGGACCACCTTACAACCATTTGAATGCCATATTTAATACAACAAAAATTGTAAAATCATGCTTATTGATGTGACACATGCACAAAGGTGATGTATGAGCTTCAAATGATAAAATATTCTCTATGGATTATATCAATGCTTGCACTTAGTACATTGTGATTTGTATGGACCAAACTCTATGATACAATTGCATATGACTATATGAATTCAATATGATGTACACAATTTTTCATCGTTACACCCCATTGTGGTATTACCCGTTACTTTGTTTAGTTAAAATAATTCAACACATGAACATGCTTTGAATACATTTATCTTGATTGGGAATCTGATGAATTAATGTGCAAGCAATGTGATATTTTGAGGTAAAAATGTATGATGCGTATATATATATTTTATAACAGTTGACTACTATTGTGATGTGCTAAGTTGGATGCAAGAAATGATCAAGCCTCTGGAAGGGAGGAAGAGATCACTCAGGAGAAGAACTTGGTTCGATAATCTTAAATATGTGTCCTATTGGGCCATCACACACTCACATCCTAGTTGGTTAAGTCGAGTTAAATTAGTTAGGGATAGTGGTAAGTTGTCTTTTGTCAAATCGGTGATTTTTCGTAATGTTATGGATTGAATGTCCTTGATTAGAATGTTTGATTGAATCTTTATGATAGGTTTAAATATTGATTTCATCATAACTATATATTAATCGATGAATATATATATATGATTAATGTATATATATTGGCAGAGGAATAAATAAATAAAAGTATAGTTTATGTAATAATTTAACATGTATACATATATTATACACACACACATATAGATATTATTCTTGTTGACCAAGGGACAACCACGGTGGAAGAAAAGTTGAATGGTCAATGCATTGACCAAGCCATCGACCTCTATGCTAGGCTCACCCTACTCCATAGGAAGGGGAGGGTGGCAAGTAGTCCAAGTGAAACCTGCCACCCTTAACAAGTATGTGGGGGAAGTATTAATGCCATGGGGGAGATGATAATATTGTGGGAGAAATGTAATACCATGCGCACCCTATCCATTTGGATATGGGTTACTCCCTATTGACCATGTGGGTTTTGACTAGGTCGACCCACTTTGCTAGGCATAACAAGAGGAAAATTGGCTATGTTAAATATATTAATAGTAATTTTATTTTAATGAGAGATAGAAATCAATTTGTTTAAGTAAATGATAAGGATAACTAATCATATTTGACTTAGTAAATTATGAGTGATTCATAGTAGAATTAAATTGGACTCTATATGTGTAACTTTATGGTTAGAAGAGAAGCCACATAGTCTTATTGGTGGCATTAGTAGAGATAGTGGTGGTGAATTTGAAAACTTAATTATAGCATTAAGTCTCTCAAATTTGTGTATATATAGAGGAACTCTTTTCTTTCTTGAAACATCTTTTACTCTGGAATTTTCTCAATGCTTATTTGTTATTCTTCATTTGTGAGAGGAAGAGGATAGTTCAAGTTTTGTGTGAGGAAGTAGGATAGGTGTTATTTTTAAGAGCTTGGGAGAGTTTATGATTGTGGACAAGTTGTGGAGCCAAAACGATTTTGATTTGGAATTAGTAACTGCGTGGAAGCTATAATCCAAACACGAGGATTCTATCTTTTCCTTTATATTGAAATATGTTTATTTTATAGAAAGTTGTTGTATAAGCTTAAGTGATACAATGATTGAAATTATGTTTACTAGTAGAATATGCATACTTGAGTTGATAGAAACTTGTCATTAATCTTTATGTTTGGATTTACGTATATGTATATAATAGCTAATTTAGAATTGTGCAATGGTGTGTATCTTTAGTATGTAGGAATGATTGATTTGGTCAATCCATGGATGGGATTAACTTAGTTAGTCATCCTATTATTAACTTTATGGGAATGATATGGTAATAGAATAAATGGTTAGTATACCAAATTGAGCAATGAAGTGGTTGGACATACAATTCACACTCGAAGTACTAGGTGATGAATCCTTTGGCCAAAGTAGTGTAGGTTGCCACTATCTATATTGTTGGTTCACTGTGATCCAGGTTTACATACTAGACATGGAACACCATACATTTAGGTTGTAGCCAATGTATGGTACCTCTAGATATTTAGGACACAACACTATGCTCATAAGGCTATTATTATTATGAGGTCACCAAACCAATCTCTTCATTGAAGGGTTAGGCCACTTTAGTTAGAAGAGACACGAGGGACTGTAAAGTCTTGGTTGGGTGGAAAAGCGCTTGAGTGATTCTCTTCCTCACGTAGTTGGCGATCAAAATTTGAGGATGTATACCAACAAGGACATCTAGACCATTTGTTTCTCTTATGTTTCATTAAGCTCATAGAAGCTACGCATATAACTCAAATACTCCTAAAGTAAATGGAAATTTGAGAAGGAAAATGTAAATGCTTTCATATGTTTATGAATATGATATTGTATATGAATTATGATGCAATGGAAAAAAATGGGATTTATTTTAAATATGCATCTTGTTTATGAAATGGAAAAAGAAATTTTTTATTACTTTTATGTTGGCAATTTATTTCTTTCACTTGTGGGTTAATACTTAGTAAATTAAATGGGTAGAACAATGGGCATGTTACATTCATACAAAAAAATTGAAATCTTAATAAAATTACCAAAAAAGTTCTAGACCCTAAAAGTTAAGTGTTATATATGAAAATAGGGGTTTTTTGGCCTTTTGAAATCAATGTCAATGCTTATTTTGTCCAAAAATGCACTCAACAAAAGATCATTCATAGATTTGGAGCTCTGATACCATGTAAAATAACTTTCCATAAGAGAGTATGCCAAGAGAATAACTTGTTTTATTATAGATTCAATAATATAAAATGATTAATAACCGAGCAAAAAATAAAAATAAAATGATTAATAAAGTATTAATGATAGAGCATCCCCTATTATAGCACAAATGTGCAAGAGGCCTTTCTTATATAAGCAAGGTGAGAGATATGATTAGATAAGATCATGGTCTTCATCCTATGACATGAGAAACAAACATTAAATAAACTAAGACATATGTATTAAATGACATAAGATAAGATAAGATAAGATCTCATTACAACCAAGATTTCCAGAAGGATTCTAGTGACCTAAGTAAATAAAACATGTGAATATGACCTACTAGGTGATCTAGTTAGGTAAAACACCTTATTCACACCAACAAATACTATTTTGTGGAGGTATAATATGGATAATTTTAAGCCAATAATTATTCCATTGTTGGTTGGTACTAAGCTTAGTTTAGACATGTATCCTTTACGATGAGGATTTTGAAGAGATGTCTAAGGTTCATTATGCTAGTGCTATTGGTAGTTTGATGTATCTAATGGTTTTCACTAGATTAAATATTGCTCAAGCAGTGAGAGTTTTAAGTAGGTTATTTCTAACCCTAGTAGAGGGCATTGGACTTTTTTTTTATAGATAAGTGCTATCGAGTATGGGGATAGCGCCCTATATTGATAATAAAAAGTATTACACATGCACCAGACCCCCAAAAAGGGTATGGCCCATACCAGAAAAACAAAAACCAGTCATCAACCAATCAAGGCCAAAGACACTACAGAAGCCTCAGAATAGTCACAATACGAGCACCCAAAGTCGCCACCTTTTCAATATTGTTGTTTGACAGCCAGCCAAGATCTTCATTCATTATCCTTCGAAATGGACCCATTTCGCCAGTGGAGACCCCTGCACGAAAAACATCCCATGCATTGCCCATAAAATTCTCCTTCTTTGTCCGCAACTCTGTCGCAACAACCTGGTTCTCATCTTCAGAATCTGAAACATCCACATCCAAGAGGAAGCACTCAGGATTGAAGAAAGGACCCAAGATGCTTGCCCATTCCTCTTCCAACTCCATGACGACATTGCCTACTGCATTGGCATCCACATCCCTGACAAACTTGACCATTTTCTCAATGCATGCCTCCTTGGAAGGAAGAAAGTCCACTAGTAGGCAAAGAATGATCTCATAAATGAAACCATCGCACCAGTGCCTTTCTTCGCTGAGCGTGTCCTCAACAATCGCAACAATCACTGCCTGCCCTTTGACATCAATATCGAACAGTCGGTCACATTGCTCTGCCAGAGACTCATCACGACACATACATGTCAGCCCAAAGTGATGAACCATTATTCTTGAACAACTGTGAAGAAAGCCTCCTCAAAAACAAACCCGGTCATTGCAAGAAGTTACTAAATGGCATTGGAATTTTGTTAAAAGCATGTTTAGATATTTACAAGGAACTTTCAATTACTATTTGTTTTATCATGATATTGATGATGTCGTTAAGTCATTAGACATATAGGATTTTATTGATGCAGATTAGGTAGGTGACTTGAATAGTAGAAGGTATATCAATGAAAATGTTTTCATTTTGTTTGGAGGTGTAATGAGTTGGATGGATAAAAGAGAGCCTATGGTTATTACTTTGTCCATCATAAAAGTAGAGTATATGGTTATTCTTCAAGCTTCTAAGGAGGCGATATGGTTACATAGACTTGGTACATGTATTGGTTTTTGTGAGGATTAGTTGTGATATTTAGAGTGCCATATGTTTGGTAAAATATCCTATATATCATGCCCGGACTAGAAGGATGTTAACATTATAAAAATAACTTTATGTGAGAAATGGTGTAGAATGGTAAGGTCTTGTTAGAGAAAGTTGACACCTTAGATGAAGTTGTATATTCTCCTATGAAGTTAGTGAACACGATTAATTTCTCTTGATGCAGGAAGGCCACAAGCCTTGATCATTGTCATGATTATTATTTTTATGTACATTATGGATATGTAATTGAAATGCATAATGCCAAGTGGGAGAATGTTAGGATATAGGTGACATTAACCTTACAATACTAAGTCATTTTCATGTGTTTCCATAATCCTTGAAATGGGTTCTTGGATGCCTAGGTTCTTGTTCAACATGATAAAAATATTTAGTATTTGTTTACCTATGAAAAAATATAATTACATTAATAGAGGTGGATCTAGTCATCAATGGTAGTTACATAACATATTAGGAGAATATTCCTTTTGGGCATTCACTTTGGAGGTAGGGTACAGTTGGACTTGTATATCTGTGCATGTTGACATGTATCATTTGCATTTCTTCTTGTGTTGGGTGTATAGGTTTCTAAGTCATGCATGCCAGCCACCTATCAGAGAGTAATGAAGCATTCAGTATTGACAAATTTTGATTGGCTATGTGTTAGACACCCAAGTGAAGGCCATTGCAATCATTTAATTATTTTTAATATGTTTACAAAATTCTTCGGAGACCGTGGGGCGTATGGTTTTTTCCTATTGTTTAGGATATTGTAATAATATTGTCATCCATGCTCTTCTATAAATTGGGTACTTGTGATAGTAGTAGATAAGTTGTTTTTCAAGTTGTTGGAGTAACAAAATGCTGTAGAAATTTAGAGAGAATGTAGAGTTTATATACAATTATTTGACTAATTAACACAAAGATTGGATATATTTGAGTGTGGAAATTTTCTTTAGCGAGGATTTCTCCACGTAATTATTGTGCCAGTTGTTGTGTGATATTTCTCCATACTCTCATTGTTGAATGTTTCTAAATCACACAATCATATTTGGGTGATCTTGAAATCCATTTTTAGATTTGCATACTCATTGTTAAGGTTAATATTGCAATAGTCTCACTAATCTTCAACACTCCCATTAAATATTACTTTTATTATAAGTTAGTTTTGTTTTATCAAAAAAAAAAAGATGGTTAATTTATTTACACATCTCTTTTTAGGAGATCAAAGCAACAAATGAGTTGAATGCACATTAATACTTGCATAAAATTATCATAATTAAAAATGACAAATGAATGTGATTATAGGATGATGGAGAAATTGCTCAAGCAAACAACATATCAAGATTGGGAAAACAATCAAGAAATTCTAGATTTGACCAATACTCACATGGAAATCGATATATAATGTATGTAAATAGACATTATAGTGTAGAAATATGTTGCTACAAGTATTTAATCAATATAAATGTCTAGGGACCTTTTATACAACACAAGATGTTACTTATGCTTATGATAAGGCAACCATATCCATGAAATAATATCAGCAAAATGACTAATTTGTTCTACAATTTTTAGGCATGCATGTTCATGTCAAACCAAGCTATTGTTCCCCTATCAACTTGCTAGCCTACCTCCAAATTAGACTATGTTTATATTCAACCCACCAATATCTTGCAATCAAATTCTTAAGACTTAGGGAAAAACACATATGAAAGTAAAAACTTGCACCTTAGTGCTCTGAAATCTAAACATTTTGTGACTATAAGGAAATACAAAGGTCTTAGACAATTACCATGGGATCATTATGTTATAAAAATCCTGGACTTGAACTCCAAGAAACATCGCTGGTTTTGAACATTCAATACAACAAAAGAGACTACTTATGCATATGATATTGTGCCATACCAATAAGAGGCATTAGGGTAATTACAAATTTCCTCTATATGAATTTAGATCAATGTAAGCTCTTTTCTAACCAAATTATTGTTCCTTTTGTGGTTCAACATCTTGCTCCAAATTACATGTAGATATTGAATCTACCAAGATGTTACAAGATTCTTACTCTAATTATACAAGCAAGAATTCAACTATGAGCATTATATGAACTAGAATATGAAATGTACAACTTTGGTGACATAGTTGTGAATAATTTCATGCATGTTTCATGCAATCCTCAATGGAAAGAATGGACAAAGACTTATCAATTTCTTAAAGGCACTTCATGGAATTTACATGTACCTATCTCTCTTCCTATAGGTCCTACCACCAACAACACTAATGCTGCCATTGAAAGCACTTTTAAAGGATATCCCTTGATTAGTACTAGTCTTAATATTGAAATGTTTCCTTCATTTTCAACTACATTCCATAATCTTATACTATATTCTCAAAATGTAACTATTGACATATTGAGCATTCTGTGCTCATGTTAATGTTCCTAGCCCTCCAACTTTATTGTTGAGTCTTCTTTTGACACTAACAAGATTGTCAAACAACCCCTATAAATATTTCAGCCGCATTCACTTTGTGCAACCAAATTCAAAGCCAATGTATTGTTTATTTCTTGGAAGAATCTAGTATTGCACCATTATTTGAGATTTCTAGCCCATTGCAAATAACAATATTCACTTCCAGCATTCAAAATCCTATTGTTAGGAATTCCCATATAGATTCAAACTTATTGGATCAAGTATTCCAAAAGTTCCTCATGACATTGACTATGATATTAGCCTTCCATTTATGGCTACTGCTAGTATTCCCACATTTAGTACTTACAATGTTATATCTCATTTTTGTAGTGTTGACATAAAAAAACACATTACACTAAATTTATCAATGTATGTACTTAATTAGTAGCATCAATTGCAATTTGAGAAATATGACATGCATGGTGTTGAATATCAATGCTCTAGTTCCTTTATCAACAACCTAGACACCCTTCTTCAACAAATTTCGCAAGAAAAAAATTAGAGGTAGTTGATATGATGACTTGAAAATACTTAAATCATTGTCATGATTGCCTTCTCATATAGTACATTTTTATTTCTCACTGTTTGTACCTCGAAAACATAAATTATGAGATTTTTAACCATGACAATTAAATGTAACACAGTGTTTCATGTTTGAAAACTAAATACTTTCCATAATGAAAAATTATAATATCTTATTCTAATGTAAACTCTATTAACTCTGTTGACATCACTTAAACTCGATTTATTAGTAATGATTAATTGCACTTAATAAACATAAATATCAATATTCTTTACTCAATATTAATTAATTTAACATTGCTTTCTTCTTATAGAAACAAGATATAAAATTTCAATAATTCAACTACTCTTAATAAATTCCAACAAAATTAAAATAAATAACACCAATACTTTCAAACAACTAGCACTTTAGAACAAATTCATTGCAAATCACACATTTGAACATCACTTATTTTATTCTATGTTTTGTTCAATTAAAAAATTAATTAAATTTATTGATTTTTACATGCTACCCACCTATAAAGCAATATGAGCCTTGAAGAGTCTGATCCCAAACGTATCTGCCCAACTTCCTTTGATTGGCTAGAAAATATTTAATCCTCGCACATACCTGAACTTCCATCCAGCTGGCAAAATCATATCTAAAACACACATTTATCTTATCTTCTCCATGGATATTTAGGATCCGAAATATCAAGTTCATGAAATCCGCATATGTGACCAAAGAAAATTGATGCAATATTACTCTAGAACATGCTGTAATGGTCATTAAAGTTTGGTTTGTGAAGTAGAGGGCAAATCGCAGCTGTGTGCAAAGATCATGGCTTCTATTTCAGGAACTTTTCATCAATCGGCCATTAAATCTTCTCTATCCCGAACATTTCCTCTGCCAAAGGAGGTACTTCATAAATTTTGTTTAAGTGGGTGTCAATTCAAAAGTGTTTTTATGCTATCCAAATTGTTTTTCATGACACAGACTAAAAAAATTGTTGGTTGCAGGGAGCCAGGGACTCTGTTTTTCTGGGCGTATCACCGGTGGAATATGGGAAGCAAGAATTCAGTTCACCTGCTATCGGAGGCAAGGTCAGTCCATTTTATTTGACAGTTATCATTTGCCTGTTGGGTTTGAACGGTGATTTGAATTTTAAGAATGATTGTAGTTTAGAGAATTATACATAGCTAATCAAACTTTTATAGAATTGGGGACTAGCTAGATTTCACTTCTAAAGTTACACCACGTCTCTCAGAAGTTAGACCAAAACTGCTCTCTGAAAACTGGGGACTATTTGGCTTAGAAACAGTGAAAAGAATGTAAGAGGGCTGTATGTTCCTTTGCGGACAATACCTTAATGTGGATACTGGTGTCTAGGAAAGCAGACTAACGTTGCTTTAATGATAATGCTGGCTGGGATAGTCCAATTCTGTGAATTCGATTCTCATGCAGATAGCTTTGAATCCATAACAAAGGATTTTACGCCAGAATAGTCTGGATTCTCTAATGATTAACATGGTTAGTTTATGTGCCATAGGAAATACAATGTCAGTATTGGGGTCTGTAAATTTCTCTTCAATGGTGTTTTTGTCATCTGATTACAGTTTTCCATGAATTTTGATACATTTTTCAGACCATCTCAAATGGATGTTGAGTTTAACTAACACCTCTCAGCTTTCTTGTCAAGTTTCTTCCTAGAGTGTGCACTTTACTAGAAAAGGCCATCTTTTTGAAGAATTTTTCTCAATTGCACGGGGTTGTGTTGTTCTGAACACTGTGCATTGGCATTCTATGCCATTTGTAGTATTTTATTTCTGTGATTATGCATAATTTTGTGTGTCACACAGTTCCAAATCTTTCTGAAACCTTTTGAACTTCTTAGACCTACTGAAGTCTTTGAACCTTGTGGCTTTGCTTATTGCAATGTATGTAGTGGCTAATTGGTAAACGCTGATGGGGTTTCAATGCATTTTCTTTAGAAGTAGTTGGATATCGCTGCATAATTTACTTGACGTTTTAGGTTTAACATACATAAACTGATTAATGTATTTTTTTCTTGTACAGCAGAGAACATTAAAAAGGAATACCCATATCCTTAAAATTAGGGCACAGACCGTGGCTGCGCCAGCGAATACACAGGAAGCCCCAGAGAGTAAAAAGACGGCAAGAAAGGGTAATGTTATTATAACAGGTGCATCCTCTGGTTTAGGGCTTGCTACTGCTAAAGCTCTCGGAGAGTCTGGGAAATGGCATATTATTATGGCTTGTAGAGATTTCCTCAAGGCAGAGAGGGCTGCAAAATCTGTTGGGATTCCTAAAGAGAATTACACAGTCATTCACGTGGATTTGTCTTCTTTAGAAAGTGTAAGACAGTTTGTCGATAACTTTAGGCGGTCTGGAAGGCCACTAGATGTGTTGGTTTGTAATGCTGCAGTTTATTTGCCCACTGCCAAGGAACCAAGGTTCACAGCTGAGGGATATGAGTTGAGTGTGGGCACAAACCATCTGGGTCACTTTCTGTTATCCCGATTGCTGATAGAGGACATGAAAAAATCAGATTCCAGTTCAAAGAGGGTCATAATTGTAGGATCAATTACAGGTACTTCTTAATCTCTTCCTTTTTAATTGCAACCAACATTTTTTTTGAGATTAGGTACCAAATTTTTTTATGAGCCTCTGTAAACAAATGTTTATCCTTAGAAATTTAGAAAGTAATAGCGTGGCTTGTGAAAACCTTAATACAGAAGGCACCTGTAAAATCAGGAAAACCTGCTTCTGACAGTTGCAGAATCTCTAAAAATATTTTGGATTTTTCAATTAATACAAATATACAGGAGTAGTTATTTATAATTTTTAGAATTTATTGGTCCAAGGCTCTTAAATAAATTCTAATATACAATTGTGACATTTTGTAGACAATCTATTTCATGCAATTTGGAACTAGCCAAATTAATGTGAAAATTGAAACTGGAAAATCCTTTTCTCTTGGTTAGGCAGAACTTTGTAACGTATATGTGTATGCTAACAGGTAATACAAATACTCTTGCCGGAAATGTTCCACCCAAGGCTAATCTTGGTGATCTCAGAGGGCTCGCTGGTGGTTTGAATGGAGTCAATAGCTCATCCATGATTGATGGGGGTGAGTTTGATGGAGCCAAAGCATATAAGGACAGTAAAGTCTGTAACATGTTAACCATGCAGGAATTTCACAGACGCTATCATGAAGACACTGGCATCACATTTGCATCATTATACCCAGGGTGTATTGCTACTACAGGGTTGTTCCGTGAGCATATTCCTCTGTTCAGGATTCTTTTTCCACCCTTTCAGAAATATATAACTAAAGGATATGTTTCAGAGGAAGAAGCAGGACAAAGACTTGCAAAGGTATGCATTTATCCTGTTCATGATAACTAGAATTTGATAGATTTCACCTGGTTTGCTTCATTGTTTTTGAGAATTGGATCCCAATGGCATGTAATGCAGGTGGTTGGTGATCCAAGTTTGAGCAAATCAGGTGTTTATTGGAGCTGGAACAAAGACCGTGCTTCGTTTGAGAATCAGTTATCTAAAGAAGCCAGTGATGCTGAGAAAGCTAGAAAATTATGGGAAGTTAGTGAGAAGCTTGTAGGACTTGCTTGATGTTCACCTATGTTCAATATGGTAGGTGCATTTTTGGCTTATTTTGCCAAATATTTGTGTGTGTTGTTAAGATGGAAGAGTTAGTTTGAGCTTACAAAAGTGAGGAGATAGTGACAAATAGTTCTGGAGCTTTGTCATGCTTTAATTTCAGCACCTAGATAAAATGACATTGCTTCAATTATCCAAAAGGTTAAGTTGGTCATAGCCATACCTTTTTAATGAAAAACTATTTTGTTAGACATATATGTGTACATCTCAAGCAAAATCAGATTCTACAAACCTTTCTCTTGCTTGCTTCTATCTTTAATGCTTGGGCCTTGTGTACCATTTATTTCCCAAGACATGGTGTTCCCCTTCATAAAACACAGTTTGCATGAAAATTTGAACTCAGATTACATGATTATGGGAACATGAATCCTGTTGTTTATGATTTTATCTTAGATAAGTTGAGGCGTTTTTGTTTAAGATAATAGTAGGAGAGGAGGAAGCATTTTTCAACAGAAAAAGACCACATATCATACTAAAATGTGGTCTGCAATACAAATTAAGAATATATCATAATAAATTAGACGACAAAGGATCCTTGCTAGGTAAGATTTGCTTAGTAATCATTAATATTGGCACATTTATCTCAATATTTGGACACATTTTTATATTTAAGTTATAGTATACCTTCTTTTGTTTTACTCGGTCAAACTTCTGGTTGAATTTTTTAGTGGCTGAATCAATCCTTAGTAGCGGCAAACATTAAAAAGATAATATTGAACTTGATATATTATGCAAATTTTAGGAATGCATCATAATATTCATGATGTTAAAGAGAGATGTGCTTGCTTTATGAATGGATGTGTTGCATGCATTCTACAAGTGCCCCTTCTTCATGTGTATTGTCTCCTTTTCAACTATCTTAAACCCTATGTATCAGCCACAAGTTTAATCTGTGCAATCAAATGGCAAAGTTGCAAGAGGTCTAGAATCAGCGGGAGGAGATGGCTGGTCAGAGTCAAAGGGTTTCCACCAGCCATACAAGATGTCTTGCTATCAGGAATTGGCTTCCACTTAATAATGGTGATTTCTTCATTTTCATCTTCAAGCTAAAGGAGCAACTCTCACAAGAAAGAGAATCAAACTCAATTGAGGAACCTGACTACTGTTAAGCCAACTAGAGGCACAACTATCATGTGGTTGAGAAGTGACAAAGCGAACACGTCTACAAGGGCTATCCATGTGCTCAATGGTGAGGACCATGAGAGCCATATGAATTTTGTTTGGTATGATTCACTCTCACTGTAGCCACATTTGCGCCCTTTGGCAAGTGAAAGGTCCTTACTAGAAGAGGAAGATGGCATGTGTGTAATAATACAAGGTACATTAGCCCAATGTTTAATAGTGCAAACGGGCAATTTTATTAGCTTGCACTTGAATTTGCAAAAGAGCATTGAAAAATACATTCTTTTTATTGAATTATGAAAAAATCATTACAATGCACAGCTGAAAAAAACAGCTTTAGTAAGCTACAGAAAAAGCACATGGGCTGAACAGAAAAAACTCCAGCCCAGTCAAACCAGATGTCAAAGAAAAAATCCTCCGAAAAAAGCCAGGAAACTAAACCTCTAGACCTCAAACAAATCAAAATCCCCATAAAAAATAATTACAATGGTGTTCTGAATACAATGGCTGTTCTAAAATGTACATCATTTCAAGACAATAGCTCACAGAGGGACAGGAGAGTGACACAATAAGAATGCAGACCAAAGAGAATAATTCTTTTTCCACTCTAGATCTTTACAGGCATTTAGCAGAATGCCTTCTTGAGCACAACTGTAGACTAAAGACTTTCCTGTCATCCTGGATGATTGCACCAAGACAGCTGCAGCTACAATAAGAATGAATCATGAACAAACTAGCAGTACATGAAAAGTTAAAACTTAGTACCGGAGAGCTGGATCATTTGAGGTGTCATAGATAACCAGAGGGGGATTCACGAGGACAAGTGAGACAACATGCCCTTCAAGGAATGTTTAGAATTTGCGGTAAGATCCTCAAAATTCAGAAGTTGAACATTAAGGTTATGGAGAGTGTTAGCTAGCTTAGAACTGAGACCATTTAGGGGGTGGTAATGGGGGATATAGTTAACCGTGTGGAGGCTCAGGTTGGAACAAGTCAGCTGAAGTTTGATGGAGGTGGGATAGTGTGCGCTAGAAAACAAAGCCTTACATCTGAAATTCCAAATGTGTTTAAGAATCACAATCCTGTAGGTCTGGGATATGAGTTTACGAGCTTTGGAAGACCTCATAAGAGCAGTTTTCTAGGACCATTTAAAAGAGAAAAGCAAGGAGAGCGGAAAAGAGGGAAAACCACAGTTGTTTAGACTTTAGAGTGATGGTAAGACCAAAAGGCATGTTTAATGGACTTAGTTTAGACATAGATTGGACAAGGAGGGGGGTGATTAAAAGTGAGGCGATTACCAATGGGGAGCTTCACATGAAGGACCCTCCAATCCAGTAGTTTGGATTGAGCATCAACCTCGGTTTTCCAGATTTGCTAATGAAGTTTATTCCATTTAGACTGGCTGACACATCACTTCCAAATTGAGTTTAAGTGACAAGAGATAATGAGAGGTGGGAGTTGTTTGCAAATAGACTTGAGGGGGGAAGAATGGAGGTTATGGGTGGTAGTCCATCTCCAATCCTTGCAAAAGTAGTTGTGATCGTAAATGGAAAGAAGACTGTAAAACAGTAGAGGTCAGTTGTTGAATACCCACAATTATTTGTTTATCAGAAGAAGTCAAGTTATATCAGAGTTTGACAAGCTGTCAGGGTTTCCAATTGAAACTTGTAGCATTCCATAGGTCTTTGAAGGTTTGAATTCTTTTTTCTGAATAGACATTTGCCATTGAGTTGTTGGATAAGCCTCAAGGGTTTGTTTGTAGTTGAACAGTTAGTTCTACTTAATGGAAGACCTAGTAAAACTTAGGCCATTTTTGAGAGACTGACCATACCAAACTAACTTTCTGAAATTGATATACCAAGCTCTGCAAATAGTGTTGTTAAAAGGAGCAGAACCATGGACTTTAAAGAACAAAGCCGTAAGGAGTTAATCCCACTGATTGATCTAACCAGCCATTTGGTCGTGAGGCAAACACCTTGCATGAATGGGTTTATGATACACAACCCACCTTTATTTTTTTGGCTGAATATAATACAAGTATAGGGCAACCTTTTTTTTATCATGGCCACTTGGCAAAAAGGAAGTTCCGATTACCTGGGTAAGATGGTTGTAACAAGTTTTAGAAGGGAGCCAAAAAGATGAAGCCGAAAGGATCTTGTTGGGAACCTAGACATGTATAGACATCGTTAAACAGTTGGACCAATGCATATAAATTTTTTATCATAAATGAGCTCCACATATCCTTGAGAGAAATGCCAATGCCAAAGGGGATTCCTAAGTATCTTGTAATAGAGCCATGTTTAATTTCTCTCCAATCATTAAGAATCAAGGAGGGTGTGAGTTAGGCCAATTCATGAGGTATTCAATTTTGTACATGGCCAATTTAGAACCTAATATAGTGTAGAAGAGGTCTATATATATCAAGAGTGTGGGTTAAATTAGAAGCCGGGTTTTGAATGAATGCCATACTATCATCAACAAAGTGCGAACTAAGAGATATGGAGCCTCTTGGGAGGGAGATGCATTTGATGAGATTGGAAGAGAGAGCACACTTAAAAGAGGTATCCAAGAGCATCTACAACAAGGACATAAATAAGAGAAGCAAGTAGGTAGCCTTGGAATATTGATTTTTTCCAAGGAAGCTAAGGGGAGAGAGAGCCATTAACCACAAATTTGGCATTGGCATCCATAAACAACGTTTTGATATGCTTGCAAATCATGGGGCCAAAACCCAACCACTTGAGCATATTTAAAATGAACGGCCAATAGAAGCAATATTAGGCTTTGTCAATATCCAATTTTATGATTAAAACATCTTGAGCTATTTTGTGTCCATTCAATGATTTCCCAAGCTAAGAGAAGATTGTCCAAAATGAATCTATCTTCAAGGAACTAGTCTACTAAGGTCTAACAATTTCTTGGATGATACTTTTGATTCTCTATGCCAAAGGTTTAGCTATTAACATGTAATAGGTGTTCAGAAGGGTGATAGGCCTCCAACCATTAACTGAGTCTTCATCTTTGCCTTTGGGGACACACTTAATAAGCCCTTGATTAATAGTAGCCCCTAAAGAACCATCTTATATGGCTTTAATGTACACATATTAAAAGTCCTCCACGATGTGAGGCTGCAAAGCTTTGTTAAATTCAATTGAAAGACCATTGGTCCATATACTTTTCTTCAAAGCCATAACAAAAAGAGCCTTGTCTAAATTCTCTATAGAGAGGAGGTGATCGAGGTAGTGGCTATACTTTGGGTAAATCTTATGCAAAATGCAATTGGAAATGCTATCTAATAGGATACAAAGAAGGGTATCTTAGGTTAAATCATCCAAGAAAAGTTATGATAATAATCATTTTGCATAATATTTGAATGGTTAGGTTTAATGGTGCCTTTAGAGTTCTTGATGACATAAATATGTCCTTTTTATGTTTATGTTGAAAGAAATGGAAGAACTTTGTTTGTCTATCCCCATCTTTAATCTAGTGAAGATGGGCATGGATTTAGGCTCCTTTATTTTTATGTTTCAAATTTCCTTAAGATATCTTCAGAGTGAGCCACTGCTTGTTAGATGACAATGTAAGAGGTATTGGTAGCAATGAGACTTCATTTTGAGTGTAATTGACCTTCAAGAGACTTTTTAAATCTTTTGTGTTCGGTAACAACTCATTGGTCACAGTGACAAAGAAAGAGAGTGTTGCAGGTATTGGTTCTTTCCCACCAAGGAATCCAATAGTTTTGTTGGGGTTTAGGTTCAACATTCCAAATAGCTGAAAGGTTGTCAATACAATCACATTGATTAAGGTGGGATATATTAAGCTTGAAGGGAAGGTCAGAAGATAAGGATGGAGAGTTGGATTAAAAGAGGGGTCATAGTAGGTGGTTTGAAATTGTGGCTAAAAGGTCCAAATGAATAGGCATACCAACAAAGGAGGAAATAATTTGATAATTAGGGGGGATGTAGAATTGGTCAAGGCAACTCATTTGCCTTCGAGAACCTTTCTTATAATTGTGCAAGGTGAACCAAAGAGATTTTTGCAACCTGGCTTTATCGATGATAGGGTCAAAGAGCCCAAGTTTGTTTCTAGTTAAAGTCTAGGTTTCAAATTCTTTTTGAGATAGGCTACTAGTGTTGTTCCAATTGTGGTATGTTAAATGCTCCACCATATTAATGTCACCTCCAAGAATCTACTTAGCCAAAGGGAGGCTCAAGTGAAGGCAGTCCCAAACAAGAATTCTATCACTTAGGGAGTTGGGAGAATAGATGGAGTAGAATGTGTAGAGTATCTTGAATCATAGAAGTGGCCCAAGTGCACAATTATAAGGATTCACAACAAAATTAACATGTTTAGAAATCCAAGGGGCAAGGTCCAAAACAACACCACCACCTCCTTTAGAATGATTGTATGTTAAATTAGACTTCCTTCTAGATTGAAGCAAGAGTGGCTTACACCCATATATTACTAATTTTAACTTGTAGCATGATGACATCAAGATGATTAGTTTGGATGGATTTTTTGACTTGATACTTTCAAGTGGGGAGATTTAGTTCCCTGACATGCTAGGATTGGATGCAACACTTCATTGCTAGGGACCAAAGAGATGATTCCTACATAAGCAACAAGGTATTGTCTTTATATTCAGAGTTGAGATGAGTTTAAAAGAAAAGGTTACAATTAAATCTTATCTAAAAAGTACAACAGGACTAGGATATTCCCATGGTTGAGGTAGGGTATGTAGAGGCAAGCCTAGTTGGAGAAGAAATATTTTCTTTCTTTCTTTTAAGGGAATATAGGGTTTGGAATTAGGAGAGCTTTTTTAAAGGATTTATGATCTTGAAAAGTAGATGGAGAGCATGGGGAAGAGGAGGGGGTAGAAAGGAGATTATCAGTAGGGAAAGATAGGTGAGGATAATTGGAGGGAATGGGCTTGAGCATTTGAGGAAGGTTGTAGAGGCACATTAACAATAGAGTTAACAACATGAACAATCAATGCATTAGCTTGAGATGTAGAAGGAATTGAGTTGCAAGGTTTACAAACAAGATAGTCTCAAATTAGATTACCTTCTTGGTGGCAATAAAAAAAGGCATTTGGCTTGTTAAGCTAATTCAAATTTTTTCTTAAATTCAAAGCCCAAGTTGACCCACCAGATGGAGTTTGGTAGTGCATAAGTGAGATCCATCTCAACATAAGCCTTGTTGGATTTGCAAGTTGATCAATTAGTCCAAGTTCTATTTACACTATAACACTTTGCCAAGCCAGGAGGCTATGTCCAAAAATAAGGGTTGGAAGGCCAAGTTATGGAAAGGGAATTTAAGCCACATAGGATGCTTGGATATGGTAATTCCATTTGGGTGAAAATTAATATTAAATGCATTGACATTAAAAATTGACTAACAATGACCCATGAAACATGATGTAGCACAATTTTGGCATGGTTTGGGTTTACAAAGGTAAACAAGACATACTCCCTACCTAACCCCCTAAAGGATTCAATGATCTAACACTTTGACTCCTAGTTGTTTTTAACCCCTTTAAAAAAATCTCATTTTGAGGGGATCCCCTTAAGGAAAAATAAAATCACGATTTTTGCTCAGTAATGACATCTAAAACATTATCATGATGTGAGAAGGAAATAGATTTATCTCCCTTGCCATCCTTTGATTTGTTTGGAACTAAGGATTTTTGTGGACCTTTTTGGATTTTGCATTGTCAATGAGGGGTGGAATGGATGACACTTTAGATATAGACAAAAGCATGTTTCTATGATTTAAGTATTTCTAACTAAAAATTAGTTTGATTAAAAATATTTTTTGATTGGATTTATTTTAGCTAAAATAAATTTAGGCCACAAATTTTTCAATTGGAATCGTTTGCTAAATACATATGTAGCACCATTTATTTTATGCGAATTATAAAAATATTCAAATTAGTTGAAAAGCTTAATGTTCCTATCACTTCTCCTTGCATAAATTGTATTTCTTAAAAGAAAAACTTTTTTGAGATCTAAAACTATAGTTTATATATATCACTAAAAATAGGTCACCAATACCCAATTATAAGATTGATTGTTTTCTTATGAAAACTACTAAATTTTATTTAAAAATAAATAAAAATGATGTACTAGATCAAGGATCTCTCTCTCTCTCTCTCTCTCTCTCTCTCTCTCTCTCTCTCTCTCTCTCTATATATATATATATATATATATATATATATATATATATATATATATATATAAGAAATATTATACAAAAGTGGAGTCTCTCTCTCTCTCTCTCTCTCTCTCTCTCTCTCTCTCTCTCTCTCTCTCTCTCTCTCTCTCTCTCTCTCTATATATATATATATATATATATATATAAGAAATATTATACAAAAGTGGAGTCCCTTTAAACTGTTTTCATTTTTAGCATTTGGATTATAGTGCCAATTTTATAAAAAAGGACATCTATTTTAAAAAAAATATAACTATAAACTACACTAAAAAGTTTATATTTCATTATTCCATATTATCTCAAAATTCAAAATGTACATCGACCCACTAATGGCCTTTGTGTGTTAATCCATTAGTGCAACAAAAAGAGATTGTACAATGGATCAAACCAGATGAAGGGTGAATCAAGGTAAACTTTGATGGGGTGCTAAAAGGTAACCTAGGACTGTCTGGTGCAGGATGTGTTGTTAGGGATGGGATGGGGAGCATTCTAGCAATTGGCACACATAAGCTTATGTATAAGACAAATAATGAAGCGGAAGCAAAGGCTACATTGCTCGCCATCAATTTGGTGAGCAAATTATCAAGGTCAAAGTTACACTTGGAAGGAAATTCACAAATAATTGTACACTATAACCAAGCGCAAGGCTCAAAAATGAAAAAAACAATAAATTAATTAAAATGATAGGGAAATAGTTAAATACATTCTTATATTTTAAAGTCTCCCATATTAGAAGAGAGGGTAATACTTCGTGGTGGACACCTTATCCAAATGGGCAATGCTCATTCAATACAAAGAATGATGAAATGTGGTGGGATGATTTTTGAGGATTGCAAAATGAGGTGGCTGGAGTAAGGAGTGCAAATGAATGTTAAGCGAGTTAAATGTAATTAATTGTAGTGTGCCTATCAAACACCTGAAGTGTGTGAAACTCATTTTATGGAGGTGACATCAATGAAACACAATTCATTTGAGTAAATGGTAGGTAGAGATTTGGTGCTTGTAGAAGATGAAAGTTAACTTTACCTTGCAAACCAAGAAGCAGTAGTTGCCATTTTTGGGTAAGATCATGGACGATCGACTAAGGAAGATATTCAATTTTGATGAACCCATGTTCTTCCACACTGTCAAGATGATGTTGGGGGAAGAATATATGACAACAAAGTATCAATATCACACAAATGTGGATATCGCTTCTTTGTCCATGACTTGGTGCTTGGAGTTTGACAAAAAAGATGAAACCCATTGGATAATGTATGCAACATTAAAAGGTGAATGGTGTTACAGATTGCAAGGTTTGCTTGCATTTTCCATTCCAGGAAAGGGTTTAAGAGCACTTGGGGGATATTGGTTGTACATGGAAGAGTTCACTCCTCCACTGAGGTTGTTCTTACTATGGTGGGATGGAAGCAATAAAGAGGATAGAAGATTTGAGGCACAACTTGGCTGGAGGTTCATGAAAGAGTATATTTTAGACTAGAAGAAGGAACGTGTAGAGAAGGTGTAGTTGGGTAAATAACCTCTGTGTTGGCATTCTACACTCTAATGAGAATGGTTGATGATACATTGCCTATTTTGAAAATGATTGCACCAACATGTAAGATAGATCATATTGATGGTTCTTTGGGTAAATTGGACGCATTGTCCAAATTTATTGCTTCAAATGTTCTAACTGTAGATAAGGTTAATGAAGAAACTATTAAGGAAAAGGTGAATAAAGAAAAAAGAGAATTCTTTGAGAAAACTATCAAGGACTGTATTGAGCATATTGATTCCTTATTACCGGTACTTAATTCCACAACAAAGGAATACAAAGAATTATATAAGGAAGCTTGCAAGCCTCACCACTTGACTGAAGACATTGATGAGGAGATTAAGAAAACACAAAAGGAGATCAATGACATAGCAGATAATATGATAGGTTCTTCAGAACTTACCTCAGTTTTTGAGGAAAAGATTGAGAAACTGGAGCAGGAAAAAGAAAGGATAAAGATGAAGGTCCGGGAGCTGAAAAACAAACTTGGTCCAAGATTGTACAGTCTTATAACTCAGGGGGTTGAGCTATCTAAAGCATCAAATCAAGGAGACCGATTACCAAAGCAACAAATGCATTATCTGACAGGCATGATCCAGCAGACCGAAACCATTATTTCTGACAATAATAAATTCATGTAGAGCCCGAATCTAATATTGGCATATATCTTTCAAATTGTAAACAATCGGTTATAGGCTATGAGGTAGAATTTTGTATATTTTTTTACTCTTTTTGACATCCTTTGTCATTGATGCCAAAGGGGGAGTAGTATGGAGAAAAATATATGGAAAAAAATGCACAGAAGAAATCACTTGCTCAGGGGGAGCACACTCTTTTTGGGGATCAGTTTTGGACTTCATTTTTAGACAACAATTTTTGGATTTTTCTCATTAGTGTTGCCATCAATGCCAAAGGGGGAGATTGTTGGCATTCTACACTCTAATGAGAATGGTTGATGTTGTCATTGATGGCAACCAACTGGTAACAGGATTCTACAAGTTCATCGACAACACAGACATCATCTACCGACATCGATAGGCACAACAAGTTCATTCATCGTCATCTAGTTTACATTAGCACTAAAGCATACCGACACTTAGGATGACATAAGATAAAGTTTTGTTTATGAAAATTATATTGTATTGTAATATTATTTGTAGCTGACATGATGTATTGTAAAGACTCATATATGTATGAGATCTTATAGGTCATTTTGATACGAGAGAATATATAGAATAGAAGAGAGGTGATTATGTAATAGATCATAGTGAAATGATTTTTGTAACAAGGTTATGTGAGCGAATATCATTCGCCGGCAAGGTTTTTGGTTAAGGTTTCTGACTGAGCTTAAACTGGTGCTGAATCAAGCATTGCAGATGCTATTTTGAGCAGTACATTGTCTTGGATTTAATTATCCATTTTGTAGTCAGTGAGACTCTTTCATTGAGCAGTGAGCTCTAGGTTGTTGGCCTTCCTGCATGTGTAGGCCCCTATTGTAAGTAATATTTATTCATATTGGCCAGTGAGTAAATATTGTGGGTCACAAATCCCACCGAGGTTTTTCCCTTACCGGGTTTCCTCGCCAAAATATCTTGTGTTATGGTGTGCATTTATGCTGTCTCTGTTATTTCTCTTTGCTGCATTATTACTTGTTTACCGGTACATTAATTTCAGTTGCAAAGTTATAAATAAGTTCAAATATTCCATTAACTTGTTAGACACTGATTCACCCCCCCTCTCAGTGTCTTTGGGTCTGTCATTGCATCTAACACTCTGAGGAAGCAGATCAAATTCACGACTGAAGATTATTGGGGCAAGAAGACTAGGTAAAATATTTTAGTATTTTTTGAATTTGAAATGTAAATCCTTGTAAATATGTTAAATGGCATTCATATATGTGTATTATTTTTGTAATTATCAATAGTATAGGGGTATGATGAATTACATGGATATGTTGCTAGATTCAAGGGTAGGGGATCATATTGTATTTTAGGCTGAACAAGTGACATTAGACATGATATTTATATGCATGTGTATGTATATGTATATGTCTATATGTGTATGTATATGTACATACACATATATGTATGTATATGTACATAATACACACACACACACACACATATATGTATGTATATGTACATAATACACACACACACATACACACACACATATATACATACATACATACATACATACATACATATGTATGTATGTATGTATGTATATATGTGTATATATATACACATATACATCTATATATGTATATATATACACATATACATCTATATATGTATACACATACATACACACAAAAATATATATACATATATGTACACACAGACACACATACACAAACACACACACATACACACATATATACACACACACATACATACATAAACACATACATACATATATGTATGTGTATATATGTATGCGTATATATATATATATATATATATATATATATATATATATATATATATATATATATATATATATATACACGCATACGTATATGCATACACATAACACACATACATATATATATATACACACACATACATATATGTGTGTGTACATACATTATAATGTATGTACACACACATATACATATATATGTGTACACATACATACATACAAACATACATATATCTATATATTGCCAATAATTTTTATTCAAAACATACATCACTTTCAAGGTATTCAAATAAAAAGTAAGATCATTGTTGGACATTTTCTTTATAAAAAGGTGACATAATTATGAACTTTCAGAAGTCAACATAAGCTCTTTAAAACAAATGTGAGATTTTATCTTTTTAAATATTAAAAAAAACTCCATTTAAAAGCATATTAAATTAGAGTGAACTTAGTTGATATCCATGCTCAATCACATAGATTAATCACATGCCAAGAAAAGAGTTTAACTCTAAAAGGCCTAAAAAATTACTATATCCAAGTCCAAATAGCCTGATCTCATAGGCTAAACCAAATGAGGTGTTTGAGTGTTTCCAAATGACCAAAAAAGGGATATAGATGGAAAAACACAAATGGATCAATTGAGATCCAATGGAGATACTTTTATATAAAAAAAAACACTAAGGAAAACGAGCAATCTTCAAGAGAAATTAGGTAGAGTTATAGGAACATGCAAGATTAATTTTACACAAATAACACTTTACTTCTATTATTATACCTCATATTTCATTCAATACATATTTATAGGAGTGTTTTTGATTAAGGAAAACAACAAAACAAGGGTGTTGAACCTTTGTACAACAACTTGTAGGCGGTAAAAGAAAAGTGACAAAACAAGGGTATTAACGCAAAATAGAACAAGGTCGAGCGGGCCAAGAACATCAAACCATAAGTTCACTGATGAAGCCAACCAACTAGAAACAACTTGAAACCCATCTCAAGAGTGGGGAGACCCACCCTAAACCAGAGGGGTTTGGCGGGGGGGGGAAGAAGGACTTCCCCTTCTTCCTATGACAAACAACAATCTAGGCAATACTACTATTAGGTTCAACAAAAGAGGAATCAAGTGGAGGGGTCCCCATAGGGTTTTTGTCCACAACAATAATAGGCTTCTACAAAACAACATATGGAGATAAATCACTAGTAGTGGATTGATGTTGTAGAATAGGAGAATCAGGAGTAGGATCATTAGGGACGGAGGAGGCCACAACAGTGGTAGGATGGGGATTGACAGTAGCTTCAACAACATTCAGAGGCATAACCTCATCTCAGGAGGAGACATCGTCCTCCTGAGAGGAGTCATCAGAGTCTGCAACATTGACGATCAAGTGATCAACAATAGCATCCTTCCACCAAGTAACAACATCTTTGTGGTGAGAGAGAACAATCCGAAGCTAAGTGACCCATTGAGAAGTAGTGCCGATAGCGAAAGGGGAGGCCCTCATAATCCAACAATTTAGTCCACGACCTATCTCCCACCACAAGAACTACATCCCCAAGGAGAGATGAAGAGATGTCAATATTGATTAAAATGTGGGAAAAAGTTGAATGGCCCATGGAAGAAGTGGAATCATCAACCTTCAAAAATCGGCCAATAGAGTTACCAATGACATTGTAACAAGAGTGCTCCCAAAAGTGAAGGGGAAGATTAGGAAGGCAAACCCAAATGGACACACATTAAGTGGTTCGGTAAGGGGTTGAAGGAGGTTGTCCAAGGTTGATGGAGAGAGAGAGTGAACACCCCAAGTCCACAACTTTCCTAGTATCAAATCACGATCATGAGAAGAAGCAAAGGAAGCAATGAAAAAACGCTTAGCACATGGGAAAATATCAATGCTACGAGAAACTAAGGGCTTCCAAGAATCACTCACCCAACAATGGAGGTTTCGGAGGGAAGGCCAAAACCTAGTAAATTTGCAAACCAATGCACAACGCTCGTATAAATCTACATTTTCCACAATCTCCTAGCCACAGACCACCACAAGGCAAATATTGGCACAAGGGAGATGGCAAGTCCCCTTGGGGGGATTAGTAATAGGTTTGGCCACATGAGCAAATCTATGCTCGCCAACAAAATGGGAGGTCTAAGAGGGACCATGGCACCGATATAAGCGACAACAACAACAAAATGACCCACAACACCAACACCAACACCAACACCCATGGAAGCACCAACAACGACACCTACGGGTGGTGGGGGGGAAACCACCCGTGGTAGTGGGAATGGATGCAAACACATCCCTGTTTGGAGTAGCAGGAGCAAGAGCGATCTTGTTTTCTTGGGTAGGAGAACCATTGCTGGGAGCATTCAAATTTGTAGAGCGAGACATATCAATGATCGTTTACCAAACCAAAATGTTAATCAATGGGAAATTTTTTAACCTCCTATAACCATTTTTTTCTATAGACAAGTTGTTCTAACGACTTGAATATTACAATCCCCTATAATAATTCTTCACACATAACATTCTAATATTTGGACTAGCAAACCATAATAAAGATACCTAGAATGATTTAATATTCCTAACACTCCCCATATTACATCATTCTACAAATAAGGATAAGAGAACTAGCAATATTTGATGAACACATTTAGTAGTTCATAAAAACATAAGGTATGAGTAGGGACATTCACATCCCTATGACAAGGAATAGTAAGACTAGCCTCACTAAGCTTCTTTAGTTGGATTGATCATATTGGACATTGTTTAATTTTGCAACACAAACCTACAACAACAAACAACAAACAAGAATACCTTCAACAATGAGAGTAGTAAGAAAGATATGTTGTATTCCTCAAAAGCAAAGATTATAAAATAAATGATACAATGTGTAAAAGCTTTCTTTATAGGAAGCAAGGGATGCCCTAATCTTAAAATTAGGAGAACTAAAATAAAACATGATGGATCTAAATAAAGCTCAACTAAGACTCAACTAAAGTATCACTAAGTGAATTTAAGCTAGAAAAAAACAACTCTAGATAAAAAAGAATAAATCTAGCTAACATGCTTTAACACCCCCTTAAGTGAAACTTAGGGAGAAGTGAAAAGCCTCTAAAATAATGAAATGCAAGAATGGGTCCCAGCAACAAAAGGATTGATGAGGTACCCATGTACAAAAAATAGGTCTCTCAAAGTAAAGAAAAGGAGAAAAACTAGTGGGAGAAAACTCCTCTCCAAAAGAGCGAAAAGAAGAATGAAGAACTATGGAGCCTCCAAGAAAATGTCGCAAAAAATAATAGGAACACGAAGAACATCTTCGAAGCATAAAGAAGATGTCGACAACTATCGAATGATAATTGCTATAGTGCTGAATGAACAACCTCCTCTAAAACCAATATGATGATCAAGATCAAGAAGACAAGAATGTGCACGAGTGCCTCTAATGACACTACTCGATCAAATAGATGAAAAACAAAGGAAAACAAAATTGACAATCGAAGATATGGATGACACATGAATTTGCATGAGTGACCTTAACAACACTACTCAACCATACAAGAGTAAATTTTTAGTCAAAAAATACAAGTGGCAATAGTCTAAAGAACTAATCAATTGAGGATAAGTTACCCCAACAAAAATGGAATGCAAGAGTGTCTATATGGTAAAAGCTCAATCTGACCAAAATGCAACCACTGCATCTCGATAGTGCATAGGAAAAAATATTGAATGCATAGCTCACTCCAAAGAAAAACCAAGGAAGAATTAGCACCAACAACAAAACCCCCCCCATAATGCTCACAAGGGAGAGGCATGATTGGTCCACTAAAATTGTGTGTATCCATGAAGTACCTGAAGGAGAATAAACATAAGAACATGCACAAGAAAGTACCTACAACTAAAAAAGGTATGCAACCAACACACACACACACACGCATGGAACAAGAATCTCTGGGATTTGATGTTGTCATGGATGGACACTCACTAGACAAAGGTGTTATGGAAAAACAAAATTCACTACACAACCCCCCCTGACACTTTATAATATAGTGGATGTACAAAATAAGGCACAATAGAATGTGAAAAATCCCCCAAAACCATACACAAGAGTGGCACTTTATCTCAATGCATCTACAAACAAAGAAGTGCATGGAAAGGATGCTCAACATGCCTAAATAGGGCAAAATGCTGGAAATACATGCAGATAAACCCAAGAGAAGCTATCCAACGCAAACAAAAAGTTTCCAAGAGCCGAAATGACCAAGCAATCAACCATAAAGTGAAAACACAAAAGACTGAATTAAAAGTATGTAGGGGAAAATATGGAAAAAAATAGTAGTATATCTAGATAGAGCACTGAACCATCATTCTAATGCCTACTCATCTGCTAAAAATGAACTCCGTTGGAGCAAGTTATGACCCCAAAAGTGCAAACATAAGTGTATGACTTCAACGACCTCGTACAAAAAATCGGAGTGAAATTTGACAAAACCATGTATGCCATTGGATTGGCATCGAAACAAACTTTTCGATGATATCTTGTTTGCGCAATTTCAATTCCGTATGACCAAGTTATGGTAAAAAAACCAATTACAAGTCAAAATGCAAATTTTAGGGCTTGGAGGGCATGCATAGGTTGTCCATACTCTGGATAAAATGGTGAACCCAAATTGGATAGAGCATGCTTCAGATTGTTGGATAAAAGGGTGAACCCAAATTAGATGGAGCACACTTTGAACCACTGGATAAAAGGTTGAACCATGCGAAGCACCTTTCAAACCATCAGATAAAAGGGTGAACTGAAATCAAAGGAAGCACACTTCAAAATGCTGGATAAAAGGTTAAATCCTCAAAAAATAATTGCAACAAAAATTTGAACTTTGATTTTGATGATTTGATAGGTGATCTTAGGGTTTTTGGGCCTTTTGAGTGCGATGGTGACGTTCATTTTTCCAGGAAGTTGTTGGGTCTCAAATCAACAGATTGGATAGGTTCTAAGGAAATGCCAACTCCTATAATAAAACCCTCCAATTAACTTGGCCAACTTATAGAGTGAACCTATCTGGTTACTAACTCTCTCACTTTAGGCTCTGCAGGACCTAGGCGGGTATACCTACTCACTAGTTGTTCCTTCAACTAATGCTTTTTATAGCAGATTCAATGTCTTAATCTGGATTCCTCCTATCTCAGAATGGCATAAGTTTCTAGGACGGAGATACAACAGATGAGTTCAAGATTGATGTTGTAGAAGCTACTTGATCTTTATGCTTAGAATTTTATATGTATACACTATTGCCAACTTACTCTATGTTTCCTACTCAATTACTCCTATTGTTTTAAAATAAAATGTGATGAATATGGTGATAAGTTGTAACTTATAAATGGCCAGTGCCTTCTTTGCTGTCTGGGCTACAGAGTCTTTATATTTCCTTAGGACTTATTGTGTGAACTTGTGAGACAGTTTTTAAACCCACCCCTTTTATGGATCTGTCAGTTACTATTTCTTATGAGATCAATTGAATGCCTATATCATAAGTTGCTTGAATGAATTTAACCCTACCTTTAAGGGACCACCCAAGTAAGCACTGCAAAGAACAATTATAATTCACAAGCAGAACTTTTATTTCAACCTTATAACATACAACATAAATTTCACTCAAAGAATATGAATAACCTTATCTCCTTGAGATAATATCACAAGCAATTGCCAACAACAAATGAAATAATCCAAAGCACATATGCAAATAAAAGACGACTGATTATATTATGTATCCGTCAAAAATTTGTATAACAGGAAGCTTTCAAGTTGTCATATGTTACTGTCTTTTTCCTACGATATCTAATGAATCTCATTACAAGAAACCTCTCTCATATATATATGAGAGCAAATGCTATCTATGAAAAGACGTGTCTTTTCGAAACACTAATTGTCAATCTGAACATTCCTAACAAACTTAAGTAAAAAGAGATTAAGCATCCCTAAATGATGAATGTAATCATCTTCTTTAAAAGTCTTGATCTTGATGCTCTGTTTCTTTAATTCTTCTCCCTGTGAAAGGTATTCGAATATCATTTGGTTGATGGTAGGGGCCATATCTTTGTTTCGATCCAATCTTGATAGAGCCCGATCCTTGACGCTTATAAGTTCAGTCTGCCATTCATCTATAGATATTAATTCTCCCTCTTTATAAATTGAGGGCATTCCAATAGGGCTCCCATCATCCAATTCTTTAAGATCTCTTTTTAGCACATCTTCGTATTTAACATGATTCTCCATATACAAAGTCCCTTATGTTTTCTCCTCGAGCGTCATTATATCAACATTGCTTATTACTTCATGCAATCGTGCTTTTAACCTTTCATGCTCTCTTAATACCTTTATGGTTCCAGTGTACACCCTCCAGTAATGTTCAACATGTATGAGCATGGTGTTGAACCTGTGTTCAATGATATCATTAACCAATTTATCCATCTTTTGTTGAATATTACTCACCTATTTGGTAGCCTTTTCTACTTGATATTTCCAATACAGAACATCAGAGATATCATCCAAGCTTCATCCTGTGGGATAGGCAACATATTCATTTAAAGGAGTTCCTGTCTCAAGTTGCAATATCCTTGCTTGTAGCCTCTGATTCTCCTCTTTAGCTCTTTCATATAAACCCTTATAGGTAATGTTTTCCCTGACCAAAAACTTTGTCTGATCCAAATTTAGTTTGGCTACATCCAAGTTTAATCTTGCAGTGACCCTAGGGTCAGTCTTTCCTACCTAATGGATCATAAGGTGTCCAAAGGTTTCTTCAATATCCACAATAATTGGTCTTTTTCCTCTCGGATATAGTGCCCATTGTAAGAGAGCTTTTTGATTAGGATCATATCCTGAGCCTATGAACAATTTATCTATCTCTTGAGGCAACACCTGTTGATTTGGGTCTTGCTTCTTCAAGAATCCATCAAACAGAAGTGCTGAATTTATATCCCAACCTGAAAAGATGATAACACCAACCTCCTTTAATATTTTCCTCCCCTTCTCAGGGGTCATATCTTTCATGAGAGCATCTATCTCATCTTGCAGCCTTCTCATCTACTCTTCTTCTGATCTCCCAGCCATACATCGTCTCACATGAGTCCCCTTGTACTGGTATAAGAATGAAAGGAATTCCCCTGAGGAAGCGAATCCATCATCCGCAACAAAGTCTTCATGTTCTGTCATCCTTATATCAACTATATCCCTAATATTGAATTCACCAGTTTCCACATCTACCTCTGCTTCAAAACCAGGGGGATAATCTTCTCTAGGGGAGTCAGCAAGGATGCTATTAGCAGTTGATTTTGGTGACATGTGAGCCAATGGCTTACTATCTTTTCCAGTGTTGACAAAATGGAGGAACTGTGGGGGTACTCTATGCATAATCTCTACCTCATGCTGAAGTAGTTTTTTGGCTATCTCCAAAGGATCTTGGAGGTTTCCAAGTAGGTCTCCATCCACCACCCCCCTTTCTCTTTTCCACTTGAAAGCTTCCCAAGTCATCTCGTATCTTTCTCCCAAAACCTTGGCCTCTTCCCTTTCAAGGTTCCTGATTAAATCATCTGGCATTTGAGCCACATGTATTCCAGCTTTTAGTTTCTGTGATGCCCTTGCAGCTCTTATATATCCCTCAGGATCAAAGTTCTCTCTAGGATCACCCAGAGTCATGCCATAATAATCTAACTTATTTTGAAGTAAATGATAACTTTTAGAACTTTTAACAATGAAATCAGAAAACACCAGTAACCCTGGCACAATAGATTGTTTACCAAAATCTGTGAGATGTTTGGCACTGATAGCAGACAGTTGTCTTACAATCTCTAGACTAGCCACCCTATTTGGCACTGTAATTGGAAGCATGTATGGCTTTCCTTCATACCCGAATACCCTAATTTCTGTATGATTAAGGTGGCAATACCAGTCACCCCAGTTGTGATCAATCTGAGACTCTGGAGAGAAGTCCTTTGGCCTGAGGAATCTTTTGATTTCAGGAGACAAAGTATAATTTCTATGTTGTCCGAAGGCTGCACTAAGTGGTTTTACAAAATATTCCTGAAAGTGCCAATATTGGTTGTTCATAAATCTTTGATCCCATGTAGAAACCCACAACTGGATTGGTTTCTTCAAACCATTTTTATCATAAGCTCCAATGCTAAAATCGTCTGACCAGAAATTGAATTCTTGTCCACAATAAAGAATAATGTGCATTAATAAGGAATACAATGAGAAATGAACATTTACAAGCCCTCCTTTTAACTTTTCCAACCCATGATTTAGGGCTTCTGCAACATAAGTGGCATAGTCAAACGGCCTAGGGTCTTTTGATTGTAGATCAGCACATAGAACCATAACCCCAATATCCATGAGAGGATGAGCCTCTAAGCCTAATACTTGGGCTGCAGCATAGTATGTATACTTGAAATATGGATGGAATTGGTTGACATCAAAAGGCACCTTGTCATCTTTACTGAAAGGAACTAAGGACTTTCCCACTTTTGGCCGGTGAATGGGTAGTCTCCATGTCCTATAGATGTCCTCTAAATTGAAGAACTCTTGCGACAGTTTCTGTATGTCAATTTTCTCTTCTACATCCCAGTCTAGATCAAACACCATATCAATGGTCTGTTTGTTAATTACCACCATAGGATTCCCTCGGTAGTCACATATGGTTTTGGTTTTTGGATCATAACAATCTACTAGGGCTTTCGTTAATTCGACATCCACAAATACATTCAGAACTACCAATTTCCCTAAATTTTTCTTCCACAGGTTACTCACGGGCTCAGGAGCATCCCTTCTCTTGTAACCAAATAAGAACAACTCATGTCCTTTGATTTCAGTCCATATGTCTCCTAGATGTTCAAATCTATCTTCCAACCCTTCCTCTTCACTTTTGATTTTTTTGGACCTCACACTGGATGTCGGGCACTGGTCTAGCAGATCCTGAGCTAAAGTTCTACCCTCCTTTTTCTGTCGTTTGGGTTTCTCTTCAGGGTTCAATTCCTTTCCTTTCCTACTCTTTTTAGAAGAAGAAGAGGGTTCCATAATTTCAATCAATGTGAGATATCACACTTACTTGGAGAATTGTCGAGCTCTTCTGACTATTGTTTACGAATTTCAGCTAGCTCCTTGTAACTTTCCGTCTTTTGGCCACAATCTGGTTCTTATGAAATTTGATCAATTCAGCTGTAATTGTGTGGGCAACTTGTACAATAGTTAATGTCTCTGTTTTTACAACGGCTACTCAAATGTTTAAACTTAATTGCAGATGTGACATCCTCAACTTGAGCTTTTAATTCCTTCGTGGGAAGTACTGTTCAGCTGAAATGATTGTGAATCGAGTTTTCGATGAAACCCTTGTCTTCGGTTGAATGCTTTAATCTTTCATCGAAAGTTCATTTTCCTCGATGTCACCTCATCGGTGAATGGCCCTTGTCGAAAAACCATCTTCTAGTCTCCCCGAAATCATCCTCTCTTCGATGAAATCTATTTCGATGAGTTATTCGTGAGTTTCATCGAAATCATATTTCGATGAGTTTTATACTTCAGTGAAAGTTCATGCGAGCCCTCCGAAATCTTTTTTTCTTCAATGTCCTTCTTTTATCGATGAAATCCCTCTGTTTTTATCGACATATTGTTATCGATAAGATTTGTTTTTCGATGAATGTTTTTTAAGTTTCCTCGGCAATTTTATTTCCTCGACTTCACCTTTTGTTGGCCTTTCGCTTTTCGATGAAACTGGAATATCGATGAGTGGTTTCTTTCACTTACGGAAAGAGATATTTTGCTGAAGACATCTTAACTTAGTGTTTTACACTTTATGTTTTATTTCGATGAAACTATTCTTTCGGTGAAACTCATTCTGAGATGCTCGACATGATATTTTTGGCCAATGATCTTTTAGCTTTCACGCCTTTGGGAAGATTTTTAAGTTCAAATATATTGTTCAACAGAAGTGACATAAATTTTGCTGACCTCCCAAAATCGTTTCAAAGAACATGCCCACTTCTAGATCCACATGAGAAGACACACTTGGTGACCCTACATTGCTTCTGATAAAAAAGAAACCCTCAAAGATTGGGAAGGGGTTTGTTGAATCCATTCTCTGATACCATGTTGAATTTTGCAACACAAGCCTGCAAGATCAAACAATAAACAAGAGCACCTTCCACAAACAAGAGTAGCAAGAAAAATATGTGTATATTCTTCTAAATAAAAGATTACAAAATCAATAATACAATGCATAAAGACTTTCTTTATAGAAAGTAGGAGATGTACTAATCTCAAAATTAGGAGAACTAAAGTAAAGCATGAAGGAGATAAATAAAGCTCAACTAAAGCTCAACCAAAATATCACTAAGTGAACTTAAGCTAGAAAAAAACATAACTCTAGATAGAAAAACATCTCTAGATTCAAAAGCATAGCTCTAGCTAAAATTATCTAATAGACATCATCCAAGGATTGGAACAAACACATCTACCCAACATTGAAGTTATTAATAGGGACACACACGTTTGATCACAACAATTATGAATGGGGACAAAAAAATCAAATCATATTTACCAAATTCTATGATTGGGGATAAAATCTTCCAATCACTATCAGTCAACAAATGTGATTGGGGACAAACACATCCAATCACAACATCAAATTTTAATGATCTAATTCCTAATTGTTTTGTTGGCCATTGTTATAAATCATTGGGTCCTTTATCACAAATTGTATGAGAGGGTTACTACTTTCACCTAGAATCTGATCTTGGCTTTTGTAATTTTAGCACAAATATTTTTATCACTAAAACAATTTTGCAACATTGTTGCTAGTGTTTGAGGAAAGGACATTGAATGTCCTCCATGTTAATGTGAAAATGAGTAGTACTTAATCAATTTCCCCTTTGTAGTGTGAACATGCCACACTATCTAACTAATTATTAATTAGGTCCTACTCACATATGTTCACATGTTAGGTTAACTTAGGAGACTAGCAATCTTTCTAGAAGGTACTAGTTGTCATACGATCTTATCTTTTTTTTGTCTCATGTCATATGATTAAGACACTTGTCATGATCTTGTCTAATTCTACATCTCAACCTTGCCTATATAAGAAAGACCTCATATGCAAATTATGTAATCAATTGAATTGTATAAATATTTTGCATCCATTATTGAAAATCTATGCTCTTCGTTTTCTCTGTTATAAAAGGAAGTTTTGGTTATAGGTGATCTTGAGAGCTTGATTCCTTGAGTGACTCTAAATTGCTATTTGATGAAGGGCTACTCCACCTAAGACTCACAATACTCAACAACAAAGTTTCACACCAAAAATCTCAAGAGGATACAAACCACTACCATTTTTTTAACAAAATAAAAATATAGAATCATAGATTACAATGTTACAACTACATGAATTTATCTCACTACAAGGAATTCATCTCTCTCTCTCTCTCTCTCTCCCAAATCTCTAAAAGTTAGATCCACAATCTACACTTTTCCAGTTGTGCTTTGTAACCTCCCTCTGCTCCTATATATGATGTTGATAACTCTCACACCATTTCCTCCACCCCCTTTGAATAATTTGGAAAATGTAACTTACCTTTTTTGGTTCTCCAAAGGTTTAGCCATTTGTTTTCATGCTCAAGATGATGGTTTATTTGAAATTTAATATTTGGTCACACAACTTCTTGGAGCCATAACTTTTGACTTAGGTGTCCAATGTACAATCATTATATTTTGTTGGAAAGCTTTTGAGGAGATCTACAATGTCAAAATATTTGAAGATCACCTTGTTCACTTTTTGAATTTGTACAAGGCTTCTAAGGGATTCAATTTTAAGTCTAAAACTTTTCAAGATAATTTTTTTAGATGAAAATTTGATATCTCTTCAACAATACATGATATATAGATGATTTCTTCACCATTTGCTTAATTGTGTTGGCATTGTGTTGTCATTGATGTCAACTGGTATATGATGACTACCGGTATAAGAGATGTATGTACAACACCGTCATGGATGAGTACAGGATGAGATATCTTTGATATCACCTTGTGTTGCAGATCACCGGTAAGGTAAGAGAGAGAATGCCATTCAGAGGAATGATCACTGAGGTCACCGGTACACAAGTTAGTGTCTAACTTGTGTGGATGAAATGGACAGGTTAAGGGTACAATCTATCACCGGTAAGGAAAGGATGTCAATTGGTAGGTGTTGTGTTGACAATGAGTAGTGGACAACTGGAAAGCTCACGATCAGTGTACAACAAGGATGGGCAAGGTGCTTGAGCTACTGTTTGTGATGAAGAGGCATAATGCTACCTAAATCACATCAACATAGGAGGAGAAGGATGTACAGGTCACCGATATGCTGTGTGGTTGCAGAACAACATGACTCCTACCAGATAGAGATGCAGTCACCATGTGAAGAGATGACTGACAATGAATGTGCCCACACCAGATCACATGTGCCTGTTTGAAGATATGTTGCACAAATAGGGAAGCCACATGAATGCATTGCGAGATGCAGATGACAAGGAATCACTACCACCGGTAAGTGGAACTTATCTCCTATTATGCAAAGTGTGCATCTTAGTTCTATGAGATAAGGAAGAAGAGGTAAAGCTAGGTGTTTGAAGGGTCACACCAGATCTATCGGTGAATCCAAGGAATGCCTCAAGTGCGTAAAAATCAGGGATATACACTGGACCGACAAAAAATGGTTGGATTAAAGATGGAGTCTGTAGACACCTAAAAATGGTCAACGCTTGCGGAGTCATACTTTAACATTTGCGCATTGCCTCATTTTAGGTTTTTGCGTCCCATTAACATTTCTCCTATGTCACGCATTTGGTCTTTATCATTTGCGAGCATTGAGTCATTCTTCTACATTCTTCATTCGTCTCGCTCTCAAATTTGGTCTTGTCGACAACACTCTCTAGTCATAATTTTGATCGATCTTATCCTGTCGCATCAATGTGCGTGCTCGTTTGTCATCATTTTGGACATCGTCAATCCTAATTAGGGTTTTGTCCTCTTATCAATCTTATCATTTGGTGATCGATTTGTCATCAATCCTTATCATTTTCGATCTTGTCATTTTGCGATCGATTTGTCATCGATCATGGTCATTTTCAATCTTGTCGTCTTGCAATCTATTTTGTCATCGATCCTTGTCCTCTTGTCAATTTTGTCATTTTGCGATCAATTTGCCATCGATCATTGTCTGTCTCAATTATGTCAATTTGGATCAATTAGTCATTGTTCCTCGTTAATTGGCGCATTTATCAATCAAATCATTTATCACATTGGTCCTTTGTTAATCCGAATCATGATCGAGTCAATTATCTTTCATCAAGACCTAATTGTCATCCTTGCATTGCTAATTTATCTTCTAGGGTTTCGTGATTTAATCATTTAACCCTGTTTGCCTTTTCTCCCTCTAGGTTAAATAAATTATTTATTTATCCCAAGTCTTTGAGTCACAATTAAATGTTTAATTTAATTGGCTAACTAATTATTCCTCTTTTTGTAAATTAATTAATAAATGAAAAATTATTAATTAATTCACTAAATTCCTAATTTCCTCTTTTTCTAATTTCCTAATTTTCATCAATTTCTTAATTCCTAATTTCCTCTTTTCCTAATTTTCCTCTAATTTTCTAATTCCTAATTTCATGGGAATGACATTTCAATTTGTCATAATTTGTCATAATTGACAATCAATCAATTTTGACATAGAAATTTGTCATAATTTGTCATAAATTATCAATCAATCAATTTTGCATAGAAAGTGCATAATTTGTCATAAATTTGTCATAATTGACATAATTGATTTACAATTTCCATTTGAATTGAATCATGCTAATTTGATCATCTCTCCAATTTGTCTATAAATTGGATGAATTTCTTCAATCTTGGCTAATGAGAATAATAATAATCACTTTTTCGAATCAATCACGCTTCGAGTACTCTTGCGCCACGATCTTGTTTATTTGCTTTCATCTCATGTGTGTGCACTTGAAGGTGAGATCCACAAACAAAGGCTATTTGGAGAAGAAAGAAGGACAATGGAGCCGCATGAAAGAAGCATTTAGATCTACATTTGGTTTGCATAGTCTTTAGTTTTGAATGTTTCATTTTCATGTCTTTATTGGGTGTGTTTAGGATAGATCATTGCATTTGAGCTTTCGTGATTGAGCTAGATTAGTATTTTGATACTTGCTTTGATGATTTCCGATTTCCTAGCTACAGAGTCTATTGAAGGTTGATGACAAGGTGTCATCAAGAGTGTTTACCGGTATGTAAGTCCACTGGCAATATGGACAAGGTGCAGATGCATAAGAATTCCTATCTGATGAAGATATGCATAAGGTAGGTTAGCAAGAGTGCTAACTAGTTGAGTGTTACACCGGAAGAGAAGCATGTTGCAAGGTTGATGACAGATCGGTTTGAGGGTTTAAACGACAGGGTTAGTAAGTTGGTAAATGAACTCGATAATGGAGTTGGTCGGTGATCCAATCCATACCGACAGAGTTGTTTGAGCAATGGTGGATGTTGACATGGATGCCATGGGGAGTCAAGATGGCGGACACACTTGCAGTAGTAGATGGGGTGTGCACCGACGAGGTTGTTGCAGAGTTGGTCGATAATAATGATAGACCCCGTAAATCATGGGGCATGTTGCAGAGGTGTGCGGATCTAGGAAGGTCGAACTAAGGTGATCGAGGCAGAGTGTCCAGGTGCAGGATGAGGTTGGTGATGAAATCTACGAACCATTAATGGTGATTGATCTTGTGTCTCACCGTCTAACTGTCAGTGTTTGCTAAACATAGAAAACGTGTTTTTGAAGGCACGTTAATGGCTGTGATGTGTAGATAGCTGTCTAGAAGATCAGATCGGATAATATCTGATTGGATTTGGTTTGCCCCGAGGTTGATGAGGAAACCCTAACCACCTAAGATTTGAATTGGCCTTTGGCGGGAAAGCCATGCTATAAATAAGGAAGCCAAAAATCATTGAAGTTTGCTACTAAAGGGTAGAGTGTTGCTTCTGGAGGTGAGAGAAAATCAGTCAAGTACTCAATGAGTATTTGAAAAGAGACTGCAAGTGTGCGAGTGAGAATCAGGTTGAGAGGATCAACTGGGAATAGTGAGAAAACCAATAGTGTCCATACCGACAGAGAAGAAGTGAAGGAAACTGCAGAGAAGGCAAGCATAGAACTGGCAGAGTGTAGTACCTATGAAGAGTAGCAGAGAGAAGAGGCAACCAAAAGAGAGAATTGACAGAGAATCAATATTGAAATGGACAAGAGATCCAGTAAAGAGATTTAAAGAAGAGTTACAAAATCCATTTGTAACAAGAAGATAACTTTGATATCAAAATATGTTTTTGTATTTATTGAGTTGTAGCTCTGTGCAAGGGTTGTAGCTCCTTGGGTTGGTGCCCTAAATCAGTGGTTGGTGCTCCTTTGGGTTGGTGCCCATAAACTGCAGGAGTGGTACTCCTTGGGTTGGTGCCCTAAATGTTGTAACCGAAGTTTTTCATTGTGAGGCTGGATTGAAGTAGTAGTCTTCAACAACATTCCTCACCGAGGTTTTTCCCATCTTGGGTTTTCCTCATATATGCTGGTATTATGGGATGTCCCTTTATGTGTGAGTGCATTTGTGATTAGTCTCCCCACTACCCGGTAAGTTTGCATTCATTTAGATCTATTAACCGGTATACTCAAATAGGGTTGTTAAAGGGAAAAGTTTGAGAACTACTGATTCACCCCCCTCTCAGTGGTGCATTGTGTCTAATAATTGGTATCAGAGTGTAGGTTCCCAGTCAGATGAGATTTCTCCATCTTGGGTAGATTCTGGCTTAAGAGCATAATGGTTTGTTTAGTGTGAATCCCTACTTCAGTTTTTGATGGTTCAAACTATTATATTTGGAGTTGTAGAATGAAAGTCTACCTATCCTCTCTAGGGTTTGATGTGTGGATGTTTGTTGTAAATGGCTACCCTAGTAAAGTCACTCCTCCCACTGATTCTGATGTAGAAAGAAGAAACCAGTGCAATGAAGCTGCTATGAAGGCTATATTCTATGGGATAATAGATGATGTCTCTTCATAGGTGGACAGATGCAGATAGACAAAAAGCTTATGGGACATATTGAAGAATCTCTATGGAAATGAGCCCACTATTGCAAAACTGACTTGTGATGATAAGATGAGAAATGCATCTCATTTATCTGCAGATGATGAAGGTAGATCTACTAGTAGCCACAACATTGATGAAGAAGGAACTCGCCTCTTAATGGCTCAAGAATTAGAAGATGAGAGGCACACACCTGAGAATGATCATGCAGATCACTCCTGCCGATGAGATGTGTTTGGCAGTGATAGTGAAGGTGAAGAAGAAGAAGAAGAAGCAAAAGTTGATCTTGAAGGAGAGCTTGTAAAGAACTTGAAAAAATCAAAAGAGTAACGAATGAATACAAGCTATTCAAGAATGATGCTATTGTAGAGCATAACCGGTTCACAAAATGCCTTGAAGAGTCTGAGAAATGCATCTTAGAGTTGAAGTCCCAAGAAGGAGACACCAATGAGTGTCGGTGCAGTAATACAACCGTTGTGCTAGAAGTAAAAGATAAAGAATATCATAAGCTGCTTGGAGAGATGGAAGTTCTTTGAAATGACCTTGAGAAATGTTAGGATGAGCTCAAGGTAAGGATCCAGTTAGACAGCAACAATGATGCCTTGGACAAGATGTTGAAGAAGCAAAAGCATGCCAAGGACATAGAAGGATTAGGATGTGGTGCCGGTGAATTCTCCACCAGCAAGAATATCCCCCACAATAACATTCTGTTTGTCTCCTCAAATGGAGAGAACAAGGGACAAGCCTTCACTGTCAGGAATACTCCCTAGAGGAAGGTTGATCTATCGACAACTGGGGAAGACTTTGTGAAAAGAATGAAGGCCAATGCTGCAAGAAGGAGGATCAATGCAGATCCCAAAGCTAAAGGGAAGATGGGAGAAGACAACTTCATCGGAAGCAGGAAAATGAGAAGACAACAAAGAAGACCTCCTACCAGTAGAAGACAAGGAAGTGCTACTGCCCATGGGACAAAGAAAGCGTGGGAGAAGAAGAGATCATATGGAAGAGCTGCACAAAATGGACAACCTAGGATCCATCCCCGAAGAAGTAGAAATGGAGATGCTAAACCGGTAAGATCTCCCCATGCATGGCAGAATAAATTTGTAAGGCATATGCCATCCTTCTCCGGTTATTGCTTTGCATGCAATGGTCATGGCCATAGGGCATAAGAATGTAGAAAGAGATCTAGAAGGAATAATCTAGTATCTCATAAACATCATGCATATGAGCAAGAGTAGATACACACATTTCCTCTCTCTCGGTTATGCAAATAGTGTTTGTTATAACTGCAATGGATTTGGCCATATAGAGGTTGAATGCAAGAAGAGGATCTTGCAGTCATATGGAGGTCGGTACAACAACTATGCTCTAGAAAAAGGTAGATACAAAGCATATGAAAGTCAAAGACCTGCATGGAACCAAAGAAGAAATGTCCTTGCAGGAGCAACAGGTCCACCGGTTTTGGTTTCTAGTCACAACAACATGACCAGAAGAAGATGGTCAAACCGGTATGTTAAGAGTTTCCCCAATCATGAAGTTGGGATGGATGTTGTGTGCTACTATAGCACTACTTCCGACTGTGATGTAGAATCCAAAAATGTGAGGACCAATCTGTAGAAGAAGGTGAGACTTGCTCTGAAGACTTAAAATGGGAAGAAGAGTGAGACCAAGCAGGTATGGATGAAGAAAACCATAAACTGACACTGTGCATTCAATGCACAAGTGATATCTCCTAAGGCCTAAACGAGATGCAAGATCTCAGGGGGAGTAGTATATTGAACTAGATCATTCACCCCATAAGTGAAAAATGACACTTGGAAGAACAAGGTGCTGCCGGTATGAGGGATGTAAATGAGAAGATATGTGTGTGTAATGGCTACCTTGGATACACACCTACATATCAGTGTTGGAGCACTACTACATGTGTCAATAGATGGAGATTAACAATTGGAATTAGATGCACCACAACACAAAATGTTTGGAGTTATAGGAAGGTACTCCGGTAGTGATGATGAACTGGTACAGGAAACCGATATGTACAAGATGTTACTAGTGTGAATGCTAACAGGTACTTGCAGGTTATGTAAGACAACGAGGTTGGACATCACTGCGATAGCCCCGGTAGCATGTAATGTGCAGTTTATGTCTCAGGTCGTGTTGGAAAAGACCTGAATGACATATGTTGGCTCGGTTATTGATCATGCAGGCATGCATGTTTTTGGGCTAACTGGTTTAACTTATGGCATAATGATGTCTTTCGATGGCATTGTCAAGATCCAGGATCATGTCATAGGGTGTGATGGATGTGATGGAGCTAAAGATCATCAAATGATCACATATGCACAGCTCAACCAGTATATGGAGTTGATTGGAGCCCCGGTATTGGACCTGACAGACAATAAAACCCGAGATGTATGACTTAGGGGGAGTTCAAGTGTTTATGAAGCAGAGCTAAAATGCTTGAACTTGTGAGGATATTGACTGCCCAAACTGTAGATGATGGAAATTGCAGTAGGAATACCCAAGAGAATCTCATGGTCAAGGGTATCTACTTGTCATTTGGTTGGTTGTATTCATAGTACAATCACATTTGATTATAAAGAAATTTGGGATCAAACGCGAGGTGATGTAGTTTGACTGGCAGGTGAGTAGTATTCATTGACACATCTTTCTGCAAATTGAGTGCTTTAACAAACAATATCATACTTGCATACTCAATTGGTGTTAGTTGATGGTTGAGTTCCCCATCTCAATTGCTGTTCGTTGATAAGATGTAACAAGTGGTATAAAAAGGGGAGAAAGATTTTTGTCAGTAATCAGTAAAATACAAGGAGGTGAGAGATCCTGATAGTGCCCTTTGCCATTGTTGTCAAAGGGGGAGAAGAATTCTATAGTATACCGCATACTGCATGTGTGAGAATCCATGGACTATGTAGTATGCTAGATACTACGTGAGTTGACGTCAATGCCAAAGGGGGAGATTGTTGGCATTGATGTCAACCGGTATAGGATGACTACCGGTATAAGAGATGTATGTGCAACATTGTCATGGATGAGTACAAGATGAGATATCTTTGATATCACCTTGTGTTGCAGATCACCAGTAAGGTAACAGAGAGAATGTCATTCAGAGGAATGATCACTGAGGTCACTGGTACACAAGTTAGTGTCTGACTTGTGTGGATAAAATGGATAGGTTATCGTTAGAGTCTATCATCGGTAAGGAAAGGATATCAATTGGTAAGTGTTGTGTTGACAGTGAGTAGTGGCCAACCGGCAAGCTCATGACCAATGTACAAGCAGGATGGGCAAGGTACTTGAGCTGCTATTTGTTATGAAGAGGCGGAATGCTACCTAAATCACATCAAAATAGGAGGAAAAGGATGTACAGGTCACCGATATGCTATGTGGTTGCAGAATAACAAGATGACTGGCAATGAATGTGGTGACACCGAATCACATGTGCCTATTTGAAGATATGTTGCACAAATAGGGAAGCCACATGAATGCATTGCAGGATGCAGATGACAAGGAATCACTACCACCGGTAAGTGGAACTTATCAGACTATTATGCAAAGTGTTCATCTTAGTTCTATGAGATAAGGAAGAAGAGGTAAAGGCAGGTGCTGAAAGGCTCACACCGGATCTATCGGTCAATTCAAGGAATACCTCAAGTTCATAAAATCAGGGATATACACTAGACCAATAGAAAATGGCCGGATTAAAGATGGAGTCTGTTGAAGGTTGATGACAAGTGTCATCAAGAGTGTTTACCGGTATGTAAGTCCACTGGTAATATGGACAAGGTGCAGATACATAAGACTTCCTGTTTGATGAAGATATGCATAAGGTAGGTTAGCAAGAGTGCTAACTGGTTGAGAGTTACACCAGAAGAGAAGCAGATTGCAAGGTTGATGACAGACCGATTTGAGGGTTTAACCGATAGGGTTAGTAAGCCGATAGATGAACCTAGTAGTGGAGTTGGTCGGTGATCCAATCCATACTGACACAATTGTTTGAGCAGCGGTGGATGTTGACATGGACGCCACGGGGAGTCAATGTGGCGGACACACTTGCAACAGTAGATGGGGTGTGTACCGACGAGGTTGTTGCAGAGTTGGTCGATATTAATGGTAGACCCTGTAAATCATGGGGCGTGTTACAGAGGTGTGCAGATCGAGGAGGGTTGAATTGAGGTGATCGAGGCAGAGTGTCCAGGCGTAGGGTGAGGTTGGTGATGAAATATTCAAACCATTAATGGTGATTGATCTTGTGTCTCGCCAATTGACTGTCTGTGTTTGCTAAACATATCAAATGTGTTTTTGAAGGCACATTAATGGCGGTGATGTGCAGATAACTATCTGGAAGATCAGATCAGATAAGATCTGATTGGATTTGGTTTGCCTCGAGGTTGATGAGGAAACCCTAACCGCTTGAGATTTGAATTGGCCTTTGACAGGAAAGCCAGGATATAAAATAGGAAGCCAAAAATCATTGAAGTTTGATGCTAAAGGGTAGAGTGTTGCTTCTGGAGGTGAGAGAAAATCAATCAAGTACTCAACGAGTATATGAAAAGAGACTGAGGGTGTGCGAGTGAGAATAAGGTTTAGAGTATCAACCGAGAATAGTGAGAAAATAAATAGTGTCCATACCAGGAGATAAAAAGTGAAGGAAACTGCAAAGAAGGAAAGCATAGAACCGTTAGAGTGTAGTACCAGTAAAGAGCAACAAAGAGAAGAGACGACTAGAAGAGAGAACCGACAGAGGGAAAACTGACAAAGAACCAATAGTGAACTGGACAAGAGATCCAGTAGAGAGATTTGAAGAAGAGTTACAAAATCCATTTGTAACAAGAAGATAACTTTGATATCAAAATATGTTTTTGTATTCACTGAGTTGTAGCTCTTTGCAGGGGTTGTATCTCCTTGGGTTGGTGCCCTAAATCAAGGGTTGGTTCTCCTTTGGGTTGGTGCCCATAAACTGCAGGAGTGGTACTCCTTGGGTTGGTGCCCTAAGTTTTGTAACCGAAGTGTTTCATTGTGAGGCTGGATTGAAGCAGTAGTCTTCAACAACATTTCTCATCGAGGTTTTTCCCATGTTGGGTTTTCCTCATATATGCTGGTGTTATGGGATGTCCCTTTATGTGTGAATGCATTTGTGATTACTCTCCCCACTAAACGGTAAGTTTGAATTCATTTAGATCTATTAACCAGTATACTCAAATAGGGTTGTTAAAGGGAAAAGTTTGAGAACTACTGATTCACCCCCCTCTTAGTGGTGCATTGTGTCTAACAATTGGTATTAGAGCGTAGGTTCCTAGTAAGACGAGCTATCTCCAGCTTGGGTAGATTCTGGATTAAGGGAATAATGGTTTGTGTAATGTCAATCCCTACTCCAGTTTTTGACAGTTCAAACTATTCTATTTGGAGTTGTAGAATGGAAGTCTACCTATCCTCTCTAGGGTTTGATGTGTGGATGTTTGTTGTAAATGACTGCCCTAGTAAAGTCAGTCCTCCCACTGATTCTGATGTAGAAAGAAGAAACCAGTGTAATGAAGCATCTATGAAGCTTGTACTCTGTGGGCTAACAGATGATGTCTCTTCACAGGTGGACAAATTCAGATCGATAAAAAGCTTATGGGACAGATTGAAGAAGCTCTATGGAAATGAGCCCACTACTGCAGAACCAGCCTGTGATGATAAGATGAGAAATGCATCTCATTCATTTGCAGATGATGAAGGCAGATCTACTAGCAGCCACATCATTGATGAAGAAGGAACCCATCTCTTCATGGCTCAAGAATCAGAAGATTAGAGGCAAACATCTGAGAATGATCATGTAGATCACTCCTACCAACGAGATGTGTTTGACAGTGATAGTGAAGGTGAAGAAGAAGATGAAGCAAAAGTTGATCTTGAAGGAGAGCTTGTAAATGCATTTGAAGAGCATAGAAGAGTAAGGAATGAATACAAGCTATTCAAAATGCTGCTATTGTAGAGCAGAACCAGTTCACAAAATGCCTTGAAGAGTCTGAGAAATATATCTCAGAGTTGAAGTCCCAAGAAGGAGACACCAAGGAGTGCCGGTGTAGTAATATAGCCTCTGTGCTAGAAGTAAAATATAAATAATATTAGAAGCTGCTTGGAGAAATGGAGGTTCTCCGTAATGACCTCGAGAAATGTCAGGATGAGCTCATGGTAAGGATATGGTTTGACAACAACAGTGATGCCTTGGACAAGACGTTGAAGAAGCAAAAGCATGCCAAGGACACATAAGGATTAGGATGTGGTATCGATGAATGCTCCAACAACAAGAATGTCTCCCACAATGACATTCTATTTGTCTCCTCAAATGGAGAGAACAAGGGACAAACCTTCACTGTCTAGAATACTCCCCGAAAGAAGGTTGATCTATCCACAACTGGGGAAGATTTGCAGACACGAATGAAAGCCGATGTTGCAAGAAGGAGGATCAATGTAGATCCCAAAGGTAAAGGGAAGATGGGAGAAGATAGCTTCACCAGAAGCAGGAAAATGAGAAGACAACAAAGAAGATCTCCTACCGATAGAAGACAAGGAAGTCCTATTGCCCACAGAACAAAACAAGCGTGGGAGAAGAAGATATCAGATGGAAGAGCTGCACAAAATGGACAACCTAGGATCTATCCCTAAAGAAGTAGAAATGGAGATGCTAAACCGATAAGATCTCCCCATGCATGGCAAAATAAATTTGTAAGTCATATGCCATCCTTCTCCGGTTATTGCTTCACATGCAATGGTCATGGCCATAGGGCAGAAGAATGTAGAAAGAGATCTAGAAGGAATAATCTAGGATCTCATAAACATCATGCATATGAGAAGGAGTAGATACATGCATTTCCTCTCTCCTGGTTATGCAAATATTGTTTGTTATAATTCCAATGGATTTGGCCATAGAGAGGTTGAATGCAGGAAGAGGATCTTGTAGTCATAGGGAGGCTGGTACAACAACTATGCTCTACAGAAAATTGGATATAGAGTATATGAAATTAGAGATTTGCATGGAACCAAAGAAGAAATGTCCCTGCAGGAGCAACAGGTCCACCGGTTTCGGTTGCTAGTCACAACAACATGACCAGAAGAAGATGGTCAAACCGGTATGTTAAGAGTTTCCCCACTCATGAAGTTGGGATGGATGCTATGTGCTACTATAGCACTACTTCCGACTGTGATGCAAAATCCAGAAATGTGAGGACCAATTTGCAGAAGAAGATGAGACCTACCCCCAATACTGAAAATGGGAAGAAGAGTGAGGCCAAGCAGGTATGGATGAAGAAGACCATAAACCGGGACTGTGCATTCAATGCACAAGTGATATCTCCTAAGGCCTAAAGGAGATGCAAAGTGTGCATCTTAGTTCTGTGAGATAAGGAAAAATAGGTAAAGCTAGGTGTTTGAAGGCTCACACCGGATCTATCAGTGAATCCAAGGAATGCCTCAAGTGCATAAAAATCAGGGATATACAGTGGACCGACAGAAAATGGCCGGATTAAAGATGGTGTGTGTTGAAGGTTGATGACAAGGTGTCATCAAGAGTGTTTACCGGTATGTAAGTCCACTGGTAATATGGACAATGTGCAGATGCAGAAGACTTCCTATCTGATGAAGATATGCGTAAGGTAGGTTAGCAAGAGTGCTAACTGGTTGAGTGTTACACCAGAAGAGAAGAAGATTGCAAGGTTGATGACATACTAGTTTGAGGGTTTAACTGGCAGGGTTTGCCTCGAGGTTGATGAGGAAACCCTAACTGCCTTAGATTTGAATTGGCCTTTGGTGGGAAAGTTAGGCTATAAATAAGGAAGCCAAAAATCATTGAAGTTTGCTGCTAAAGGGTAGAGTGTTTCTTCTGGAGGTGAGAGAAAATAAGTCAAGTACTCAATGAGTATCTGAAAAGAGATTGAGGGTGTGCAAGTGAGAATCAGGTTGAGAGGATCAACCGGAAATAGTGAGAAAATCAGTAGTGTCCATACCGGCAGAGCAAATGTGAAGGAAACTGCAGAGATGAAAAACATATAATCGATAGAGTGTAGTATTGGTGAAGAGCAGCAAAGCAACAGAGAGAAGAGGCAACCAAAAGAGAGAACTGACAGAGAGAAAATCGACAGTGAATTGGACAAGAGATCCAATAGAGAGATTTGAAGAAGAGTTACAAAATCCATTTGTAACAAGAAGATAACTTTGATATGAAAATATGTTTTTGTATTCACTGAGTTGTAGCACGATGTAGGGGTTGTAGCTCCATGGGTTGGTGCCCATAAAATATAGGAGTGGTACTCGTTGGGTTGGTGCCCTAAATGTTGTAAGAGAAGTGTTTCATTGTGAGGCTGGATTGAAGCAGTAGACTTCACCAACATTTCTCACCGAGGTTTTTCCCATCTTGGGTTTTCCTCGTATATGCTGGTGTTATGGGATGTCCCTTTATGTGTGAATGCATTTGTGATTAGTCTCCCCACTAATTGGTAAGTTTGCATTCATTTAGATCTATTAACCGATATACTCAAATAGGGTTGTTAAAGGGAAAAGTTTTAAAACAACTCATTCACCCCCCTCTTAGTGGTGCATTGTGTTTAAGAAATTATTTAATTTCTCTCCTTGGGGTAAGTTTTCAAGTATATGCATGCCCAACTATGCCAACTTACTAAAAATAGTAGGTTACAATTATTGGCCTTTTTGAACTTTTATATGTTCTACCCTTTGAAGTGCCATCATGGGCTTCAACATCACTATAGAAACCTACAAAACAACTTGAAAAAATGAAAATAATTTTTTTTGGATGATGCCAAATTTCCCTTACACCACTAGATGCTCATGCATCACAAAGATAAAGAAAATAATTCCTTTAAATTTGAATCAACAATCATAGAAGCCAAAGAACCAACATATAACATTATAGAAGGAAAATGATCATCAAAAGGAGTCTTAATACCATCACAAGTATTTGCTGGCATTGATGTCAATCGGATTGTGTTGTCATTGATGTAAACTGGTATAGCATATTACCGGTATAGCCTGTCACTAGTAAGTATGGTATGTCACCCTGTAAGTAATGTGTTGGTAGTGTGTTGTTGCCAACTGGTAAGCATGTGACCGGTAAGAAAGCAAGGTTGAACTAATGAAGAAGGGCAAACAACCAGTATGCAGTTTGATTGGTGACAACCAACATGACTCCCACCAGATGAAGATGTTGTCACTGAATGAAGAGAAGATTGACAAAATTTGTGCTGCCTCAAGATAGCAAGGAAGATAAATGGGAAGTCTATCGGGTTATATGTCTGGTTGAAGTTGTGTCTGCTCAATTCTAGGAAAGTCATATGAGTGCAATGCTGGAAGCAAACTGAGCAACATAATGTCAACTAGTTCCCACCAGTTGTTGGCCAGCAAGTGACAAGGATCCACTCCCATTGGGTGTTGGTAGGTTAAGTGCATCGGTCCATCTACTCCCACCGGTTAGTGGTAATACTTAGCTTATCTCACAACATGTATGGAATACATCATAACCCTCTAATAAGATAGTCAAAGAAGTTAAAGGCAGGTAGTTGAGGGCTTATATCGGACGGCCAAAGTGAATCATGAGGAAGCCTTTGGTATATGAAACCAAAGATATGAATCGGATCAACAAGAGAAGGAAGGATAAGAAGTGATGTGTTTGCCACTTTGGAAAACCAGTTGAGATGATGTCTGGGCTAATGAAGAAGAAGGAAAGGCCTAGCAATTGCAAACATGGTCTCATGTCAGGATGCAGATGGAGATTAGTGTTACTATAGTTGGTGACAATTGAAGTTTGTTGGCATGGTGTTTTCTTGGGTGTTATCGGTATACAGGAAGAAGTATTGTCAACTGGTAAACAAGAACATAACGGTGATCAAGCAACTGGTACAGATGACTGGAGAGCATTCAGATGTTGTGGTTCAGAACATACGCTCATAACATTGGCATGTGTCTGTGATTAAAACTGCATCAAGGTTGGTGAACTGGAGAGCTCAATTATAATTGAATGATATGAACTCTGTGAAGATGATGTCCGCTGGTAAGTCCACCGGTAAGCATGCGACAGACATGTTGAGCCTAGAAGGAACAAGGCATCAAGTCATATGCAGAGAAAAGGTATCATGACCTAACCAGCTGAACATAGAAGAGCATAGTTTGAAGGTTAACTGGTTATTGTATAACCGGTAGGGCAGATGAACCAATAGTATAAGGAGTATATGGGTAGAGTGTTTTTGGTTTGTGACTCATCCTAAACTGACACAGTCAATTGAGGTGGATGCTGACAGATTTGACACGTGGTTTCTAGGTGGAAAACGTGTAGTTGTAGATGAAGGGTATGTTGGTGAAGTAGTTGCCGACTAAGTCTATGTTTAATGCAGTCGACAAAATTCATGGGTCGAGTGCAGAGGGTTGTGGCTCAAGGCATATCAAAGGACATAGATATGATTCTTTGACGTCATGATCGAAGCAGGATGTTTGATCATCTGGAGAAGGAAGCTGCTTGTTCATTTGTTGTGATTGACAGAAACAGGGCTGATGGTTTGCTAAAATAGTAAACGTGTACTGGAAGGATGAGTAATGGCGATAATGCGAGATTAGTTGAAGGCTATCAATCCTAGAGACAAGATCCGATCTGATTTGATACGCCTCATGGTTGGTGAAGAAACCCTAGCGCGCCAAGTTTGAATGTGCATCTTGGCGGGAAAGATCAAATATAAATATGCCGACCAAAGACCTTAGTTGATTGATGCTGCCAGATGTTGTGGTGCCGAATATTGAAGAATAGAGTGTGAGTATGCCACAAAGAGTTAATTAGTCAAAGAGTTCATTGAAAAACATTGAAGCGACTGAGTTCTTGAGAGAACCGGTAAGAAGGGTTTAACCAGTAAAGCAGAGTAACCGGTAACTAGGTGCATGGTCTAACAGTTCATCTAACTGGTAGAGTCTGAATCGGTAAGGCAACAACAATGAGAAAAGGAGAGCAGAGAGAGTGAGAAGAGGTCGGACATGGAAGAGGTTGAGTAGTAGAAGATTCAGAGAGGATGAGCAGAGTACCGGTGGTGACAAGTAGTAGTGGGTCTGAGTGAGCAGAGAATCAGTAGATAACAAAGTAGGATTGAACCAGAAGAGAAGAGTTAAACTAGAAGAGAGAATTAATTGCAGGGGCTACATAACTCCTTTGTAACCGGGTTATTACTATTGTAATGTTTTGATAGCTTTCATTGTATATCATTGAGTTGGTGCTTAGTGCTCCTTAGGTTGGTGCCCTAAATCAGCAGGGGTTGGTGCTCCTTGGGTTGGTTCCCTAAATTAGTAGGGGTTGGTGCCCTAAAAATTGTAATACAATTGTTTATTGTGAGGTTGGATTGGAGCAATAGACTCTAGCAACATTTCTCACTGAGGTTTTTTCCATATTCATTTTTTCTTGTACATCCGGTGTTATGTGATGTGTCTTTGTGTGTTTACATCTTGATCTCTTTCCTTATCTCACCTGTATATTCACTTGTGTTTGAACTGCTAACCGGTATACACATTTAGGATTAAAGGTTAAGATTATTGAAAACCACTGATTCACCCCGCCCCCCCCTGTCAGTGGCATCATGTGTTCTATAGTATCAAGAAATACCAAATATTTAGAACTTATTTTCTATATCAGTGTCATATGGTAGGTTATTACAATCATTAAGGGGCATAATATTTTCCATAAATGATATCTTCACGAAATAGATTATAATGCAACTCTCCATAGATCTCCTAGATTTTGGCTCAGTGAGTGTTTTGAAACATAATATGTGAGATGGAACACGTAGTGCTAATATCAACCTTGCTACTAATCAATCAAAAGACATTCAATCATATTAATTTTCTCATGTTATCTTTTGCTTATGTCTACTTGGTTTACAAACAAGTCTATATAGATGAGGGAAGAGATGAAACCACTTGCTATGTGTTATGATATCATCTTATCAAGGCTCATAATTCCCTTTGTTCAAGGAGATTACAAAAAGATGTATTGAAAAATCCTTGATTTTATAATGTTAGAGTCGTCATATACAAATTGCAAATAAAAATGTTCAAAATTGAATTATCGACAACATAAAAAATAACTTCATATTTTGCAAGATATTCAAAGAACAAGTCAAAATAGAAAAAAAATAACTTCAAACTAAAATATTCAATTATGAGGAAAAATCAAGAAATATGCTAGGAAAGTTATGTTGCATTAAAAAGTATCTCCAAGGCCATTGTTGTAGTGGATATAGAGCAATGTTTCTTGAGATGAGTGAAAACAACATGGAGTGACAGTCTAGGGGAAGCCCCTTGGTCTAGGAAGAACCATAGGCTCCATGTCCACAGAATTAGGGGCTAGACCCTTGGTTCTCAATGTGGCTGTAGACACCTAAATTTGTCTAATCAATTTAATCAAATTTAAATCCTATTTCTCCAATTAATTAATTTCCTTATCCCTTTCTTTTAATTAATCAATTCTTAATTAATTAATCTCCCAATCCTATTCTTCTAATTAATTAATCCAATTAATTCCCCAACCCGTTTCCTTCTAATTAATTAATCTAATTAATTAATTATCCTTGTTGTCTATCCCTTTTGATTAATTACTTTAATTAATTAAATATCCCCTTTCCAAGCCCATGGATTAATTAATTAAATTAATGAATTCGGTTCAAATTTCTATTTGAGCACATGGCTCCTAACTTTTCTCCCTAACCTCATTCCAATCCTATTCCTAACCAACCCTATCCTTCCAACCCTATTCCCTAGCCTAGTTATCCCTCCAACCAACCTTATCCTATCCCTTCTGACCTCCTACACATGTGTGGACATCCTAACCAATTCCTAATTTTGGGAAAAATATCCTATTTTGGGTGGCCTTTTACAAAATGGACATGTGTCCTTTCCTCTTCACCTCCCCTTCCCTTCCTCATCTTGCCTACTTAATCCCTCAATTTTTAGACCAAATCCCCTCTCATCCACTTTCACTCAACCGTATCGTCACTTTGCCAAAATTATCACTCAACTCACACTTCATCTTTTATCACTCATCATTCATCATTTTGCATCAACATCATGGAGCAATATTGAGCATCCGAAGCTATGTCATGAGCACACATCCAATCTTGAAATAATCAAATTAAAGCATGAATTGTGGTTTGCATTTGTTTATCATTTTGTTCTCCATTTTAGTTTTATCATTCTAATTTTGAGGTGTATGATGTATTGTGTTTGCTTGATTAATTAACTTTCTTTTTATTTCTTAGTATTCGCACACATTTTTCATCGCACATTTTTTGGCACGCCTAGTGGGACCCACTTTACGGGTCAATTTAATCATATTTGCAGGTTGCCATTTTTAGCAGGTTTCTAAATCTGGTAGGTTTCTATTTCTAGCAAGTTTCTAAATCTGGTAGGTTTCTATTTCTAGCTGGTTTCTATTTTTAGTAGGTTTTTAAATTTGACAGGTTTATATTTTTAGCAGGGTTCCATTTTAACAAGTTGCTATTTTTAGCAGGTTTCTGTTTTTAGTAGGTTGCCATTTTTAGCAGGTTTTTCATTTTTAGCAGGTTGCCATTTTTAGCATGTTTCTATTTTTAGTAGGTTGCCATTTTTAATAGGTTTCTAAATCTGCCAGGTTTATATTTTTAGCAGGTTTCTATTTTTAGCAGGTTGCTATTTTTAGCATGTTTCCGTTTTTAGCAGGTTGCCAGTTTTAACAGGTTTCTAATTTTAGCAGGTTGCCATTTTTAACAAGTTTTTAAATTTGGAAAGTTTCCATTTTATGGTAGGTTTCTAATTTAAAAAAAATTCAAAAATTCAAAAATTCAAAAAAAAAAAAAGATGTTGGAATTTTGACTTATGTTACTAATGGTTTGTCTGCAGCATGTGGCAAGGATAACAGAGACGTTTCGATCGACCAAAGACTTACACTGAAACTTATAATCATTTTTGTTGCAGGGGTGTTTCGAGTGGTCAAAAACAAATCTGAAAACTTGTAACAGTTTGTTTTGCAGGGGTGACTTAGGAGTGTGTTTTCTTTTTAGACTAAACAACTTCTATATGGGGATTAAAATGAATCTTGTGTCTTCCGTGTTTGGCACACTTGTGCACTCGTAGGGTGGACCGACAGTTACACCTATTATCCTCTCCCCTCGCCTTCGCGGAACTTGGGTGATGAGAAAGGTGGTTAATGACACTTGTTTTTATCTTTATTAGAGAATCACCTCTTGGGGGCCTCATCACCTCAAGGGAGTGTTTCAAAATAGGGGCACGTTGGGGATATCATCTCTCCCAATGCGACCTAGAGCGGTGTTTTTCAAGCTTCTATACATATACCATGTCAAACGGCTAGAGTGTTGTGTGAATTCGTTGTATGTGGAGACCTTCTCTACACCGATAAGCTCAATTAGAGCCTTAAGTGGCTTGCTTCGCAAAATCATTATTGGATTGGATTTGTCAGAAAATTACTACAAACCAATGTTATAGAGGCCCCAATCCTTCTACTTGTTTGCTCAAGCATGATACGCGCATGCCGAAGACACCCCTCATGTACCCCCCAATTGGAGATATAAAATTTCTCTAGATCCTCAGATCTCTAGAAATTCGAAGCTTGGCATGCCTGAGAAGTGTGGGCCGAGGGTGGAGCCAGTGTTGCCAAGCTTCTATCTATCCTGTTGGATGTGGTATTTCATGGTTAGGGGATTCAACAAGTATCATCTTTGACTATCCTAGGAAGTGCATATCTTCTTTTCATTATCATACTTGTGTGTTTTAAGTGTTTGGCATCAAAATAATATTCTTCAAATATCCACTCAAAACATGAAACAATCTCATGTCACTAGGTCCTAGCTTGGTCTCGTCCTTCAACACTTGTCCTTTTGATATATCAATTTTGCGTTATTTGTCCTATTATGTTGTCAAAATTTACCTAGGTCAAGTGCCAAATCAGCTCATCTTGGTCTCATTTCAAATCTAACATCGTCACTATTGTCTACTAAGGTCTTTGACTTACATAATCAAACTTTAATCATCACACTTAGAAGTCATAACTTTGGTCCCGTATTCCAATCGAACATTGCTAATAAGATCTCGATTCTCATTTCTAGCTTGCATTGTCATTATCACCCATCATCATCCCTTCTCTGCCAATTTGCATCATCATTGCCTTCTTCCCAAGTCAGAGATCAAACATCAAACATCCAAAATCGAACATCAAACTGTATCCTCTTTCCAACTTCCTCAAAGTCAGTCTTCATACTATTATGAGCTTTAGTCTATCATTCTTTTTCATCTTTCATCTCTCCAACTTATCAACTAATATTCATGTTGCAAATTTATTATGATGAGTTCAAATCATTCTTTTTCATCTTTCATCTCTCCAACTTATCAACTAATATTCATGTTGCAAATTTATTATGATGAGTTTGATCATCGTTTATTTGCTTCTACTTACATCCCTAATCTAGATCCACCATCTCATTATCCCCAATTTCATTACACAATCTCTAATCATTGTCCTCCATCTTATCTAAATTATCCATCTAGTTCTAATCTTCCATCTTATCTAAATTCTCTACCTAGTTCTAATCTTCCATCTTATCTAACTTCTCCATCTAGTGCTAATCCTCTATCTTATCTAAATCCTCCATTCAGTTCTAATCCTCCATCTTATCTAAATTCCCCATCTAGTTCTAATTTCCCATCTTATATCACTTCTCCATCCAGTTCTAAAACTCCATCTCATCTAAATATTTCATCCAATTCTAATCTTCCATCCTATCTCAATCCTTCGACTAATCCTAATCCACCATCATTTGTCACATAGGCTATGGCTGGGGGCATGAATTACATAATGCCATTATCATCGGTGCCCCCACATATCCAATCAGTGGCACAAACTGTTAGTGCCCCACAATGTCAACCCCAAGTGACATCGCAACTTGTTGTTTCATGACCGCAACTCTGTTACTTAGGTGAACCTCCTTTATCTTATGTGGTGACTAACATTCATCAATTACAAGGTGATGCTAACCAAAATCCCCCATCACAAAACATTATACCTAACTATATTGGGGCCAAATGTCTTCAAGGTGGCACCTCTCAGGTTCAACAAGTTCCTTATGTGTAACAAACCAAAATACCTTCATCCGCTTCATCCTATTGCAATCCTCCACCATCCACTTCATCCTACCTTAGTTTGCCTTCATTCACCCCATATTATCTCAATCCACCAACTTCACTTCCAACCCCAACACCTATCATTCCTCTCCCACTTCCTAACACCATTAAAAACCTTTCATCCATTAAGATCGTCCACCCGCAATCCCCATCACCTTCTCCTACCATCATCCAAACTCCAGCTAAAGAACCTCTCATCCTCTCATCCACTTCATCTATCCTAGTTGAAAAACCTCTCACCCTTCCATCTACTCCATCTCCCCCAGTTGAGGAACTCCCCATCCTTCCATCTAGTCAATCTATCCCAATTGAAGAATCTCCCATCCTTCCATCTACTCCATCTATCTCAATTGAAGAATTCCCATCCTTCCATCCAGTCCATACACCTAAGTCATTGAACCTTCCATCATTCTTTCCATTCCATTTGAAGATTCCACCCATTCACCTCTCCTCACACCATCCACACGAATCCCCTCATGCCAAGATCTTGTTCCAGAGCATGTTAAAAATATTATTGATCCAAATCAAGATCCTACCATCATTCCATCCACTCCATCTATCTCGGTTGCAGAATCTCTCATCCTTCCATCTACCCCAATTGAGGAACTCACCATCTTTCCATCCACTCCATCTATCCTAGCTGAAGAACCTCTCATCCTTCAACCCAATCCATACAGCCAAGTCATTGAACCTTCCATCATTCCATCCATGCCATCTACATAGTATACTCACTCACTCCTTGTCACACCATCCATACCAATCCCATCATTCCAAGATCTTGTTCCAGAGCATGTTTAAAAAATTATTGATCCAATTCAAGATCCTACCATTCCATCCCCTTCATCTCAAGATCCCCTATCATCCCCTATTCCAAGTCAAGATCCTCTTGTCAGATATGCTTCACTTCTCGATCCTCCATATCCTCCTATCCAAACCATCCCAAGACTATCACTTTATCCACTTGGTTCGCTTACATTCATCCATGGCAGTTCACTCACAGCAAAAGAACATCTCATATGCACCACCCATTCTCCTACATTTGATAAAGGACTCACATCTTGTTACCCAAAGAACAAGTATCCTACTTTAAATAAAATTCTCAAGAAAATGAACTATCAAGGAAAAGGCTTAGGCCTACATGAGAAAGGTACTTTAGAGCCCATCCATGTCAAAGCACATCCAGGATCTCATGGTCTCGGTTACATAACCCAAGGATCTTCATCCAAAAATGTTGGTACAACAAATGCAAAATCCAAGTATGCTTCCAAACACACCATTGCATCTCCCCATAATTCCTCCAAATCATTTATCGCCATCCCCCCTCCTCCACCATATAAAGCTAAAACAACTATCCATCTTCCTCTATCCTCTAAATCCATTTTGGGTCCCTATATCCGAAAATCAACCTTCATATATTCCCCACATGCAAAATCTATTTTGGGCCATTATATCCCAAAATCCCATCCTCCATATTTTCCTACTCGCCCCTCCATACACAAATCCACTATCTCCATCACCCATCATAAACATCATATTCCTTTCATTCCTAGTTAGGATCAATAAAGACACATGTCCTCACATTCTATCCAACATCATACCTCCATCAACTCACCCATATTCCCTCCATCTCCTACACCTTCGCACACTCCTTCCAAGGCTACTAGCAAAAAAATAGATGCCAAATAAAAAATGCATAAAGCTAAACATCTAGAATAATATAAAGATGACCATGTCCACTCAAAAAGACATGTTCCAACAGTGCAAAATCTAATACAAAAATGCTATGAATCCCACAGGCCGCAAATGACCACTAAAGAAAAAACAAAAACAATGTGGATCCCAAAGCAAAAAGAAGTAGTGCATCCAAAAGAAAAATCTCTAATGGCATCCAAGGTTGCTAGTCCACCAACTAAACATTCCCCCCCTCCATCTCCTAAATCTATTTTGGGTCCCTATGTCCCAAAGCTACCTATCATAATGCCTCCATCATATTCACATGCTACACCCATCTCTCCCTCGTTCATCCCACATCCTTCACAACATGTGTGAATGTTGGTCCTGACAACATCACCCCATCACACTCAATTTCCATCCTTTCATCCAAACACTTGCCACTACCATATCCCTTACATTCCCCATCAAAACCATCTAATCCAAGCCTTTACATAATCCACTCCTTCCTATTAAAGTTGTACCAACATCTAGTGATCACTCCAAATGGGCTTCTAATACCTTGATATGAAACTTGATGCTTGAGTCCTTCATCCATCTCCCTTATCACCTATCCTCCAAATCCATTTATCCTCATCCCTCTCCATCCATAAATTTCCTCCCAAAAATTGGAAAATTCCAAAAAAAAATAGAAAAAGAGATACAAGAAAAAAAGAGAAGAGAAAAATTAGTCCAATGGCGAAAACTTGGCAAACAGGCACCTTGGACAAGTACCATGATGAAAACATGGTAAACATGTGTCATGCGTAATTTCCCTCATCCTTTTTCTCTCTGCACTTGGGGGCAAGTTTTTGTAGCCATATAGCCATTTCCTCCCCCGTCTCCACCTACTTGCCATATCCATCATATCCAATCCACTTAACTTCCTCCATCTCCCTTGGGATCTTGATACAAAGAAAAGGCCACCATGTATACATGCTTTGGACACCTCTTGGCCTCTGTTTCCCTATCAGTTTGTTCCTCCATATAATCCTTTCACATGTCTTCATTCCTTATCCACCCATCACCCTATCTTTCATCCACTTCCCTCAACTTCATATCCTTATATCAGTCATCTTATCATATCCATCCATCCACGAATCCTCATCTCCCAGTTCCTCCATCCCTTCATCTACCTCCATCCCTTCATCCCTCATCCTTTCATCTCCCATCCACATCCATAGTGCTTCCATCTCCAAATCCTTTTCATCCTATCCTCCATCCTTTCATCCTCCTTTCATCCTCCTCTCATATCATTCCATCGCCTCTTGCATCCCTTGTCAATCCATCCTATCAATCTCTAGGCTACCCCCATGCAATCCATCCTATCAATCCATCTACTCCTCGCAATCCACCATCACGTGCAAATCTTATCCATTCCTCAGCTATCCAAGGTCAAATGCTAATTGAATCATCCAATCGTATCCTTGGTGTTGTTATAAGCCTTGTTGCAAGACTTGATCCAATCAATCCTATCAACCAATCAATCAATCATCAATCTCTTGTGGCTTTTCGTCTTGACTAGGGAAACCTCATGCCTATCCCCGGGTCTTCTTTCTTCATCGATAACTCTTGTACATCTTGTATATAGGTGTCATTGTGCATAGCTATGCGTGTCGGTCTGATCCTTCGAGATCATATTCTATCAACTAGTTCTCCAACAATAATCTTTGAGTATATTTGTCATCATGATCGTATCAAGTATGTTTTGTCTAATCCATTCATCTGTCATCTATCATTTATCTTATATAGGATGTATCCTTCCTTAAACCAGACGTTTTGATCTATCTTAGTCTTATATAGGATGTATCTTTCCCGAAACTACACGTCTTGTTCATCATTGTCTTATACAGTATGTATCCTTCCTGAAACCAGACATCATCAAGTCATCATCAAATCATTATCCAATCAAAATCCTTTGACAAAATATTGTGTGGGAGAAAAAGTGACACTAAGCAAACATACCCTAATCTCACTTTCAACCACACACTTGTGGAATACGAAAGAGCCTAGAGGTATCACACAATTGGCTACTTCTTCTTGTGGAAGAGAGAGCCACGGGCTACCTATTAGGATTTCTATTCCTTTGTTGCAATAGAAAGATGAAATGATGCAAGTTCAATTCCTAACCCCAAAGTGCAAGTATGAACTACTAACAAGATTGCAAAATTGAACTTAAACAATGGAAAGCTGTAAACACAAGGACAAGGCAAGAATGCAAATGCGTACCCGGAGTCAAAATCTGAGTGGAAATGTTCGAGATGGGGGCGCGGGCGCCACTGTCCTGATTCTGCACCTGAAACTGCTCCGGAAACTGTTGTTTTGCACTCTGGAAAAGCTGTCAAAAATGCTGAAAATGCTGTCTGTCAGGAGGACCAGGGCACCCAGCGCCCCTGTCCCAGGGACCAGGGTGCCCAGCGCCCCTGTCCTGGCAGGACCAGGGCGCCTCACGCCCCTGTCCTGGTCTTTTGCTTTGAGATTTGGTGTGAAGTTCGGTCTCCGTCTGCTTCTTCCGGATCTGTAACTTGCGGCGTCGTCCGAGTCCCGAAACCTGCACTTATATCTGAAAAGGGTATGGGTGGCTATATAGGGTTTTGCCTTAGTCAAACCCCCGCTTCGGTGATTTCCACCTCCACGAATAGCCAAGTTGTATTGTAAAATGTATTGTGTGTGCAGACCTAGTGTGTGTGCAAGGTCCTTAAATGCAAGAAAGCAAACTAGAGCAACCTAGAAAGTAAACCCTAATTGCTTGTAAATGATAATGTAAATGCTTTAAATCAAGATGCAAAGTGATCTAAAGCATGAATAAAGGATATATTGAAGCTTATGCAAAGACATGAAAACAACATGAAATCATACCCAACCCTCAAGGGAGGAGTACAAGCCAATCTTCAGTCGGTAATCTCCTATTGTTCTTCAATGTCTCCCAAGCCCTAAATGAATGAAATTGATGAATGCTTGATGGATGGATGTTGAATGTTATTGAAGTCTTCAAAGATCTGCTCTTTTGCTGCATAGAAGGTCCTTGAAACCAAAAATTCCCATCCTTTCAAATGAAGAAAGAGAGCTCTTATATATGAAACCCTAGGTCTTAATTTCGACTTTTGGCCGACCTAGAGATTGAATATCCCGCCAATTTCTTGGGGTTAAGCTTTATTTTATGATTGGATCGCGCTCCTAAAATTTCGGGAAAAATGTCCGGGACCATGTGCACTCCGGGCGCCATGGTCCTCTCCGGGCGCCATGGTCCCGACAACTTTTCACCAAATTTTCAGGGCCGTTGGATATGATGATTTTAGAGAGAATCCCGAAGTTACAGGTGATTTCGAGATGTTTTGACCCCCGAAACCAAGCCGCCAAGTTCAAAATAGGACCTAATTAGGGTATTTGATTAAATGATGTATTGGAAGAATAAAATGAAAGGGGCACACTTTAATGAAAGGGCCCAACTTTATGATGTGGGAGATGATGAAATAGAACCTTAGACCTAATTAATTTGACTAATTAAGTGCTAAAGGGGAAATGCAATGCAAAATGCAAAATGTGCCAAGGCGGGTGCTAAACTAGGTGTGAAATTGTACCACCCTAGCAAGTGCGTACAATTTACGACGCTACATTTAGCCCCCACTTTAGCGGTCATATGAACACTACGTGCATATGCAAGCTAAAGTACAAAAAAGTAAACATTATTTGAAAAAGGATATATCCATAAGTTGTCGGACGAAGCCCCCAGCGGCATCTGCAGTACACAGTTAGGAACCACAACCTACAAAACCACATGTTAGATCACAAAATCACCTAATGCTTACTAAGGAAGGTGATGAAAATTCGAGGGTAGCTATATGCCCCCCCCTGTTTCGGCTTGCTAATTTTAGTGATTTGAAACAGGGTATCATGTTTACCACTTCGAATTGTTAAAGAATATTGATGACAAATGCTCACAAGAAGATTTGATATGAGATCAAAAAACTAATGGAGAATCGTTTGGTAAGAAAGAGGACTAAACCTCAATTCCAACACAACAAAGAGTGTGAGGATTTGAGAGCTCTCTAACACAAGATGAAGGATGTAAATAGAAACAAAATGCAAAGAGAAGAAAAGAAAGGAAAAAGCATGAATACACACATTGGTGATCCATGAGAAGAATAATGAGAGAGAAAAACATGGACTTCTTGCCCCTAGATCTTGTCTAGGTGATCCATGGGAAAAAGGACATGGAAAACTAGCCCCTAGAGTCTGTCTAGGTGATCCATGTAAGGGAGGAGAGTGAGAAAGTCTAGCCTTATGCCGCTAGTTCCACTCAACCTCGTGCATGTGTGTGTAAGGGAGGTTAGAAGCACCTCATAGGAGTCTATGCCCGAGTATGCTACAACCTGTATATGTATAGTACAAAAGCGTGACATCTCGCTCTAAGAGTCTGTGCTCTGGTTCTGAGAATAATCACCTTGCATAAAAGAAAAATGGAGACATCTCGCTCTAAGAGTCTGTGCTCTGGTTCCGAGAATGACCCATTGCTCAAAAAGTGTAATGTTTATGTCATAAGAAAAGTAGAACAAGGATACCTACCTTCATCACACAAGAAGATACCCCAAAAATGCAACAATGTCATAGATCCAAGCAAGAGAGTTCTGCACTCCTTAAGCAAGGATAAGATAGTTGAAAAGGGATATCTTATAGTATGTTTAGAGGAGAAGAGATATTTGTACAAAAGACACCTATCCTTGAGAGAAATTGTCTTAGACAAATATAACATCTCTAAGACAAAGAAGAGAATAAGAATGCAATACTTCCTTCTTTTGCGAGGTGAAAGTGATTCTTAATGAAGGATGACGCTCTTTTTAACCCAATTAGGAGAGTGAATTCATTATGGATGTATTTTACCAAGTGCAAAAGAGGTTGTAATCAAGGACTTACACCTCTTGTAAGAGAGAACCCTTGAACAAACAACAACAAATGCGTACAAGGCATAACATCAAGTAATAAAGTCCACACCATCCACAAAATAGGAAAAAGTGGATCCTTAGATAAAAATAAGGAAAGATCATTGCCTCCCAAGGATAAGGACAATGAGAAGGACTTACACAATCTTCTAGGGAGAGATTTGGACATAAGCAAAAGAAGAGATGTATGAAATCACTCTTGTCCCCCTAGGAACAAGAAAATTAGGCTATTATGTTGCTTCAAAAATATGATTGCACTTGAAATTGTACCATCATGAATGACAATGAGCCCCCAGTAAATGAGCTACCAATGTCACATAATGATGAGCAACATAATAGCCATTAATGTTATTTAAAGACATGATAGACTAAATGAGGTATTTGAATATGACATGTTAAATGCTCGACTATAAGTGAGATCAAAAACATGTATAAAATGATAAAAATTGAAGAAGAAAAGTCACATGAAATCTTAGAAGAGGGATGAGTGTAATTTATTAGAGCCTTATCCCTAGAGGAAAGGACTTTATGATGAATAGGAGATAAAGATTCATAAGTGGATTTAGAAATTTGAGGGGATTCGTAAAGAGATTTGTTCATTGCCAAGATTTCCTTATGAGGGGAATGAGAGTTGATAGAAGTAGAAGATGATTTAGTTGAAGTGAGATCATCATCACTACTAAATATAGCATTCACATTAAGAGATGGTCTTTTAGATGCTTTGGTACGTTTGCAGGGATTATAGCCGAGTCCAAAGGCATAATTGTGAAAATTAGTCTCTAGAGGAACTTTTATCCCTTGTTCATGAGCGCCACAACCATTTCCATGATAGCCATGCTTAGCAAAAATGCGAAAACCACGACCATAACGATCAGCCATTTCAGGAAGAGAAGGTGGTTTTTCATAAGACAAAGAATCAAACTCTTCATAATTAGAGGTGTGAGGAGAAGAAGTTTGAGAAGCGGCCACAAAATTATTGCTCATAGGTTCAGGTAAGACTGATTGATTTTTAGTTTCTTCCTTCTTTTTAACTTTAAGCTCTCTAGGAGGAACCCTATACTCACCTACAAAGGTGGGATTAAAGTCAAGAGATCCCCAATCGTCTTCTGTGAGAACCTTCTCAAGATCAAAATCCTTTTCATGTGTAGATTCAAGTTGAGAAGAATCTTCTTCAGGAACTTCAGACTTATCCAAAGAATTTTGATTATCAGAGGGTAAGGATTCATCCATAGGTATCTTGTTCAAAGAGTCATTACTAGAAGAGGAAGGCTTAGATGTTTGCAAACAAGCTTGGAGATTAGTGTCACCTATCAAGGTATATGTCTTATTGTTATAAATGAATTTAACTTGTCTATGCAATGTAGAGGGGACAGCTTACATACTGTGAATCCAAGGCCTCCCTAATAACAAGTTGTATGTTAGATTTCCTGACATAACATGGATAGGAGTAAGCAAAGTAATAGGTCCCACTGTGACAGGTAAGGTGATAATACCTAATGAAGACTTAGCCACATTATCAAAGCCTCGAATGGGACGAGAGTCAGGCTCAATAAGGGATGTATCCACATTCATCTTATGTAATAGATTAATGCTACACACATTAAGGCCAGAGCCATTATCTACTAATGTTCGTCTTATAGCAGTGTCATTTATGATAACCACAATCATCAAGGGATCATATTGATGTTGAATTTCACTAGTAGGCAACTCATCTTGAGTAAACACAATTTGAGCTTTAGGATTCATCACAGAGTTAACCAAAGACACTATATTACTAGATGTATTAGGTGGAGGAACATTCAAATCTTTCAAGGCATCTTGTAACATTCCATGATGAGCGGAAGAAGTTTGGATCAAATCCCAAAGGGATATCTTAGTAGGGGTAGCTTTAAGTTGTTCTATGAGATCATATTCCTTACCAAGAACTTGTGAAATACGTGGAGCTTGGGGAAGAATAGGTTGGGAAGGAGGAAGTGAAGTTGGGATAACTGGAGGAGGATTAGGTTGCCTATTGTTTCTAGTATTATAAGTATGGGCAACCGCATGATAACTCTCTCTAGTCAATTCCTTAGCATACTCATAAGGGCTCTTAGAGGAATAACCTCCTTGCACAGTAATAACCGGTTTCTTAGGCGTGCAAAAAGAATCATTAGCATAACCACCTTGAACCACTAAGATAGGCTTATTTAAAGGTTGAGAATTTTGAGAAGGACAAGCACCTTGGACAGTGAAGAGAGGTTTGTTAGCTGTTTCATTCACATGTACCAAATTGATTGAGGATGGTTTAGAGGAATGAACAAAAGTGTTGGAAGAATTATTGATAGTCTTCTCTTGCACTAAAATCTTATCACGGATTAAATCAATTTTAGGAGAGAGACAAGGGGTAGGCATTGATGTTCTAGTAGGAAAGGTAATACTAGGAAAGGTCATATCATCCTCTATCATCAAAGGATCTACATGGGGAATAAACTCTCTAGGAGAAGGATCAACACTACTCTCTAAAGTCTCACTTTTGAGAGGGAGATCTTTGAAAGAAATGTTAACCATCTTGCTTTGCACTAGGGTTTCCTTATGAGTAGAACCAAGTTGAGGAGAGGGAGATGCTTTATTTTTAGAGGGAGAATAATTGAGATTCAAGGAAGGGGAGAAACTATCAAGGGAGTTTCCAATCTTGATTTCATCCCCTTTGGCTAGGGGTAGAGAATAATCTATACCTTCTTCTAATGGTTCATCCCAAATAGTGAGGTGGTTGAAAGGAATGTTTGAAGTGTTGTCATTTTCGGGAGAGGAGATAACATTGTTTATTAATTCCTCATCCTTAGGAGGGAGAGCATCAATAGATGTGTTAAACTCATCCTCTTTCCTCAAAATATGTTCAATAGGGGAGAGAGAATTAAGGAAATTGGTTATTATTTCATCTTCTTTCTCTAAGGGATGCTTATGGGTAAGACCAACTTTAGGAGAAGGGTAAGCATTTACCATTAATTCATCATCTCTAGTGGGAATTTTGTTGGAAAAGGAAAGGCCATCACTAGGAAATGTAGGGATAATGTCATCTTCTTGCACAAAAGGATCCTCATGAAGGGAGTGTTTTTTAGGAGACACAGAGGCATCAAGGGCATCATTCAACAAAGCATGATCATATCTATTAAAAGGTTTATCTTTTGATTCAAAAGGAGATATCTCTTCATAGAGGGGATCATTGAAAACAACCATGTTACTAGATTTAGTGGAAGAGCTGATAGGAATGTACCCTTGAGAGGAATCATTCGACTTATCTTTCTCATCCCAACGAAATGGCATAGTAACAATGTTTATGAGTTTTTGGTAAAATGAAGGTTTGGTATATTTAGGTTTCAAAAATTCATCTAAAGCTTCATCTAACTCATAATCATCACAAATATGAACATCTTGCAAATAAAAATCTGACATTTTGAAATTGCATAAAATTTAAACACACAATGCAAAGAAACACACTTTTTTTTTTCTTTTTTCTTTTTAATGAAAATGAAATGAAAACACACTAAATCTAGATCTAGATCTAACAAATGCAATGCAAGAGGAAGCAATGATAGATTCACGTTGGGTTCACCAAAATGTGTGGGAGAAAAAGTGACACTAAGCAAACATACCCTAATCTCACTTTCAACCACACACTTGTGGAATACGAAAGAGCCTAGAGGTATCACACAATTGGCTACTTCTTCTTGTGGAAGAGAGAGCCACGGGCTACCTATTAGGATTTCTATTCCTTTGTTGCAATAGAAAGATGAAATGATGCAAGTTCAATTCCTAACCCCAAAGTGCAAGTATGAACTACTAACAAGATTGCAAAATTGAACTTAAACAATGGAAAGCTGTAAACACAAGGACAAGGCAAGAATGCAAATGCGTACCCGGAGTCAAAATCTGAGTGGAAATGTTCGGGACGGGGGCGCGGGCGCCACTGTCCTGATTCTGCACCTGAAACTGCTCCGGAAACTGTTGTTTTGCACTCTGGAAAAGCTGTCAAAAATGCTGAAAATGCTGTCTGTCAGGAGGACCAGGGCGCCCAGTGCCCCTGTCCCAGGGACCAGGGCGCCCAGCGCCCCTATCCTGGCAAGACCAGGGCGCCTCACGCCCCTGTCCTGGTCTTTTGCTCTGAGATTTGGTGTGAAGTTCGGTCTCCGTCTGCTTCTTCCGGATCTGTAACTTGCGGCGTCGTCCGAGTCCCGAAACCTGCACTTATATCTGAAAAGGGTATGGGTGGCTATATAGGGTTTTGCCTTAGTCAAACCCCCGCTTTGGTGATTTCCACCTCCACGAATAGCCAAGTTGTATTGTAAAATGTATTGTGTGTGCAGACCTAGTGTGTGTGCAAGGTCCTTAAATGCAAGAAAGCAAACTAGAGCAACCTAGAAAGTAAACCCTAATTGCTTGTAAATGATAATGTAAATGCTCTAAATCAAGATGCAAAGTGATCTAAAGCATGAATAAAGGATATATTGAAGCTTATGCAAAGACATGAAAACAACATGAAATCATACCCAACCCTCAAGGGAGGAGTACAAGCCAATCTTCAGTCGGTAATCTCCTATTGTTCTTCAATGTCTCCCAAGCCCTAAATGAATGAAATTGATGAAAGCTTGATGGATGGATGTTGAATGTTATTGAAGTCTTCAAAGATCTGCTCTTTTGCTGCATAGAAGGTCCTTGAAACCAAAAATTCCCATCCTTTCAAATGAAGAAAGAGAGCTCTTATATATGAAACCCTAGGTCTTAATTTCGACTTTTGGCCGACCTAGAGATTGAATATCCCGCCAATTTCTTGGGGTTAAGCTTTATTTTATGATTGGATCGCGCTCCTAAAATTTCGGGAAAAATGTCTGGGACCATGTGCACTCCGGGCGCCATGGTCCTCTCCGGGCGCCATGGTCCCGACAACTTTTCACCAAATTTTCAGGGCCGTTGGATATGATGATTTTAGAGAGAATCTCGAAGTTACAGGTGATTTCGAGATGTTTTGACCCCCAAAACCAAGCCGCCAAGTTCAAAATAGGACCTAATTAGGGTATTTGATTAAATGATGTATTGGAAGAATAAAATGAAAGGGGCACACTTTAATGAAAGGGCCCAACTTTATGATGTGGGAGATGATGAAATAGAACCTTAGACCTAATTAATTTGACTAATTAAGTGCTAAAGGGGAAATGCAATGCAAAATGCAAAATGTGCCAAGGCGGGTGCTAAACTAGGTGTGAAATTGTACCACCCTAGCAAGTGCGTACAATTTACGACGCTACAAATATATTTGAGGATGTTGTGTTGGCTTTGATTCTTTTTTATCTTTCTTTATATTTTTGAGTTCCTTGGGTCCTATTTCCTCTTGGTCACCACGATCCTTTATATCATGGTACAGTAGGAATAACAAGGCTCAGGATGTGATCCTGTTGCTTTTTCTTTTTGCTTGGCATGTCTTTTGGATGTGTTCCTTGTACCTTCATGAGGTCTCTATTATCTCATGTTACATTGGGGCATATCTTCTACTTGGGGTTCTTCTAGCACTATTGCATGTAGGGTATCTGTAACTTTCTGTGGTGCTAGACTAGCCTATGTGTCTATTTATATGTGTCAGTCCATGCATTGGCTGTGAAATTTCACCCTGGTTCCTCATACCTTGGTGACTCACATACACTGCTAAATCAAAATAAGTGATACATGACGTCTTGTTTTTGCAAGTGCTCGCTCTCTATGATGTTTCCATCTTCATCTTCGTTGTGTTCACATTGTCTCCTCTGCCCATGCTTCTTGCTTTCCATCCTATTCGCCGGGGCAATGTTTCTTTCAAGATGTCACCCAGTCCTTTCTCCTCGTGCACCTTCTCGAGGGGGCATCCCTACCCATTCCTTCGTTTGCTTGGGACATCTTTTTGCTCCCCGTTTTTTCTTCCCTCACAAGTGTCTTATTGTCTTCGCGCTGACACTATTCTAGCACCACCGCAAAGAGGGGCAAAATGTAGGCACTTAAATTTAGCTAATCAATTGAGTCAAATTTATTTCCTTTAACAATTTAATTAATTAAATATCTTAATTAATTAAGCTCATCCCTTGAATTAATTGATCTAATTAATTAATTCCCTCATTCCAATCCCTTGAATTAATTAAATTTAATTAATTAATTCCCTCTTCCAATCTTTTGAATTAATTAAATCAAATTAATTAATTCCCCCCTTTCCAATCCTTGAATTAATTAATTTCTAATTAATTAATGCCCCTCTCCAATCCCTTTAATTAATTAATTAATTATAGATTAATTAATTTCCCTCACCTCATTTAAATAATTAAATATGGCACATGTCTTGTAACTTCTAACTACCTAAATAGCCCTCTTAACCTAACCTTCAATCTAACCCATGGGTTCTAACCAACCCTATCTCCCCAAACTAACCTTATCCTAGCCTCCCCTCACATGTGCGTGCACACATATTCACCTAATTTCCTTAATATTAAGAAATTTGATTCTATTTTTGGGTGGCTTCCTCCCAAATTGGAAATGTGTCCTTAAGGACACATGTCAAGCCCCTTTTTGACATTTGTTCCTCCAAGGGACACTTGTCCTCCCTTGTTGAGCAGACAAGTGTGGAATCTTGTTCCATTTGTCATTTCTAGGATTGCCAGTTTTCCTCCTTGAGGACAAGTGTTGCATTTTTCAATCCCTTCCTCTCCCGCCTTCTCCTATTTAATCCCTCCTCATTTTAGATCAAATCATCCACTTTCATATCATCACATTATCATGATGCGGAATTTCATCCACCATTAGCACATCCATGTTATCATAATGCCTAATTTCATCCCCACTTCATATCATCCAATCCTCATATCTTGAATCCAATCACCATAATCACATCATGGAGCAATATCGAGTAGTTGTTACATCAATGAGCACACATCTTACCATGGGATAATCAAATCAATGATCGAAAATGGAGTTTTCATTCTTTTGTTTATGTTTTTATACTTCATTTGCTTTCTTTCCAATATCCTAATTTTGATGTGTTTGAGATGATTGTGTAGGTATTTCAATCTTCTACATTCGAGCGCTCCATGATCATTTCATCCATATCATCCATAGCATTTGCATTTTATCCCTTTCCTGTTCTATTTCTTTCTTTTTGTCTTGTCCGTTGGGACAATGTTTCTTTTGAGATGCCGCTCGGGCCCTTTTTCCCCGTGCACCTCCGAGAGGGCATCCCTACCCATTCCTTCGTCCCCCTGGGGCATTTTTCGCTTCCTCACTTTTAGGTGTTTTATTTTTCTTCACACCGACACTATTTTAGCGCCACCACGAAGAGGGGCAAAATGTAGACACCTAAATTTGACTAATCAATTTAATCATATTTAAATCATATTTCTCCAATTAATTAATCTAATTAATTAATTTCCCTATCCCTTTCTTCTGATTAATTAATCTCCCAATCCTATTCTTCTAATTAATTAATCCAATTAATTAATTCCCCAACCCGTTTCCTCCTAATCAATTAATCTAATTAATTAATTATCCTTGTTGTTCATCCCTTTTGATTAATTACTTTAATTAGTTAAATATCCCCCTTCCAAGCCCACAGATTAATTAATTTGGTTCAAATTCATATTTGAGCACATGGCTCCTAACTTTTCTCCCTAACCTCCTTCCAATCCTATCCTAACCAACCCCATCCTTCCAACCCTGTTCCCTAGCCTAGTCATCCCTCCAACCAACCTTATCCCATCTCTTCTAACCTCTCACACATGTGTGCGCATCCTAACCAATTCCTAATTTTGGGGAAAATATCTATTTTGGGTGGCCTTTTCCAAAATGGATATGTCACTCTTCCTGTTTTTGGGCGGCTTTGCCCAAAATAGACATGTGTCTTCATAGACACATGTCATTCCTTTTCCATCTAGTTGAGACACTTGCCTTTTTTTGGAGGACAAGTGTCTCCTCTTTACCTCCCCTTCCCTTCCTCATCTTTCCTACTTAATCCTTCCATTTTTAGACCAAACCCTCTCTAATCTACTTTCACTCAACAATATCGTCACTTTGCTTAAATTATCACTCAACTAACACTTCATCTTTTATCACTCATCATTCATCATTTTGCATCAACATCATGGAACAATATCGAGCATTCAAAGCTACGTCATGAGTACACACCCAATCGCAGAATAATAAAATTAAAGCGGGAATTGTGTTCTCCGTTTTAGTTTTATCATTCTAATCTTGAGGTGTATGATGTATTGTGTTTGCCTGATTAATTAGCTTGCTTTTTATTCCTTAGTATTCGCACACACATTTTTCATCGCATAGAGGCCTAAGCCTCAAGAAAAATCATCAACAAAATTTTTTAGATGATCAAATGATGTTAGCAAATATATTGATTCTTTGGTGACACAAATGAACAATATATAATAAATCCATTTGGATCATATACATTTGTATAGATGTATATATTTTCTAGGGGCAATTTTTTTGCAAACCTAAGAAAATGTCTGACTCTAAAAATAACCAAACCTTATTGATTTTTAAAGCAATTTATAAGTTTTTTAACCTTCTAGAATCAATGGTGAGGTTTATTTTTTACTAGAATGTACTATATGTAAGTCCTTGTTATAAACTCTCCAAACTAGGGAAGATAATAAACTTTTGATTCCATGTAAGATTTGATGAATGACCCCATAGAAGCAATGAAAGTGCTATGATGCTAGAGGGTTGATTAACTATGTTACACAATGATATGATGAGGGCTTACATAATGTGCAAAAGGAATCTTGCTTATGTTAGTAACAACCAAGATGGAAAACTAAGAGGGGGGGAGGGGTGAATCAATTTTCATTGGATTAAAACAATTTAAGCACAATCTCAGATCTAAATAGTAGCAGTACGAATAACGATAAGAACAATGAAACCACAACACATAACATAAAGATTTGGACGTGGAAAACCCGGTTAAGGGAAAAACCATGGTGGGAACCTACCCACAATAAGATGATACTCTGCAGTAGTATGTGAAAATATTACAATGGGGAATGCACATGCATTCGGGCACACTATGTAGAGCTCACTGCTCAAAATAAGATGACCTAGAAGGTTCCAACCCTTAGGGAAGGTTCACTACCTTACATTAAGATTCAAACTACAATCCAGATTACATGAACTGCAAATATAACATCTCCTTATGCTTGATGATAATTTTGGTTAAGCACCCTTGTCTGTCGTACGACAATATCTGCTCAATACACCACACCTAAGGATAAATTTGCTTAAGCACCATATACATCACTCTCTGATAATGTAGAGATAACACTGATGCCCAAATTACATGACTAAACCACCTATTTATACAAAGCATCAGCCTTGACTACAAGGTCAGCTAAACTCTCAACTCACAATTACAAAATTACATCACACGATACATATGAGAACCACCAGACCAATATAATGATATACATGACATAACATGGACCTAAATCAAATCTACAAACACACATCACCACCGGAAATCTCGCAAAGATCAACCGCAACACTCTACACCACCAAGAATACCACATAACACAAAGACTATCACCAGATTAGCAAAATCACCAAGAACCCACACAAGAATCAATGTGGACCACCAAGAGAAACAAGACACGATCAAGAAACACCAACAAGCATGTTAGAACCATTTGCAATAGTTGCACTGACACCAATTATTCAAATCTTCATCGATCAACACACTAGCTCACAGGAACACTCAACAATAGCAATTCAGACTAGAAAGATAGCTTACGAAGAACCAAATCATGAACCATCCGAACTAAATATACATATGAATATCCAAAACATTCTCCCAAAACCGTAACCAAAGATATGATCATACTAGAGCTCACTGAAGCAAATACCAAACTCTGCCAACCACTACACAGAAAGACTCAACTACAAACCAGATCAAATAATATGATCAAGCAATTTCCCGGATCACTAAAACCAATAAGGAATAAACTAGAGATACTGGAAATACTTCATTACTGAACCAAAAATCCTCAAACCAACCAAATTAACTCAATATAATCACCGAAACACCAAACAACTCTTCTGCAACACCAGAATATGTTGACATCAATGACAACAACATATCCTGGCAGCAAAAATATCCAAAAATCTCCCCCTTTGGCATTGATGGCAACATATGAATGTGAAAAACAATCAATGCAAAGAAATGAATCAACACCAACAAATTCCCCCTAAAATCATGCACACAAAGCTCCAAAAATAAAGTAGTTTTTCACATGACTCTCTCCCCCTTTGACAACAATGCCAAAGATAGAATACAAATTATGCTCTCTTTCCCAAAACTCATCTTCTAATAAGGACAATCTCCCCCTTAGGATAAATCCACAATTGAAGATCTGTACCATACACTGACTACTCCGACTGAGTAGTAGCACCAACTCATCAACTTAGACAAAGAGATAAGGCTCTGAAATCCATTGGATTGATGAAACTCCATGCATCTAGTTCTTAACAGGAGGGGCATAGACCCCCAAGTTCTAACTTGTCTCTCAAATAAACAAATGTATATGCAGGCAAAGACTTAGTGAAAATATCTGCAATCTGATCCTTTGTAGATTCATATTCCAATCTAACTTCCTCATCACTAACTTTCTCCCTTAAGAAATGATACTTTATGGACACATGCTTTATTTTAGAATGCAACATTGGATTCTTTGAAACATTGATATCACTTGAATTGTCACAATATATAGCAATAGGCTCATCATAAATAACTTTGACATCCTTCAACATCTGCTTCATCTAGACTATCTGAGTACAGTTACTAGCAACAACAATATATTCAGCTTCAACAGTAGACAAAGATACAACATCTTGTTTCTTATTGGACCATGAGATCAACTTCTTTCCTAAAAATAATTCTCCATCGATAGTGCTCTTCCGGTCATCAACATCACCATCCCAATCAACATCAGTGTAAGAACTCAACAAGAAACCATCATTCTTCGGATACCATAGGTCATAGTCAGTAGTTCCCTTCAAGTATTTGAAAATCCTCTACACAACAGTGACATGAGTTTCTTTAGGATCTGCTTGAAATCTAGCACAAAGTTAAACAACATGCATAATATTTGGTCTAGTCTTAGTTAAGTACAACAATCCACCAACCATAGATTTATACAAAGTCTAATTAACTTTATGAGATTCATCATTCTTAGATAATTTGCATCCAGCCACCATATGAGTTCCAATAGGCTTAGAATCAACTAATATAAATTTCTTCAACAGTTCTTTCACATACCTTTACTGGTTTGAGTAATCTACAATCCTAAAAAGAATTTCATCTCACCTATCATAGACATCTCAAATTCCTTTTGCATATCATCAAAAAACTTCATACTCAAATCATCATCACTGCCAAAAATGATATCATAGACAAAGACTTCAACAATCAAAATGTTATCTTTCTCAACTTTGAAATATAAATTATTGTCAACGGTACAGAATCCCAACTTTAATAAATACTTATCCAATCTAGCATACCAAGCTCTAGGGGCTTGCTTCAGTCCATATAGAGCCTTCTTCAATTTGCATACCATATCTTCTTCATCAGATAGAGAAAATCCATCCGGTTGCTCAATGTAGACTTCCTCTTCAAGATCTCCATTCAAAAAGGCTGACTTGACATCCATCTAATATACCTTATAATTCTTATAAGAAACATATGCAAGTAACAACCTAACAAATTCAATTCTAGTTACATGAGCAAAAGTTTCTTCGTAGTCAATACCTTCCATCTGAGAACATCCCTTACATACCGATCTTGCTTTGTTTTTGACAACTTCACCAACTTCATTTAGTTTATTCCGGAACACCCATTTAGTACCAATCACATTCTTGTCTTTGAGCCTCAGAACAAGCTCCCAAGTGTTATTCTTTTCAATCCGATTCAACTCTTCTTCCATTGCTTTTATCCAATTTTCATCCTTACATTCTTCTGCAACATCCTTAGGCTCAATCTTTGAAATCAAACATACCTCTTTAGCAACAATCCTTCTCCTAGTCATTACACCTTTATTCTTGTCACCAATAATCTGATTTTCTGAATGATTCACTCTAACATACCTTGGTGTCTTTTGATTGTTCCGATTTTTAGGTTCTTACATTTCTTCATTGGCAACAACAATTTCTGGATTACTTGTCTCCACTCAAACAATCTGCTTCAAGATCTTTGTCTGCATAGGCTTAGGATCAACATCTTCATCAACAAAATCATAACTGCATGCTCTGATCTACTTTCCAAAGCACTTAACCACCTTCACATTTGCACTTTCAACAATCTTCTTCAATCTCTTATTATAGCATTGGTAGGCCTTGCTCTTAGTAGAATATCCCAAGAAGATTCATTCATCACATCTTGCATCAAACTTTCCTATATCCTCATCTCTCTTGATATAACATTTACTTCTAAAAATTTTGAAATATCTAACTGTAGGAACATGACCAAACCATAGCTCATAAGGAGTCTTATCGGAATCACCTTTAATATGCACCCGGTTGAATGTGTAAACAACAGTGATAACAACATCTCTACAAAAGATCTGTGCAACATTTCCTTCAATCAACATAGTCCTTGCAGCATCTAAGATAGTTCTATTTTTCCTTTCAAAAACTCCATTAGACTGAGGGGTTCTAGAAGCAAATAACTGTCTTCTAATTCCATTCCTCTCACAGAATGTATCAAACTCTCCCGATGTAAATTCTCCCTCTCTGTCAGATCTCAGACATTTCAGCTTCAATCTTGTCTTAGTCTCCACTCTAGCTTTAAACATCTTGAATTTCTCCAACGCTTCTAATTTCTCCCTTAGAAAGGTTACCCACATCATCCTTGAATAATCATCAATCAGCAACATGAAATATCTCTCTCCTTGCATGCTTCTCACTCTAGTAGGACCACACAAGTCAATATGAACCAGATTTAGCAATCCATTAGATGAATATAGCCGACTCTTAAATGAAGTTTTTGTTTGCTTTCCCATCTGACATTCCTTACATACCGGATTAGCAAACTTCATAATATTAGGCAAATCTCTAACAACTTGAGTAGAACTTATCTTTACCATGTAGTTGAAATTAACATGACACATTTTCCTATGCCACAACTAACTTTCATCAATCTGAGCAATCAAACAATTTTTCTCACTAGCATTCAAGTGAAAGATATTACCTTTAGTCTTAGTACCTGATGCAATCTCTATACCAGAGGTATTTAGGATCTTACACTTTCCATTCTTGAATTGAAAATCGTATCCGTTGTCAACCATGTGTCCAACACTCAAAATATTATGCTTCAAACCTTCAACATACAAGACATCATTAGTATTATGTTTACCATTGAAAGATATAAAAACTCTACCACGAATCACACAAGCTTTGTCATCTCCAAATCTCACTATTCCACCATCATACCTTTCCATACTCACAAATTTTCTTTTATCACCTGTCATATGATGTGAACAACCACTATCAATCACCCATTCATCTTTCTCTTCAATCTTAGCAGCCAAATCTTTCTCCTCAACGATGCGACTTGTAGGATTCACTAATACCGGATCATCTTCCTTGATAGCAAGAAATACAAATCTGTCTTCTGAATTCCCATTCTCTGGTTTCTCATATGTTACACCTTCATCAACAACATAATAGCATCTCTTCTGATTTCTGTACTTCCAGTAGGGCTTATCATACTTATCATGTTTCTCATATCTATCATTTTTATCAGATCTATCATGACTTTCAAATTTATCATGCTTATCATATCTAGACATCCTCTCAGGGCACCTAGAAGCAAAATGTCCTATCTTATTACAAGAGAAACATTTTAAAGGTAACTTTCTATCATACTTACTGGCTACTTTAGGCAATCTTCGAACAATAAGAGCTTCATGTTCATCCAATTCTCTTTCTTACTCTTCCATCTCTCTCTTTTCTCTTTCCAATCTTGATACCCAACAAGAACTTTCTCTTGGATCATACTTCGGCTTGCCAGATACAGAGGCTCTGAATGCAGTTTCAAATTTACCATGTGATTCTCCAAATTCTCTCAACTCAAATGCAGTAAGCTTTCCAACCAACATATCTCTAGTCACTATAGTCACACTCCGGATCTCATAAATAGCAACTACCTTATGTTTGTAAGCAGGAGGCAAGGATCTCAACACCTTAGCAACAATCTCATCTTCTTCAAGGGTTCCATCGGCACATCTGATATTCATGACAAGATCATTCACCTTACCCATAAAGGTTGATATATTTTCATCTTCTGCCATCTTTAATGCTTCTGTCACATCCCACACAATCAAGCCTGAAGAATAATAGACTTGGAGATAGATGGCATGGGTAAGGGTGCCATGATAGGAAAAGAGGATGACAAGCAATGCATTTAATGAGGTATGGGCTGCGCATGGGTCTATGGCTACACAGTATGGCCTCCCTTCACAAATTTTAATTCATGAGTACACTTGAAAAGGGTGCCAGTATGGGATTCCTGACAAAATAATGGACATTGAGGAAGCCTTTGAAGAGAGCAAAATGATAAGAAATGGTCTGATGGAACGCATAGTAGAAGAAGAAGAAGATATGAAGGGAAGGGGATTTGGGAAATGATTGAAAAAAAGCTTTTGAGCAGATACTATTTGTAGGTGTAAGCTACATTCCACAACCATTGCAAGAACACTCTCCCTGACTGCGGCAAAGGAGATTATAGGTACCTGAGATAAAAGAGACTAAGTGAGGAGGGGGAGTTGAAAGGTAGATCAAACGTTTTAAGGAATTGGGTTCGTAAATGGTTATGGTGTCTAGTGGTTCACAAAATGGATTCGATGAAAAACTTTTGAAACTGTGAAGCGAATGCAATGAGAAGTTGTAGAGCCAAAATATACAACCAGCACTAGCATTCTGTTTGTCTATGCCAAAAGGGAGCTTGGAAATAACGAATGTGATAAAGAGAGGCATGATACAAATTTGTCAAGGAGGTTGAGAATCTTCCAAGAAAGTTGTTGGAATGCGTAGATCCCAGCCAACGTCTGCCCTCCTTCTACAAAAGAACTGTGGATGCATGGCTGCCATGATTGCACAGTATGTGTAAGATGGGTTTATTGAAAATGCTTTAGAAAATTTCATGCAAATGTAACTCACTGGTGTAAAGTTGCATCTTCCCTTCTGATCATAAATGGGGGTTTTGGAACCGGGATAGGCACATTTTGGAGTCGTTGAAAAGGATTTGGAAACTTCCGAGAGAATGCAATCGGTAGGTGAAGAGCCAAGCTGCACAGTAGCTGCCAACAAACTTCCTACCTGAACCCATCTGAGGCCTAGATGCCACCACGTTTGATGCTATCCCACATAATTGTTACTTGTTATGTGATATAATAATGGATTTCTTAATTCATATGTACATTATCGAATAGTCAACTATGCAATGGGTGTTGAGTAAGAGATTTATCTATTGTTGAATATTATCTTATCTATTGTTTAATATTATATTGTGATAAATTTATTAAAGACATGTGCTTATGACATTATTAAGCTAGTAAATATTGATCCTGATCATTTCTATGGAGATCATGAGTAGATATTAATTACGATGGTTCTTATATAAGGTCATAATTATCATAAAATAGTTAAATATTAATATGTCAATGTCAATTTAAAGATCTATTGGATAAATGATCATAACATTAGACAAGGAGCGCATTGATGTAGTAATTCATGGTTATTGACCATGATTACTCTGGGTTCCCTATTACTAATGTATAAACATAAAAGTGATAAAGTGAATTAGGCATCATTGTGGAACTTTGAATCAAGTTTAGGATTTCAAACTCATAAATATTTATTATCTATAAACTAGAAATTATAAGAGGTGCATGAATTTATGATCATAACATTGATATAAAACTAATGGCTTTGCCTTCACCATACATCCTTGGAAATGGGTTGTGATGGAATGATGCTATGTATTAAACGATGCAATCCAATGTAATAGTGACATGCTTAATCAAAGTAGTAAAAGACCCCAGTAATGTAATATCATGTCTAAGAGGTATTGCTTATTCTTGTGTGCTAGCCAAATAAAACCATTATACAACTTTGCATTATGACATAACTTTTGAATGTGGTAATTATGCATTCGTTAGTGAAACTTCATGTTTATGTATTCATCATATGGCATGGTATCATGGACACATGATTATGTATGGTTAGTGCAAACTAAAATAATTTTTGTTAAGTAATCAACCTAACCTTGGTGTCATGGAGATGAACCTAAAGGATACTTTGAGGAAAATTTATTGACTAAGATCAAAAATATAATCTAGGGATAATAATTTATATAACATTATATTTGAATTTTAAGAGAAATATGTTGGCAAAATATCTCTAGATGAAATGTTTAGGTATAAGGTAACCTTATAGTATGAACTGGACATAAGATATAGTAATAGGAGCCTTGGCTCTTGGTTGCAAATTATGATGAGGGTGACTTTGTTTAGTGTCACTATAACCACACTCTACTAAACACATCCTTAAAGCTAAAAATTATACCTTGATAATTATTGATACCATGGTAAAGGTTGTACACACAATGGAATGGTCTATCAATCCTATAATGGAGGGAATTTGCCAGCTCAAGAATGATGTATCCTTGAGGATAAATTGTCCTTCCGATTACCTTTGTGAACCGGCACTAAGGTGAGCCAGGGGGTAAAATAACAAATTAGGGAAATTGCCCACTATTCGGGATTCACAGATGACTCTGTCAAGTCTCTATCCCAAGGATGAGTGCGTGGATCTGGGACACCAGCATGACGTGTTGTCGTCCTTTATGGACGAAGTACATAGCGCGTACGAAAATTTTTAAGAGCTATTATGATGCAATAAAAGTACGGAAAATAATGAAGCTAAACTAATAAACATGATATACGAAATATCCAAGATAGAATGGAAGGAGAAAAGGGAAGGGAATAGACAAACAAAAGGTCCATGCTATGAAGCCTCCCGCTAAATGATGATTCTCTCACCTCTGTGAACCTACACACAAGCAATAAGGGAAAATGCTGGGGTTGTGTTTTGGAGCCTACCTAATTCAGACACTTGTTTTAGTGTTTCCACCTCCACAGACAACCCAAGAAGCCACAGGAATAATAATATGATAAAGACAATTGAAAATGCAATACAAGATTGGAAATTAAGATTTGGAAAGTAAGAAAGAGAGGTTTGAGAAAACTCCCCTTTCACGAATAGTTATTGGAAATGCTCGTGTAGTGTGCTTGAGATGCTGCAACAATGGTGGTGTTGATAGTATGTTGTCCAAATTGGTCTCCAAGAGCTTAACCTGCAATAATATTGCCAAACTTGCCAAAGAATCCCTTCAAAATGCCTCCAAAGTGAAAGGTAAAGGCCCAGGAAGGAATTCAGACGTCGGTGGGCGCATGAAGAGGCGTTACAATTCCTTCCAGGCGTAGGTGTAACACTCAAACGACCACCTATGGACTGTCAAATTCGCGGGACGCTAGTGCGCCGCGCATGTGTCCTTGAAAAAGATAGGTTGGCAGAGTTGGTAATGCTTTAGCTAGAGCTAGCATGGATGGTTTGAGTGGACAAAAGGACATGATGGTGGATCTTGACCTTTGATGACATGGAGGAAAAGCGCCATTTGTCACATTAATTATAAGGGATAATATTTTTGATATTACATTTTGCCCCCACTTTAGCGAGCATGCCTTTGCTGAGGAATGGAAAGCTAAAGTAGAGGAAGATACAGGGAAAGACTAGTTGCGATAGGGAGGCATATTTTCATTGATCAAATGATGTTGCCCCCAACAAGATGATGTCGAGATTTGGTATAGATTTCACTATTTGGTAAATCTCAAACGCACTAGCTTCAGACTAGCATGATGGACGATAAGATAAAGAAATGGATAAGATAGCGTAACAAAAACAAACCTCACTTTGGAGGAAAGCCCCTCGCTATGAAAAGATATGAGATAAGCGACTGCCATTGGTATAAGATACGTCGGTATGGGTAGCAAGATGTGTTATGCTAGAGGGCTATATGATAGGGTGTGATATGCTGGTATGGATAACCATATGATTGGGTAGATAAAGATAAAATTTGTCGGCATGGGTAATGACATGCTAGATAGCCATGCGATAGGGCATATAAAGATAGATTTGCCAGTATGGGTAGCGACGCACTAGATAGCCATGCGATAGGGAAGATAAATTTGGTAAGTAGTAGATTGGCCCCCACAAAGGCACTTAGGAATGGTTTGGCCCTCATGTAGGCGATCTTTGGAAAATAAAAAGATCAAGTGGTTTGGCCCCCACCTAGGAAAACAAGAAAAACAATCAATAAAAGACACCAATGCAAAAGTTGAAAGGATAAATGCCAAAGCTTAAAAGATAAGTGCAGAGATGATGGTCCCCCCTTATAATGATAGGCATGGAAGGCATGTCATTCTAAGGAGAAGAGAAGTTGTGGCACGTCAACATAATGAGATGTTTCCATGGAATGCCACCAACAGATAGTGACACATAAATATCCACGACATCAAAAGATGCAATGCAAGAGGACAGGGGGATCTGATAGTTTGGCACTAGAACCCATAGGAGTGTTCAAAGATATATAGTGTCATTGCAAGATGGGTGTATTGTCATAGTGCCAAATTTCTCGGATTTGAAGAAGAGCACATGAAGACAATGAGAAAATAAAAAATCGGGTCAACATGGAAGAAGGCAAAGAATTCCCCCAACGCTTTGCATCGTTCCTGAATGTCGAAATAAAAGATATGACATATAGAAGTAGGTAGACAAATAGAGGAATGTTTACAACATAAAATCCCCTATATTCAAGCACCTACAAAGTAACTCAGGTCCTTCAGGAGAGAACAACAAAGAAAAATGGCTAACCACCCGTATCCAAGTACCTTAGGAGTGACTTGGGTCCTCCGAGAGGGAACAAATAGATAAAGAAAGCACGAGGGACAATCACACACACATACAAGCAGATGTAGATGAGAAATAAAAGTCCTAACGATCAGCCCTTAGGAGGGGATCGTACTCCAAGAGATCATCATCCTTAAGGAGAGCCTCGTCCTCCCAATCTAGGTCACAGGGAGAAGGGGGTGATTCTCAGAGAGGGACTATCACAAGGGCCGCACAGGGTGCCTCACCAGCAGTGAGAGCAAGATATGAAGCAACAATGACGTCTTCTTCTACAGGCTTGGAGGAGGCAAGGGTCAATGATTGTGTGAAGATCGTAGACAAGGCTAGGATGTCCTCCAAGGAGCCAAACATGCAGGCCTCCCTGGAGGAAGCATGTGACTCACTTGGAGAAGATGAAACAAGAACATGACTGCCGATCTCTGGAAGAGGGGAAATGATAAACTCAGGAGAAGGTGGGGCCTTCTCGATCATGCAAACAGAAACAGACAAAGCAACAGGCATTGAGACAGGAAAATGAAGGGATGAAGAACATACCTGCGAAGACTTGCACTGTTAGAACTCCGAAACAAGGCCCTGCTCAAATTTGTGTTTACACGGGATAGGAGTGTTAGGCCTCCTATCAATCATAGAAGGCTGAAGGACCCCAGGAAAACTCGGATGCTAGAGTGGTGGCAAAGCAAGCGGGGTAGACAAAGCTGTATTGGGAAACACCTCTGTATGTGACATGTTAAAGGGTCGGGACAAGGAAGGCATGTCCAGAAAAGAAGTGATAAGAGGCGGCTCTAAAGAAGGAGCAATGAAAACCTACACCCGTTTAGAGGGAGGTTGATCGAAAGCCTCTGAAGCACCAGGGAGTGAGACAAAAACAAGTGCAGAGATGAGAGAAACCGAGGGTATGGGCTCTGAAATAACAATGCTGGGTATGAGAGCCATAGTAGAGGACTATAAGGCAACGTCACGCTCTTGAGCTTGGGCCCGTCGAAAGCATTTATGATCACACGCACATTGATTCTGACGGAGGTGAGGACCACCAACTGGAGCCAGAGAGGATTCAGGAGCATCATGTTCCATAGGAGAGGCCTTCAGAAGTGTTTTAAGGATGGGAGAAGGAGAAATCGATGAAACATGAGGCACATCTTAGAGAGGTACCACATCCACAACAACAAGCACTTGACATCGTTTCGCTCGAGGAGCGGCTGGAGGAATAGAGGGTGCTAGCATAGGCTGTGATGAAGGGACACGAGAAGAGCACTTCCCTTTCTCATAACAAGAGGGAAAAGGAATATCATCCATGATCGAAAGCTCGAAGGGAGGGTGGGCTGCAGACTTCGACAACATGGGTGCCTTTCCCTTGGCTGCACTGGGCGTAGTCGCAGGAACACCAGACACCGCTGGAGGCTATGCGGTCCTTGGTGGATGCAGAGGTCTATTTGAGGGAGAAATCTTAGGCTCGAGGGGATGATGAGGAGACATGAGAGACTACCCACTCCAAGACTGGATTCGATGAGGGAGGGGTCGATGTAGGAGGTGGCAACGAAACACTAGGCTACATAGATTTAGGGGCTGACTCCCTCGTTTTATACTGATAATAAGTGTGGTACCTTAAATCACCGTGGGGAAGCATGGGCCCCACTTGAGCAAGCCAAAAATGGTCCAGTGAAAAATCCCCATGGGTGATCAGGGGTCGGTATCCACTGTCCTGGATGACATGCACCGTGCCCTCATGGGGAAACTTGAGACATTTGTGCACAACTGAAGAGAGTGCTTCCATATCAATCGGCCAAATTAAGAATGTCGAGCTTAACTTAGAAGAGGTCCAATTTGGGAATGATGACAAACACAAAGGACACCGCTTTAGAACCTATGAGGACCGTCAAGGTGATACTACCCAAGGGGCGAACAAAGAACCCATTATGCATCGTCAAAGTTGCGCAACATTGATCATATGCTAGTCTATGCCAACCGTTCACAAAGAGAGTCTCCTCTGTGATAACATCGACTCTAGTAGATGGGCCAACCATCACACCTGTGACAATTTGACCATTCAACTTGGTAGTGATGTAAAGAGGAGCAGGCTCTTCGCAATACGACCATCCAAAAGGGTAAATGACAAGGACATGTCAGATACCTTCCCCTTATGGGCCAGAGGTGAGCTAATGGGGGTGATGGTGACCATGTTCACATATGGACCATTATTCAAAGAAGGATCTGATGTAGAGATAAAGTTTGTTGAATGTAGAGCGAAAGGATCAGTATAAATTTGCAAGTCGGTGTTGGTTTTATTAGCAGACTTATTTGATTTGTGCTTCCGTGCATCCACCTTGATTGTACCACTATCAATGTGGTCTTGCACAACATGTCGAAGATGATAACATTGCTTAGTGTCGTGACTAGGCACATGATGATAATGACAAAAATTCAAACCATCATACCAACGCGGATAAGGTCAACTATTAGACAACAGTTTGATTTCTGGAAGGGTAATGAGGCTGTCTTTCAACAACTACTGCATTATGCTCAAGTAGGAGTCATTCAACTTAATGAAGACTCTATTTTGTGGCGGGGCTTTCACAACAACCATTGGAGGAATAGCCACAACATTAGTGAAAACCTTAGTCTTCCGGGACCCATCTGTGGTCGTGCCTGCAAAGGACCCACCACGAGGCTTCGAAGAAGTATCTTTGAATTGCGACAAAATGTGCTGGTAATCGGTGAGAGCAGAGAGCAGAGGACATGTTAGCGAAGTTATAATATCATTTAAGAGATAGTTTCTCCCTTAATGCTGGCTGTAGATTGCCAATAAACATCCTCTGTAGATCACTATCTGGCAGAGCAAAGGGATCTTGGTTGAGATAGCTTGATATATCGAAACGAAATCAATTTTTTTTTCATTGGGCTTCTGTTTACAATGGACAAGGTCAATGATAGTGACTCTTCTACCAATGTTCGCCTGAAACTGTTTAAGAAAAAGGTCCATAAGATGATCAAAGGTACAAATAGAGTGGCCAGGTTAGGAGTTATACCATTCTAACATTGTCCGCTTGAGGGAACGCGAGAACAATTTCGGCAACACGAAATCTAGATAAGTGTAGTCAATACACATAGTCATGAAGGAATCTATATGCACGTTCGAGTCCCCATCACCATTGAACCTGTCAAACTTCAAGGATTCAACGACAGTTGGAAGGATAGTATTCAGGATAGTAATGCCTAGAGGACTCTTCCTGTAATACACAGGCACACATGATTGACCAGAGGCAGAGGCTAAGTTCGTCAGCTGCAACTGTAACTACCCCATGTTTCTGTAAGATTGTATTCAGGATAGGATTAGAAGGTGGAGGAGGTGGAGGTGGTCCAGATATATCACCACCTCCACCTGAACCTCCTGAAGGACCAGTGCCATCGACAGATGTAGTGCTAGCGCTGATTACTGAAACCTGGGCAGCGGTGGAGGTCAAACTACTAGCCATGCATGTGTAGCCCAAGGGAGTGAGTGAAGCACTGACACTAGGTATGATGGAGTCCACCGTGTGCACGCTCAGCCCTAGAATGCTAAAACTAACCTGGGAACTAAAAGGATCATATTGATTGTCCATAGGGGATACATCCATCAAGGGCACATGGCTCTTAACAATCATGGACAAATCCCTCAACATCTCTAGGCCTCTCTTATCAAAGATTTGTCAATCCTATGAGGTTCCGGTTAATACTGAGAGTGGGGGGGTGAATCAGTATTAAGACCAATTGAAACTTTAACTCAAAAACAAACTTATCTCAGATTTGAAATATCTCAATTTCTGTAATCAGATCTAATAAACTCTTAATCAGATTTGCTTAACGTATTAATCAAATCATTTGCCAATACTTTCACCTCCAAATTAATCATATAAACTTGATCATTTACCAACTCATTAACCTTATCAATAAGATAAAAAACTTTCTCAAACAACTTCTTATTAGTAGCGGTGACCTCTGATAAATTTCTGATTAAAACATCATAACCACCGACACAATGAACATCAATTGTGTCATCTTAAATAGCCATCTCAACTAGGTCGGCCACAAAACCTAATTACATCAAGAATTTACAATTAGATCACAAGAGATCATCACATATCATTATACAGATCATTACAACAAATTACAATGCAATACCAACCATTGGTTGATCATAACCCGTCACGGAAATCCGATCTGTATCCTCAAAACACTTTATTAGGCATTTCATTGATTCCCAAGAAAATCTTCCTTGAATCGCGCCAAAATAGCTATCAAATCTTTCACGCGGGTTGTTATGTGTTACCAACGTTATGTAGACTCGTCGTCGATCACCATCATAATAAAAATCATTACCAGTTTGAGGATTTCATCACCGATCCTTAAACCCTACTAAACCCTTAGCAAAACTTCATCATAAATTTGAAACACACCTTCCGGTAATCATCACAAGTTTCAGTCACATACACCTTTCCATGATACAAGTTCACCATCCAAACCGCAAATCACCAATCATCGCCAATCGACTGATCCAATCAAAACAACTTTGTTTTACTGGTTAAAGTCCTATTTCACAGACTTTGGTTCACTGCTGGTAAACCCTGTCTTTCGATAAACCAAATCACTTAGATGACAAAACAAGACATCAGGAACACCATTAAACATCAGTTGCCAACAATGACAACACAAATAATTGATCATGTCATCTATACATAGAATCTCAATCTCTTCATCACAAATAGACTTCTATCCTTTACCGGTGCAGTCATCCAACTTCAACTCCATCACTTGATTTGCATTAGTTATGCCAAATGCTAACAAGATGAACATGTCTCTCAAGGTACCTACGACATTCCCGACCTGGGGGAGGACATTCTCTTTATTCAAGAAACCCTCAAAGTCTCTCAGATTCTGCTCCAACATATTAATATTCTCAAAGTCTAGAGTGACTGCAAAATCGTGATCGGCCATAGGAGGGGAAGATGAGGTAGAACTCCTAGGACAATTAGGTTGCGAATTAGAAAGAGAAGGCCCCCCAGTCAGAATAGATTTCAGACTGTGAGAGGTCAAGAACTCATTGAGATCGGATGACTGTAGTGATCAGGGGGAAAACTCCGCTTGGATGAACTTTTGACTATGACTCATGTTGCAGTCTGAGTTGCAAATCTCATAGACAAGCCACATGACATTCAGGACCACAATATAGGTGTAAAGCGGAAAAATCGAACCCTAGTCGTTCTCCCCTCCCCAACTCCAAGGAGAGAGAAGGGAGAGTCACTAGGGTTGATGGTTTTCACTTAGGAGGGAATTCACATTCAAAAGAGGGGTTGAAACCCACAAGATCCAATCCCACGCAATGCAAGATTGGATTCTATATGAGTTTCAAGGGTTGTGATAGCAAGGATACCCTCTTTTGTAAAGAATGTAGATAGAAAGATTGAATTAGGAATGCATGTAGAAGCAAGAAAGATTCACTTATAAATAGAGATAGGGATATGATATGAAGCTGCGGACCTGGAATTAGCAGTAAAATGTTGAGACGATGCTGTCCTGCAAATTTGAGCAAAAGTTGACGGGACGATGGCGCCCGACGTGCACACGGTCCTCCGAAAAATCCGCGAAACGAAGGGGGATCTGTTCGTCTCTGCACAAGGATTCCAGATCTTCAATTTCAGCCGCGTACCTGCAACCTACACACAGAAAAGCGAAGACGATTGGGGGGTTAGGGATTAGGGGTTTGCCCTTAGGTCAAACCCCGGTTTTGGAATTAACCAAGAAATGAGAAATGCTGTAAATGTAAATGACTGTAATGTAAAACAAGTACTAGTACCTTGTTGTAAGGATGTTTGTATCCTTATATGCGAAGGTATAGATGTTGTTGTTTGTTGTATGTAGCATGTGATCTCCTCTTCAATGGTTGAATCCTTGTCTTGAATGCAACACCTAGCCTTGAATGGAGACTTAGAATGATCAATTGTTTGAAGGAATGTTTGAATGCTTGAATGCTTGAATGCTTGAATGTTTGAGTATCGTTTCCACCTTTTTCGCCTCCCTCCAAATGAGAGAGGAAAATGTAGTTTATATACTTGCCAATTAGGGTTGATAGACTAATTTTCCCGACCTTAGGCCGACCAAGAAATGTTATTTTCCAATTTGCAAACAAAAAGACCCGAAGTCCCATAAGAGACCGGGCCCAAAATAGGGCCAGGGACCAGGGCGTTGGGCGCCCTAGTCCTGAAGGACCAGGGTGCTGGGTGCTCTGGTCCCACCTCCCGGGACAGCAAGGTGCAAGGAGGATCAGGCCAGGGTGCTGAAAAATGCAGTTTTTGATGTCATGGACAAGTTTCGGGGTCTCCATTCAGGTTCCGTGTTGCATTGCCATCGTGAAGACCCAAATGCAGTCGAAATTGCAAGTGTCGCAATTTTAGGATGCTACATTTAGCCCCCACTTTAGCGGGAGTATAGGCGTATGCTCATACATCCGGTAAAGTACAAGGACACAACATTGAAAGACTTTCACCACGTCAAGAAGGCAAGACACACCAAGCCCCCAGTGGACTAAGGATCTTACGACTTCGATTGACAAAGTAAAAGGGAAGATCACGAGGGAGAACCATGACTGTCAGTAGTAAGGTTCCCTCACTATGAGTCATGCAAGAAAGATATCAAAAATCTTCAAGGCAAAATTTGTCAAGAAATTTTCAAGTATCTTGAAAAGATATGAACGGGATGTATGCCCCCCTACGTTAAAGCGATCACACACGCCTTACCGGGGGTGATTGCTTTAAGGTAGTGATACATATAAGAAATGAGAAAGGAGCACGTTATCACAAGGATTTAGCCCCCAAGTGTGAGATAAGCCCAAGGATAATAGACACAAAACACAAAGCACAAGGTGATTTCGCTTTCCTCGGGGTCAGTATGCTGTATGATAATTCATGTATATCATATGTATGTATGCATAATTGTTCTTCATTCCCCAATCAAGGAAGGTCACCTAGAAGAAGGGAACACATGTGTCTTTTGAGTCAACATGAGAGAGACCAAAAGAGATCTCAATGTTTTGCATTGTCCTCAAGTAGACTACACCAAGGACAACAAATAGAAGAATGAGAATAACACATAGAAGAAGTAACAAAAGAGAGGAGGAGAGAATCTGCTATGCTAATGAAACTAGTCTAGCACGTCATCTACCCCCCGATCTTGCTGATCAATGTTTCGGGAAGGTAGGGAACACGCTAGAGGAGGAACATCCAACACAGCAGATGGAGCTATCACAAGATCCAAACAAGGGCTATGTTCATATCCCAAGCCACGGTGTTCTTGTCTAGGAGCTAGGATAAGTGCTTTAGAAAATGCATTAGATAAATGGTTATCAACATCAACATATTCATATTCACTATCAGAATGAACAGGAGTAACATTTGCATCATGAATAACATTTTCATCTATATCATCATCAAGATTTATAAAAATAGGATCTTTAACATGCACAAGATCAAGACCATTATGCATTTTATGTTTAGGAGATTTCGGCTCAATCGTCGGCTGAGGAGAAAATGGAATAATGCTTGTTGAAGGTGTTTTTGGGGATTGCAAAGTTTGAGAGGCAGCTGCCTGAGCTCTAAGACGACGCTTTCGTCGGCGTTCACGTGCAGAACGATTTCGTCTAGTCTTAGTAGGAAGTTGAGAAGATTGAGGAGGAGGAATGTTCTCATCCTTATCACTTGGGTGTTTAGGTTGTGGTCTCTTAGGTTGAACAATAGGAGAAGAGGAAGGTCTCTTCTCTCCATAAGAGAAAGGAGGAGGAACTGCTCCATATAAGGGAGGAATATTTGGTTTTGGAAGGAGACCAAGTCCATCATGACGAGGAGGGATAGGTCTACTTTTGGGAAGTTTATTAGATATAGGCATAGTCACATCCATAGGAATGGGTGAGGAATCTTCTTGAGGAAAGACATTAGTTTTATCTTTCAAAGGAAGAACTTCCTTCTCAAGAATGATAGGAATATCAAGTTTGGGTGTTCTAGGTTCACTTAGAGAAAGGATCATATCTTTTTTCCACCTTTGATAAGATTTGAAAAGATGATCACTTCGCGGAGGAAGAGATTGGAATTGTTTAGGCCAAAAGTAATCAATAGGAACGCTAGACGTTCTTTCAGCTGGTTTAAAGAGACTATGATTGACAGTAACAACTTCACCATTATGGGGAAATTTCAAACACTTGTGAATAGGAGAAGCAATAGCTTTCATGGAAGATAGCCAAGGATAGCCAAGCTTCACATGAAATTGTTCGGAAGATGGAATAATAGCAAAGTTCACATCAAGGGATTTGTTATGAACTTCAATAGGTAATGTAATAGAACCAATTGCAGGAGAAGAAAATGCATCAAATAATTTCACAACCACATCTGTTTCATCGTAGATTACTTGATTCAATTGCAAAGTAAAAAGAAATTCTTCAGTAATGATATTAACCATACAAGAAGGATCAATAAGCACTCCACGGCAAGGTGTATTTTTGACTTTTGCAACTATATATAAAGGACCATCAGGTGCCCTAATAGTTTCACTAGAATCAAAGGTGATGGAAAGTTCTTTAGGGATTTTCTGCTGCTCTACAAAGTTAATCACATTCGGAGTCATAGACACGAGATCATCAGGTGAGACAGAGGAATCAGTAGTATCAATCGCATTAGAGGTATGAGAAGGCAATGGATCAGTGAAAATTTGAAGATTTTGGTTAGGAGGAGCTACAGATGTATTGCCTTTATCATTCACTCCAGAAATAGAGATAGTATTATTATCAATCAAATCTTGAATTTTCCCCTTTAAAGCAAAACATTTTTCAGTATCATGCCCAGGTTGACGATGAAATTGACAAAAAGATTTGTTATCAAAATAAGGTGAATTAATCTTTGCAGGATCAATTTGCCTTATAGGAGGAAGAGTAAGCACATTTTGTTCCAATAACTTATTCATAATACTATGCAATGATTCATTCAAAGGAGTAAACTTTCTTTCTTTCTTGAAAAACTTAGAAATAGGAGGCACACCTGATGCTGCATTCACATTGTTGTTGATGATGTTTTCATTGAATTTAATGGACTCTCTGTTCGGTTTAAACTTCCCAAATGGTTGTTGACTACTATCACCCTCATCACTCGGAGCCATAGGATGTGATTGTTCCATTTGACTCACAGTCAGTTGATAATTGTGAAGAGTTGCGCACAACTGTTGGAAAGAAGTAAACTCAGAAAACAGGAGTTTTTCTCTAATGTCTTTTTGTAAATTAGAAATAAAGATTCTTTGAATATCATTGTCAGGCACTGGAAAGGAAATTTGAGCATACAAATGCTTATATCTACCAATGAAATCAGTCACTTTTTCTTTAACACCTTGTTTACAATGCATTAAATCAATCAAAGTAACTTTAGGACTTATATTGTTTTGAAATTGTTGAATGAAAGCATTTGCAAGTTGTTCGAAAGAAGTAATAGAATAGGAAGGCAACGAGCAATACCATTGTAGGGCTTTGTCTCTTAATGTTCTAGTAAACAGTTTTGCAAGCAACCTTTGGTCATAAGCAAAATCAGTACATATTGTTTGAAAGGTCTTAACATGTGTTAGAGGATCACCCTTACCATTATAAAGTTCCAAGTGCGGAATTTCAACATGTTTAGGGGGGATAGCTCGAACAATGTCAAGAGAAAGTGGGCTCGCAACATCAAATGTGGGCACACTAAACTTAGATTGGTTCATAGAGGCAATTTGTTGCTGTAAAGAAGAGACAGTTTGTGCAAGATTGTTAATGGTCGCTTCAGTCGAAGAATTCATATTAGACGTGTTAGATTGTGATGGAGGTGTTATGTTATTAAAAGAAGGTAGAGAGTAAGGTGGTGGGACACTATGATAGTTAGTCATAGGAGATGATTGGATAGGAGGAACACTACAAGGAGGAATGGAAGGGTTAAATGAATTGCCCCCTTGCGTCATTTTCATTTGTGGAGATATAATAGGAACACTCATTGAAGGAATGAATGAAGAAGTTGGATTGAATGAAGGAAGAGGGTTGATTGAAGAAGAAGGATTGCCCCCATGATTAGTGATCATAGGAGGAATGTCTTGTATTGAAGTAGTCATTATGTTTCATGTAAAAGTAGGTATACTAGCAATAGGAGTCGTCAAAGGAATAGAATGATTAACTTGAATAGGAGGTTGTGTATAACCTAAGGTTTCGGCACAACTCTTCATAGGCATCACATTTGAATCCACAATGTGTGCAATACCACGCAAAATATCAATTCCATTCTTATCACTTTGAAGCATACGTTTTAGATCCTCAATTAAAGGAAGAGCTTGACTATCAGGGTATTCTTGAGCCATCCACTGTCGAAAATCGTCAAATTGGTTATCCAATTTTGAAAGTTGTTCTACAGAAACCTCATGGAGAGCTTCTTCATCATTAAGAGGATTAGAGGAATTACCCATGTCCTCGTTAAAAAGACCATTCAAATTAGGTTCCATCTCCTCAGTAATTAAACCTTGGAAGGACTTAATTCTAAGGCTTCGTCTAACGGGAATAGTGTAAGTAGGGCTTATTGTTGTAAAACTCATGCACTAAAGAGAGAGAGAAGATTTTGAATTTTAGAGGTAGCAAATTTCAGTAAAACCAGCCAATCTTCTAGATTTAAGATGTAAAATGCAATCAGGACAATCTTCCGAAATTTCAGAAAAAATGTCCGGGACCGTGGCGAACGGAGTGCACACGGTCCTCGCAACTTTTTTCAAAATTTGCAGGGATGAAAGTTATGATGATTTTACAGCTAACCTGAAAAAATTGAGTGATTTTACGATCTGTAGATAGGCCAAATTAAAGTTGCAATCTCAAAATTGAACCCTACCAAGATTGTCGAAAAATGCAAAATTTGAATTTTGAAAAAGAGAGGGAAACTGAAATTTTGAATTTTATGATTTTAGAGAGAATACCAAAAGCAATGCAAGCTTTGAAATTTGAAAGTTGACTCAATTTCACGCAAAATTCAATTTTGAAAGCGGAAATCAAAGTTGTTGTAATTAAGCACTTAATTTCAAAAGTCACAAATTGCAAAAATTTGGATAAATCACTGAAATTTCGAATGAATGATAACACACTTTTCAGATTTAGGACTGTAAGAAACACAATTTTGACACAAATTTCAATTTCAACAATTTTTGAATGATTAGAAGCCTCAATCCAAGCAATCACTAGACCAACTTTGACTGTAATTTTGAAGGTGTTAAAATTGATAAAATCAGCCAAAATTCTGGATTTTAGCAGAAAAATACAGTAAGATCTAGCTCCCGAAATTTCGGAAAAAATGTCGGGGACGATGGCGCTCAGGGTGCACACGGTCCTCGCAACTTTTTTCCAAATTTTCAGGGATGAAAGCTATTGTGATTTTATTGCGGAATCCAAAGTTACAGCTGATTTGGAGATGTTTTGATCAGTGAAATTGTCGGACAAAGGTTGAATCAAGAGGTTTTCAAAAATCAAGGTTTTGACACTTAACCACTTAATTTTTAAAATTAAAGCACAAATATGAATTGATAATTTGTAATAGAAGGGCAGATCTGAAACAAGCATTAACAATTAAACATTCCACAAGTTTAATTACTAAAAAGAAAATTTTAGGGTTTTTATGCAATTAGCCTCTAAAATTTGCAAAAGATCAAACATGGAAATGCAATTAAGGAAGCAAATTTTTCAGATCTAACCATGAATAATCAGAATGAGGATGTTCACGTCAGGTTCACCAAAATGTAAAGCGGAAAAATCGAACCCTAGTCATTCTCCCCTCCCCAACTCCAAGGAGAGAGAAGGGAGAGTCACTAGGGTTGATGGTTTTCACTTAGGAGGGACTTTACATTCAAAAGAGAGGTTGAAACCCACAAGATCCAATCCCACGCAATGCAAGATTGGATTCTATATGAGTTTCAAGGGTTGTGATAGCAAGGATACCCTCTTTTGTAAAGAATGTAGATAGAAAGATTGAATTAGGAATGCATGTAGAAGAAAGAAAGATTCACTTATAAATAGAGATAGGGATATGATATGAAGCTGCGGACCTGGAATTAGCAGTAAAATGTTGAGACGACGCTGTCCTGCAAATTTGAGCAAAAGTTGATGGGACGATGGCGCCCGGCGTGCACACGGTCCTCCGAAAAATCCGCGAAACGAAGGGGGATCTGTTCGTCTCTGCACAAGGATCCCAGATCTTCAATTTTAGCCGCGTACTTGCAACCTACACACAGAAAAGCGAAGACGATTGGGGGGTTAGGGATTAGGGGTTTGCCCTTAGGTCAAACCCTGGTTTTGGAATTAACCAAGAAATGAGAAATGCTGTAAATGTAAATGACTGTAATGTAAAACAAGTACTAGTACCTTGTTGTAAGGATGTTTGTATCCTTATATGCGAAGGTATAGATGTTGTTGTTTGTTGTATGTAGCATGTGATCTCCTCTTCAATGGTTGAATCCTTGTCTTGAATGCAACACCTAGCCTTGAATGGAGACTTAGAATGATCAATTGTTTGAAGGAATGTTTGAATGCTTGAATGCTTGAATGCTTGAATGCTTGAATGTTTGAGTATCGTTTCCACCTTTTTCGCCTCCCTCCAAATGAGAGAGGAAAATGAAGTTTATATACTTGCCAATTAGGGTTGATAGACTGATTTTCCCGACCTTAGGTCGACCAGGAAATGTTATTTTCCAATTTGCAAACAAAAAGATCCGAAGTCCCATAGGAGACCGGGCCCAAAATAGGGCCAGGGACCAGGGCGTTGGGCGCCATGGTCCTGGGGGACCAGGGCGCTGGGCGCTCTGGTCCCACCTCCCGAGACAGCAAGGTGCAAGGAGGATCAGGCCAGGGTGCTGAAAAATGTAGTTTTTGATGTCATGGACAAGTTTCGGGGTCTCCATTTAGGTTCCGTGTTGCATCGCCATCGTGAAGACCCAAATGCAGTCGAAATTGCAAGTGTCACAATTTTAGGACGCTACAATAGGGACATCGAATGATAAATTTGGTTTTAAATAATAAACGAAAGATGCAAAAATTTAAACTAAATGCGAATGAAAGTTTTTGGTTTTGGTTTTCCTCTTCTTCTTTTAATTTTTTTTATTATTATTTTATTTTGTTTTTAGATTTTTAAATTTGGAAAATTTAAAAGACTAAATGCAATGCAAAGATAATCTTGTTTCATGTCGGGTTCACCAAAATGTAATGGAGGGAATTTTCCACCTCAAAAATGATGTATCCTTGAGGACAAATTGTCCTTCCGATTACCTCTGTGAATTGGTGCTAAGGTGAGCTAGAGGATAAAATAACAAACCAGGGCAATTGCCCACAATATGAGATTCACAGACGACTCTGTCAAGTCTCTGTCTCGAGGATGACTGCGCAGATGTGGGACACCAGCACAACATGTTGTCTGTAGGATTTGAGAAATACAAATCCACAGAACCCAAAAGAAACCTGCATGCAAGAAACCTGTCACAGAGAAAGAGAGAGAACAAATACAAGGGTTTTGGCTTTGACAAAGAGAAAAGATGTATTATCAGAGAAAAAATGAATCAAGAATATGAATAATACAAGAGATCAATCCTTATAAAGGAGATCAACACCAAAAGGAAAACCTAACCCTAAGGTGTGTGCATTTAATAATTAAATATTAATTATTAAATGACTAATATGTACATAAAGGGAAATCTTAAGAGGAGAGCAAAGTTAATTAATTACTTTACTCTAACACCCCCCCTTAAGATGAGCTACAATGCAGTTACAAACAATGTAGAAGAAAGCAAAGGAACTACAATGCAAAAGAGGGTCCTGGTAACAAGGCTTGATCAGGTACCCTAATACAAGAGAATCTCTATAAAGCGGAGTAAAGGAGAAAACCCAGTGGGAAAAAACTCTTCTCCAAAAAGAGATACAGAGACATGCTGAAAAGAAAACATGAAGGAAGGAAGGCCTCACTGAGACCCCCCAAGGACAACTTCCTTCACCCCAAGCATGGAGCGCAACTGAAGATAGCGCGGAGATGCCAAAGGTTTAGTGAAGATGTCTGCAACCTGCTCCTCTGTAGGAATATACTCCAAGATGAGAGAACCATCCTGAATCAACTGTCTGATGAAGTGCATGTGGATTTCAATGTGCTTTGTCCGCTGATGCTCCATTGGGTTGCGAGAAATATGAACGGCACTTTGATTATCGCACCAAAGAGTAGTGGGACAATCTGGAGGAAACCCAAACTCTGTCATCGACTGCCGAAGCCATAAAACCTCCTGACTGGCTAAGACTACTGCACGGTACTCAGCCTCTGTAGATGATAATGCAATAGCAGACTGCTTCTTGCAAGACCATGTAATAGGACCAGAACCAAGGCAAAAAACGAAGCCAGAAGTAGACTTCCGATCATTGACATCACCAGCCCAATTGGAGTCAGTGAAGCCAATGATGTGACGGGATCCTGAAGTGTAGTGAATGCCATAATGGGTGGTGCCCCGAATGTACCTCAAAATATGTTTGGCTGCTTGCCAATGGCTCTCATGAGGATCATGGGAGAACCGAGAGACAAGACCAACCGCAAAGGAAAGATTCGAACGAGAATGTGTCAGGTACAACAAACTGCCAACCAACTGCCTATATAAAGTGGGGTCTACTGAAGGAGTAGAGCAAGTGGAAGACAAAACAACACCTGACTGAAATGGAGTGGGGGCAGACTTGCAATCAAGCATGCCAAATCGGTGAAGCATATCAAGAGCATACTTCTCCTGAAATATGGAAATCCCATCCGAAGACTAAATAACCTGTAGACCCAGAAAGAAGTGCAAGAGACCAAGATCTGTCATCTCAAACTGCTCCATCAAAGCTCTCTGAACACTCTGAATCATGGAGGATGAGCTACCTGTAATGATGAGATCATCTACATATAGCACAAGAATCAAAAGATCACCCTCCTGACGCTGAATATACACTGTGTGATCGGAATGACAACGTGTGAAGTGAGAGGAAAGCAGGAGTGAGTCCATCTTCTCATACCAAGCCCTGGGGGCTTGTTTGAGACCATACAATGAACGACGAAGTCTGCAAACCAAAGAAGTGTCCTGCACAAATCCCTGAGGATGCTCCATATAGATCTCCTCATGTAGGTCTCCATGCAAGAAGGCACTCTTCACATCCATCTGAAACACTGTCCATCCCTGTGAAGCTGCAAGTGAAAGTACCAGGCGTATAGAATTCATCTTGGCGACAGGAGCAAAGGTCTCAGAGTAGTCAATACCCTCTACCTGAGAAAACCCCTTCGCAACAAGACGAGCCTTATACTTATCAATAGAACCATCTGCAACACACTTGGTACGATACACCCACTTGCACCGAACCAACTTTCTTCCCTTAGGAAGAGGACAAAGATCCCAAGTATGATTCTTCATCAAAGAAGAATACTCCTCATCCATGGCCCTATCCCACTCAAGGTGTCCTGTCGCCTCTGAAAACTTTTGAGGATCATCTGAAATGGCATGACTCAAAAGACTAGAACCAGATGTCTGAGCACGAGTGCGACGAGTATCGGAAGGATCACCTGCCAAAGAACCAGCTGCATCAACAGTATCACGGGCCCACTTCGGCAAAGATGGAGCAACTGGTGGTGGTGGAGATGGTGGATCATCATCAACATCATCCTCAAGAGATAAGTAATCCTCAAGAGATGAAGAGGAAGGAGTAGGCAATGAGGGAGAAGCTGGGGATGGAGAATCCATTTGAGGATAGCACTCATCAAACTGGACATCCCGCCGAAACAGGACCTCTCTGGAATCAGGATCAAACAACCTGTATGCCTTAACATCCTCACAGTAGCCAACAAATATGAGTGGTCGGCTCTTCCTCTCCATGGCTATCCGTTGAGCATCAGGAATAAATGCCCAAGCCTCACTACTAAAAACTCGGAATGTAGAAACATCAGGCTTGACATGGGTCCAAGCCTCCTCAGGAGTCATATGTCGCAATGCCTTATGAGGCATCCAATTCTGAATATAATTGGCACAATTGACTGCCTCAGCCCAAATTGAAGAACTCATAGCTCGAGACTGTATCATACAATTTGCCATCTCCCGTAAGGTTCTGTTCTTTCTCTCAGCAACACCATTCTGCTGAGGGGTGTAAGGAACTGTAAACTGATGCTGTAAACCATGCTCAGTGCAAAAATCTTTGAAAGCCTGATTTACATACTCCCCCCCATTATCTGTGCGTATCCTCTTGATAGAAAGTCCAGATTGCTTCTCCACAAATGTCTTAAAAATCTGAAAGGAGTCAAAGACATCAGACTTGTACTTAAGAAAGTACACCCATGTACGTCTAGAGAAGTCATCAATAAATGTGAGTACATAACAGGCCCCTGAAAAGGAAGGAGTCAGAAAGGACATAAGATCACTGTGTACCAACTCTAGGGCTTCCCTAGCACGAGAGCCTCGACCCTTAGGAAAAGGATCTCGATGATGTTTGCCAAGGACACAACCATGACATACACCATCCGTACAAGAAATCTGTGGAAGCCCAATCACAAGTGCCTGTGTACTCATCTGCTATAGATATCTGTAATTGACATGGCCAAAACGCTCATGCCAAAGCTTGCTCACTGAATCTGCATGTGCTATAAGAGAGGAACCAACAGTGTCTGAACTCTCAAAGCCCTCAAAACTATATAAGTGAGATGCAGAATCCACACTCCCAGTAGCCACAACCAAGTCAGGGTCATGAAGATCTCGAATAACCACATCATGAGGTGAGAACTCAACTGTCTTACCAGAGCTAGAGTGGCAAATCTGATAAACGGATAGAAGGTTTGTCGAAATGTCAGGAACCAAAAGCACATCCTGAAGACAACCACCATCCAATGAAACAGTACCAGAACCCTGAACGAAAAGTTGTGCTGAGTCACCAACTGCAATATGTCTAGTGTCGGTAGGGACAAGAGCGGTGACCAAATCCTCTGTGTGTGTCATATGGTGAGAGGCACCAGAATCTAGAATCCAAGTGGATGTGGAGGACAATGCTCGTGCAGAAAGAGCATGACCTTTCCCTGTGGACGGTGAAGGAGGCTGTGGTGCACTGATATTATGCTGCTGCATGGCTTCCTCCGAAGCCTCTAAACGTTTCCAACACCTGGAAACGGGATGTCCTTCCTTGCCGCAAAAACTGCAAGGATCACCTGATTTCTTCTTAGTCTTGGAGGAAGACTCACCAGACTTTGAAGATTTACCCTGTTTAGAATTGGACTGTGGTTTTGAATCAAACTTAGGTGGAGGCTTGGAGGGATTCTCACTAGCCTCTGAATCTTTCTTAGGCTTCGGTTTCTGCTTCTGTTTTCCTTTGGAGGACTGGGCTACCAATGCTTGGTTCTGTGAACCTGAAAGTGAATCCAACTGCTTAAGCTTAGCTTGCTCACGAGTCAAACGATCACAAAAGACCTCAAAAGAAGGCATGACATGGCGAGCACCCAAGGCATCCATGGTGGAATAGAAGGTCGAAGAGAAGATCTGAAATGGACCCCGAAGCTTGGAGAGAATCAGGAAAATGCACTCTGTATCAGTCTTAGTCTTACCACAACCCTGCAAGATAGATCTTTGCTGTTTGAACTTCATCAGAAAGTCCTCAATAGAAGGAAATGAATCAGGTACCAAGGAAGTTAGCTCTGCCTCAAGCTGCAAAGCTCTGAACTCGTTGATAGTACCAAAAAGTCCTTCAAACTTGGTCCAAATGGCTCAAGGAGTGAGACAACCCTCAAGATGAAACTGAAGACTGTTGGAAATGTGTAAAGCCATCAATCCCATAGCCTGATCCATATTGTTCCTGTGCTGCATAATCTCAAAAGGACGTGTCAACTGAGGCTGAACCTCATCCAAACAGGACCATAACCCTTTTGACTGGAGAAGAGTCATCATGCGACCCTTCCAAGTGTGGTAATTATGCGGTGTGAGAGATTCAATAGGTCTGTCTGCCATCTTGTGAACTGTGCCTCAACTGCTCTGAATTTTTAATTATTATTAAGTGGTCTTTCAGAACTAGACAGAAGATGCAGAAGGGGGTTTGATTTTTTTGTATTGGTGTTTGTAAATTCTAGTTTTCTGATGTAAATAACAGAAAGCAAGAGAAAACACCCCCCCACAATACAAAAAACTAATCTCCAGTACAAACTGAAAGCCAGAAAATGATAGAAAGCAATAACGGGTTGAGACAAAATTTGGAGCACTTGAAGAATTTTCTGATGAAATAGACTGTAGATCTGGAAAGAGCACAGAACCACCTTTCCGACACCTATTCGCTTGCAAAAAAGGGAGTCCGTATGCAAAAGATATGGCTCCTGGAGTGCAAAAAAATTATTCTGACTTTGACTGGCAAAAAACACTACAAAACGGCAAAATCAGAGAAAAAGACTTGCATCAATTAGATTGGGCTCGGAACCATCTTTGCAACGCCTATTTTCATTCGAAAATCCGAGCTAAAATGCCCGAATTATGCCCGATTTTGTAAAAACAGCTTCAAAAGGCCCTGATAGGCCCTTTCAGCCCTCAAGGGCTAAAAAAAAGAAGCCCCTAGTCCGTTGGGCGACCAGGGGCTAGTGCTGTTTGGTGGCAGCGGCGGCGGGCGGCGCCTGAGAAGCGGGTGGGCGGCGCCTGGGTGGCGGGCGGGCGGCGGTATGCGCTGGGCAGCGACGCGGAGGTTACCGCCGGCTGCGGTGGCCGCCGGGCTGGGTGGGGGCGGCGCTGGCCTTAACACTGGCTGCACCTGCCGGAAACCAAAAAACGGCGATTTTTATTTTTTTTTGATTTTTTTTTGAATTTTTCGCCTTGGTTTTCGTGCCCTAGGGCCGTACGGCCTTGGGGCAAAAAAAATTTGCCTCCTGGTGCAACTGTGTCCAAATCGGACGAATTTTATATGGAAATAGGGGTTTTTGGGCGCTACGAGCTCAACGGTGAGGTCCGTTTGGGCTCAAAGTGCACCGAAAAAAATACCCCCTATTCCAAAATAAAAAACAGAAGACAAACACAGATCTGATGCAACCAAAACCTGGATCTCAAAATCTTTCAAAAGTCTGAACAAGCTGCAGCAGATCTGGCTCTGATACCATGTAGGATTTGAGAAATACAAATCCACAGAACCCAAAAGAAACCTGCACGCAAGAAACCTGTCACAGAGAAAGAGAGAGAACGAATACAAGGGTTTTGGCTCTGACAAAGAGAAAAGATGTATTATCAGAGAAAAAATGAATCAAGAATATGAATAATACAAGAGATCAATCCTTATAAAGGAGATCAACACCAAAAGGAAAACCTAACCCTAAGGTGTGTGCATTTAATAATTAAATATTAATTATTAAATGACTAATATGTGCATAAAGGGAAATCTTAAGAGGAGAGCAAAGTTAATTAATTACTTTACTCTAACATTGTCATCCTATATGGATGAAATACAAAGTGATTACAAAAAGTTCTAAGTATGATTATGACGCAATAAAAGTATAGAAAATAATTAAGCTAAAATAGTAAACCCGATATACAAAATAACCAAGATAGAATGGAAGGAGAAAAGGGAAGGGAATAGACAAACAAAAGGTCCATGGTATGAAGCCTCTCGCTAAATGATGATTCTCTCACCTCCATGAACCTACACATAAGAAAGAAGGGAAAATGTTCGGGTTGTGTTTTGGAGCTTGCCTAAGTCAGACCCCCATTTTGGTGTTTTCACATCCATAGACAACCCAAGAAGTCACGAGAATAATAATATGATAAAGACAATTGAAAATACAATACAAGATTGGAAATGAAGATTTGGAAAGTATTAAAGAGAGGTTTGAGAAAACTCCCATTTCACGAACAATTATTGGAAATGCTGGTGTAGTGTGCTTGAGATGCTGCAACAATGACAGTGTTGATAGTATGCTATCCAAAGTGGTCTCCAAGAGCTTAACCTACGATAAGATTGCCAAACTTGCCAAAGAATCCCTTCAAAATTCCTCCAAAGTGAAAGATAAAGGCCCAGGAAGGAATTCAAATGTCGATAGGCGCATGTAGAAGCGTTATGATTCCTTCCGGACGCAGGCTTAATGCTCGAATGACTACATGCAGACTGTCAAATTCGCAGAACGCTAGCACGTCGCACATACGTCTTTGCGCCGCACATGTGTCCCCGAAGGTGACAGGTTGGTAGAGTTGGTAATGCTTCGGCCAAAGATGACATGGATGGTCTGAGTGGACAAAAGGACATGATGACGGATCTTGACCTCCAATGACATGGAGGAAATTTCCCATTTGTCACATTAATTACAAGGAATAATATTTTTGATGTTACAAACCCCTTAATGACAAGAACATAGATATAAGAATTAACTTGTGAAGTAAAGGAAGGGTGCAATAATTAAATTAGATTCATTTTATATTAATTATACTACTATGCCTAACTTATGTGTAGAGATTTGATTTGGACAAGTTGTCCTTATAAGTTCTCGTTGTCTAATGTATGTTATTAAATTTAAGGTGATGGTTCGTCACTTAGTTTATTAGGAGATCTTTGAACCTTGTGACCATTTAATCTAAATAAGTTGGAGATCTTGATCCTCATAATACCCATTCTAGGACATTAAAATACTTTATTATATTAAGTCATATATGTTCTTATTGCTTCCTTTACATGGTCTTCATTCATTAAGACTACCTTTGGTTTCTCAAGGGTAACTATATGCCAAGGTTGGGAAACCTCAAGATACATATCTCTCAAGTTCATGTATGAGAGAAAATGGTTTAGAATCTATATAGATTATCTCAACTTGGGAATAGGGTTGACTTCCATGCATATCGTGAAACACTAATCATAGTTGAGAATTAGTAAATGGAATTCTACTAGGTAATCAACTACCTTCATTTCATAAGATTGGATATGGTGAGGGTTTTAATATTAATTGAATTGTGGGAACCAATGTGATTTTACGTTGAGAGATGCAGTTATCCCCTAGGTTCATATAACAAACCATGGGACATTCAAGTTGGATATGAATAATAATGAAAGGAATTCGAGTCAAATCCTTGATATTCTAAAATGGAAGTGTTATTGTATGGGATAGTAAAGGGTGAACTAGATATGATTTCCCAACTAATTCTATGTGATATTAATTAACAAAACATTGGTTATGGGGACGTCTGCATAGGCACCCTTGAGAGAAAACTTTTAGGAGAATTACGTGTGACTTTGACTCGTTTGGAAGCGGGAATGTAGGCGGCCCTTGTGTGAAGGATACCCACATGACTTCATATTCGTAGGGGTAGGGTATAGGGGGAAATAACTCCAAGGTTCAGGGTTGTTCCTAACTTGTCGACCTTCCTCTTTGGTAGAGTCAGAGGAGGTCAAATAGGCATTAGAAAAATATGAAAGAGTTAAGAAAGTGTTATAACTCATATTTGATATATGTCATGTTTTGAGTGATTAGTTGATACAGTGAAAGGGTAGACCACCTTTTGGTCAGTTTGTTTATCTATTGAGTAGAGGTACTCTTATGTTGGATCTAAGTGATCTTAGGCAAATGTGTAATTTAATCCTAGACCTATAAGACTTTGTGTATACTCCTAGATTAATCAATTATGATCTGTCTATTTTGAATTAGAAACCCCTCTTTCAGTTATAGCGCTAAGCCATGTAGAAGTGTTGACTTTTACGACTACGGATGGAGTAAGGGCCCTATAAGGGCATAGGTAGACTAGGTTGTATACATCATTACATACGCTACCCTTCTCCATCTGAGGTGATCACCAATAGAAATCGTATGGCCCGCATAAGATAAGCTTATCTGCTCGAGATCAACAATAGTCAAGGAGCGTACTATGCCAGTAGATTGTCAGTCGTACCCCCTAGTTAGCGGATGGTTATCGCCAGTTGCATCCAGACGAGGGATACCCTTCTTGGATCTAGGGTTTTGGACAGATTCTGCTAGGAGAATGTGGGTCTTGGGGCTAGCAACATGTCGATGATGGATGTCCTTGTTGCTTAGCCATTTGATGGACTGCAGGGGAGACAATTTCTAAAGAAGAATATGTAGGTAACAATTGAACCAAACCTTGTATAAATTGGGCATATATTTATGTAGAAGTGGCACACTTGACTTCTTAGGATGAGGATAGGCACCTTGTGTGGTATGGGATACATTGAACCTTGTTCCCACTTGGTCATTGGTGCAATGAACTAGATGGAAGAATGTGACCCATGGTGTAGTGCACAGTGCACTGACATTTCTTTTATCTAGGATGCACTATGGGAATGCGGTAGCTAGTTGTTATGGATATGTTAGTTCCTCACCATGTAAATGCTAGTCACCAGGTATGCGATGCCTACTGAAGCAATTCACTATCCACAAGAGATGTATATTGAAGCTAGTCCCTATGAAAATGGGATGTATGCTAGAGCTAACTTCACTTGTATATGTGGCGTATGTTAGAGCTAGTCAACATGTGTATGATGTGTACGAGCTAGTCACCTTATGTTTATGGGAAGAATGCTTGAGTCAATCTCTATGGAATTGGGAATCTTGGAAGGGTAATAACCCCTGTGTAATTGTGTATGTGGGTAAGCTACTTGAAGGCAATTAGTTATTGCTTTATTATTGTTGGGATAATTTAATAAATAGTCCTAGTTCAAAGAGAGAGATCAAAGATCTCATATGAGAGGAGAGAATTATTTCCCCCTAAACTTGAAGAACGAACTATGTAGCCCCTGACTTCCCTTGAAGGGATACGTAGGCAGGGTCATTTTGGAATGAACTCTCAAGGCTTAAGTTTAGGTATAATAAGGATCCTGATCTCAAGAGCTTACCACCTTTGAGTGAAAGCATAAGTGGTGGTGTAGAACTTTCACCGCTAAGGAAATTGAGGAATTAAGAGAGTTGACATTTCCAAGCTAGATCGAGAAGTTTGTTTAATTTAAGTGGTGCTTGTGAATGTAAAAAATAATAATTGTAGTGTCTAAGGGGTGGATGTTACAACTTCATACTTCCCTTTCAAGCTTTGCAACTTAGCAACTTTAACTTGTGCATATCCTTCATATAGAGTCTCTAGCTTCTTCCAAATCTCATGTGCAGTTTGTAAACCCATCACATTAGTCATCTCTGAAACAATCAAGGCACTCAACAATGCTTCCTTATCTCTTATGTTATGTTCAACATCCTTTATCTCAACAACAATAATTGGTCCATTCTGAGGAACATTATAAGCATTCTTTGTGATCTTCCAATACTCTTCTCCAAGGCATTTCAAGTGAACTTCCATCCGGTCCTTCCAAATAGTATAATTGCTTCCATCAAATCTAGGACTCTCCTTCTTGAACACATAAGTTGCCATCCCAGATCTCCTCAAGCGGTCAAGCTTCTTTTCAAGGATCTAGCTTTGATACCAATTGTTAGCAGCAACCAAGAAGGAAAATAGAGAGGGGGGGGGTGAATCAATTTTCACCGGATTAAAACAATTTAAGCACAATCTTAGATCTAAACAGTAGCAACAAGAATAAAAATAAGAACAATGAAACCACAACATATAACACCAATATTTTGACGTGGAAACCACAGATAAGGGAAAAACCACGGTGGGAACCTACCCACAATAAGATGATACTTTGCAGTAGTATGTGAAAATATTACAATGGGGAATGCACATGCATTCAGGCACATTGCCTAGAGCTCACTGCTCAAAATAAGATGACCCAGAAGACTCCAAGATTTAGGGAAGGTTCACTACCTTAAATTAAGATTCAGACTACAATCCGGATTACATGAACTGCAAATATAGCATCTCCTTATGCTTGATGACATTTCTGGTTAAGCACATTTGTCTTCCCTGCAACAATCTCTGCTCAATACACCACACCGAAGGATAAATCTGCTTAAGCACCATATACACCACTCTCTAATAATGTAGACATAACATCAATACCCAAATTGCATGACTAAATCACCTATTTATACAAATCATCAACCTTGACTACAAGGTTGACTAAACCCTCAACTCACAATTACAAAATTACATCACACGATACATATGATAACCACCAGACCAATATAATGATATACATGACATAACATGGACCTAAATCAAATCTCCAAACACTCATCACCACCAGAAATCTCGCCAAGATCAACCACAACACGCTACACCACCAAGAATACCACATAACACAAAGAATATCACTGGATTAGCAAAATCACCAAGAATGCGCACAAGAATCAATGCGGACCACCAAGACAAATAAGACATGATCAAGAAACACCAACAAGAACGTTAGAACCATCTGTAATAGCTGCACCAACACCACTTATTCAAATCTTCATCGATCAACATGCTAGCTCACATGAACACTTAACAACAACAATTCATACTAGAAAGATAGCTTGTGGAGGCCCAAATCACGAACCATTTGAACTGAAGATACACATGAATATCCAAAACATTCTCGCAAAACTGTAACCAAAGATAATGATCATATCGGAGTTCAGTAGAGCAAATACCAAACTCTGCCAACCACTGCATAGAAAGACTGAAATAAAAACCAGATCAAATAATATGATCAAGCAAATCTCCCGGATAGTTGAAACCAATAAGGAATAAAGTAGAGATACTGGAAATACTTCATTATTGAACCAAAAATCCTCAAACCAACCAAATCAACTCAATACAATCACTGGAACACCAAACAACTCTTCTGCAACACCGAAATATGTTGATATCAATGACAACAACATATCCTAGCAGCAACAATATCCAACAACTTATATAGGCAAGGTGAGATTCAAGATGGACTTAGTTCATGACACGTGTCTTGATTCAATAACACAAACATTAAATGACTTCAGTAAGCTTAAGTAGACTAGTATGAAATGGACTTAAGATAAAACTAGTTAGATAAAACACTCAAATTCATGCCAACAATAAATATTTTGATGAATGACAAATTTCTTACATAATATGTCATTTGTATATTCTTTTGAGAAGTCACTACTTTTCCTCCAATACTATGATAACATCTGAAAAATTGATTTTTTCGATGTTATAATGAAAAAAAGAAGCTATGTTACTTCTTTTATAATATATTTCATCTCATCAAATATTACTTGCATAATCATTAACCTTCTTAAGAAACCACAAACATATGTAGATTAAAAGAAATACTTTATACTAAATTTAAACAATCATAAAATAAATTTAAAAACAAATTCTTTACGTTGTTTAAAAAATAAAAAATTCTCAATATTATAAAAAGATATAAGAGATTTATGTTCAGAATACTAATTAACCATAAGTTCATGCTATTGTAAAATTTGTGTACATATAAACCTTGATCCGTTTTTTGATAAACACATTATACACCTAAAACATGTAAGATCAAATAGAAGAGAGCACTGGATGGGATTTTTCTTGATAGATTGAATAAAAATATTCATTTCAATAATGCCCAACATGGGGAAAAAACACGAACATAAATTATATTGCAACATACAGAATTGCCGAGCTCAGAGGGCACAGAACAATCTTCACATTTGATTGAATGGGCTAAAGATCAATATATTTATGAAAATTTACAGTAGAATATGGTGAATTTTTATCGAGGAAATAAAGTATATGCGGCTGTGCGCATCCTTTCCCCCCAAAAATCAAAACAATTTGTTTTTCCTGTGTGTGATCTTACTATTTACAAGTTCATCACTATGTATTATAATTTACATATTGTTATTATTCCTGCCTGTCATGGCAGCATGAGATATTTTTTCTCAGGCTGCTGGTGGAGCAGGCAATATGTGTGCTCGCTTAGGCATTTCACCACGCAAAACCTGAGGAGTGCCCTGTTCTGCTTCATATCTCCTCTTTCCCTCTGCATTTCTGTCATTTGATCTCAACTCAAGCGATTCGTCGTTGAAGATTTCCCACCATTTGTCCACCAATGTCTTGATATCTTCCCTCTCCATGTTTTCCTCCTTGCCGGTGAACCTCCACGGTTTCGAACCCTGCACATCCATCAAATAAAAAATCACACTCAGTTATTTCCAGAGACCTAAAACACCTCACACCAGGCTTCGTATAGAGAAGAAATAATCTTACCGCAGCACAATAATGCACCACTTTAACACTCTCAATGTCGACATTTTCCGGATGACGCCATAGCATAGCCAGCACCAGATTGTACGTCAAAGGGATTGGTTTGTACACCTGCTGAAAATACATGTTTAGGAAATCCTGCAAAGAAACAGGGGTTACTGTTGTCAATATCAGGATCTGGAAAATTAGTTCCGTTTGCAAGGATAAAACAAAGTAAATATGAAATACCTGCTCTGCAAAGGGCGTTGGAGGGGTAGACATGAGAGTTTCCATCATGCTCTCCAGGGTTAATTTACTGGGTTCAAACACAAACATTCCGGCATTGAAATACAGAGCAGGGCGCTCCTCCTCCAACTCAGCAGGCCACCTCACCTTGTCGGGGCACTGCTGGCAGTATCCAATCTTATATTGAGGAGTATGACTCCATGTCTTCTCACAGAAGCAGTCCATGACAGCATAGAAATACCCATCTGGCATGTCGAATAGGTTATCAATGTTGTCGAAGACTTGAATGTCCGCATCCAGATACAGCATTTTGCTGAATTCTTCAAACTGCACATCCCAAATCAAGACAAAAACAACCCAAAATCTGAATTTGAATTCTGTTGCATCGTAATCAATCAGGAAAAAGTAAAACAAAGAAAACAGAAGAATTGTTTACCTCCCATATGCGCAATTTGGAGTAATTGAGAACATAATAGGCCATGGCGAACTGGACTTGATTCTCTGGAGGATTGATGGGCTCGATCTCTCGAACGATACAACCCTGCTTACGCAATTGAAGCCTGTGGTCGTCTGGAACATCTGGTAAGACTGCCACCACCAGAGGATATAAACTCTTGACCTTTCTGAGGCCCTTAGCGAGACCCACGACACCTTTAATGTAATCTCCTGAACCAGCGAGGAATGTAACGAAAGCTCTTTTGGAGTAACCGCAATTGGGCGAGGCCATCTTTGAGGCAAATATTTCACAGGGAAACTGTGTAGCCATGATCAGTACTTCAACAAATCCGAAAAGAAAATAAGTTGGTAGGTATTGCAAACAATGTGTGAGATGTTGTGGGAAACCAAGTGATGATCTTCCAGTCTTATAGGTTGCGGGAAACTTGAACCTTGTCTTTACTCACTTTATCTGAAATCAAATTAATTTAATCAGTAGCAAATAAAATACTGACACGAAACAATGGAATTCAACAGCAAATGAAATACTGGCACGTACCATGCGCACGTTGGTCCATGAGAGAGTCCGCGTAAAATGAAGGTACGCGGAGAGAAAGGGTGTTTGGCATATTCGCGCATATTCTGAAAAATTTATACCTTCCAATTAACTAATCCCACTCGAGTGAAGTTTAGTGGAAGAAATATAAGGAGGGAGGTAAAGATGCTGCATCTAACCAAAGTCGGTGGCTCTTAAACGTGTTGGATGTTAAAAGTGGGCCTAAAATATAACGGCCAAATGTTTCAAATAGAAAGAAAGATTTTAATGACATTTATAAGATTAAATAATTTATGGGACCAAGATAAACATTTTTAAATTATCTTTAGATTTTTTTTGATGTTGGATTTCTTACTATTGATTTTGACAAGAAGGTTGACTGTTTGATTAATCCTATTTTCCTCAAATAACTAGTGCATATTGTCAACCTTTAAGCTATTCTTGTACTGAGTGTGAATATCCTCATAAGTTGTGCATTCCACGATGAAGTGCCATTCCGTTTCCACCACTCCCTTATTACATAAAATACAAACTCTTTCTTGCTAAGTTTCCTTGGATATCTTCCATCTACCAATCTCACACCTAAGATGATGTGATCCCATTCTCAATTGTGTAACTAACAGCCTCACTTTCCCTCGAATAGCTGCCCCTAAATATGCCCTTTCACCATGGTCCTTTGCTAGGTTAAACTCTTTGATGTAGTATGCTTTTTGTTTTGCCCAACCTATTTTGTCCACATGGCAGTTTAAATTTTTTCGATCACATAACTTCATCCACGTTTTCTTCTTACGGTTTATCATCTCTTCCACAACCATTTTAGGCCAATGATTGTTATCCATGTTTTCAACCTTCTTGAAATAACTTATCAACCGGGTTATCGTTGATGCTTCCAATGGAAAAATTCCTACTTCAGCTAAAATAATTTCATATGGGACTGTGCATTTAACCTTGAGATTGCTTGTTATTAGATGTTTTTGGATTCTTTCTAGTTGTCTCCAACTATAGTTTGATATGTTGCTTCCCCGCACCTCAGAACCATAAAGGACCACCAGTGTGACAAGCAAACCAAAAAGGGTTTTCTTGGTTTTCCAATCCCAAAGTTCAACTTTTCTACACCTATTTTGAAGTAAGTGTGAAACTTTCCAACCTCCCTATATCCTTTTTATTGTACAAGTCTCCCAACTGAGCTTATAGTCGAAGTCAATCCCAAGATACTTGTATTCTTTCACTATATCTAGTGAGCTACCTTAAAAAACAAATGAAATCCACTTATATTTTATTTTTAGTAAGAAAATCATGATTTTGGTCTTGATGATGTTCACTTGCATCCCAACCTCTTGATAAAAGTGTTCTAAGGCTTTCAAATGTTCTCTTAACCCATGAGCCGATTTTGAAATTAGGATAAGGTCATCGACATATAAAAGTAGTTTCACCACATATATTGCCAACTGAATACCACCCTCATCTGTTTGCTTAACCAAGCCTCCAACTTACCAATGTATATACCAAAAAGTGTGGGAGATAGAGGACGACCCTACTTAACCCCAACGTCGCTACCAAAACACTCTCACATACCTTCACTAGTTCTAATTTTAAATCTAACGAATATATAGTCTATATGTATTACAACTCTATACACATCTGGAATGACCGATTCTTCCATTATGCTCCATAGTTTGTCTCTAAGTACCATACCGAAAGCTTTCTTAAAGTCCGCAAAATAGGAAAAAGATTCCTCACCTTGAGTCTCCCATTTTGTTTCTATTAGACTTGTCCAAGGGTGATGTAGTGATCAATAGTAGAGTGACTTGACCTAAAGCATGCCTTTCCTTTCGCTCTTTCACCCTCCTTTTCTGCCTAGCTACTGGTCCTTTGTTCTATCATGCTCCCAAAGAGCTTTCCAAAGAGAGGATTGACCATAATCATGCAATAGTTAGATGGGTTATTAATATTACCACTTCTAAAGAGAGGGATGAACACTTTGACTATTAAAAGTTTTACATGTGATACCTCCCAACCTTGGTCAAATTCTCATGCCATTGCAAATAACCATGCCATACAAACTATAAAGTCCAAGTAATTTTGCCCCAAACTGAGACACTTTGCCATTACCATCTTGTGATGTTCTTTCCCAAAATTGACCCCCACCTTCTTCCAACCATAGAGGATTGTTTTCCCCTTTCTTCACTACTCAGCTGAAGAGACTAATTATTAGACGTCCTTGCATTAAAGTGAACCCATTAGCACTATGTCACCAAGTGTGTTGAAAATAGAGATATCTTTTTTAAGTGAGGCATAGGGATCTTCGTTGTCTAAATTTCTCTTCTTATAAAACTGGGATTTTTTTGGAGCAAAGTAGCAAGTAACCAAAATGATTGTTATTGCATTCTCTATTGTTTGCAGCCATATGTATTGTTTATTTGCATCTTCTTTTTCAACTTTTACAATTCCCTCCCACTTCTCATCTATTAGTATTGTAACTCCCCCATGGCCTTTGCATGTTTCATTCACATTGTTTCAAATTGAAACTTTCTTATATCCTTTAAAATCCGAAACTTTGCAACCATCATGTTCATGAGTTTCTGTAAGAATGATAATATCTTTACCCTTTGCTGTGGGCCCCAATCTAGGTCCTCTTCTTCATGGATAACCTCTACAATTCCAACTTAAGACATGTAAGTGTTCTTGTGGGGCCCCTAATTCTTATTTCCTGTTTGAAAAACAATCGCTGATTTGGGCTTTCTCGTTCTTCAGCCATGCACACTTTCCCTCATTTCTTGTTGTTCTCACTTTCTCCCATTCTTTCCTTTGTTCTTCTTGTTGATCAAAGGTCAAATCTTCATCTAGGTAAATGTGTGTGCCTCTAAGAAACCCTCTATTTTTTAGAATCATATTTTTATCATCTAAGTTTCTTAAGGTGTCTCTTAGATGTCTATCTCTTCCTCCTTCTATCTTCTTTCCAATCATGTTTGTTTGTTCGATATACCCTATCCACTTCAACTTGTCTTTAAGGAAGTCCCTTATTAGAATGTCGATTCTCTCCTCACCAAAGTCCCTCAAACCTTTAATTATTATGTTTACAACCTTGCTTTGTTTATCTTTTTCTTCCCTTAGGTGTCTTTTGACTTGTTTTTCGATCATTCCTTTCTGCTCACTTGATGCTTCACTTACCACTTGTGACCATGATTTGGCCTCTTCTATCTAATCTCTTAACTGATTCTCTTTTATCTCCAAGTTTGCTAGTGTTGATTGAATCACCTTAATTTGCATTATGTTTTCATTCCCCTCCATTTCTAGTTTCTTGATTTCAGTTGTTTTTAGTTGATCTAACTCTTGTCTGATCAATTCTTGTTTCTCTCCATGTTATTTTGCCAATTTAAAATTTGTTCTTGCAATATTTTATTCTCCTTTCCCAACTTGCAATTGGTCTCTATAACTATTTCAATCTTGTCACCTTCATACATCCCCTTAGCTTCTATAACATCAACTCTATTTTTCAATCTCACAAGCTCTTCCACATACAAATCTGATGACCATAAAAGTGGTGTAGATGTAGGGCTATAATGTTCCTATGACACTTTTTCAGTGACCTACGTGTTTGCAATGAGATCTTCTATTTTGTCCATGATCCCTTCTATCTTTCCCATATTTGACTTGAGGTTCTCTATGTCTCCTATTAGCTTTCCTTTTCCTTTATACTCATCTTGATCAGTTTTTTCCATATCCGATTAGATACTTTTGTCTTACCATTGTCTAGCTTTGGTAAAATCATAGCGAATTTTTTTTAGTTTGTCTCATTTTTTGGGTCTACTTGTGCCTTAAAATCCCCTAATATTGCTTTGCATTTACGAAGATAAGCCTTTCTTCTATGTTTACAAAATTCCATGTATTTGTGTGAGGGGGTCTTGTTAACAATGAGCCCCATAATGCTACAAGACCCTCATCTTGGGCACTATGGTAGGAAGTAGTCCCACCTTTTGACCATTGAAGAGTGTGATCCTATAAGAATCTTAAACCCTCATGACCTAGAAGATTTAACAAATATTTCGGTTGTATTTGAGGTTCATTTGCTAATTTGTTGTTCATTATACATTCTAGTGCTCTCAAATGCTCTCAAAATATATTTGTATTTGTCATTTGTGACCTTTCTACATTGAAACCCTGACTTGCTAGATCTAGGTTTTCCTTCAAATCCCCTTGTTTAACACCCGTGTAAGATATGTTGAGAGTTATGCTATGGGTTTTTCAAGTTTAAGAGGGTTTGTTGTTGTTGTCACTTTTTTGAAGAAAAGAGACTAAAATTAACTAAAAAGAAAAGAAAATGGAGACAAGGAGACGGGGAGACTTGAAAGATTGCAAACCCTCTTTTTGTTGGCTTGTGATAACATCTGAATAATCTTTTATCTTTGTCTTTGTTTGTGTTCTCTTTCTCGACCGACATGGTCTCTGTAGCGGCTGCACACCTTCCCACCACCATGCGATCTCTCTGCCTTTGAACTCCAAGAAAGAAACGAATTTAGGTTGATCATTGCAATGACCCACCCAAATGCCCTCTTTCAGTGTTATTACTATATGTTTTTAATAAATTAGGAAAAAACTAGTCTATCCATATATCTTTTGGTAGAACTATACTAGTAGTTTTTTTTTTTTAATTATGAAATTATTAATTTTTTGTTAAAATAATGCAAAATTTTTTATTTTTGTTTTTGAAAAGAGAGCATAAGAGAGATTGCCATCAATAGCAATTACCGTTGTCAAACAAAACAACATGAATGACAACTATACAATGCTCAAACAACAATAAGATCAACTACTTGAAAACTTATTTAAGACACAGGTTATAATAAAGTTGATCAACAACAAACCAATATGAGACTGCAGCTCAAAATATACCTCTAACATAAAAACAAATCTTGACATACAAGACACTTAACCACTATCAATAAATTCAGTTACTTGTCCTATGTCTATAATAGGCCCAAAAAAGTGTTTTCCAACACCACCACTTTCTTAATTGCAAGAAAATAGGTCCTATATATACTAAAGGTGAAAGTCAATAATAAGCATAATCATATAGGAGAAAAGTGTAAAAGGATAGAATCATAATTCTGACATAGTCCTAGGCATCATAAAGTTCAAAGAAAATTTGTCACATGCTCCATATCATATATTTGGTACCATGTCCTTGTTTAATTTGATAGTTCAAAGAAAATAGGTTCGATAGTTTAATAGTGACCTAATCCTAGACATCATAAAATTCAATGAAAAATTGTCACATGTTCCATATCATTGATCCCGTACCATATCCTAGCATACTCTATCTAATCCAATAATTTAAGTTGTCTTCTTGCTACATATTACTCAAGCTTAAACCAATCCTTCTCAACATTTCACTTATCATTATCTTAGTTACTTGGATCTATGTAAACACATATTTCAATATCAATGTCTTAAAGTGTCTAAGGTTTAAGGTAAAAGTAAAGGAGCCGTGGCACACTTTTATAAAGGAAATAGCTTACATAAATATAATTTTTTAACCTCAACCACCTAAAATTGACATTTAAATTTTAAAATGATGCAAAGTAACAAAATGTAGAAACTTTAATATAGCTTAAATGTTTTTAGTATTTTAAATTTAAGAGAAGCATTTGTTTGTTTTATTTTTTTCTTCCACATCTAGATGACTCAAAAATCTAGTGCATGGAAAAAAAATTCAATGAATATTTTATTTTTTAATATTTTTTTAAAAATCAAACTTAATAAAAACATCATAATTTTAAACTTTTAGCTATTTTTTTATTATTTAAAAACAAAAATTATACCCGCTTTGAGAGTATTCTATCCTCTACTGCACCATTTATTTTTAAATATTTTAACATTTAAAAAAAAATCTAATTGACTTCATACAGAAAGATTCTAGACTCCAAGCTTTACAAAAGGACATTTTTAAAATTTTCATGAAAGTACTCTTGGTTGGAGAAATCTAGAGTTTAGGTTGTTTCTTCTTTATTTATTCATAATAAGAGGGGTTAAGCTACCACCATTTTTTTTTTAAAAGAGATTCTATAATTTTTTTTGACTCAAAATATTACATATAAATCAAACCTCATTTTAGTTTTTTAATTTTTGATGATTTTGGCTAAATGGGTTTTGCCCAAAAGTATATATTCTACATAAACAAAATGCTTTATCTAAAAAACTACCGTGTTGGTCAAAAGTATGTCATAACTCTATAGTTTTACCCTTTAATCCAATTAGGGTTTTATCCTTTGTTTCCTTATGTGTGGGTACTTTATTTCCCAATATTTTAGTTTAAACTAACTAGTTTGACTCCTATCATTTAAAGTATATCTTTTTTTATTTTTTCATTAGACTATGCATTTAGAAATTTTCAAGAAATAATGTTTATCCTTGCATGTCTAAGAAGTTTCTGTTAAATTGAATCATGTATTCTTCAAACCTTGGTTTTCTTTATTGCTTCTACTTTAGGTATTTTGATCACATATTTGACTCTAACTTGTAGATGGATATTATGGTGATGATGGTACATTTATTGAAAGTGTTGATAATTGAAAGAAATGTGAAATCCAATTAATAAGTTGAAGTTGTGAAATCTATTAGCTACACTAGATGATGGCATATACACTTTGTTTATTGGTGATACTATTACCTATAGTTTCCTTACTAAAGAACATTGCATAGACACAATCAAGGATATAGAGAAAATAATTCCCATGATACATAAGCTCTTTATATGGTGGGCTAAACTTTCATAATTTGTCCTTGACCCCTAGTTGTCATACATCACTTTGTCCCTCGTAGTTTTCCTTTTAACTCCCAACCATATCTTACCCTCTCATAGTTTGGCTTTGAGCTCCCACCTATCTTAACTGTCACTTTCGTCTCATTTATAGGTTCCATTATCATTCTTCTTCCATCCCTCATGTTGTTTAAACCTTGCTTGCCACATCCATATAGTCACACCTTCCATCCATATTCGTATTTCTAGCCATACAAACCTTATGGTCCTATAAATATAAACTATCTTACTTATTTAGATAGATTCTCTCCTTTGTCTAATCGTGCATATAGTCCTACCATTTACCTTCCTCTATTCATATTCCAAGTCTCTATTCTTCACTAGAAACTTTTAGCCACCATTATGAGTGATTTCCAAAATATTCAAACAAACGCATATCAATAATTTTACAAGTCTTTTAAAAAAGATATAATAAATGATTCACCTCATAATTCCTTGGCATATGACATATCAAATTATCCTTTACCAGTGAGATTAGTAGTATATAGTTTTACAATATATTGTGATAGAGGTTTTCCATTGAATCCCATACATTCTTTCAAACCAACTTGTTTAAATTAATTTATGATTCAAATTTATTTGAAAAAATATTTTCACAAGTCTTGAGAGATTACATACTTGATTGGTTTTATTTTGTACTTCATGGTTGCATTCATTCCTTTAGAGTTAAGTAGCCAATACTTTTATTAATAATTTATGATATTAATAGTTAGAAACGATATAAATGAGACAATATAAGATTAATTATATTATATTTTGTTAGTGTGAAAAATGATATTTTATCTAATAATATGTTCATCACCTAGACCATAATCACACATTTTACTTAAATTTACTTAAATGAAACAATATAAGAACTTGAACTTTGTCTTTATTCACTTCATCTAAAATAATGAAATAGTGACACGAAACGATGGAATTCAACAGCAAATGAAATACTGGCACGTACCATGCACGTGTCAGTCCTTGAGAGAGAGCGCGTGAAATGAAGGGACGCGGAGATAGAAGGCGTTGGTATATTCGCGCATATTTTGAAAAAAGTGTTAATACGTTTTGGATGAGAACGAGCAAAGGCAACTAACATTGGCCGGTGACGGTCCCATTCCTTTTAACTTTATTAACTGAAATTTAAAGAGGGAATTAAAGAATTCTGCAACAACCCCAAGCCGGTGGCACGAAACGTGTTGGATGTTAAAGGGAGCCCTAAAATATAACGGTCAAATTTATCTAGAATAAGATATAATAGCAGAGGATAAAAGTTTGCTATCCATTTAAATTTCTCTTCGATAGAACGAGACTAGGGTATTTTAGTTTTCTTAATATGAAATTTAAATCTCTCTTTTTCGAATTTACTTTTTAGGAATAAAATTATTATTTATGGATTTGTATATAAAAGGTTTTGAGTTTTATACTTAGAATTTATTTTTAAAGATCATTATTTTAGTTTATTTCGATTACAGGTAATGGAGATCTTTTATTTGCAAAAAGATTTGTCATATAGTCGCATAATCATTCTTTCATTTTTTGAGTGATGTATCATATATATGAAGCTTGACTACTATCATGGAAGTCAATGCTTTTCCTTATTTCTACAGTAGGCCCAAAAATGTCTTTTCCAACACCACCAACTTCTAAGTGCAAGTAAACAAATATAATAGATACTAAAGGTGAGAGTCAATAGTGAACATAATCATGTAAGAGCGAAGTGTATATGGATAGAATTGTCAGTGTGAGCTAACCTTTGGCATCGTAAAGTTCAAAGAAACTTTGTCACATGCTCCATATCATTGATGTAGTACCATATCATAGTTTAAATTTTTCCATTATATATCTTATTTGACCATTCAAGTTGTCTTCTTCCCATACATTAGTTAAAGTCTAAACTAATTCCTCTCAACATTTCAATTATCTTTATCTTAGTTAAATCTATGTAAAGACATATTCCAATGTCAATGTCTTAAAGTATCTAGATTTTAGAGGAAAAGTACAAAATTATGTGACACTTTTATATAAGGAAATTGCTGACACATACAAATTTTTAACTCTCACCTACAAGTGGCATTTACATTTTAAATTTTAAAATGTTACAAACTAATTAAATAAAAAATTTACTGTAGTTTGTGTTAATAATTTTTTAATTTTCTAAAAAATTAGTTTGATATATTTTTTATAAATTTATAAGAAGAATTTTAATTAATATTGTAGGCGTATAAAAATGACCATATTCCTAAATGAATATTTTATGTTCATTTCTCTGTTTAATTAAATCCAATTTAATTAAATTACCCGCATTCCTCTATTTAATTAAGTAAATTACTCAATTAAATTCACTATACCCATTTAATAGGATAAATTCATTTTATTCAATTAAAGCCCTTGTCCACTTTTTAATTAAATTCAAATTTAATTAAAATAGTTATCCTAAATTAAATAAATCTAATTTATTTAATTACAACCAAATTGAATTAAATTCAATTAAAATCTATTTTCCCTCACCCACTTGCAAAATCCTACACCTCCCACTTGCATCCTAAACCTCTTTATAATCTCTTCTAGATTCTTCTAAACCTAATTAATTAACCCAAACCCATCCATTATCCCTTTGCCCTAAATTTGAGGAAGTCACTTCTCAAATTTGGAGTAAAGTCTTCAAAATGCATTAAAGCCTTTATCCATTCAACAAGCTAACTTGTTGAATGCCCCCAAATTTGGAAGGACTCTTACAAAGTTATCCCCAAAGTCTTCATAACCATTAATGGTTAACTCAACCTTCTTGCATGGTTAAAGAATTTCCATAAACTCAACCTCCATCTAACCCAAGGGTCTCATCAAGCAGTTATTGCTTTGACCATGGTTATTCTTAAACCTTTGCACAAGAGTTTATCCTTTGGGTAAAAGCTTTATCCAATGGGTAATCTTAACTTAACCTTAACCCTTAACCCCTAGGGTAACCATGAGGTCTTATCAAGCATTTAATGCTTCCTACCTCTCCTCTCAACCCAGTCTTATGTTGACAATTGTCACCATTTCATTGGTGCCAATTGCAAACATGGATTCCCAACTTTCAAACTCAACCCTTGATTACCTCTTTCAATCCTAACCATCCATTGCCCTATTTTTGCTATAAATAGAGCTCTCATTCCTCCATTTTCATAGATCCAAGTCTTTAGCATCACATTTATACTAAAATCCATTCAAGCTTTCATATTTTGTATGCTCATCATTTAGCCTCTTTTTAAATAGGAATTAATCTAAATATGCATGTTTAGAGTATTTTCCTTATCATTTAGCTAAAATCATGAACTAATATAGTATGCTAGGATAGTCTTGTTTGCTAACCTTGTCATATTATAGCTAGTTTATTGCATTTGTAACATCATGCATAGCTTAGGATGCATCTCATATTAAAATCAACAAGAGCATCCCTCGTTCTTGCATTTGCCATCCCTAAACCATTTTGCTCGGTAATCTGAGAGCAAAAACATTGGTTTGAGGGACCGTGCAAGATAGAGAACCATGGAACCATCATTGGGAAGCTGAGCCATACTTCATGACTCCATAGCTTGCACCAAGAAGTCTTGTGGGTGTATGAGCAAGGCTCCATAGAGCTCCGTTTTTCACATATTGAGTTCTATCGACCCGCTTTTCCCGCATACAACTATTATTTTTAAAAATGAAGTGGATAAGATGTCAAAAAAAGAGCAATTATTTTTACGTTCATATGAATGATTGAAAACCTAGTGCATTAAAAAAAAGTAATGATTTTTTGAAGTCAAACTTAATCAAAACATCATAGTTTTCATGGGTTGTTAACTTGTAGCTATTAAATTTCATCTTTTAAAAAAAAAATTATATCCTCTTCGAGAGGATTCTCTCCTCTAGAGAGTACCATATATTTTTAATTTTTAAATAACAATTTTAAATTCTTTAATTAGCCTCATGTTTGATTATAAAAAAACATACTTATGATAAATTTAAATAGAGTCATAATAAAAATAACATACCCCAAGCTCTATAAAAGGATATAAATTTAGACTCATAAATGTACTCTTGGTTGGAAAATCTAGAGTTGAATGTTTTCTAATTTACACCAAAGGAGGGGTTAAGTTGCCCCATAGATAATTTTGGGTAAAATATTTTCAACCAAAAGTGTTTCACTTCAATTCTTACATACAAATCAAACCTCATTTTAGTTTTTTAATTGAAAAAATCTATTTGATGATTTTGGGCGAAACAATATTGCTCAAAACTAAATATGCTACATGATTTTGAATGAAATAGTTTCATTCATATCTTTTTAGGGTGAAATCATTTTGCTATTCAAAAGTGTGACATAGCTCTATTATTTTACCCTCTAATCCAATCAAGATTGTATCCTTAGATTCTTTACTTATAGTTACTTTAGTTAGTAACATTTTAGTTTAAGCTAACTTGTTCAACTCCTATTAGTTTTGAAGCCATATTGTTTAATCATGCATGCCAAAGAAGTTAGCAAGACCCTAAGGTCCTCTCTATTGAAGTATTAGATTAAATCACAATCTAACAAAGAGGCAAGGATATAGCTTGTGAAGGAATATCAAAAACAATAATGAAATTGAAAAATATATAATATATACAATATAGAATATATCAACTTTACATTATTTCATTGTATCCGTTCTCTGATACATTGTCGATATATAGAAGAAATAATATAACTCCAATCTACAATTGCTTATAAATAAATAACTAATTACATTCGTAATGTTATTATCCTTCATTCTCCACCATAATGAACATTAAGAAAAATAAATGTTTGTTTTCTTTTTTTATCTTCTTTCCTATCTTTCCCATTGAAACAAATAATCTCAATGACACCTTGTTTGTTCTTGATTCTGGTTTCACTCTTCCAACAATTACTTATGTATTGTGGCAAATGCAAGTTATGAATTGAATACAAATTGTTCTCCTTTCAACTTCACATCTACAACATTTTCTTGATCTTTTGATTGACAATATGTTTAAACCTTATTTTCTTATTCAAATAAAATATTTGGATACTCTTAAAACAACTTATTATTTATTTGCAAAAATTTCAATAGTTTCTTCAAAAAGATAATCATCATAGATAAAAACTCCTATTGTCAATCACAAAAATAGATCCTCCTCCAAACACAAACTTTGACAATCTCCAATCCCCACACCTTTACAAGTTTTATTTATTCTATCAAACTGTTGTTGTTAGAAAATTATAATAGTCACCTTTTAATATATCATCCAAAACTGTCATAAAAGAAATACTTATCTAGTCTTTCCTGCCTTCAAATCTTTAACAGCAACAAATCACATCATTCATTGAAAGTTGTGCATTTTGACAAAAAAACTGCATCATACTTTGAGGTAACTTCTCTTTATAAGAAACTGCGATCTTTTCAAAGCGACTTCTATCATATTTTTCAACTTCGTACAATTTACAGTGATATGCAATCTTAAGCCAACAACATTTTTAACTAGGTTTTACTTATCAACAACCTCTTTTCAGTGCCCTCTCTATCTTTTGGCGTCTCCTTGTGAATTTGATTGTTCCTCCTTATGACAATGTTTAGGGTTTCTACATACCAATGATCTCATTTGTCTGCAACAATTTTTATTTATACACTGGCTCCTTTAATTTGGCAACTTCTTTTACATAGCAACAATTTTTATTTGGGCTCCTTTAATTTGGTAACTTCTTTTGTTGATGTCAATTTTCTCCTCCTTAGCAACTGACCAACAAACTTCTACAAGTGCCATTTAAAAGTTTCATACTTTTTTCTTTTTTTTCACTTTTCTCCAAGGGATGCAATTTCTTACAGATGACTAGAAACAATTATATCCTTTCAAATGGCTTCTCATTCTCCCAATCTCCATTCACCTATGCTTTGATATTGTAGTCACATAAATTTGTCCATTTTAATTAAATGAATATTTGCTATTTATTTAATAGAAAATACACTAGCCATCAGTTAATTAAATTAATATTTAATTAATTCATCTTCAAAACATTCTCCTATTAATTAAATAAATTATTCAATTTATTTTAATTCATTCATTAAACCAAATGCACAATCAATGAAATGAATAAATTGTATTTATTCAATTTAATCCTCTTTCCTCTTTTAAATAAATTAAATAAAACATTTATTTAAATCATTTATCCCCCCCCACTTGCATTTTCCTACAAATGCAAGTTGCAACCACAAGTTGAAATAAATTAATTTTATTTTAATTAAAATCCTATTTTCCCTCACCCCCAAATCCACTTGCACTCCTAAACCCCCTTCTAGTAATTAAAATCCTATTTTCCCTCACCCCCAAATCCACTTGCACTCCTAAACCCCCTTCTAGATTCTTCTAAACCCTTCCTAATTAACCTAATCTATCTCCTAATTATTGTCACATTCCTAAGCAACTTGGAGTCACTTCTCAAAGACTTCAAAAGTCTTTGAAAAAGATTTAATGCTTTGTGTGTTCAACAATTTAACCTCTAAAGTCTTCCAAACCACTTATGGCTCTTACATGACCATTTATGGTTAACCCCTAACTCAACTCTCATGTGACTCATGTGTCTCCTCAAGCATTTATTGCTTTGACCATGGTTATCCCTTTAACCTTTGCACAAAAGTTTATCCATTGGATAAAAGCTTTTTTCTTTGAATAAAGAATTTATTCACTCAACCCAACCTTGACCTTAACTCCCAAGTTAACTCTCAGGTCATGTCAAGCATTTAATGTTTCTTCCCTCTTCTCTCAACCCCTCTCATGTTGACACTTGTCATCCTGGGATTGGGTTGAAAGTCCTCACATGGATTGAATATCATTCAATCCTGACCCTTGTTGAGATTACTCAATCTCAACCATCCATTGCTCCATTTTTCCTATAAATAGAGTTCATTTCTTCATAATCCAGATCCTGAAAAACTTGTATGCATCTAAGTTACAGAGAATTTTAGAGAGCATTTAGCATATCTTACTCATATTCACTCTTTTGGTTAAAATTAACAAATAACATTTAGATAACTCATCCTTATTTGGTTATTAAGCTTGCATTTGCATACTTTTCATAATCATCTACAATCTTGAACCTCCATAAGCATCCATAGTGCAAAAAGCTATTGAAAGCTACACTAATTTGGAACTTGGAGAGGAGAGGAACAAAGGAGAAGGAGCTAAGAGAATGGTAGAAGGCATTTGGAGATGCCTTGTTGTATTTACTTCCATAGTTAAATATTTTATCACGTTTTTAGTGTCTCATTTGGTATGCCTGCTTAGACTTGTTTTTGGTTGATTAACACTAACGTTTGTCTTTGTTTCTTGTATTTTTGTGTGTTATACGACCACAGGCTTTAGTCTAATGTTGTCCCATTTTGCAGAGCATCATTTGGTGAACCCGACGTGAATCCAACACCCAACAACATTTTTTGTTTACAAAACTAACTCTTTGACTGTTTAGCTTGACACACAAGTCGCACTTTGGCGCTTTTGTTCGTGCTTTAGCGCTATTGCAATTTGATATTTTAGCGCTATTGTCTTTACAATAGCGCTATTGTCTTTACAATAGCGCTATTGTCTCAAATTTAGCGCTATTGCCCGCATATTAGCGCTTTTGAGTCTTAACTAGCGCTTTTGTCCATATTGTAGCGCACTTGTATTGTTGTTTAAAATTTTTAGTTTAGCGCGTTTGTCTATACTTTAGCACGTTTGCATTAAGTAGCGCTTTTGTTGTCACACAGATTAGTGCTATTGTAACAGAATGTTGTAAAAGAAAAGCCTTGTAACCGATAATATATTTTTTTAGGCTTGTGGAAGCCCACCATGTTTTCGGATTTTTCTAACTGTTTGTTTCATGTGCAGGTTTTAAACTAACTCCCTTTTTGTACTTAACAATCAAAAACACTTCTTTTGGTGCTTTAAAAATCACAAAACAATCTTTATTTCTTGCAATTTAGGATTCAAATTTCGTTTTGGTGCTTAAAAATCACAAAAACAATATTTATTTCTTGCAAGTTAGGATTCAAATTTCGTTTTGGTGCTTTAAAAATCACAAAAACAATCTTTATTTCTTGCAAGTTAGGAATAAAAAATAAATTCTTTTGGTGCTTAAAATCAACACAAGAATTTGATTTCCTAGCATAAATTCAAGAATTAAAATTTCACAATCAACACTTCGATTTTGTGCAAGTAAAAAGAACAATCAACTTGTCTCATTTTGCAAAACGATTTTACTTCATGCAAACGTGTTTTTCATTAAGTTGACCAGGATTTCAAATTCTAGTTTACTCAAACATATTGCCTTTGAAGTTAAAAAGAACATCATGATTGTTGGAGCAACATCTCCAATTAGATAGAACATCATTGCAATAACAAGTTAAAAAGAACAAGTGTATTTTGTGTTTGGCACACTTGTGCAAAAAAGAGTTTGTCGAGTGGTCCAACTTCTAACATACACTATCCTCTCCCTTGTCTTTCATGGTCCTAGGTGCAAGAGAAAAGTGTTAGCAACACTCAAAATTTTATCTTTTTAAGAGAAGCCTGCCAAGAGACACATCACTCTTGGGAACGACCTTGCGCGGTAAATCCTTCGAGTCGTTATAGAAATCAGGTGAGAGCGAACGCTGTAGCCTTGGGTATAGTTGTTCCTACAGTGTAACTTGCCGAAAGGACAAATGGGCCCCACCACAAGTTACAAGGCTCTTAAGTGAGTCACTGCAGAATGAACTTATGTCCAAAAATATAAAAAATTACTAAACACCTTTAAATAGTAGCCCACCTGTTCAATTGATTGAGGATATTTGTGATAAATTCAGTGCAAGAGCATAGATGGTTTTGCTCCCAAGATACTCACCAGACATATTTCCTTGAGTAGAAACATAGCTTTTTGAAAGGTTACTTGTATTACTTGTAGCCCGATAAAAGTGGTGACTCCCCCATCATAGGGATCATCTATTTGTTATGCTCGCCCAAGACTTAGTATATCACATCCTTACCTGCCACGGTGGGATTCATAAGGTATGTAGTACCAAAGTCGAAGAAATATCAAGATGTGGGCTGAAATTATCGCAACTGGTCATTTGACCTTAGGGATAAAAATTGTTTGAAGTGTTTTCGTTTTTTGAGTCAAGACTAGTGCAAATTGAGCTGACTTTAGGCTTTGGAAAAAAACCTAAAATACATTTAAAAGGAAAGGGTCATAAAGAGTTCAAAAGATTGGGTTGATCTAGACCCATACTTACTTGTGCCTTTTGAGGCAACATTCTTGTGTTTGTGTGCTTGCTTTGTTTTCTTGTCAAAGAAACATCATAAACCCAAAATCAAAACAAGTATTCATCCAACACAAACATTTTCAAAAACACAAAAGATGCAAAACAAAGAGCAACAACAAAAAGTATCAAACTATATGACCATTCTTCACATCTTGAGAAAGAAGAATCTTGATCAACACATCAACTTGAAGAAAAGACCATTGAGCTCAAAGGCTCTCATCAAAAGGAGGAAATTCTTCTATCTAAATAGACAAACCTTTTTCTCTCATAGAACCTTCCTACGTCGGATGTATCTATATCTTCAAGGGAAATCAAATTAATTTGATCAAGAGTCATTAAACCGCAGAGCTTTTATGCAATATCAAGCTTTGAGTTATCACAAGAACAAAGGAGGCAGAATCAATCCTGACTTCTTTCCCGACATTTGCATCACATATTACGTAGCTCGGGAAGAACCACCCACTCCCAAAAGAGAAGAGGAAGAATTTGTTCCTTTTATAATACAAAGTTTTTATTGAAGTTAAACATCTCATCCATTATCATATTCACACATCATCAATCCATTCCAATTCTCAAAGTATCAAGAGGTTTTTGTCCTATGTTCTATTTTGATATTGCTTGAATCAAACACAAACACATCACTTTTTAGAGTGTCTCTACATCTAGGATAAACTCATCCTAAGAGACATTTCTACGTAGGTTAAAACTAGTCTATGAGTGCATCCTCTCATTACTAGGTAGTTGAGTCTGTAATACATCTCAGATTTCTCTAAACCTTATCACATCAAACTTTGTCAATCAAACAAGCAATTCCAGAAAAGGACTTTGGTCACATCTACCTTTAGTGCTAGAGATCCATATGCAAAACACTCCACCAAACATAAATCTCTCATTTCATTAATAACTCATCATCATTTTCACCCAACTTCAACAAAAACTTATAAACAAAATGGCTCATACCAGATCCAGGTCTAGACAACAAGAAATTAAAGAGGAAGAGGAGGAAAATATCAATGAGTTCTAAGAAGCCCTTGGAGGAAACATAAATGATGACAACCCAAGTACTCCTACTCCTATGGCAATAGAAAGGGCACAACACAACCCTCTCTTTAATAGAATTTTTGACGAAATACTCAGGAGCAATGTTGATGCTCACTTTTTAAGACTTGCTCAAGAGGGGGCTAAACTACCCTCTAACTTTGATGTTGCACAACTAAGACACGCATCAGAATGCCAAAGTCATAATGAGGATGAAAGAGGTCGAGATCACATCATATACAACCTTCATCAAGGTAATCCCCCACCACCTCCTCCTCCAAATGAAATAGACATGTTGCGGCAACAAGTCGAGAATCTCGCCCAACAACTTCATAGTGGTGTAAAAACCAATCAATTTTCACTCAATGATATTTTTCCCTATCCCTTTGATAGGAATCTTCATATGCCACCTTTTCCACGAGGGTTTGAAACACCCAAGTTCGAAAAGTATAGAGGAAAAGGAGATCCTCATGATCATGTTAGAGAATTTCATTCAACTTGCCTCGAAGTGGCATACGAGGATACATACCTAATGCGACTTTTTCCCCAAAGCTTGGGAGGAACAACCACATCATGGTTTTCCCGATTACCTGGTGGCATTAGGACATTTGAAGAACTCATCCAGAAGTTCCTGGCACATTACTCACACAACATTGAACGTGATATCACAATGGCTGATCTAAGTAACACTAAACAAAAACCCGGTGAGCTATTTTCAGTCTTTCTGCAACGATGGCGTCAAATGTCTAGCGGACGTTCTCTTGAGTTACCTGAACAAGAACTAGTGGAAATATTTATTTCCAACTTAAATGACGAAATGGAATTTCACTTAGACTTAAAAGGCACAGACTCTTTCAATGACATGATCACCAAAGGCTTAAAATGTGAGCGGGCTCTCATCAAAAAAGGGCTTATCAAGATATATAATGAGCCAAAGGATGGCCCTCGCCCGCGCTTCAATAGTGACAAACCTAGCTTCTGGAACAAAAACAAAAACGTCGTCAACAACGGGGTTGTGGATGCAAGAACTATCAAAAGTGCACAACCTGTGGTTCTATTTGTAGGATAGAACCCCCTGCCCAAGAATAACACATTTGGTCCTCCAAATCAAGGCCACAACACATCTCAAGAGGAACCCAGACAATGTCAACAAAATTTTAAACCAAAACAAACATACACTCCCCTAGGGGAACCCATCGAAACAATGTTACACCAGTTGGTTTCTCAAAATCTGGTGACCTTACCCAAAACATCAAATTATGAACCTCAAGTCAAACCTTCATGGTGGAGGGATACTGAACATTGCGATTTCCATCAAGGGAAAGGGCACAAGACAAGAAATTGTCACATATTGAAAGATCTTATTCAGGATATTATTGACCGAGGTGAAATCGAAAATGAAGGACATGACCCAAAGACAACAAACAATGATCATCTCATGTTTAAAAATCCACTTCCATCACAAGATCAAAGGGGTCCTTCCACTTCAGGGAGACACACAGATACCACTGATTATATGCAAGCCGCATATAATTACACTGTGAATCACCTATATGATGCCAGTGAACAAATTGCAACTATTACCATCAAAAATCCCAGCTCCACTTGCAATGTTGTTACACGTCGCAGTAAGATTACCATAAAAGAAGCTCCACAAGGCACCCCATCTATCCCAAAGCAGTATAACCTTGTGGAACAGTTAGACAAAACACCCGCATTGATATCTATCTTAGAATTATTACGCCTATCTCCATCCCATAAAACAATCTTGGATCAAGCTCTCCAAGAGGCGTCAGTCCCTACAAACCTAAATACAGATCAGTTCCAAGCTATGGTTGGAAATCTAAGGTCAAAACCTTGTCTCACTTTCTCTGAAAGTGACAACTCATCCTTCCAGCAACCTCATAATGCCTCACTCCACATTGAAGGGTTTATCAACCAACATTGGATCAAGCGAGTCTTGATCGACAATGGAGCATGTTTGAATATCTGTACACTACAATTGGTCACAACATTGGGATATGCAATTGAATCAGTGGATCCCCGCAAGAAGATCATAATCAAAGCCTATGATGATGTAGAGCGTTCATCCAAAGGAGCAGTGGTGCTACCAATCCGAGTGGGCCCTGTGGTGAAACACATCATCTATCAAGTTCTGGACCTTCCTCTACCATACAATTTATTATTAGGAAAACCTTGGATACACGCCATGCAAGCCGTTCCATCCACCTACCATCAGTGTATCAAGTTCTCGCATAATCATGCATAAATCATAATCCTGGGAGATGCAAATCCCTTTGCATATTGTCATAATATAAATCATCAACCAGAGATTACCGTTCCCAAAAATAGAGAAGCCATCTCATCCACATCATACATAAGTCCAGCCTCTCTTTCCAGTTCAAACACTACTATACCCAAGCAAGAAAAGCTCAAGATGAAGATAGCAGAGGAAGGTCCTGGGGAGTACAATTTGAGCCAACTATTTTATGTTGGACAAATGCCTACTTCTCCTAGAACTCATGGTAAACCTCAACGGTTACTTCAAACGCCACTGGTCAAGCCAGCATGTGCTTTAACATCTTTCATTCTTGGAAAAAGTCAAGAGGAAGAGACGAGAGATGAAGACTTAGCAGAATGGATCTATAAAGATCCTATCACCACAAAAAAACCACAAGCTAAGCTTCCCACATATCAATATGGCAAAGGCCTTCTCATTATGCAAAGAATGGGTTATGATGGTCAAAGTGATTTGGGACCTTGCAAGCAAGGAAGACATGAACCAATACAACCATAATTAAAGCCCAAAGATAACACTGGCCTAGGCTTTCAAAAGGAGATTCTTCCTAAGCTCAGATTCAAAGGAAAACCCAGCAAACCACTATATCATCCTATTACAAAAAGGTCACCTTTGATTATAAAAGCAAAATCAAACACCATATCAACTGTCCCATCGAGGCTAAGAATCCCAGCAAAACCATCCGCAACACCAATCATCCCACCAATTAAACCGGCAACCTCATCAGTAATAGCAACTGCACCAATAACACCACTGGCACTAACAAAACCCCCAGTAGTATCGACGACACTGGCAATTCCAGCAAAAGAAACAGAGTCAACACTACTGATACTCCCCGTATCAGATTCACTGATCCCCATAATCCTTCCTGCAACACCAATCCTTTCATCTACAAAGGTACATCAACCGATCACACCGGTAGTGTTTAACTCAAAAGACATCCCAGTATGGTATAGTAATCAGATACTGGAAAGCGATTCAGAGACTGACTCACATGAATGAGAATTTGATTCCATCCAGCTTAATACTTCAGATGAGGAAGACACATCACTACCTCCACCCCGTAAAGACATCCCTGTTTACGGAGAAGCACAGATAAAGACCTCTTGGGTTCGTGAACTGGAAACATCTTACATAGACCCTACGTCACATCCTATGCCTGATTCTGACAGGGAGAGTACCATCAATGACCTTCACCACAACGTCTTAACCCTCACTGACACATCTAACGAACTTAACCTAATTGATGAAGTCATGCCCATTATCCATCCTGAACTCATCGAATGGAACCAACCTAATCCCCCATGTCTTGACCATTTCCAAAACGATGAGGCAATCATTGACTTTTTGGAACTGCGAGATAACATACCAAGTGGGTATCACAAAGCTGGATTCGCCATAGAACTTAATAGCGCAACATACTTTGGGGCGGATGCCAAACCTTTCAGCTGCAAAAATATAACAATAAAACATGGATCCTCCAATGAAAACCACACTGTGGCACTATTTGATCCCACAAAAGTAAAAAGAAAGAGCGTATCCAATGGTGAAAACCAATCTGAGGCGCCAGAGGATGAAAGGTTTGACATTCTCCCCTCTAGTACACAACAGGAACGATCAATAATTCTCATTGAGGAAACAAAAGAATACAACGTGGGGACTCCTGAAACTCCTCACCACATACATCTGGCATCTCTTTTAACTCTAGAGGAACAACCTAAGTTTGTCGAATTCTTCCAGAGGCATTAGATCAACTTTGCATGGTCATATGCAGACATGCCTAGTCTTGATCCGGATTTAGTCATGCATCACCTCATCGTCGCAGAAGGAACCAAACCTTTCAAGAAGAAGCTTCGCAAGATGCATCCTCAGATTGCAGTACCAGTCAAAGTAGAAGTTAAGAAACTCCTAGATGTTGGTTTTATTAGACCAATTGATTATGCAAATTGGCTATCCAATATTGTGCTTGTCGGAAAACCAAATGGGGACATCCGTATCTATACTGACTTCAGAGATCTGAACAAGGCATGTCCTAAAGATGACTTCCCTCTACCAAACATCAACATAATAGTGGACCTAACAGCAGGACATGCCATGCTTTCACTCATGGATGGTTTTTCAGGGTACAATCAAATAAAGATCTCACCAGAGGATCAACATAAGACGGAATCACATGTCCATGGGGAACATGCTGCTGGAATGTAATGCCTTTTGGTTTAAAGAATGCAAGAGCGACCTATCAAAGAGAAATGACCACCATATTTCATGACATGATGCATAATATAATGGAAGATTATGTTGATGACTTACTGGCAAAATCACTAACAAGAGAAGGTCATCTAGAAATATTAGAGAAGAAATTTGACAGACTGGAACAATATCATGTTCGACTCAACCCAAAGAAATGTGTCTTTGGAGTAACCTCAGGGAAGCTTCTAGGATACATTGTCTCAAGGTATTGAGGTCGATCCTGCAAAGGTCAAAGCAATCATGGACATGCCATCTCCAAATAATATCAGTCAACTAAGGACATTACAAGGGCAGCTCCAATCCATCCGAAGATTCATTGCACAACTGGCAGATAAGTGTCACCCCTTTACACACTTATTACATAAGAACATCCGCTTTCAATGGGATACCAGATGCCAGCAAGCATTTCAGATGCTTAAGGACTATCTCATGAATACACCATTGTTGATTCCACCAGATCCAAGTAGGCCTTTATTACTCTATATCTCAGCAACAAATACAACATTGGGTGGACTACTGGCACAATATAATGCAGAAGGGAAAGAGTGTGTTGTTTACTACATCTCTCATACACTAGTTGGCTATGAACTCAATTACACACCTATTGAGCGAGCTTGCCTAGCAGTAATCTTGGAAGCTACTAAACTAAGGCACTATCTGTTGACACATAAAGTACAACTAATTGCAAAGATTGATCCACTCAAATACTTACTCAACAAAGCAGCATTGACAGGCCATTTGGCCAAATGGGTGATGATTCTAAGTGAATTTGACATTGAGTATGTGGACCGTAAGGATATCAACGGTCAAGTAATTGTAGATCAACTAGATGATAGACCTCTTATAGGCGATCATCCTCTCATTTCCAATTTTCCAGATGAAGAGATATTCATGATCACAACAACACAACCATGGAAACTATACTTTGATGGTTCATACACTAGGCATGGCTTGGGGGCAGACATTCTGTTCATCACACCTGAAGGTGACAACATCCCAAAATCTTACAGGCTCACATTTCCATGCACGAACAACATAGATGGATATGAGGCCTTGATCACAAGACTCAGGCTGGCCATACAATGGAAGTTACAAGAACTACAAGTATATGGTGACTCCCAACTGGTCATTCGACAAGCAACAGATGAATATCAGACAAAGGATGACAAAATCATGCCATACAAACAAATGGTGGACAAATTAAAAATATCATTCACTACTATCACCTTTGAACAGATACCCAGAGATCAGAATCAAGTTGCTGATGCTATGGCTACCATTGCATCTCTCCTAGATCTTCCACAAAATTCAACATGCTACGAGTTCTTGGTCGAATAGCTTTGGATTCCCACTTATGATATCCCCGAATCCGAGATGATATGTCGCCTTGTCGGTTCTGAATCCCCATGGTATGGTGAGTTCTACACCTACCTCCATGATCACACCCTTCCTCCTAACCAATCGAATAACCAATGTAAAACCTTCATTCACCAAACCGCTCGATATATCATTATTGCTGAAACCCTATACCGATGCAGTCTTGATGGTACTCTCCTTCGATGTCTGGAACAAGATGAGATAACAAAGGCCTTGGAAGAAGTACATGAAGGAATTTGTGGAACTCATGCAAGCAGTCCTTCACTAGCCAAGAAACTCATGCGCACTAGATACTATTGGTCATCCATGGAAAAAGACTCCTACTATTTTGTCATAAAATGTAAGAAATGCCAAGTTCATGGAGACCTGATACATGCGCCAGCACAAGAATTACAACCAATCACAACACCATGGCCCTTTTTCCAATGGGGACTTGACTTTGTGGGTAAAATCCATCCATCTTCATCCAATGGCCACATGTTCATCATCACCACCACCGAATACTTCATCAAGTGGATTGAAGTTGTTCCACTTACCCAAGTCACCAGCAAGCAGATCGCCTCATTCATCCTTAATTACATCATCTGCCGGTATGGTGTACCCATGTCCATCATCATAGACAACAATCTTCCTTTCAAAAATCAGGATGTCCGTGAGCTTTGTGAGAAGTTTCACATCCAACACCGTTTTCCACTCCCTATTACCCACAAGGAAATGGTTAGGCTGAAGCATCAAACAAAAACATATTAAGAATCCTCAAGAAAACAGTCAGTGATGCCGGCTATGATTGGGATGTTCAATTGAATCCAACACTATGGGCATATCAAACTAGCATTCGAACTCCTACAGGCGCAACTTCCTACTCAATGGTCTACGGTGTTGAAGTTATCTTACCTATTGAGGTTGAGATACCATCTCTACGGGTTTCCTTACATAATCTTATAGATGATGAAGCATATAAAGTATCACATCTTCAAGACTTAGAGCTACTTGATGAGAAATGACAAGCTGCATACAATCACCTCAAGGCCTATCAACAACGTATGAGCAGAAGCTATAATCATCGAGTTAGACCTCGCATATTCGAGGTAGGTGATCTTGTTCTTCGAGAGAATCCTAGTAACCAACCAAACCGAGAACATCAGGGGAAGTTTGAATCAAACTGGCTGGGTCCATATGTTATCACTGTTGTATTTGGGTCTAGGGCATATCAGTTGGCTACTTCAGAAGGAGAACCGCTAGCAGATCCAATCAACAACATGCACCTCAAAAGGTTTTATACATAAGCTGCACAGAGCATCAGGCTCCCCTACATATCGGCAAAACACCAAAAACATTTAGATAAATGTCTTGAAGAAAATGCAAAAAAAAAATCAAAAGAGTAAAGAAAAATCATGCATCCAAATGGTGAACAACCACTCCGGTGGCACCTTGGGTAAGTAATATGGTGAAAACCTGGCAAACAGGCGCCACTTGTAAAGGCTATGGTTCCATTGTCTTTCAGACTTGTTGCGATCACATTCATTTCATCCATTCATCCATCCGTCCAAACCATGGCTTGTTATTGATCTGCAATCCAGGATAGTACTTCACGCATCTTGCATCCCGCTTTTTCATAGTCATGTCTAAACTGGGGGCAATGCCCTTAATCTAGTTGATGGTAGTGGATTCTACATTATTCTGTGATTCATTGAGTTCTTCATTCAAAACTCATTGAGTTCTTCATTCAAAACTATCTCACAAAATCCAAAAACATTGGAAACTGTCTCACAAAATCCAAAAACATTGGAAAAACAATCATCAAAATACCAAAAACATTGGAAATTGTCTCACAAAATCCAAAAACATTTCAAAAACATCAAAATCAATCAAAAACATGGCAACGCATTGTACATACACATTCAAGTAGATACCAAACAAATATTGTGAAATACTCAAACGATGACCACTTATCACATCAACCCAACAATCAACAATCGACACACCAACTATCTTAACAAGGATGTATCCTTCCTTACCAAAACAAAGACAAAATGACATTTTCTTTGACAAGAAAATTTTGTTTAAGCTATCAAATACTTGGCTGATTTGTAGGTGATGCCCTCCTAAATGGCACAAGGTTTAGTCTAAGATCAAAGAACACAAAAACATACAAAACGTTAGAGTTAATCAATCAAAAACTAAACACATGAAGACATTCCAAAGGAGACACTAAAAAACATGCTAATGAATCTAACTAAAGAAGTAAGACAATGAGATATCTCCAACTATCTCTTAACACGATATTAGCTCCTTTCTCCCTTGTTCCTCTCCTCTCCAAGTTCCAAAATAGTGTAGCTCTCAGCAGCTTTTTGCACTATGGATGCTTATGGAGGATTGAGATTGTAGAATAGCTCCAAACATGAAATGAAAAGCTAATAGTAATGCTAAAATGATGTATTTTAACCAAAAAGACAAGATTTAGTTATGCTATGCTAAATGCTCTCTAAAATGGCTATAGTCTAAATGCTTACAAGTTTTCAGGATCTGGATTATGAAGGAATGGGCTCTATTTATAGGAAAAATGGAGCAATGGATGGCCAAGATTGAAAGGTTTAATCAAGGGTCAAGCTTGAAAGTTGGGGATCCATGTGCACAATTTGCACCAATGACATGGTAACAAGTGTCAACATAGGGTTGGGTTGAAAGAAGAGGTTGGAGGCATTAAAGGCCTGAGAAGACCTCATGGTTATCTAAAGGCTAAGGGTCAAGTTTAAATTAGGATTACCCACTGGATTAGGAGTTAATGCAAGGATAAACCTTTGTGCAAATGATTAAGAGATAATCATGGTCAAAGCATTAAAGGCTTGATGAGACCCTTGGGTTGGGTAGAGGTTGAGTCAAAACAAATGTTTTAACCATGTGGGAGGGTTGAATTAACCATTAATGGTTATTGGAGACTTTGGGGATTAAGTGGTTGAAAGTTGGAAGCCTTTAATGGTTATCAAAGACTTTGAGGATTTTGGTGGTTGAAGGTTGGAAGCTTTCAAAGGTTATCCAAGACTTTTAGACTTTGAGAAGTGACTCCATTTTGCTTAGGAATGTGACAATATTTAGGAGATGGATTAGGCTAATTAGGAAGAGGTTAGAAGAATCTAGAAGGGGATTAGATTTTGCAAGTGGATTTGGTGGGTGAGGGAAAATAGGATTTTATTAAAATAAAAATTCATTTATTTCAATAAATGTGTGCAAGTTGCATTTGTAGGAAAATGCAAGTGGGGTGGGGATAATGATTTAAATAAATGTTTTATTTAATTTATTTAAAAGAGGAATAGGGGGATTTAATTAAATAAATAGATTTTATTTAATTAATTGATGAAATTTGATTTAATGAATTAATTAAAATAAATTGAATAATTTATTTAATTAATAGAAGAATGTTTGGGGATAAATTAATTAAATATTAATTTAATTAATTGATGGCTAGTGGATTTTTAATCAAATAAATACGAAATATTCATTTAATTAAAATGGACAGATTTATGTGACTACATTTGCCCCTCTTTGAGACGGTGCAGTTTATCGCATCGTTTCAAAGAAAGAAAAACTAGTGTGAAGAAATGCCCCATAAAATGTAAATTTAATGGGTGGTATGCCCCCTCGAGAGATGGGCCAAAAAATTTCAAAAAAAAATTAAAAAAAAAAAATCGGGCGATCTCTCGAAAAAGAATGAAAATTGGCAGGGTGATAGAAGAGAAGAAGTTAGGTATACTGGTGAAAAATAGAAGAAATCGGGGGAAACTGGGAGAAATGGGAGGCTCGGGAAGTTCACGGGGACTACGACGATGACCAGGGCGAAGTTACGGTGATAGCGGGGGGTATAAATGGGGTGAAAGGGGTGAAAATAAGATCATTTGTGACCACGACCAGTTGAAAACTAGAGCTCTGACAGTGACATTTGGAGGAGCAAGGAGGAGCTATGATGCCGTTTTCGATCACTGAGCACCGATTTGAGCGAGTGCGACGATTCCAGCGCCCAGCCGACTATGGACCAGCGGTACGCAAATTCGAAAACTTTCTTGTCATGCATTTTTAATATGTTTTTAGCTGAGTCCAAGTCAAGTCGGAGCAAGAGCGCTGGAACTAGGTTTTTAGCGCTTTTGCTCCATGAATTAGCGCTATTGTGCCGCAATAGCGCTTTTGTAAGCTAGTTTGAGCGCTTTTGCTATTAATTAGGGCTTTTGTAGGCAAGTTTTAGCGCTTTTGACAAATTAGCGCTATAGTAGGGTTAATTGAGCGCTATTGATGTGTAATAGCGCTATTGTATGGCAGTTTTAGCACTTTTGGTTTTGTAGCGCTATTGTAGAGCTGTTTGAGCGCTATTGTGGGTTGTTGTAGCGCTTTTGTTCAGAACTAGCGCTATGGTAGATAAAATAGCGCTTTTGCCTTAGGATAACGTGATGCCCCAGTTTTGGACAAAATAAACCTCCTGATGCCTAACGATTGATGGATGACGAGGTGAAGTGGGAGTTGTTTTTGTAGTCACACAAATCTGTCCATTTTAATTAAATGAATATTTCGTATTTATTTGATTAAAAATCCACTAGCCATCAATTAATTAAATTAATATTTAATTAATTTATCCCCAAACATTCTTCTATTAATTAAATAAATTATTCAATTTATTTTAATTAATTCATTAAATCCAATTCAAATCAATTAAATAAATAAATCTATTTATTTAATTAAATCCCCCTATTCCTCTTTTAAATAAATTAAATAAAACATTTATTTAAATCATTATCCCCCCCCCACTTGCATTTTCCTACAAATGCAACTTGCACACATTTATTGAAATAAATGAATTTTTATTTTAATAAAATCCTATTTTCCCTCACCCACCAAATCCACTTGCAAAATCTAATCCCCTTCTAGATTCTTCTAAACCCCTTCCTAATTAACTTAATCCATTCCCTAATTATTGTCACATTCCTAAGCAAAATGGAGTCACTTCTCAAAGACTCCAAAGTCTTTGAAAAGCATTTAATGCTTTGTGTGTTCAACAAATTAACCTCCAAAGTCTTCCAAGACCACTAATGGCTCTTACATGACCATTTATGGCTCTTACATAACCATTTATGGTTATTTCAATCTTGTCTCCCCAAGCATTTATTGTTTTGACCATATTCATCCATTTCACATTTGCACAAGAGTTTATCCATTTGATAAAAGCTTTATTCTTTGAATAAAGAGTTTATTCATTCAACCAACCTTGACTCAAAATCCCAAGGTCATATCAGGCATTTAATGCTTATTCCCTCTCCTCTCAACCTATCTCACATTGACACTTGTCACCCTGGGATTGGGTTGAAAGCCCTCACATGGATTTGAAATCATTCAATCCTGACCCTTGTTGAGATTACTCAATCTCAACCATCCATTGCTCCATTTTTCCTATAAATAGAGCTCATTCCTTCATAATCCAGATCCTGAAAACTTGTAAGCATTTAGACTATAGCCATTTTAGAGAGCATTTAGCAATAACATAACTAAATCTTGTCTTTTTAGTTAAAATATATCATTTTAGCATAAATAGCTTTTTCATTTCATGTTTGGAGCTATTCTATGAATCTCAATCCTCCATAAGCATCCATAGTGCAAAAAGCTGCTGAGAGCTACACTATTTTGGAACTTGGAGAGGAGAGGAACAAGGGAGAAGGAACTAATATCATGCTGAGAGATAGTTGGAGATATCTCATTGTCTTACTTCTTTAGTTAGATTCATTAGCATGTGTTTTTAGTGTCTCCTTTGGAATGCCTTCATGTTTTGGTTTTTGATTGATTAACTCTAACATCTTGTGTGTTTTGTGTTGTTTGATCTTAAGCTAATCTTGTGCCATTTAGGAGGGCATCATTTGGTGAACCTGACGTGAATCGAACACGCAACCTTCTGATGGTTGTTTTTGAAAATTAACATTTTTGCTTGTTGAAACTGCCACACAGGTCGCGCTTCGGCGCTATTGAACACGTTCTAGCGCTATTGCAAAATTTTCTTTTAGCGCTATTGTCCATATAATAGCGCTAATGAAAAAGTTTTAGCGCTACTGATTCCATTCTGGCGCCTTTGTCACAGATCTAGCGCTATTGCAACTATTTTAGCGCTTTTGACTTTCCGGATTTTTCTATTATTTCAGCGCTACTGTGTAAAATAGCGCTTCTGCGACCGCAGACTAGCGCTATTGTATTAATTAGCGCTTTTGTAAAAAAAAAAAGCAGAATAGCGCTATTGAGACAGAGTGTTGTCCAATTCGCTTTGTAACCCAAAATCAGCATTTAGGCTTGTGTAAGCCCACACTAACGCTTTGACTATTGACCAGGTGCAGGTTCTAATCTTTTTGTGTGCAGGGAAAGGAGTTAGTAGATGCTCTAAAAAAAAAAATCTTTCTTTTTTACTTTCTTTAAAAAGTTGGCTAAAAAGAATTCATTTTTCCTTTATTGCATAAAGTTAAAATAAACCTCACATCTCATTTTGGAGTGCATAAAATGAACCTCAAATTTGTTTTTGGTGCTTAAAACAAAATTCATCTTTCTTTATTTGCAAGGTAAAAAGAACAACAAAATTCAAACATTTGTTTTCTTGCAAGTTAGGAAACACACTTTACTTGGTGCTTAAAACCAAACAATTCCATTTTCTTGCATCAATTGGGACTTAAAAATCACAATCCACACTTCAAATTTTTGGTGCAGTAAAAAGAACAATCCACTTGTCTTCATTTTGGCAAAAACAAATTTTCCTTCATGCAATCGTGTTTTTCATTAAGTTGACCAGGACTTTCAACTTCTAGATTACAAAACATATTGCTTTGAAGTTAAAAAGAACACCATGGCTGTTGGAGCAACATCTCCAAATAGTTAGATCACATTTGCAAATGCTGGATTAAAAGGAACAAGTGTTTTACGTGTTTGGCACGCTTGTGCACAAAAGTCAGTCGAGTGGTCCTACTTCTAACACACACTATCCTCTCCCTTGGCTCTCGTGGTCCTAGGTGCAAGAGAAAAGTGTTAGTAACACTCAAAAATTTATCTTTTTAAGAGAGGCCTGCCAAGGGATCGATACTCTTGGGAACGACCTCGAGCGGTAAATCCTTCGAGCCGCTATAGAAATCAGGTGAGAGCGAAAGCTGTAGCCTTGGGTATAGCTGTTCCTACAGTGTAACTGGCCGAAAGGACAAATGGGCCCCACCACCAATTACAGGGCTCTTAAGTGAGTCACTGCAGAATGAACTTATGTCCAAAGCCATCGAACATGACTAAACACTTTTAAGTAGTAGCCCACCTGTTCTATTGATTGAGAATATTTGAGGTATAATTTAGTGCAAGAGCATAGATGGTTTTGCTCCCAAGATACTCACCATACATATTTCCTTGAGTAGAAACATAGCTTTTTGAAAAGTCACTTGTGGCTTGATAAAAGTGGTGACTCCCCCATCATAGGGATCATCTATTTGTTATGCTCGCGCAAGACTTAGTATATCACATCCTTACCTGCCACGGCGGGATTCATAAGGTATGTAGTACCAAAGTCGAAGAAATATCAAGATGTGGGCTAAATTTATCACAACTGGCCATTTGACCATAGGGATAAAGAGTGTTTGAAGTGTGTTCGTTTTACAGACCTAGAGCAAATTGAGCCGACTTCAGGGTTTGGAAATACACCTTAAAATAAATGTAAAGGAAGGGTCAGAAACAAGTCCAAGGATTGGGTTGATCTAGACCCATACTCATTTGTGCCTTTGAGGCTACAATCTTGTGTTTGTGTGCTTGCTTTGTTTTCTTGTCAAAGAAAAATCAGAAAATCAACCCCAAAAACAAAGTATTCATCCAACATCTGTCAGCACAACCAAAAACATCAAAAATAAGGTACAAACAAACAAAGAATCACATTTTATGACCATTCTTCACGTCTTGCAAAAGAAGAAGTGTCATCAGAATATCACCTTGAAAAGGAGACCATTAAGCTCAAAGGCTTTAATCAAAAGGAGGAAATTCTTCTATATCAATAGACAAATCTTTGTCTCACATAGAGTCTTTCTACATCGCATGCATCTATACCTTCAAGGTAAAACAAATGAGTTTGATTCAGAATTATTGAACCGCAGAGCTTTTATGCAATATAGAGCTCTGAGTTATCACAAAAATCAAGGAGGAAAGATTAATCCCAATTTCTTCCCAAACATCTGTATCACCTACAACACAGCTCGAGAAGTGCCACCAACCCCTGAAAGGGAAGAAGAAGAGTTTGTCCCATTTGTGACACAAAGTTTTTATTAAAGTTGAAAACAAAACATCCATCATCTCACTCATACATCATCACTTCATCATCAATCCGTCCCAACTCTCAAAACATTAAGAGGTTCTTGTCCCAAGTTCTCTTTTAGATATTGCTTGAAATCAAAACACATCACATCACTTTTTAGATTGTTTCTACATCTAGGATAAGCTCATCCTAAGAGACACATCTACGCAGGTTAAAACTAGTTCATGAGTGAATCCTCTCATTGCTAGGTAGTCAAAAATCTGTAACACATCTCAGATTTCTCTACACCTTATTACATCCAAAATCTATCTAAACAAGCAAGCAATTCAAAGAAGGAATTTCAGTTACATCTACCTTAAGGTGCTAGAGATCTACATACCATACAAATCCACTAATCATCAATCTTCCATCACCAACTCATCATCATCTTCAATCAACTTCAAAAACCAAACTTGCAAAACAAGATGGCTCAAACCAGATCACGATCAAGGCAACGAGAAATAGAAATTGAGGAAGAAGAGGACAACCTCAATGAATTTCAAGAAGCACTTGGAGGAAATGCAAATGATGAAAACCCAAGTACTCCCACTCCTTCAACAATCGAAAGAGTTCAGCATAACCCTCATTTTAACAGATTGTTTGATGAAATACTCAGGAGCAATGCAGATGCTCACTTCTTAAAACTCGCTCAAGAAGGAGCCAAACTCCCCTCTGATTTTGATCTTGCCCAATTAAGACAAGCATCAGAAAGACAAAGTCGCAATGAGGAGGAAAGGGGTAGAAATCAAATCAGATATAACATTCCTCGAGGTAATCCACCACCTCCTCCTCCAGATGAAATGGAGATGTTGCGGCAACAAGTCGAGAATCTCGCCCAACAACTTCATAGTGGTGTTAAGACCTATCAATTTTCACTTAACGACATCTGTCCCTATCCTTTTGATAGGAATCTTTATATGCCACCCTTTCCACGTGGGTTCGAAACACCAAAATTCGAAAAATATAGAGGAAAGGGAGATCCCCGCGATCATGTCCGAGAATTTCATTCCGCTTGTCTCGAAGTCGCATATGAAGACACATACTTAATGCGCCTTTTTCCCCAAAGCTTGGGAGGAACAACCACATCATGGTTTTCCCGACTACCAGGTGGCATAAGAACATTTGAGGAACTCATCCAGAAGTTCCTATCTCATTACTCTTATAATATTGAACGCGACATCACCATGGCTGATCTATGCAACACCAAACAAAAACCAGGTGAACTATTCTCAGTATTCCTGCAACGATGGCGCCAAATGTCTAGCAGACGTTCTCTTCAGTTACCTGAACGAGAACTAGTGAAAATTTTTATTTCTAACTTAAACGAAGAAATGGAATTTCACCTGGATGTCAAAGATACAGATTCTTTTAACGATATGATCACCAAGGGTATAAAATGTGAAAGGGCACTCATCAAAAAAGGACTCATCAAAATCTTTAATGAACCCAAAGATGGTCCTCGCCCGCGCTTCAATAGCGATAAACCAAACTTCTGGAACAAGAATAAGAATATCGTCAACGATGGAGTTGTGGATGCTCGAACTGTCCAAAATGCACAACCTGTGGTTCGATTTGCAGGACAAAATCCTCCACCTCAAAATAACACAAATGTTCCTCTTAATCAAGGTCGCATCACATCTCATGATGAACCAAGACCTCGTCCACAAAAACAAAAACGCACATACACTCCCTTAGGGGAACCCATTGAAATAGTGATGCGACAACTCATTTCTCAGAATTTGATCACTTTACCTAAGTTATCAAATTATGAGCCTCAAGTCAAACCGGCGTGGTGGAGAGATACTGAGCATTGTGAGTTCCATCAAGGAAGAGGACACAAGACAAGTAATTGTCACCGATTGAAAGATCTCATTCAGGATCTTATTGACCGAGGAGAAATTGAAATTGAAGGGCATGACCCAAAAACAACCAATAATGATCATCAGATGTTCAAAAATCCACTTCCATCGCAAGATCAAAGGGGTCCTTCCACGTCCAGACGAGGTCCTGATACCACTGATTATACGCAAGCTACGTATAATTACACTGTCAATCACCTGTATGATGCCAGTGAACAAATTGCAACTATCACCTTCAAAAATCCCACCTCAAATTGCAATGTTGTTACACGTCGTGGCAAGGTCACCATCAAGGCAGCTCCACAAGGCACCACCTCCATCCCAAAGCAGTACAATCTTGTGGAACAATTAGACAAAACGCCTGCACTTATATCCATTTTAGAGCTATTACGCCTGTCACCATCTCATAAAACTATCTTGGATCAAGCACTCCAAGAGGCGTCAGTCCCTGCAAACTTAAATACGGACCAGTTTCAAGCCATGGTTGGAAATCTGAAGTCATCACCTTGTCTCACTTTTTCCGAAAGTGACAACTCTTCGTTCCAACAACCTCATAACGCCTCACTTCACATCGAAGGCTTTGTCAACCAACACAGGATCAAGCGAGTCTTGATCGATAATGGAGCAGGCCTAAACATTTGTACACTACAGTTGGTCAAAGCGTTGGGATATGCAATAGAATCAGTGGATCCTCGCAAGAAGATCACCATCAAGGCCTATGATGATGCAGAGTGTTCATCCAAAGGAGCTGTGGTCCTACCAATCCGAGTGGGCCCTGTGGTAAAGCACATCATTTGTCAGGTTCTGGACCTTCCTCTGCCATATAATCTATTATTAGGGAGACCTTGGATACATGCCATGCAAGCTGTTCCATCTACCTACCATCAATGTATCAAGTTCCCACATAACGGTACAGAGATCACAATCCTGGGCGATGCAAATCCCTTTGCATTTTGCCATAATATCAGCCATCAACCAGAGATTACTGTTCCTAATAATAGGGAAGCCATTTCCTCCACATCATATGTAAATCCCGCCTCTCTTGCCAGTTCAAACACTCCTATACCCAAGCAAGAAAAGCTTAAGATGAAAGTCGCAGAGGAAGGTCCCGGGGAATATAACTTAAGTCAGCTCTTTTGTGTGGGACAAATGCCCACTTCTCCTAGAACACATGGTAAACCACAGCAGTTACTCCAGCAACCACTAATCACACCAGCATGTGCCTTGACGCCTTTCATCCTTGGAAAGAGTCAAGAGGAAGAGACACAAGATGAGGACCTAGCTGACTGGATCTATAAAGATCCCATCACCACTGACAAACTGCAAGTTACACTTCCTACGGAACAATATGGCAAAGGCCTCCTCATTATGCAAAGAATGGGATATGATGGTCAGAGTGCTTTGGGATCCTGCAAACAAGGACGACATGAACCGCTGCTGCCAGAGTTCAAACCCAAAGGTAATACAGGCCTAGGTTTTGAAAAAGAGATCCTTCCTAAACTCAGATTCAAAGGAAAACCTAGCAAACCATATTGCCCACCTACTGCAAAGAGGACACCTTTCATACTCAAAGCACCATCAAACACTATCCCCACTGCCCCATCGAGGCTCACAACCCCACCGCAACCATCACCAGTGCCAAACATACCACCAATCGCACCAGTAATCCCATCAATAACACCAATAGTAGCAGCAACTACATTGGAACCCGCAGTAACATCTATGGCACCAGCCGTTCCAACAGCAGCCACTAAATCAACACTGTCGATACTTCCAGTGACAAATCCTTTAAATCCCATCACGGTTCCTGCAGCACCGATCACTACAAAGATACATAAACCAATCACACCTGCCGTGTTTAACTCTAAAGACATCCCAGTATGGTATAGCAATCGAATGCTGGAAAGTGATTCAAAGACCGACTCACATGAGTGGGAATTCGATTCAGTGCAACTTAATACTTCAGATGAGGAAGACACATCACCACCTCCGCCACGCAAAGACATTCCTGTTTACGGAGAAGCACAGATAAAGACCACTTGGGTACCTGAGCTGGAAACATCTTCCCCAGACCCTACGTCTCATCCTACGCCTGATTCTGACAGGGAAAGTACCATCAACTACCTTCACCACACTGTCTTAACCCTCACTGATACATCTCCCGCACTTAACCTAATCGATGACGTAATGCCCCTTATCCACCCTGAACTTATCGAATGGAACCAACCAAATCCCCCATGTCTTGACCTCTTCCAAAACGATGAGGCTATCATTGACTTTTTGGAATTAAGGGATAATCTACCAAGCGGGGATCACAAAGCTGGATTCGCCATTCAACTTAATAGCGCAGCATACTTCGGGGCAGATGCCAAACCCTTCAGCTGCAAAAATATAACAATAAAACATGGATCTTCCAGTGAAAACCACACTGTGGCACTGTTTGATCCGACAAAAGTAAAAAGAAAGAGCGTATCCAATGGTGAAAACCTCTCTGAGGCGCCTGAGGATGAAGGGTTTGACATTCTCCCTGCTAGTACACAACAGGAACGATCGACAATTCTCATTGAGGAGACTAAAGAATACAATGTGGGGACTCCTGAAAACCCTCATATCATACATCTGGCATCTCTTCTCACTCCAGAGGAACAGCCTCAATTTATAGAGTTCTTCCAGAAGCATCAGATCAACTTTGCATGGTCATATGCAGACATGCCTGGGCTTGATCCTGATTTAGTCATGCATCATCTCACAGTAGCAAAAGGAGCCAAACCTGTCAAGCAGAAGCTTCGTAAGATGCATCCTCAGATTGCTGTGCTCGTCAAAACAGAACTCAAGAAACTCCTGGATGTTGGTTTCATTAGACCAATTGATTATGCAGAATGGATCTCCAACATTGTACCAGTTGGCAAACCAAAAGGGGGCATCCGCATTTGTACAGACTTCAGAGATCTAAATAAGGCATGTCCTAAGGATGACTTCCCTCTACCAAATATCGACATCATAGTAGATTTGACAGCAGGACATGCCATGCTTTCACTCATGGATGGCTTTTCAGGATACAATCAAATAAAGATCGCACCAGAGGACCAACATAAGACAACCTTCACATGTCCATGGGGCACATACTGCTGGAATGTAATGCCTTTTGGTCTAAAGAATGCAGGAGCGACCTATCAAAGAGCAATGAACACCATCTTCCATGACATGATGCATACTATGATGGAAGATTATGTGGATGATTTATTAGCAAAATCACTCACAACAGAAGGACATCTCCATATCTTAGATCAAATCTTTGATAGACTGGAACAATATCATGTTCGACTCAACCCAAAGAAATGTGTCTTTGGAGTGACCTTCGGGAAGCTTCTAGGATACATTGTCTCAAGCAAAGGTATTGAGGTCGACCCAGCAAAGGTTAAGGCAATAATGGACATGCCACCTCCACGGAATATTAGTCAGCTAAGGACACTACAAGGACGGCTTCAATCCATCCGCAGATTCATTGCACAATTAGCCGATAAGTGTCACCCATTCACACACCTGCTACACAAGAACATCCGCTTTCAGTGGGATGACAGATGCCAGCAAGCATTTCAGTCACTCAAAGACTATCTCATGAATCCACCATTGTTGATGCCACCAGATCCAAGTAGACCATTATTGCTCTATATCTCAGCAACAAGTACAGCATTGGGTGTACTACTAGCACAACATAATGCAGAAGGTAAAGAGTGTGCTGTATACTACATCTCTCGCACACTGGTTGGCTATGAACTCAATTACACACCTATTGAGCGAGCTTGCCTAGCAGTAATCTTAGCAGCCACTAAACTGCGACACTATCTATTAACACACAAGGTACAACTCATCGCAAAAATTGATCCACTCAAGTACTTACTCAGCAAAGCAGCATTGACAGGTCGTTTGGCCAAATGGGTAATGATTCTAAGTGAATTCGACATCGAGTATGTGGACCGTAAAGCTATCAAAGGGCAGGTCATTGCAGATCAGTTGGCCGATGCACCTCTCATAGGCGATCATCCTCTCATTTCCAATTTTCCAGACGAAGAGATATTCATGATCACAGAAGTACAACCATGGAAATTATACTTTGATGGTTCATACACTAGGCACGGCTCGGGGGCAGGCATTTTGTTTATCACACCTCAAGGTGATAGCATCCCGAAGTCTTACAGGCTCACATTTCCATGCACAAACAACATAGCAGAATATGAGGCTTTGATCACAGGACTCAGGCTAGCCATACAATGGAAATTAAAAGAACTTCAAGTATATGGCGACTCACAACTGGTCATTCGACAAGCAACTGATGAATATCAGACCAAAGATGATAAACTCATGCCATACAAGCAAATGGTGGACACTCTAAAGACATCATTTACTACTATCACTTTTGAGCAGATACCAAGAGATCAGAATCGAGCTGCTAACGCTATGGCTACCATCGCATCTCTCCTAGATCTTCCACAGAATTCAACACGCTACGAGTTCTTGGTAGAACAGCTTTGGATCCCCGCTTATGATATCCCCGAATCCGAAATGATATGTCGCCTTGTCGGTTCTGAATCCCCATGGTACGGTGAGTTCTACACCTATCTCCGCGATCACACCCTTCCTCCCAACCAATCAAATAACCAATGTAAAACCTTCATTCGCCAAACTGCTCGATATACCATTATTGCCGAAACCCTATACCGACGTAGTCTTGATGGTACTCTCCTTCGATGTCTGGAACCAGATGAGATAACAAAGGCTTTGGAAGAGGTACATGAAGGAATTTGCGGGACTCACTCAAGTGGTCCGTCACTCGCCAAGAAACTCATGCGAGCTGGATATTATTGGCCATCTATGGAAAAGGATTCCTACTACTTTGTCAGGAAATGCAAGAAATGTCAAGTTCACGGTGACCTGATACATGCACCAGCACAGGAACTGCAACCAATCACAACACCATGGCCTTTTTGTCAATGGGGCCTTGACCTTGTGGGTAAAATTCATCCATCTTCATCCAATGGCCATAAATTCATTATTACCGCCACCGAATATTTCACCAAGTGGATCGAAGCTGTTCCACTTACCCAAGTCACCGGCAAGCAGATCGCCTCATTCATCCTCAACTACATCATCTGCCGGTATGGTGTACCCATGTCCATTGTCACAGATAACGGTCTTCCTTTCAAAAATCAGGATGTCCGTGAGCTTTGTGAGAAATTTCATATCCAACACCGCTTTTCCACTCCCTATTACCCACAAGGCAATGGTCAGGCTGAAGCATCCAATAAAAACATACTGAGAATCCTAAAGAAGACAGTCAATGATGCCGGTCGTGATTGGCATGTTCAACTAAATCCAGCGCTATGGGCATATCGAACTAGCATTCGGACCCCTACAGGTGCAACTCCTTACTCATTGGTCTATGGTGCTGAAGCTATCCTACCTATTGAGGTTGAGATACCATCATTACGAGTTTCCTTGCATAATCTCATCGATGATGAAGCATACAGAGTATCTCGTCTTCAGGACTTAGAGTTACTAGATGAGAAGCGACAAGCTGCATACAATCACCTCAAAGCCTATCAGCAGCGCATGAGTAGAAGCTACAATCACCGAGTTAGATCTCGTACATTTGAGGTCGGTGATCTTGTTCTTCGAGAAAATCCTCGCAACCAACCAAACAGAGAACATCAAGGCAAGTTTGAATCAAACTGGCTGGGCCCATATGTTGTCACTGCTGTGTTCGGGTCCGGGGCATATCAGTTGGCTACATCAGACGGAGAACCGCTCGCAGATCCAATCAATAGCATGCACCTCAAAAGGTTTTATACCTAAGGTATACAGAGCATCAGGCTCCCCTGCATACCAGAAAATACCAAAAACATTCACAAAAACATCAAAAATACCAAAAACATTCAGAAAATGTCCTAAAGAAAATACAAAAACATTCAAAAAAAGTAAAGAAAAATCATGCATCCAAACAGTGAACAACCACTCCGGTGGCACCTTGGGTAAGTGCGATGGTGAAAACCTGGCAAATAGGCGCCACTCGTAAAGGCAATGGCTCCAGTATCTTTCAGGCTCGTTGCGATCACATTCATGCACACATACATCCATCCATCCCAACCATGGCTTGTTATTTGATCTGCAATTAAGAAAGTACTCCATGCGTCTAGCATCCCACCTTTTCATAGTCAGGTCTACAAACTGGGGGCAATACCCTTACCCTAGTGATGGAAGTGGATTCTACATTGTCTTATATATCATTACGCTCTTCATTCAGGCAATCATCGAAAAATATCAAAAACACATTCAAAAATGACTCTCAAAATATCAAAAACACATTCAAAAATGACTCTCAAAATACCAAAAACATTCAAAAATGACGCTCAACATACCAAAAACATTCAAAAATGACTCTCAAAATACCAAAAACATTCAAAAACTATTACACAAAATCCAAAAACATCGAAAAACCATCGAAAATCAAAACAAAAAACATGGCAACACCTTGTACATACCCATCCATGCAGATACCAAAACAAACATTGACAAACTACTCACAAATGACCACTCATCAATCAAATCAAAAACAATCGACATCAACAATCCAAACTGTCTTTAAAACAAGGATGCATCCTTCCTTACCAAAACAAAGACAAGATGACGTTTTCTTTGACAAGAAAATTCTGTTAAGCTATCAAATGCTTGGTTGATTCGTGAGTAATTCATTTGTTTATCTATATCGGGATCTTTCAGCATTGTTTTGTATCGTTTGCACATTAGTTCCGATGAAGTTCTGGGGCATGTACTAATGGTGTCTACGTAGGAAGTTCACTAAGCTACGTGATCTTATGCCAAATGCAGTCATAAATCACTACGGCTTGCTGACTACAGCGTATACCTCGACCATATGAGCATGAACCATTACCAAGGATCCTTATTCTTTATTCTTTATGTAAATATGCTGTTTGGTTGCAGGTACAATGCTCATCCTTTGGTTCCTCCTACCTCATCCAAACTGGATAAAGGTGTTATCTTTTAGTACGGTATGAACTTGTCTCAGGATATGATCAGCCTAAGATCAAGGAGGACGATCCAAGTCATGCACGAAAGGAGATAATCCTTGTCTGTTCCGCAAGCAATACTCAGGTCAACTTGATCCATTATATCAAGTTGCTTGTATTAACTTGCTATATAAAATCCATGAAAGGAATACTCAGGTCATCTTGAATCATTATGTCAAGATGCTTGTACTCTCTTCCAACATTTTTAAGCTCAATGATGAAAATAGAGCACTATGGATCGTCATCTCATCTCATCTGTATATATTGCATTTCGTTGCATTCCATCCATCCATACATTCATAAATAGCTGCATATCATGCATACATAGTCATAATAATGCATACTCTATTTTACTCATCTTCTTCCATAGGAATGAGTCATAAGTCCTCCATATCTTCTATCTAACATCGAATCCCCCCTCACCCTCCCTATCTTGATCATCAACATCATCCTAATCCCTTCATCGCTTCCCATCCTCACTCATCCACAAAATTAAGCCAGTTACTCTATCTACACAGATACATCAACTCCCACACACCTAGACTATCAACAGATACTCTGATCAAGTATCTTCGGGTCTCAACAGGTAATCGATTATGGCAAACCTAGACTACAACAGGCATTTATCATAATGACCTAGTCTCAACGGGGATACTATGATTCACCACAATCATCCATCACACGCACACACTATCAATTGATCAACCAATCAAACACAATCCAACGAACAATTACATCAATTGTCTACGTCTCAACGAGTATTTTGCTTCATATACCTTGACTTCATCGGGCAATTACATCAATTGTCTAAGTCACCATCAGGTCACTTTGATTCACTTACTCAGACTTTATCATGTCCAAGCGACCAACTGACATCAACTGTCACGCTTTGACTTGACCGGGGCAATTAAACCGATTGCACCAGATTGTTCAACCAATTTTGATCAATTGTATAGCATCAATCCAAACCCCACACTACATCTGCTATGTATCTCTTGCATGACCTCAGGGTACTCGCTGGCTTGATGTTTCTCCATTTTATCCCCGTTTTCTTCTATTTTTCACCCACGGTGCTAACTTATTCTTTTCTATCACCTCGCCAATTTTCATTCTTTTTCGAGAGATCACCCGATTTTTCAAAAAAAATTCGGCCCATCTCTCGAGGGGGCATACCACCCATTAAATTAACATTTTATGGGGCATTTCTTCACACCAATTTTTCTTTCTTTGAAACGATGCGATAAACTGCACCGTCTCAAAGAGGGGCAAATGTAGTCACACAAATCTGTCCATTTTAATTAAATGAATATTTCGTATTTATTTGATTAAAAATCCACTAGCCATCAATTAATTAAATTAATATTTAATTAATTTATCCCCAAACATTCTTCTATTAATTAAATAAATTATTCAATTTATTTTAATTAATTCATTAAATCCAATTCAAATCAATTAAATAAATAAATCTATTTATTTAATTAAATCCCCCTATTCCTCTTTTAAATAAATTAAATAAAACATTTATTTAAATCATTATCCCCCCCCCACTTGCATTTTCCTACAAATGCAACTTGCACACATTTATTGAAATAAATGAATTTTTATTTTAATAAAATCCTATTTTCCCTCACCCACCAAATCCACTTGCAAAATCTAATCCCCTTCTAGATTCTTCTAAACCCCTTCCTAATTAACTTAATCCATTCCCTAATTATTGTCACATTCCTAAGCAAAATGGAGTCACTTCTCAAAGACTCCAAAGTCTTTGAAAAGCATTTAATGCTTTGTGTGTTCAACAAATTAACCTCCAAAGTCTTCCAAGACCACTAATGGCTCTTACATGACCATTTATGGCTCTTACATAACCATTTATGGTTATTTCAATCTTGTCTCCCCAAGCATTTATTGTTTTGACCATATTCATCCATTTCACATTTGCACAAGAGTTTATCCATTTGATAAAAGCTTTATTCTTTGAATAAAGAGTTTATTCATTCAACCAACCTTGACTCAAAATCCCAAGGTCATATCAGGCATTTAATGCTTATTCCCTCTCCTCTCAACCTATCTCACATTGACACTTGTCACCCTGGGATTGGGTTGAAAGCCCTCACATGGATTTGAAATCATTCAATCCTGACCCTTGTTGAGATTACTCAATCTCAACCATCCATTGCTCCATTTTTCCTATAAATAGAGCTCATTCCTTCATAATCCAGATCCTGAAAACTTGTAAGCATTTAGACTATAGCCATTTTAGAGAGCATTTAGCAATAGCATAACTAAATCTTGTCTTTTTAGTTAAAATATATCATTTTAGCATAAATAGCTTTTTCATTTCATGTTTGGAGCTATTTTATGAATCTCAATCCTCCATAAGCATCCATAGTGCAAAAAGCTGCTGAGAGCTACACTATTTTGGAACTTGGAGAGGAGAGGAACAAGGGAGAAGGAACTAATATCATGCTGAGAGATAGTTGGAGATATCTCATTGTCTTACTTCTTTAGTTAGATTCATTAGCATGTGTTTTTAGTGTCTCCTTTGGAATGCCTTCATGTTTTGGTTTTTGATTGATTAACTCTAACATCTTGTGTGTTTTGTGTTGTTTGATCTTAAGCTAATCTTGTGCCATTTAGGAGGGCATCAGTTTTGAACCATAGCAGCCCGATGAGACTTAGGTCATTTGTTAGGATAAATGCCTGTTGAAGTCTAGGCGGCCATGATTGCTTACCTGTTGAGACCCAAAGATACTTGATCAAAGTATCTGATGATAGTCTAGGTTTAAACTTAAGAAAGTTTGATAACAAAACAACTGATGGTGGTTGGATGAATGTCTATGTGCAGGAGGATCTGCGCGTGTTGCAGTTACGCGAGCGCCACCCCGCGACACAGGGATTGCGAGATCGGTTGACACAGATAGAGATAGATTGTATTGCATCTACTGGCCTGTACGAGGTGATGCACATGCCCGTGATTCGGATGAATCACGGCCTGATCACAGCATTGGCAGAGCGATGGCATAGTGAGACATGCACGTTCCATCTAGCTCAGGGCGAGATGACGGTGACTTTAGAGGACGTGTGGCGTATCCTTCGGATTCCGATTCGGGGGCAGCTGGTGACATATGATAGATCCTGGGGGACGGTGTCTTGTCAGCGGATATTTGATGAGGATGTATATATTGATGATGGCTCGATCGCATGGGAGGATATAGCGGCATTATATGAGCCCCTTCCAGCAGTATTGTCAGGGATCGTGGGAGGACTTCTGTATCCAGACAGGTGGTCACATGGATTGGCGGTCGGGTGGGGACAGGTGATAGAGATGATGGTGACTGAGGGGACCCGATATGCCTGGGGGCCGTGCGTGTTAGCGCACATGTATCAGGAGCTACACGAGGTAGTGTACAGAGGGAGAGGTTCGCTTGCAGTAGGCATGACGCTGCTGCATGTGTGGGCATGGGAGCACCTACCAGTTACTCGACCAGTGAGTTTGAGATTCCGAACCGTGGACCAGCCCTATATGTTTATGTATAGTGGTATGATGAGCCAGCCCCACTTGGGGAAGCTAGAGTGGTGGCGGCGGGCATTAGATGATTTGGATGCAGTGATCTGGCGGCCATACTTGGAGTGTGAGCCATGGGAGGATGATGCGGAGGCACTACCGTATTGCTTCATGACCCGATTCCTCATTGGGAGGACCTCGTATCATGTAGAGAGACAGGTGCCGGGACGGGTGATGAGGCAGTTTGGACGGCAGCAGGGACTGCCTAGCGGATCAGGGGAGTATGCACGGGTGATTCGGGAGCGGTATGCATGGGGTCCAGTGCTACCGTATGATCAGGCACTAGCAGAGTTTCGGACACTGCAGGCAAGGCCATGGGACTTACGACCGAGGGTCGTGGATGCAGGGGTGACAACAGAGTATACACAGTATCGGGCGACGCACCCGATCCTACGGATATCAGACCCGACAGAGCCGATCCCAGCTTTTGAGGATGAGAGGGGACGGGGACGAGGACGGAGAGCAGGAGGTCGAGGAGGAGGAGGAGGAGGAGGAGGAGGAGGAGGAGGTGGAGATGGAGGTGGCGGAGGAGGAGGAGATGGAGGTGGCGGAGGAGATGGAGGTGGAGGAGGAGGAGGAGGAGGAGGAGGAGGAGATGGAGGTGGCGGAGGAGGAGGAGGAGATGGAGGAGGAGGTGGAGGAGGTTTGGGGATGCCGAGGCAGTGGAGAGGGAGAGGTGGACTACCTCTTCAGATATCACAGGGACCTTTGATGCAGGGAGGAGTGCAGCTGAGTGGGAGGGGGATGGAGAGAGAGATCCCGATGGCTACAGGTGCAGGGGAGGGTGGTGCAGGGGAGGGACCTAGTGGAGGGGGTGATACAGGTGCGGCAGCCATGGACATGGGGGAGGGAGCTACTGGGGATCTGCGGGAGCACATGATAGGTTATTTGCAGACCCGGGTAGAGAGATTAGAGGCGGAGGTAGTAGCTAGAGATGTGCAGCTATTTGCACGTGAGTCAGAGCTGACAGTGGTGCTGCGGGAGAGAGATACTGTGGTGGAGAGATTGGCGGAGCTGCAGGAGAGAGTGCGGACTGGTGCACAGGGGCCTTCAGGGGAGATTATGAGGGAGATTCGGCGAGCACAGGCGGAGATAGAGTACTGGCGTGGGTTATATGAGCAGGTGGTACCGATTAGCCAGCGAGCTCTCAGCTATTCACAGATGTGGCAGGCCAGATCCGAGCGATCACAGAGGATGCAGAGCAGTGGGGGTGTGATGGGTCCTCTACGGCAGGAGAGATCAGGGGATGCAGGAGGGAGTGGGGGTTCGATGAGGCCTCCACGGAGAGATGGATCAGGTGGTGCAGGTACCAATGGTGGAGTAGGTAGGGGTGGTGGTGGTACAGCATCTGGCCAGAGTGGCATTTGAGAGAGCATTTTTGCATATATGTATTGTATCATTGTCTATTTTTTGGACTGTATCTTGGATGGCTCTTTGGTAGCTGATTTTGTAGACTTCATTGTACTCTGATATATGAGATGATATATATGAGGAGATCCCATATTGTGATGATTATGCATGTGATTATGGATGGATGTTTATGCATGGTGATGATTTATTGCTTAGATGTATATGTGTACATGTATGCATTTGATGAGATGTTTCTTTTTATGCATGTTTTTATGATGATTTAGGATGTTGTATACTGACATATTAATGCAGGTTTATATATGGAGGATGTGTTTTTGATTTTTGATGTAATGCTTTATGTATGGAATGCCATGATGATATATGCGTATGCTGGATTTTATGAACAGGATTTTGATGTTTCCTATTGCGATGCAATGATAAGATGATTTATGTGATGATGTCAATGCAATGGTTTTGAATGAATGATATATATGTATAAATATGCATCTAGATGTGTTTTTAGATGAATGTAATATGGATAAACAAAATGTAAAGTACAAATGTTTATATGATGATGCCTAAATGAATGCAGATGGATAAACAAATGTAAAGTACAAGTGTTTATATGATGATGCCTAAATGAATGCAGATGGATAAACAAATGTAAAGTACAAGTGTTTATATGATAATGTGTTTTAAATGAATGCATACGTAAAATGGATATATGAAATGGTATGAACCAATGTTTTGTAAACAAATGGTCTGATGAATCTAAAATGCGTTTAAAATATGTTTTTAAGTACAAATGATAATGGGATGATACTATAACTAATGAGTATAATAACTGCACCTTAATGTAATGATAATGAATGCAATGTGAATGAATCTTACAATGAGCATAAGAAGATACTTAGTAATGAATGAATGCATCTTTTTAACTATAAAGAAATGTATGCAAATGATAAATGGTGAAAAGATCAATAACATGATAATGGATAATTGACACTGGATGAAATGCTTAGTAAATGATTTAAAACAAACAAAGACAATTTGATCTCATGAACGAATCTATTTATTTATGATTGATGCAATGATGAAAATGATTTTTAATGAAAACTAATGTCAATAATGAACTATATGCAATGTTTTTAAAAAATGACATGAATGGACGTAATGCAAGATGCACCTAAATGCAAGGATGATATGATCATGAGGAATGCAAGGTTTTTAAGACTTTGCATGATGCATTGATGATGTATCAGAGTACTCAGTCGTGATTGTATCCAAGACCAGTTTTTATTAGTCATTTTTGCATGTAAAAGCCTACATATGAATGAATGGATGGGTGATATGCAACGGAATGCAATATATAAACAGATGAGGTGAAATGACGATCCATAGTGCTCTATTTTCATCATTGAGCTTTAAAATGTTGGAAGAGAATACAAGCATCTTGACACAATAATTCAAGATGACCTGAGTATTTCTTTCATGGATTTTTATATAGCAAGTTAATACAAACGACTTGATATAAGGGTCAAGTCGACCAGAGTATTGTTTGCGGAACAGACAAGGATTATCTCCTTTCGTGCATGACTTGGATCGTCCTCCTTGACCTTAGGCTGATCAGATCCTGAGACAAGTGCATACCGTACTAAGAAATAAAAACCTTTATCCAATTTGGAGGAAGAGGAATCAAAGGATGAGCATTGTTTCTGCAAACAAACAGTATATACATAAAGAATAAAGAATAAGGATCCTTGGTAATGGTTCATGCTCATATGGTCGAGGTATATGCTGTAGTCAGCAAGCCGTAGTGATCTATGACTGTATTTTTGCCTATGATCACATAGCTTAATGAACTTCCCACGTAGACACCATTAGTACATGCCCCAGAACTTCATCGGAAATAATGCGCAAACGATATAAAACAATGCTGAAAGATCCCGATACAGATAAACAAACGATTGTACTCACAAATCAACCAAGTATTTGATAGCTTAACAGAATTTTCTTGTCAAAGAAAATGTCATCTTGTCTTTGTTTTGGTAAGGAAGGATGCATCCTTGTTTAAAGACAGGTTTGGATTGTTGAAGTCGATTGTGTTGGTTTGATTGGTAAATGGTCAGTGTGTGAGTAGTTGTCAATGTTTATTTTGTATCTGATTGGATAAATATGTGCAAGGTGTTGTCATGTTTTTGGGTGATTTTCGATGGTTTTTCGATGTTTTTGGATTTTGTGTAATAGTTTTTTGAATGTTTTTGGATTTTGTGAAACAATTTTGAATGTTTTTGGTATTTTGAGAGTCATTTTTGAATGTTTTTGATATTTTCTGATGATTGCCTAAATGAAGAGCGTAATGATATATATAAGACAATGTAGAATCCACTTCCATCACTAGGGTAAGGGTATTGCCCCCAGTTTGTAGACCTGACTATGAAAAGGTGGGATGCTAGACGCATGGAGTACTTTCTTAATTGCAGATCAAATAACAAGCCATGGTTGGGATGGATGGATGTATGTGTGCATGAATGTGATCGCAACGAGCCTGAAAGATACTGGAGCCATTGTCTTTACGAGTGGCGCCTGTTTGCCAGGTTTTCACCATCGCACTTACCCAAGGTGCCACCGGAGTGGTTGTTCACCGTTTGAATGCATGATTTTTCTTTACTTTTTTGAATGTTTTTGTATTTTCTTCAGGACATTTTCTGAATGTTTTTGGTATTTTCTAGTATGCAGGGGGGCCTGATGCCTTGTACACCTTAGGTATAAAACCGTTTGAGGTGCATACTATTGATTGGATCTGGTTGTGGTTCTCCATCTGATGTAGCCAACTGATATGCCCCGGACCCGAATACAGCAGTGACAACATATGGGCCGAGCCAATTTGATTCAAACTTGCCTTGATGTTCTCTATTTGGTTGGTTGCGAGGATTTTCTCGAAGAACAAGATCACCTACCTCAAATGTACGAGATCTAACTCGGTGATTGTAACTTCTACTCATGCGCTGCTGATAGGCTTTGAGGTGATTGTATGCAGCTTGTCGCTTCTCATCAAGTAACTCTAAGTCCTGAAGACGTGAGACTCTGTATGCTTCATCATCGATGAGATTATGCAAGGAAACCCGTAGTGATGGTATCTCGACCTCAATAGGTAAGATAGCTTTTGCACCATAGACCAATGAATAAGGGGTGGCACCTGTAGGGGTCCGAATGCTAGTTCGATATGCCCATAGCGCTGGATTCAATTGAACATGCCAATCACGACCGGCATTATTGACTATCTTCTTTAGGATCCTCAATATGTTTTTATTAGATGCTTCAGCCTGACCATTGCCTTGTGGGTAATAGGGGGTGGAAAAGCGGTGTTAGATATGAAATTTCTCACAAAGTTCACGGACATCCTGATTTTTGAAAGGAAGACCGTTATCTGTGACGATGGACATGGGTACACCATACCGACAGATGATTTAGTTGAGGATGAATGAGGCGATCTGCTTGCCGGTGACTTGGGTAAGTGGAACAGCTTCGATCCACTTTGTGAAATATTCGGTGGCGGTAATAATGAATTTATGGCCGTTAGATGAAGATGGATGAATTTTACCCACAAGGTCAAGGCCCCATTGACAAAAAGGCCATGGTGTTGTGATTGGTTGCAGTTCCTGGGCTGGTGCATGTATCAGGTCACCGTGAACTTGACATTTCTTGCATTTCCTGACAAAGTAGTAGGAATCCTTTTCCATAGATGGCCAATAGTATCCAGCTCGCATGAGTTTCTTGGCTAGTGACGGACCACTTGAGTGAGTCCCGCAAATTCCTTCATGTACCTCTTCCAAAGCCTTTGTTATCTCATCTTGTTCCAGACATCGAAGGAGAGTACCATCAAGACTACGTCGGTATAGGGTTTCGACAATAATGGTATATCGAGCAGTTTGGCGAATGAAGGTTTTACGTTGGTTATTTGATTGGTTGGGAGGAAGGGTATGATCGCGAAGATAGGTGTAGAACTCACCGTACCATGGGGATTCAGAACCGACAAGGTGACATATCATCTCGGATTCGGGGATATCATAAGCGGGGATCCAAAGCTGTTCGACCAAGAACTCATAACATGTTGAATTCTGTGGAAGATCTAGGAGAGATGCAATGGTAGCCATAGCGTCAGCAGCTCGATTCTGATCTCTTGGTTCTGCTCAAAGGTGATAGTAGTAAATGATGTCTTTAGATTGTCCACCATTTGCTTATATGGCATGAGTTTATCATCTTTGGTTTGATACTCATCTGTTGCTTGTCGAATGACTAGTTGGGAATCGCCATATACTTGCAGTTCTTGTAATTTCCATTGTATGGCTAGCCTGAGTCCTGTGATCAAAGCCTCATACTCTGCTATATTGTTTGTGCATGGAAATGTGAGCCTGTAAGACTTCGGGATGCTATCACCTTGAGGTGTGATAAACAGAATGCCTGCCCCCGAGCCGTGCCTAGTGTATGAACCATCAAAATATAGTTTCCATGGCTATGCTTCTATGATCATGAATATCTCTTCATCTGGAAAATTGGAAATGAGAGGATGATCACCTATGAGTGGTGCATCGGCCAACTGATCTGCAATAACTTGCCCTTTGATAGCCTTACGGTCCACATACTCAATGTCGAATTCACTTAGAATCATTACCCATTTGGCCAAGCGACCTGTCAATGCTGCTTTGCTGAGTAAATACTTGAGTGGATCAATTTTTGCGATGAGTTGTACCTTGTGTGTTAACAGATAGTGCCGCAATTTAGTGGCTGCCAGGATTACTGCTAGGCAAGCTCGCTCAATAGGTGTGTAATTGAGTTCATAGCCAACCAGTGTGCGAGAGATGTAGTAAACAGCACACTCTTTACCTTCTTCATTATGTTGTGCCAGTAGCACACCCAGTGCAGTACTTGTTGCTGAGATATAAAGTAACAACGGTCTACTTGGATCTGGTGGCATCAACAATGGTGGATTCATGAGATAGTTTTTAAGTGCCTGAAATGCTTGCTGGCATTTGTCATCCCACTGAAAGCGGATGTTCTTGTGTAGCAGGTGTGTGAAGGGGTGACACTTATCAGCCAATTGTGCAATGAATCTGCGGATGGATTGAAGCCGTCCTTGTAGTGTTCTTAGCTGATTGATATTCTTTGGAGGTGGCATGTCCATGATTGCCTTAACCTTTGCTGGATCGACCTCAATGCCTTTGCTTGAGACAATGTATCCTAGAAGCTTCCTGGAGGTCACTCCAAAGACACATTTCTTTGGGTTGAGTCGAACATGGTATTGTTCCAGTCTATCAAAGATTCTCTCTAATATGTCTAAATGACCTTCTCTAGTGAGTGATTTTGCTAGTAAGTCATCCACATAATCTTCCATCATAGTATGCATCATGTCATGGAAGATGGTGGTCATTGCTCTTTGATAGGTCGCTCCTGCATTCTTTAGACCGAAAGGCATTACATTCCAGCAGTATGTGCCCCATGGACATGTGAAGGCTGTCTTATGTTGGTCCTCTGGTGCGATCTTTATTTGATTGTATCCTGAAAAGCCATCCATGAGTGAAAGCATGGCATGTCCTGCTATTAGATCCACTATGATGTCGATATTTGGTAGGGGAAAGTCATCCTTAGGACAAGCCTTATTTAGATCTCTGAAGTCTGTACAAATGCGGATGCCCCCTTTTGGTTTGCCGACTGGCACAATGTTGGAGATCCATTCTGCATAATCAATTGGTCTAATGAAACCAACATCTAGGAGTTTCTTGAGTTCTGTTTTGACTAGCACGACAATCTGAGGATGCATCTTACGAAGCTTCTACTTGACAGGTTTGGCTCCTTTTGCTACTGTGAGATGATGCATAACTAAATCCGGATCAAGCCCAGGCATGTCTGCATATGACCATGCAAAGTTGATCTGACGCTTCTGGAAGAACTCTATGAATTGAGGTTGTTCCTCTGGAGTGAGAAGAGATGCCAGATGTATGATATGAGGATTTTCAGGAGTCCCCACATTGTATTCATTGGTTTCCTCGATAAGAATCGTGGATCGTTCCTGTTGTGTACTAGCAGGGAGAATGTCAAACCCTTCATCCTCAGGCACCTCAGAGAGGTTTTCACCGTTGGATACGCTCTTTCTTTTTACTTTTGTGGGATCAAACAGTGCCACAGTGTGGTTTTCACTGGAAGATCCATGTTTTAATGTTATATTTTTGCAGTTGAAGGGTTTGGCATCCGCCCTGAAGTATGCGGCGCTATTAAGTTCAATGGCGAATCCAGCTTTGTGATCCCCGCTTGGTAGATTATCCCTTAATTCCAAAAAGTCAATGATAGCCTCATCGTTTTGGAAGAGGTCAAGACATGGAGGATTTGATTGGTTCCATTCGATGAGTTCAGGGTGGATAATGGGCATTACTTCATCGATTAGGTTAAGTGCGGGAGATGTATCAGTGAGGGTTAAGACAGTGTGGTGAAGGTCGTTGATGGTACTCTCCCTGTCAGAATCAGGCGTAGGATGAGACGTAGGGTCTGTGGAAGATGTTTCCAGCTCAGGTACCCAAGTGGTCTTTATCTGTGCTTCTCCGTAAACAGGGATGTCTTTGCGGGGTGGAGGTGGTGATGTGTCTTCCTCATCTGAAGTGTTAAGTTGCACTGAATCGAATTCCCACTCATGTGAGTCGGTCTCTGAATCACTCTCCAGCATCCGATTGCTATACCATACTGGGATGTCTTTGGAGTTAAACACGGCAGGTGTGATTGGTTTATGTATCCTTGTAGTGATCGGTGCTGCAGGAATTGTGATGGGGTTTAATGGATTTGTCACTGGAAGTATCGGCAGTGTTGATTTAGTGACTTCTATTGGAATGGCTGGTGCCATAGATGCTGCTGCGGGTTCCAATATAGTTGCTGCTGCTATTGGTGTTATTGATGGGATTACTGGTTCGTTTGGTGGGATGATTGGTATTGTAGATGGTGGAGTTGTGAGCCTCGATGGGGCAGTGGGGATAGTGTTTGATGGTGCTTTGATTACGAAAGGTGTCCTCTTTGCAGTAGGTGGGCAAAATGGTTTGCTAGGTTTTCCTTTGAATCTGAGTTTAGGAAGGATCTCTTTTTCAAAACCTAGGCCTGTATTACCTTTGGGCTTGAATTCTGGTAGCAGAGGTTCATGTCGTCCTTGTTTGCAGTATCCCAAAGCACTCTGACCATCATATCCCATTCTTTGCATAATGAGGAGGCCTTTGCCATACTGTTCTGTAGGCAATGTAACTCGCGGTTTATCAGTGGTGATGGGATCTTTATAGATCCATTCCGCTAGGTCCTCATCTTGTGTCTCTTCCTCTTGACTCTTTCCAAGGATGAAAGGCGTCAAGGCACATGCAGGCGTGATTAGTGGTTGCTGGAGTAACTGCTATGGTTTACCATGTGTTCTAGGAGAAGTGGGCATTTGTCCCACACAAAAGAGCTGACTCAAGTTGTATTCTCCAGGACCTTCCTCTGCGACCTTCATTTTAAGCTTTTCTTGCTTGGGTATAGGGGTGTTTGAACTGGCAAGAGAGGCGGGATTTACATATGATGTGGAGGAAATGGCTTCTCTATTATTAGGAATGGTAATCTCTGGTTGATGGCTGATATTATGGCAAAATGCAAAGGGATTTGCATCGCCCAGGATTGTGATCTCTGCACCATTATGTGGGAACTTGATACATTGATGATAGGTAGATGGAACAGCTTGCATGGCATGTATCCAAGGTCTCCCTAATAATAGATTATATGGCAGAGGAAGGTCCAGAACCTGACAAATTATGTGCTTTACCACAGGGCCAACCCGGATTGGTAGTACCACAGCTCCTTTGGATGAACGCTCTGCATCATCATAGGCCTTGATGGTGATCTTCTTGCGAGGATCCACTGATTCTATTGCATATCCCAATGCTGTGACCAACTGTAGTGTACAGATGTTTAGGCCTGCTCCATTATCTATCAAGACTCGCTTGATCCTGTGTTGGTTGACAAAGCCTTCAATGTGGAGTGAGGCGTTATGAGGTTGCTGGAACGAAGAGTTGTCACTTTCGGAAAAAGTGAGACAAGGTGATGACTTTAGATTTCCAACCATGGCTTGAAATTGGTCTATATTCAAATTTGCAGGGACTGACGCCTCTTGGAGTGCTTGATCCAAGATTGTTTTATGAGAGGGTTACAGACGCAAAAGCTCCAAAATGGATATAAGCGCAGGGGTTTTGTCTAATTGTTCCACAAGATTGTACTGCTTTGGATTGGAGGTGGTGCCTTGTGGAGCTGCCTTGATGGTGACCTTGCCACGACGTGTAACAACATTGCAATTTGAGGAGGGATTTTTGAAGGTTATGGTTGCAATTTGTTCACTGGCATCATACAGGTGATTGACAGTGTAATTATACGCAGCTTGCGTATAATCAGTGGTATCAGGACCTCGTCTGGAAGTGGAAGGACCCCTTTGATCTTGCGATGGAAGTGGATTCTTGAACATCTGATGATCATTATTGGTTGTTTTTGGGTCATGCCCTTCAATTTCAATTTCTCCTCGGTCAATAAGATCCTGAATGAGATCTTTCAATCGGTGACAATTACTTGTCTTGTGTCCTCTTCCTTGATGGAACTCACAATGTTCAGTATCTCTCCACCATGCCGGTTTGACTTGAGGCTCATAGTTGGATAGCTTAGGGAGAGTGATCAAATTCTGAGAAATGAGTTGTCGCATCACTGTTTCAATGGGTTCCCCTAAGGGAGTGTAAGTGCATTTTTGTTTTTGTGGATGAGGTCTTGGTTCATCATGAGATGTGATGCGACCTTGATTAAGAGGAACATTTGTGTTATTTTGAGGTGGAGGATTTTGTCCTGCAAATCGAACCACAGGTTGTGCATTTTGGACAGTCCGAGCATCCACAACTCCATCGTTGACAATATTCTTGTTTTTGTTCCAGAAGTTCGGTTTATCGCTATTGAAGCGCGGGCGAGGAGCATCTTTTGGTTCATTAAAGATTTTGATGAGTCCTTTTTTGATGAGTGCCCTTTCACATTTTATACCCTTGGTGATCATATCGTTAAAAGAATCTGTATCTTTGACATCCAGGTGAAATTCCATTTCTTCGTTTAAGTTGGAAATGAAAATTTCCACTAGTTCTTGTTCAGGTAACTGAAGAGAACGTCTGCTAGACATTTGGCGCCATCGTTGCAGGAATACTGAGAATAGTTCACCTGGTTTTTGTTTGGTGTTGCATAGATCAGCCATGGTGATGTCGCGTTCAATATTATAAGAGTAATGAGATAGGAACTTCTGGATGAGTTCCTCAAATGTTCTAATGCCACCTGGAAGTCGGGAAAACCATGATGTGGTTGTTCCTCCCAAGCTTTGGGGAAAGAGGCGCATTAGGTATGTGTCCTCATAAGCCACTTCAAGACAAGCGGAATGAAATTCTCGGACATGATCACGGGGATCCCCCTTTCCTCTATATTTTTCAAATTTGGGTGTTTCGAACCCGCGTGGAAAAGGTGGCATATAAAGATTCCTATCAAATGGATAGGGACAGATGTCGTTAAGTGAGAATTGATTGGTCTTAACACCACTATGAAGTTGTTGGGCGAGATTCTCAACTTGTTGCCGCAACATCTCTATTTCATTAGGAGGAGGAGGTGGTGGGTTACCTCGAGGGATGTTATATTTGATGTGATTTCTACCTCTTTCCTCCTCATGGCGACTTTGTCTTTCTGATGCTTGTCTTAATTGGGAAAGATCAAAGTCAGAGGGGAGTTTGGCTCCTTCTTGAGCGAGTTTTAAGAAGTGAGCATCTGCGTTGCTCCTTAGTATTTCATCAAATAATCTGTTAAAATGAGGGTTATGCTGAACCCTTTCGATTGTTGAAGGAGTGGGTGTACTTGGGTTTTCATCATTCCCATTTCCTCCAAGTGCTTCTTGAAATTCGTTGAGGTTGTCCTCTTCTTCCTCAATTTCTATTTCTCGTTGCCTTGATCGCGATCGGGTTTGAGCCATTTTGTTTACAAGTTTTGTTTGAAGTTGATTGAAGATGATGATGAGTTGTCGATGAAATGAAAGATTGATGGTTGGTGATTTGTGTTGTATGTGGATCTCTAGCACTTTAAGGTAGATGTAACCGAAATTCTTTCTTTGAATTGCTTGTTTGTTTTGATAAGATTTGATGTGATAAGGTGCAGAGAAATCTGAGATGTGTTACAGATTTAACTACCTAGTAATGAGAGGATTCACTCATGAACTAGTTTTAACCTGCGTAGATGTGTCTCTTAGGATGAGCTTATCCTAGATGTAGAAACAATCTAAAAAGTGATGTGATGTGTTTGATTTCAAGCAATATCTAAAAAGAGAATTTGGGACAAGAACCTCTTAATGCTTTGAGAATTTTTGGGATGGATTGATGATGGAATAATGATGTATGAATGAGATGATGGATGTTTTTGTTTTCAACTTCAATCTTTCAATAAAAACTTTGTGTCACAAATGGAACAAACTCTTCTTCTTCCCTTTCAGGTGTTGGTGGCACTTCTCGAGCTGTGTTGTAGGTGATACAAATGTTTGGGAAGAATTTGGGATTAATCTTTCCTCCTTGATTTTTGTGATAACTCAAAGCTCTATATTGCATAAAAGCTCTGCTGTTCAATGATTCTGAATCAAAGTCGTTTGTTTTACCTTGAAGGTATAGACGTATGCGATGTAGAAAGACTCTATGTGAGACAAAGATTTGTCTATTGAGATAGAAGAATTTCCTCCTTTTGATCAAAGCCTTTGAGCTTAGTGGTCTCCTTTTCAAGGTGATATTCTGATGACACTTCTTCTTTCGCAAGATGTGAAGAATGGTCATAAATTTTGACTCTTTGTTGTTTGCACTTTGTTTTTGGTATTTTTGGTTGTGTTGACAGATGTTGGATGAATACTTTGTTTTTGGGATTGATTTTCTGATTTTTCTTTGACAAGAAAACAAAGCAAGCACACAAACACAAAATTGTAGCCTCAAAGGCACAAATGAGTATGGGTCTAGATCAACCCAATTCTTGGACTTGTTTTTGACTCTTCCTTTAGATGTATTTTAAGGTGTATTTCCAAAGCCTGAAGTCGGCTCAATTCGCACTAGGTCTGTAAAACGAACACACTTCAAACACTCTTTATCCCTAAGGTCAAATGGCCAGTTGTGATAAATTTAGCCCACATCTTGATATTTCTTTGACTTTGGTACTACATACCTTATGAATCCCGCCGTGGCAGGTAAGGATGTGATATACTAAGTCTTGCACGAGCATAACAAATAGATGATCCCTATGATGGGGGAGTCACCACTTTTATCAAGCCACAAGTGACTTTTCAAAAAGCTATGTTTCTACTCAAGGAAATATGTATGGTGAGTATCTTGGGAGCAAAACCATCTATGCTCTTGCACTAAATTATACCTCAAATATCCTCAATCAATAGAACGGGTGGGCTACTACTTAAAGGTATTTAGTCATGTTCGATGTTTTTGGACATAAGTTCATTCTGCAGTGACTCACTTAAGAGCCTTGTAACTGGTGGTGGGGCCCATTTGTCCTTTCGGCCAGTTACACTGTAGGAACAGCTATACCCAAGGCTACAGCTTTCGCTCTCACCTGATTTCTATAGCGGCTCAAAGGATTTACCGCTCGAGGTCGTTCCCAAGAGTATCGATCCCTTGGCAGGCCTCTCTTAAAAAGATAAAATGTGAGCGTTACTAACACTTTTCTCTTGCACCTAGGACCACGAGAGCCAAGGGAGAGGATAGTGTGTGTTAGAAGTAGGTCCACTCGACTGACTTTTGTGCACAAGCGTGCCAAACACGAAATTCACTTGTTCTTTTTAATCCATCATGGCAATATGATCTAACTATTTGGAGATGTTGCTCCAACAGTCATGGTGTTCTTTTTAACTTCAAAAAGCAATGTGTTTTTGTATTCTAGAATTTGAAATCCTGGTCAACTTAATGGAAAACACGTTTGTATGAAGTAAAAATCGCTTGCAAAAATCAAAACAAGTGGATTGTATATTTTATTTGCACCAAAATTTGAAGTCTGGATTGTAAATTCTTTAGTTTGATGCAAGAAAATGGAATTGTTGATTTTAAGCACCAAATAAAATGAGGCCTAACTAGAAAACAATGAAAAACTCTTTTTTGTGTTTTTAAGTTCTTTTTAAGCACTAAATGAAAATTTTTGTGTTTTTTGTTGTGTTGTTTAACCTGCACAAAGAAAAGAAACAAGTTAATAAAATCAATGCTCAAAGAGGGGGGCTTCCACAAGCCTAAATTCTGATTTTTAGGTTACAAGTCCATTTGGGCGACACTCTGTCGCAACAACACTATTCTGTGTTTTTACAGAAGCGCTGATTAATACAACAACGCTAGTCTGCATGAGCAGAAGCACTAATTTAAACAGTAGCGCTGAAAGAAAAGAAAATCCCGAGAAGACAAAAGCGCTAGAATTGTGTCAATAGCGCTGAAACGGTGACAATAGCGCTGGAATGTTATCCATAGCGCTGAAACATTTTCAATAGCGCTATCTTAGGGTCAATAGCGCTAAAAGAAAGTTTGCAATAGCGCTAAAACGCGTTCAATAGCGCCGAAGCGCGACCTGTGTGACAATTTCAACAAGCAAAATGTTAATTTCAAAAAAAATGATCAGAAGGTTGCGTGTTCGATTCACGTCGGGTTCACCAAATGATGCCCTCCTAAATGGCACAAGGTTTAGTCTAAGATCAAAGAACACAAAAACATACAAAACGTTAGAGTTAATCAATCAAAAACTAAACACATGAAAGCATTCCAAAGGAGACACTAAAAAACATGCTAATGAATCTAACTAAAGAAGTAAGACAATGAGATATCTCCAACTATCTCTTAACACGATATTAGCTCCTTTCTCCCTTGTTCCTCTCCTCTCCAAGTTCCAAAATAGTGTAGCTCTCAGCAGCTTTTTGCACTATGGATGCTTATGGAGGATTGAGATTGTAGAATAGCTCCAAACATGAAATGAAAAGCTAATAGTAATGCTAAAATGATGTATTTTAACCAAAAAGACAAGATTTAGTTATGCTATGCTAAATGCTCTCTAAAATGGCTATAGTCTAAATGCTTACAAGTTTTCAGGATCTGGATTATGAAGGAATGTGCTCTATTTATAGGAAAAATGGAGCAATGGATGGCCAAGATTGAAAGGTTTAATCAAGGGTCAAGCTTGAAAGTTGGGGATCCATGTGCACAATTTGCACCAATGACATGGTGACAAGTGTCAACATAGGGTTGGGTTGAAAGAAGAGGTTGGAGACATTAAAGGCCTGAGAAGACCTCATGGTTATCTAAAGGCTAAGGGTCAAGTCTAAATTAGGATTACCCACTAGATTAGGAGTTAATGCAAGGATAAACCTTTGTGCAAATGATTAAGAGATAATCATGGTCAAAGCATTAAAGGCTTGATGAGACCCTTGGGTTGGGTAGAGGTTGAGTCAAAACAAATGTTTTAACTATGTGGGAGGGTTGAATTAACCATTAATGGTTATTGGAGACTTTGGGGATTAAGTGGTTGAAAGTTGGAAGCCTTTAATGGTTATCAAAGACTTTGAGGATTTTGGTGGTTGAAGGTTGGAAGCTTTCAAAGGTTATCCAAGACTTTTAGACTTTGAGAAGTGACTCCATTTTGCTTAGGAATGTGACAATATTTAGGAGATGGATTAGGCTAATTAGGAAGAGGTTAGAAGAATCTAGAAGGGGATTAGATTTTGCAAGTGGATTTGGTGGGTGAGGGAAAATAGGATTTTATTAAAATAAAAATTCATTTATTTCAATAAATGTGTGCAAGTTGCATTTGTAGGAAAATGCAAGTGGGGTGGGGATAATGATTTAAATAAATGTTTTATTTAATTTATTTAAAAGAGGAATAGGGGGATTTAATTAAATAAATAGATTTTATTTAATTAATTGATGGAATTTGATTTAATGAATTAATTAAAATAAATTGAATAATTTATTTAATTAATAGAAGAATGTTTGGGGATAAATTAATTAAATATTAATTTAATTAATTGATGGCTAGTGGATTTTTAATCAAATAAATACGAAATATTCATTTAATTAAAATGGACAGATTTATGTGACTACATTTGCCCCTCTTTGAGACGGTGCAGTTTATCGCATCGTTTCAAAGAAAGAAAAACTGGTGTGAAGAAATGCCCCATAAAATGTAAATTTAATGGGTGGTATGCCCCCTCGAGAGATGGGCCGAAAAATTTCAAAAAAAAATAAAAATAAAAAAAAATCGGGCGATCTCTCGAAAAAGAATGAAAATTGGCAGGGTGATAGAAGAGAAGAAGTTAGGTATACTGGTGAAAAATAGAAGAAATCGGGGGAAACTGGGAGAAATGGGAGGCTCGGGAAGTTCACGGGGACCACGACGATGACCAGGGCAAAGTTACGGTGACAGCGGGGGGTATAAATGGGGTGAAAGGGGTGAAAATAAGATCATTTGTGACCACGACCAGTTGAAAACTAGAGCTCTAATAGTGACATTTGGAGGAGCAAGGAGGAGCTACGATGCCGTTTTCGATCACTGAGCACCGATTTGAGCGAGTGCGACGATTCCAGCGCCCAGCCGACTATGGACCAGCGGTACGCAAATTCGAAAACTTTCTTGTCATGCATTTTTAATATGTTTTTAGCTGAGTCCAAGTCAAGTCGGAGCAAGAGCGCTGGAACTAGGTTTTTAGCGCTTTTGCTCCATGAATTAGCGCTATTGTGCCGCAATAGCGCTTTTGTAAGCTAGTTTGAGCGCTTTTGCTATTAATTAGGGCTTTTGTAGGCAAGTTTTAGCGCTTTTGACAAATTAGCGCTATAGTAGGGTTAATTGAGCGCTATTGATGTGTAATAGCGCTATTGTATGGCAGTTTTAGCGCTTTTGGTTTTGTAGCGCTATTGTAGAGCTGTTTGAGCGCTATTGTGGGTTGTTGTAGCGCTTTTGTTCAGAACTAGCGCTATGGTAGATAAAATACATATCAACACATAAGCATCCATACATATCATCAAAATGCATATCAACACAAAATATGGGATCTCCTCATATATCATATCATATCGCGAAAAATATACATGTATTAGAGTACAATGAAGTCCACAATATCGGCTACCAAGAGCCATCCAAGACATAGTCCAAAATGACAATGTAAAAACATGCATACAAAATTCTCTCTCAGATGCCACTCTGACCGGATGCTGCACCACCATCACCACCTGCTCCCCCACTAGCCCCTGCACCACCTGATCTATCTCTCCGTGGAGGACCCATCACACCACCACTTCTCTGCATCCTCTAAGACCGCTCTGATCTCGCCCACCACATCTGTGAATAGCTAAGTGCTCGATGACTAGCTGGCACCACCTGCTCATATAACCCTCGCCAATAACTTATCTCCTCATGTGCTCGTCGCATCTCCCTCAAAGCATCCCTAGTAGGACCCTGCGCTCCTACTCCTGCTCCCACCCGTACTCTCTCCTGCAATGCCACAAATCTCTCCACGACCTCATCCCTCTCCCGCAACACTACAGTCAACTCTGACTCTCATGCAAACAACTGCACATCTCTCGTTGCTACCTCTGCCTCCATATCCTCGAGATGAGTCTGCAAAACTAGTATCATATGATCTCACAGATCTCCACCTATTGCTCTCTCCTCCATATCCATAGGTTCCTCTCCAGTGGCTCCCTCACCTGTAGCTCCCTCCCCTGTATCCATAGGTGCCTGTCTCTCACTTGCATCCCTGCCACCTAGTGTCATGCCTCCCTACATCAAAGGTCCTTGAGATAGATGCAATGGCTGCCCACCTCTCCCTCTCCGCTATAATAGTCCACCACCCCCACATCCACCTCCGAATCCACCACCTCCTCCAAAACCCCTTCCCCCTCCTCCTCCTCCATCCTCACCACCACCATCCCCTCTCCCTAGTCCACCTACCACTTTGCGACCTCCTCTCCTCCTCCGTCTCCTATCCTCCTCAAAATATGGAATTGGCTCTACCGGATTTGATATCAGTGGAATCAGATGTGCCGCAATATACTCCGTATACTCCTCTGACACCCCACCATCTACTACCCCCGACCTCATTTGCCATGGCCTCGCCTGTAAAGTGCGAAACTCTGCCAATGCCTAATCATAAGGTAGCACTGGCCCCCATAAGTACCTCTCTCGTACTACCCGTGCATACTATCCCGAACCACTAGGCAATCCCTGCCTCCACCCAAACTATCTCAACACCTTGCTAGGCAACTATCTCTCCACATTGAAGGTTATCCTACCAATGAGGTACTGTGTCATGAACACATATGGCAATGCCTCCGCATCATCCTCCCATGGTTCACACTCAATATATGGCCTCTAGATCACTGTATCCAAGTCATCTAGTGCCCACCGCCACCACTCTAACTTCCCCAGGTGGGGCTGACTCATCATACCTCCATACATGTATACATATGGCTAGTCCACTGCTCGGAATCTCAGACTGACTGGTCGAGTCACTGGTAAGTGCTCCCACGCCCAAATATGCAGTCACGTGATACCCACTCCCAATGAGCCCCTCCCTTGGTATGCTACCTCATGTAGATCCAGATATAAGCGTGATAGAACGCACGGTCCCCATGCAAACCGGGTCCCCTCTGTAATCATCTGCTCGATCACCTGACCCCAACCAACGAAAAGTCCATGTGATCGTCGATCTGGACAAAGCAATCCCCCAACAATCCCTGATAGCACTACTGGTATTAGCTCGTACAAGAATGCTATATCCTCCCAGGCTATCGATCCATCATCAATGAAGACATCCTCCTCAAAAAAACTCTGCACTGCTAATGTCCCCCATGCTCGGTCATAGCTCACCAGCTCTCCTCGAATAGGAATGTGCAGGATGTGCCATACATCTTCCAGTGTCACTGTCATCTCCCCCTGCGCCAAGTGAAACGTACATGTCTCACTGTGCCATCGCTCTGCCAATGCTGTGATCAACCCGTGATTCATCCTAAACACGGGCATATACATAACGTCATACAGACCTGTCGCTACAATGCAATCCACCTCGGCCTCTGTCAAATGATCGCGCAACACCTACGTGGCGGGATGCCTCTCATGCATCTGTAAGATGTGAAGATCCTCCTACACACGTGCATCAACCATCATCATGAATTGTTTTGTTTCAAACTTTTTTAAGTTTAAACCTAGACTATCAACAGATACTTTGATCAAGTATCTTCAGGTCTCAACAGGTAAGTAATCATGGCACACCTAAACTTCAACAAACATTTATCCTAATGACCTAAGTCTCATCAGGGCTACTATGGTTCAAAACAACTCTCACCTCACATCTCCATCCATCCATCATTGGCATTAGGAGATCCTTTTTCAAAAAACACTGGGGCATCTATCTTCCTCACAACAACAACGCGCAATCAACTACTCAATAGCGCTAAACTAACAACAACGCTAAATCAGCTATACCATAGCGCTAGATGGGACACAGGCGCTAAAACCACTATACAAAAGCACTATAACGACATAATACTGCTAATTTAGTAGACAACAATGCCAAAACACAGTTTTAGCGCTATTGTGTTGACTCGACTTAGACTAAGCAAAAAACATATAAAAAATGCACAAAATTCAAAAATTCAAATTCACATACCGTTGGTTCGTAGTCGTCTAGCTGCTGGAATCGTCAGACTCTCTCTAATCGATGCTCTGCTATGGGAACCGACATCCTGACTGCTGCTTGCTCTTCCAAAAGGTAACTATCAGAGCTCAAATTTCACTATGGACGTGAATACAAATGAGCCTGTTTTCACCCCTTCCCCCCCATATATACCCTTCGTCGTAACCCTAATTTCCCCCGCTCACCACCGTGGTCCTCGTGAACTTCCCGAGCCTCCCTTTTCTCCATTTTAACTCCGATTTCTTCTATTTTTCACGAGTATTGCTAAATTCTTCTCTTCTACCACCCCGCCAATTTTCATTCATTTTTGAGAGATCGCCCGATTTTTAAAAATTTTTCGGCCCATCTCTTGAGGGAGTGTACCACCCATTAAATTAACATTTTATGGGGCATTTCTTCACACCTATTTTTCTTTCTTTGAAACGACGCGATAAACCGCACCATCTCAAAGAGGGGCAAATATAGTCACATAAATCTGTCCATTTTAATTAAATGAATATTTGCTATTTATTTAATCAAAAATACACTAGCCATCAGTTAATTAAATTAATATTTAATTAATTCATCTTCAAAACATTCTCCTATTAATTAAATAAACTATTCAATTTATTTTAATTAATTCATTAAACCAAATTCACAATCAATTAAATGAATAAATTCTATTTATTCAATTTAATCCTCTTTCCTCTTTTAAATAAATTAAATAAAACATTTATTTACATCATTTATTCTCCATCTGCCCCCCCCTACTTGCATTTTCCTACAAATGCAAGTTGCAACCACAAGTTGAAATAAATTAATTTTATTTTAATTAAAATCCTATTTTCCCTCACCCACCAAATCCACTTGCACTCCTAAACCCCCTTCTAGATTCTTCTAAACCCTTCCTAATTAACCTAATCCATCCCCTAATTATTGTCACATTCCTAAGGAACTTGGAGTCACTTCTCAAAGACTTCAAAAGTCTTTGAAAAGCATTTAATACTTTGTGTGTTCAACAATTTAACCTCTAAAGTCTTCCAAACAACTTATGGCTTTTACATGACCATTTATGGTTAACCCCTAACTCAACCCTCATGTGACTCATGTGTCTTCTCAAGCATTTATTGCTTTGAACATGGTTATCCCTTTAACCTTTGCACAAAAGTTTATCCATTGGATAAAAGCTTTATTCTTTGAATAATGAATTTATTCACTCAACCCAACCTTGACCTTAACTCCCAAGTTAACTCTCAGGTTATGTCAAACATTTAATGTTTCTTCCCTCTCCTCTCAACCCCTCTCATATTGACACTTGTCATCCTGGGATTGGGTTGAAAGTCCTCACATGGATTGAGTATCATTCAATCCTGACCCTTGTTGAGATTACTCAATCTGAACCATCCATTGCTCCATTTTCCCTATAAATAGAGCTCATTTCTTCATAATCCAAATCCTGAAAAACTTGTATGCATCTAAGTTATAGAGAATTTTAGAGAACATTTAGCATATCTTACTCATATTCACTCTTTTGGTTAAAATTAACAAATAACATTTAGATAACTCATCCTTATTTGGTTATTAAGCTTGCATTTGCATAATTTTCATAATCATCTACAATCTTGAACCTCCATAAGCATCCATAGTGCAAAAAGTTGCTGAGAGCTACACTAATTTGGAACTTGGAGAGGAGAGGAACAAAGGAGAAGGAGCTAAGAGCATGGTAGAAGGCATTTGAAGATGCCTTGTTGTATTTACTTCCATAGTTAAATATTTTATCATGTTTTTAGTGTCTCTTTCAGTATGCCTACTTAGACTTGTTTTTGGTTGATTAACACTAACGTTTGTCTTTGTTTCTTGTGTTTTTGTGTGTTATACGACCACATGCTTTAGTCTAACGTTGTCCCATTTTGCAGAGCATCAGATATCAATTGAGGGATTATTAAAACCAATAATAAAATTGAAAAATATATAATATGTAGAATATAGAATATTACCAGCTTTATATTTTTTCATTGTCCATATATATAGAGAGAATTGAAATGTACAACTTCTTATAAACAAATAACTAATTACATCAGTAATGTTCACTATCCTTTAGCTTGATGAGGACATTCAAAAGCTTTCACTATGCTTTCGCCTGATAGCAAATTGAAATGCTTTCACTATCCTTTAGCCTGATGAGCAAATTGAAAAGCTTTAAAATATGGGACAGATAAAAAAAAGAACCAAGGTGCCGAAAACTAAGGAAGAGATGAGTGAAGAAAAACCATAAAATTGAAGGAGGTGCAACAACATTATGACGGCTACATTGAATAGAAAAGATGTTTAGTGATGTTTTAGTGCATTCTAGAAACTGGATAGTCGTTTCCACATAAGAAGGGTAATAAAAAGTTCATGCAATTGAAAGAGGAGGTGATGGAGTAGTTGCGTAGGTAGAGAAAGGTACAACGACATGAAAAATTAAGGAATAAGAGATAAGTTGCGTCCAAATTAGTAAATGAAGAGAGTAAATTATCACAGTTGGAAAATCGAAAAGAAAGAACAGAGGAGGAGCTTTCAAAATGTAAGATAGCATATTTATACAGATTTATGTTTGGGAACAAAGAAAATTCACAGCTGAGCTACGTGTCGCATGGTGTAAAAAGAGAACATTTTATTTGAATTCGTCTCCTCCAACCCAAATCGAAATAAAAACCAAACAAATGATGGGGGAAAAGAAAAACAAAACTTTTACTTTCAAGGAACTGCTCAAGGGCACATTTGAGATGCAAAATTTTACTTTTAGAGTAATAGTTTTGTAGAAGAGGAGAATTCGTTGTTAGTGTTGAGTGATCTATCGAAATAACAATATTTAAATTTCCTTGATGTATAATAGAATTGAAAGTTGGTTACTTCGATATTTGGTGATAATAAGCAACAAAATGTAATAGTTTGGGCTAGTGCTGAATGATTTTTTTATTGAGACATTTACTATTTTACAGATTATGTCTTTGTCTTATCTAATTATTAATTATTTATTGAAGTTTATAAATATTTTGAATTGTTTTATTTAATTTTTAATTTTAAAAATTTTAATCTTTATTTATTTTTATTGGTAATATTTGTATTTTATTTTTTTAGAACTAAACATTACAACTTCAGCAAGATAATAAACTATTAAGAAGTTCTCTAACACCACCCACAAAAAACGTCCCAACCACCCACTCAAAAAACTGGAATTTCAGAACCAGTAACCAACGACCACACTATACCCACACCCCCATGCTATGGGTACGGAAAAACTACATATTACATCTTGCCATTCAAAATTCAGGCAAATTCTGCTTGAAATGTACTAAACAGAAACCAGAAAGTTTAAGTTTTCCAACTGAAAATTTAACTCAAACAAAAAAAACAAATAGAGGAATTTGGCACCTAGAGATACCATTGCCTGTTGTGACCAATTCATTGCTCTTCCTTCCCATCTCTTGCAGCCGAGGCACTCGATTCACCAGCCACCCTAAGTCGGCGAGAGCCTCCTCTTCCCTCATCTTCTCGCGTGTTTTAATTTGTATTATGATAAAGTCATTTCATTTTTTATATGATAATAATAATTGAATAATGTTTAATTTGTTCGTGTATATCTTGAAAGAAGTTATTAAAGTTTAAACATTACAATAATACATTATTTATATTATAAATTTTACATATTTATTGCATATGAATTTACATTTCTAAATAATTGAGGAAATACAATAAGAAATAAAGTAAAAATAATTATAATTATAATACAAAAACATTAGTGTGTTATTGTTGATGTTTATATTGAAAACGATGCATGTTTATCCTTTATAAATAAAAAAGGTATAATAAGTACATTGCAAATCAAAAGTATATGTAGTAGTTAAGAAATTATTTGCCCAAAAGTTTTGAATAATTAAAAGAAATGCAATTATGAGTGAGATGGTTCAAGGAACTCATATTTACAATATTAATATGAACATCTATACTAATTATCTCAACATTTAATTTGGTTAACTAAAAATATTTAATTGTTATTTGCATGTCATTGTATAATCACCATTTTAATCATATTTATTTTATTATAGCTTAGAATTTCTTAAAATTAGATGTCGTGTTTGTATAATGATAGAGTCTTTAATAACATCAATACACATTAATTGTAGGCTGATCATCTAGAGTGTTGTAGGGATCTTTGTGGATTTTCCTTGCAGAAGTTTAGTAACATAATCCATATTTATTTATTTAGTGATAATAGCTTAGAAATATGTGTAAATGATGTGTGTACATAATATTTCTCTTATTCATAAGAATTAATTTACTTTACTTCTAATGAAAAGTTAGGCTTTTGACATTTCATAGTAGATTTTGGAATGCAAAGTTAGGAGTTAAAAATGACAAATATCATTGATAACAAGAGATTCAAAGCATCAAGTTCTTGCCGAGATGTTTTCGTTTGTTGTTACAATTTTTTGTATGGAATATTTTGTTTTAGCTTTTGTGCAAGGGAGGGTGTATTCATTAAACTGATGAATTTAAGAGAGAGAACAACAATTATCCCACCTCACAAACAATCAGAGCGTTCAACAAGGTAATTAATTGAGTTAGATGAGCAGAACAAAAAATAAGGTAGAAGCTATTGTAATTTCAATGACTAATACATTTATGACAATAGCACAACAGTATTGAAATTAAAGATTCATTCCTAACATAACTACCAAAGTAGAAAACTACAAACTTCTTCTGCTCCTTTAGGGAGATCACCGTGACTTTTAGTAGTGGCTTCAACATATAAGCTAAGTGACAAATTTAACAAATACCACATATCAAGTGCTATATTGAAATCCAAAAAAACAACTCATATTTAATCAACATCGATTCATTATCCCAGAACAAGTAATGCTGAAGAATACATATAATCTCTTATTACATTGTTTGTTGTTGACAAAAACATATGAAAAATAGTATGGTTGACATTACCTTGATCACAATATTGTGCATTCTCAATTTGTAAGCAAAGTTATCATTCATAAATAATTAGTTGTATACAAATCGACACACAGGTTACTGATATGCTACCAAACCAAAATATTCCAATTCAAAATTGAACTACTTCACATGCAACGCAGAGATCAGTAGAAAAAAAAATTGATTTCATACTAATAGTGAAAAAGAGAGAAAAACACAAGTCAAATGATATTGCATCCCCAAACCAGAACCCATTACAACAGTTGCAATGGCTTTCTACACATCGTGATGTCGAAGAATATAGTTACTAATAAACAAAGGTGATATGGTACTAAACGTGTATATATCCAATGATGGCAAAAAAAAATATTTCGAAGAATGAAGTTGAAAATAAAACAAACGTGTATATTAGCTTTATTTCAAAGGAGAAAACAACCTCAAATTCAGATGATGACCATTGACATCCAATAAAAAACACAAAAAATTATAATGTTGCATCGAACATGTGAACAAATCTCGTAAATACTGATATCTCTATGCTCAATACCGAGGGTCCTGAAAAAGCCTGGCAAACGTGACAATCTTATTTTACCGTAGCGAGGAAATATGAATCAGAGACATACATACAAAAAAAGATTAAGAATAAAATAGTTTCACCTAAATCTGCAAGCACAATCGAAACAACTGCAAGTGCTACTCAATGGTTTCTGATGTGAGGAGGGGAAAACAACTATTTGCAGCATTGCTCAAATACAGAGCCTAGAGAAAGGCAGATGAACATTCTCGACTCCACAAACCATAACTAATACGGCCAACAGCTGCACAAAAATTCACGTGCATGCATGAATAATATTAATAATAATATTCAACTTGTCCTGAACCTGATTATGGAGAGTAGATGCCACAGGCCATTTTCTGTGTGTTGTTCTGTTCAAACAGTTCAATGCATTAAAGACATGCAAATTTGTCAAAAATGCAATTAAACATGCATTGAATTAAATGCCATTTGTCAGACGAACATATCTTATGAGGCAATATCTTATTCATATTTTGGTATATTTTATTACATTTTGGTTTATTGAAAGAAAGAAGATTTCCCTAGATTTTTGTGGAATTCAACTAACATATTTTTTTGGAATTCAACTGACAAAGAAGATCAAAATTTATTGTGATTTTGGATTGTTGTAAATAAATAAAATATTGGATGGCATATACACTTTGTTTATTGGTGATTCTATTACCTATATTTTCCTTACTAAAGAACATTACATAGACACAATCAAGGATATAGAGAAAATAATTCCAATGATATGTAAGGTCTTCATATGATGGGCTAAAATTTCCTAATTTGTCCTTGATCTCTAGTTGTAATACATCACATTGTCACTCATAGTTTTCCTTTTAACTCCCAATGATATCTTACCCTCTCATAGTTTGCCTTTGAGCTCCCACCCATCTTAACTGTCACTTTCATCTCATTTATAAGTTTCGTTATCATTCTTCTTCCATCCCTCATGTTGTTCAAACCTTACCTGCCACATCCATAAAGTCACCTTCCATCCATATTCATATTTCTATCCATACAAACCTTATGGTCCTATAAATATGAACTATCTCACTTATTTAGATAGATTTTCTCCTTTGTCTAATCATGCATGTACTCCTACCACTTCCCTTCCTCTATTCATATTCCAATTGTCTATTATACACTAGAAACCTTTAGCCACCATCATGAGTGATTTCCAAAATATTTAAACAAACACATATCAATAATTTTACAAGTCTTTAAAAAGGAATATGATAAGTGATTCACTACATAATTCCTTGGCATATGACATATCAATTTATCCTTTACCAATGAGATTAGTAGTATACAATTTTACAATATATTATGATAGGGGTTTTCCATTAAATCTCATAGATTCTTTCAAATCAACTTGTTTAAATTAATTTATGATTCAATTTTACTTGAAAAATTGTTTTCACAAATCTTGAGAGATTATGTACTTGATTGGTTTTATTTTGTACTTCACGATTCCATTCATTCCTTTAAAGTTAAGTAACTAATGCTTTTGTTAATATTTTATGATATAATTAGTTAGGAAGAAGGATACAATGAAACAACATATGATTATTTTATTAAATATTGTTGTGAAAATGATATTTTACCTAACATGTTCATCACCTAGGTCCTAATCACACATGTTACTTAAGTATACTTAGGGTACACATAGATCCTAGGAATCTTCCTAGATGTCATAGTTATAATGTGATCTTATCTTATGACATTTACTTCCTAGTTTCTAGATTATTTAATATTTTTCATGTTATTTGTCTCAAGTCATAAATATAATATAACAAAAAAATTAATTAGTAGGGATTTATATTGATTTGTAGGTAGTAGAAAAAAAATTTAAGTTGTTGGAACAATTTCTAGTATATCCCAAATGTGCCTCTCAAACCTTTTGGACCTAGTCTTTGGTGTGAGATTGAAAGATTTGCTCACCCACTTCGTAAAATTTTGCCACCACTTGTCATTCATCTATAATTTTTAAAATTTCCATTAAATTTTTTTTTTGATGCATCTTACATTCTTTACCAAGATCAAATTTTGGAGCTTAAAGTTTTAAGTTGCTTGTTACTAAAAATTTCATCGAACACCATGTTAATGAAAGTTCTTAGAAATTTTCAATTGCATCCACAATGATATTTTTGGAAGCTCTCCTCCATGAGACCACAATGCAATTGTCTTTGTAATAATCATTTACAAGATCAATTTATTAGAAAATAAACTAAACAAATATTCTCTAAATTATGAGTTGACTATCTACAAAAGAAACCATTTGAATGTTTGTGGATGGAGACAATTTGATTCTTGATAGATGGAAAAATAAATGAAACATTTCATTATCCACATCAATTATACTTCAATTTAAAAAAGCCTTTTAATAATTATTTACTTTATCCAAATAATAAAAAAAAAAATAGATGTAAACGAGAGCATCCATAGATAAACTATATTTCAATTTACAAATGTGAAACTGCCGAGCTCATATGGCACAATCTATTTGAATTTGATTGAATAAGCTAAGGATCAATGTAATATTTATGAATTTATACAGTAAAATATGGTGAATTTTTATCGGGGAAAAAAAGTGTAGGCGGCTGTGCGCATCCTTTCCCCCAAAAAATTAAAACAATTTGTTTTTCCTCTGTCTGAGTAAAACAGAGTCTACTACTTTGCCTTTCTATTTACAACTTCATCACTATCTATTATAATTTACATATTGTTATATAATGTCTGTCAGTCATGGCAGCATGAGAATTTTTTTCTCAGGCTGCTGGTGGAGCAGGCAACACGTGGGCTCCCTTAGGCATTTCACCACGCATAGCCTGAGGAAAGCCCTGTTCCGCTTCATATCTCCTCTTCTCCTCTGCATTTCTGTCATTTGATCTCAAGTCAAGCGATTCGTCGTTGAAGATTTCCCACCATTTGTCCACCAATGTCTTGATATCTTCCCTCTCCATGTTTTCCTCCTTGCCGGTGAACCTCCACGGTTTCAACCCTGCACATCAATCAATACAAATTCACTGTCAGTTATTTAAAGAAAGCTAAAACGCCTCACACCAGGCTTTGTATAGAGAAGAGAGAATCTTACCGCAGCACAATAATGCACGACTTTGACACTCTCAATGTCGACATTCTCCGGATGGCGCCATAACATAGCCAGCACTAGATTGTACGTCAAAGGGATTGGTTTGTACACCTGCTGAAAATACATGTTCAAGAAATCCTGCAAAGAAACAGGGGTTACTGTAAGTCAATATCGGGATCCGGAAAATCAGTTCCGTTTGCAAGGATAAAACAAAGCAAATATGAAATACCTGCTCTGCAAAGGGTGTTGGAGGGGTGGACATGAGAGATTCCAGCATGTTCTCCAGGGTTAATTTACTGGGTTCAAACACGAACATTCCGGCATTGAAATACAGAGCAGGGCGCTCCTGCTCCAACTCAGCAGGCCACGTCACCTTGTCGGGGCACTGCTGGCAGTATCCAATCTTATATTGGGTTGTGTGACTCCACGTCTTTTCACAGAAGCAGTCCATGACAGCATAGAAATACCCATCTGGCATGTCGAATAGATTATCAATGTTGTCGAAGACTTGAATGTCGGCATCCAGATACACCATTTTGTTGAACTCCTCAAACTGCAGAAATCCAAATCAAGACAAAAAAAAGTCCCCAAATATCAATTTGAATTCTGTTGCATCATAATCAATCAGGAGAAAAAAACCTCCAAAAAACAGAAGAATTATTTACCTCCCAAATGCGCAATTTGGAGTAATTGAGAACATAATAGGCCATGGCGAACTGGACTTGATTCTCTGGAGGATTGATGGCCTCGATCTCTCTAACGATACAACCCTGGTTACGCAATTGTAACCTGTGGTCATCTGGAACATCTGGTAAGACCGCTACCACCAGAGGATACAAACTCTTGACCTTCCTCAATCCTTTGGCAAGGCCGATCACACCTTTAATGTAATCTCCTGATCCAGCAAGAAATGTAACAAAGGCTCTTTTGGAGTAACCGCAGTTAGGCGAGGCCATCTTTGCGGCAAAGATTTCACAAGGAAACTGTGCAGCCATGATCAGTACTTAAACAAATCCGAAAAGAAAATAAGTTTGTAGGTATTGCAAACAATGTAAGAGATGTTGTGGGAAGCAAGTGATGGTCTCCTACTCTTATAGGCTGTGGATACTTGAACCTCGTCTTTACTCACTTGATCTAAAATCCAATTAATTTAATTAGTAGCTAATGAAATACTGACACGAACTATGGATTGACTAGCAAATGAAATACTGGCACGTACCGTGCACGCGTCAGTCCGTGAGAGAGCTCGCGTAAAATGAAGGTACGCGGAGAGAAAGAATCGTTTGGAATATTCGCGCCTATTCTTAAAAACTTAATACCTTTTGGACAAGTTTGACCAAAGCCAACTAACTAATCCGAGTCCAGTGAAGTTGAGTGGGAGAAATATAAGGAGGTAAAGAATGGTGCATCGACGGCAAGTCGGTGGCTCTAAAACGTGGTGGATGTTAAATGTGGGCCCTAAAATATTAATGGTCAAATGTTTCCACAATAAGATATAATAGTAGAGGATAAAAGTGTGTAATGATCTTAACATTCAATGTTTTTCGGTGTTTAATAAGTTAGGACGAAACTATTCTATCTATGTTCATTGTCCACTTTTAGTTCAACTAATCTTTTAATTATTAATTTTAAATTAAAAAAAATATAATTAAAAGTTCATTAAGTCATTTGTAATAGTTAGGATTTTTGAAATTTTAATTAGAGGAGTTGTGCAACTTTATTGACTTAAAGTGCACACACTAAGTCATGTGGCTCATGTGGATGCCTCTTAAGCTATGCCTCTTTTCTATTTTTCATTTCAGTTTGGCAATGGCACGATGATTGCTGTAACAATCTATGGTTAGTCACAAGGTTAAGGGACATTTTATTTGATTTCGTCTCCTCCGACCCAAATCGAAATAAAAAACAAACAAATGAAGGGGGAAAAGGAAAACAAAACTTGTACTTTCGAGGAACTGCTCAAGGTCACATTTGAGATGCAAAATTTACAATATTAATATGAACATCTATACTAATTATCTCAACTTTTAATTTGGCTAATTAAAAATATTTAATTGTTATTTGCATGTCATTGTATAATCACCATTTTAATCATATTTATTTTATTATAGCTTAGAATTTCTTAAAATTAGATGGCGTGTTTGTATAATGATAGTCTTTAATAACATCAATACACATTAATTATAGGTTGATCATCTAGAGTGCTGTAGGGATCTTTGTGGATTTTCCTTGAAGAAGTTCAGTAACATAATCCATATTTATTTTTTAGTGGTAATAACTTAGAAATGTGTGTACATAATATTTCTGGGTAAGTGCACCAATATGGTGTGCTAAAAGGGTGGTATAAGTGGACACTTTTTTAAAAAAATTAGGTAAACCTGAACTTGGAGGAGAAAATTGAGAGTCATCCACTTAAGATATGAACATACTCAAAGAACAAAGATTTTAGTACTCCGAATCTAGTTTCCAAACTACTAAATTTATTCAAAATGGGATAAGATTAAGGGGGTTAAATTCTTCGCACACAAAAAACAGACCCTGATTTTTTTTCTTCTGAAAAACATAACATAGTGTCTGACATGCGCATCAAAAAAGTCATAGTTGGATTTAGTATTTTGACAAATCCTTTGGCAAAAAGATAGGTAAGAGTGAGCACTAGAAGTTGTGTATTTTTTGTAATTTTTTGTTGAGTATTTTTTTCTTATGATTTTTCCAATCGAGCACATCCTGAAAATCAGGTACCTGTTCGTGTGCGAAGCATAACTTGCACGAAAACAATAAAAAATGCAATTTTTAATTATTTTTTTTGTAAAGAATCAAGTGCACTACAATAATATATAAAGTTTTTAAATTTTGGATAAGTAGATCAAAAGTTATTAAAAAAATGCTGCACCTATGTCTCTGAGAACTATGAAGACACTGGTAAAAGAAATTCAATAATAATATGTTATTGTTTTCCAAATTTTTTAAAAAATATATGGTTAGAAAGATCAGAAGATGGGTGAAAATATGGTGCCAATTTTAGTAATACCCACTTGATAAAGTGTAAACCTGATAATGACAAAGTTGAGAAACCAAGTTCATAAAACAAAACACGTCAAAAAGAAGGGAAACCAAACTTCCAAACCGCAGCTTTGTCATCCAAGCCTATTCACAAGCCTAAACAAACAAAAACACATATGAGGTTTCTTTTGAATAAGAACTGCCTACGTGTTTTTTTTTTGAATAAGCAACATGTACACGGTTCTTCCTGTGATACTATACCATAAAGAAATTAATGTGTATGTTTAAAATGTGTGTGTGTGCATACATATATGTATATGATGCTCTGCAAAAAGGATTAGGAAATCTGATTGATGGCAACACACACAAGAGCACAAGAAACAAACATTAATGTTAGCAACAAAAGATTATCCTAAACAGACATATCAAGAGAGATATTAAGCATGAAATAGAAAGCATACAAACATAGAATACATAAACTATACTCCTCCAAATGCTAATCAAGATGCTCATAGTTGCTCCTCCTTTGTTTCTCTCTTCTCCAAGTTCCACATGAGTGTAGCTCTCAGCTTTTAGCACTAGCCATGGATGCCATATGGAGATTCAAGATGGTTGAAAATGATAAATAAATGCTATGCAAGTGTAGATAGTGATGCTATGAAAAAGCTCTATGCTAATACCGGTATAACAACAATACTCTAATGCTTCCTCCTTTGCTTGAGGAGAAGGGTTCTATTTATAGAAGAAATGGGGAAATGAAGGGTTAATATTGAGCAATCTTAACAAGGGTTAGGATTGAAAGATATTCAATCCATGTGAGACTTTCAACCCAATCCCATGTTGACAAGTGTCACCATGAGGAGGCTTGAGAGGAGAGATAAGGATCATTAAATGAGGGGACATGATGGTTACCCTAGTAAAAAAAAAAAATGCTTTGAAGAGACCCATGAGTCAAAAGGATGGTTAAGTTAGAGGAAAGTCTCTAACCAAAGGTAAAAGGTGAGTTAACCATAAATGGTTATGTAAGAGTCTTTAATGGTTTGGAAGACTTTAGAGGTTAACCATTTGAAGACTTAAAGCCTTAAATGTCTTTCAAAGTCTTTAAGGGCTTTGAGAAGTGACTCCAAGTTGCTTAGGAATGTGACAATATTTAGGGGATGGATTAGGCTAATTAGGAAGGGGTTAGAAGAATCTAGAAGGGATTTAGGCATGCAAGTGGATTTTGTAGGAGAATGCAAGTAGGAGGAATTTTGGGATTTTCAATTAAAATAAAATCATTTATTTCAATTAAATGGTGTAATTTGCATTTGGTTAAATATTCAAATAAATATTAATTTATTTAAATGAGAAAAATAAAGATAAAGCATTAAGTGCTTGAAGACTTTGAGGGAAACCATTAAAGGCTTAAGAAGACTCTAGAAAGAAGCCATTAAGTTTGAAGACTTTAAGGGAAACCATTAAAGTCTTAAGAAGACTTTAAGGGAAGCCATTAAGTTTGAAGACTTTAAGGGAAACCATGAAAGTCTTAAGAAGACTTTAAGGGAAGCCATTAAGTTTGAAGACTTTAAGGGAAACCATTAAAGGCTTGAGAAGACTCTAAAAGGAAGCCATTAAGTTTGAAGACTTTAAGGGAAACCATTAAAGGTTTCAAGTGGGTGAGGATAAATAGGATTTTAAATAAATAATTTATTTAAAATAGTTGTGCAACTTGCATTTGTAGGAAAATACAAGTGGGTGGAGGATAAAGGTGATTTAAATAAATGATTTATTGAAAATAGTTGTGCAACTTGCATTTGTAGGAAAGTACAAGTGGGTGGAGGATAAAGGTGATTTAAATAAATGTTAATTTATTTAAATGTGAGAGATGGGATTTTGGAGGATTTAAATAAATTAACATTTATTTAAATGTGAGAGAAGATTTAATTAAACAAATATGATTTATTTATTTATTAATGGTCTGAATTTGGTTAAGTGAATTAAATCAAATAAATTGAATAATTTATTTAATTAATAGGAGAAGAGGGTTAAGATGAATTAATTAAATATTAATTTAATTAATTATTGATTGATGGTTAAATAATCAAATAAATACTAAATATTCATTTAATTAAGTGGACAGATTTATGTGACTACATTTGCCCCTCTTTGAGACGGCGCAGTTTTATTGCGTTGTTTCAAAGAAAGAAAAATAGGTGTGAAGAAATATGCCCCATAAATGTTAATTTAGTGGGTGGTATGCCCCCTCGAGAGATGGGCTGAAAAAATTCGAAAAATCAGGCGATCTCTCAAAAAATAACGAGAAGTGGAGGGGAGGTAGAATAGAAGAAATTAGCAATAGCGGTGAAAGAATGGAAGAAAATAGAGTGAATACGGAGAAATGGCAAGCTAGTGAGTACCCATAGGTTATGCAGGCGATGCAAATGTGGTGCTGTGCTTTTGATTGATGCTATATAATTGATCAAAATGGTTGGACAATCTAGTGTAATTGGTTAAATTGCCCTGGTTGAGTTAAAGCGTGACAGTTGATGTCAGTTGTTCGCTTGGACATGATAAAGTCTGAGTAAGTGAATCAAAGTGACATGTTGGTGAGTTAGACAATTGATGTAATTGCCTGATGAAGTCAAGGTATTTGAAGCAAAATACTCGTTGAGACTTAGACAATTGATGTAATTGTCTGTTGGATTGTGTTTGATTGGTTGATCAATTGATAGTGTGTGCGTGGGATGGATGGTTGTGGGGAATCATGGCAATCCCGCTGAGACTAGGTCATTATGATAAATGCCTATTGTAGTCTAGGTTTTACCATGATCGATTACCTGTTGAGACCGGAAGATACTTGATCAGAGTATCTGTTGATAGTCTAGGTGTGCGTGAGTCGAGGTACCTGTGCAGATAGAGTAACTTGCTTGTCTTATTGGATGACTTAGGATAGCAAACACAATCCCTCCTATTTAGAGATGGATGGTGATGAACGTGACTTGATTAGGTTGATTGGGACATGATGTAGGGTATGTGATGCTGATTATTGAGATGGGGAGGGTGAGGGGGGTTCGATGTTAGATAGAAGAAATGAAGGACCTATGATTCATTCCTATGGAAGAAGAGGAAAATAGAGTATCTATTGTCATTATTATGTATGCATGATATGCATCTATTATGAATGTATGGATGGATGGAATGCAACGAAATGCAATATATACAGATGAGATGAAATGACGATCCATAGTACTTTATTTTCATCATTGAGCATTAAAATGTTGTAAGAAAATATAAGCAACTTGACACAATGATTCAAGTTGACCTGAGTATTCCTTACATGGATTTTGATATAGTAAGTTAATACAAGCAACTTGATATAATGGATCAAGTTGACCTGAGTATTGCTTGCGGAACAGACAAGGATCATCTCCTTTCATGCATGACTTGGATCGTCCTCCTTGATCTTGAGTTGATCATATCCTGAGACAAGTTCATACCGTAATAAGAGATAAAACCTTTATCCAGCGTGGATGAGGTAGGAGGAACAAAAGAAAGAGCATTGTACCTGCAAGCTAACAACATATATAAAGAATAAAGAATAAAGAATCTTCGATAATGGTTCATGCTCATATGGTTGAGGTATACGTTGTAGTCAGCAAGTTGTAGTGATCTATGATTGTATTTTGCATATGATCACGTAACTCAGTGAACTTCCCACGTAGACACCATTAGTACATGCCCCAGAACTTCATCGGAATAATTCACTGAAGACATTCAAACAATGCTTAGGAACCATCCCAGCCACTCTAATCACTCGTGGATATCCCGTAGTAGCGTAGGAACCTAATATATATAAATGAATGAATAAACTACAAATCAACCAAGTATTTGATAGCTTAAACAAAATTTTCTTGTCAAAGAAAATGTCATCATGTCTTTGTTTTGGTAAGGAAGGATGCATCCTTGTTAAGACAGTTTGTGTGTTGATGTTGGTTGTTTGGTCGATTTGATAAGTGGTCATCATTTGAGTATTTCACAAGGTTTGCTTGGTGTCTGCTCAGATGAGTATGTATAAGGTGTTGCCATGTTTTTGTTTGTTTGATTTTTTTGAAATGTTTTTGGATTTTGTGAGATAGTTCTCCAATGTTTTTGGATTTTGATGATTGTTTTCCAATGTTTTTGGTATTTTGTGAGATAGTTTTCCAATGTTTTGGTATTTGGAGAGACAATTTTGAATGTTTTTGGATTTTGTGAGACAGTTTTGAATGAAGAACTCAATGAATCACAAGTAATGAAGGAATCCACTTCCATCAATAGGTTAAGGGCATTGCCCCCAGTATAGGCGGGACCATGAAAAAGCGGGATGCAAGACGCATGAAGTACTTTTCTTGATTGCAGATCAATAATAAGCCTTGGTGTTGGACTAATGGATGTGTGTATGTAATGACTGTGATCGCAACAAGCTTGAAAGACAATGGAGCCATAGCCTTTACGAGTAGTGCCTATTTGCTAGGTTTTCACCATCGCACTTACCCAAGGTGCCACCGGAGTGGTTGTTCACTGTTTGGATGCATGAATTTTCTTTACTATTTTGATGTTTTTGTATTTTCTTCAGGAGATTTTTCTGAATGTTTTTGGTATTTTGTCGATATGTATGGGAGCCTGATGCTCTATATAGCTTATGTATAAAACCGTTTGAGGTGCATGCTGTTGATCGGATTTGCTAGCGGTTCTCCTTCTGAAGTAGCCAACTGATATACCCTGGACCCAAATACAGCAGTGATAACATATGGACCCAGCCAGTTTGATGCGAACTTTCCCTGATGCTCTCGGTTGGGTTGGTTATGAGGATTCTCTCATAGAACAAGATCACCTACCTCAAATGTACGAGGTCTAACTCGGTGATTATAGCTTCTGCTCATGCGCTGCTGATAAGCTTTGAGGTGATTGTATGCAGCTTGTTGTTTCTCATCAAGTAGCTCTAAGTCCTGAAGACGTGATACCCTGTAGGCTTCATCATCTATTAGATTATGCAAGGAAACCCGTAGTGATGGTATCTCAACCTCAATAGGTAAGATAGCTTCTGCACCATAGACCAATGAGTAAGGAGTTGTGCATGTAGGGGTTCAAAAACTAGTTCGATATGCCCATAGTGCTGGATTCAATTGAACGTGCTAATCACGATCGACATCAATGACTGTCTTCTTTAGGATTCTGAATATGTTCTTGTTTGATGCTTTGGCCTGACCATTGCCTTGTGGGTAATAGGGAGTGGAAAAGCGGTGTTGGATGTGAAATTTCTCATAGAGTTCATGGACATGTCCTGATTTTTGAAAGGAAGACCGTTATCTGTGATGATAGACATGGGGACACCATACCGGCATATGATGTAATTGAGGATGAATGAAGCGATCTGCTTGCCGGTAACTTGGGTAAGTGGAACAACTTCGATCCACTTTGTGAAGTATTCGGTGGCGGTAATAATGAATTTGTGGCCGTTGGATGAAGATGGATAGATTTTACCCACAAGGTCAAGTCCCCATTGACAAAAAGGCCATGGTGTTGTGATTGGTTGCAATTCCTGTGCTGGTGCATGTATCGGGTCTCCATGAACTTGACATTTCTTGCACTTTCTGACAAAGTAATAGGAGTCTTTTTCCATTGATGGCCAATAGTATCCAGCTCGTAGGATCTTTTTAGCTAGTGATGGGCCACTTGAGTGAGTCCCACAAATTCCTTCATGTACCTCTTCCAAGGCTTTTGTTATCTCATCTCGTTCCAGACATCGAAGGAGAGTACCATCAAGATTGCGTCGGTATAGGGTTTCAACAATAATGGTATATTGACCGGTTTGGTGAATGAAGGTTTTACGTTGGTTATTCGATTGGTTAGGAGGAAGTGTGTGATCGTGGAGATAGGTGTAGAACTCACCGTACCATGGGGATTCATAACTGACAAGACGACATATCATCTCGGATTCAGGGATATCATAAGCGGGAATCCAAAGCTGTTCGACCAAGAACTCATAGCGTGTTGAATTTTTTGGAAGATCTAGGAGCGATGCAATAGTAGCCATAGCGTCAGCAGCTCGATTTTGATCTCTTGGTATCTGCTCAAAGGTGATAGTTGCAAATGATGCCTTTAGACTGTCCACCATTTGATTGTATGGCATGAGTTTGTCATCTTTAGTCTGATACTCATCGGTTGCTTGTCGAATGACCAGTTGGGAGTGGCCATATACTTGTAGTTCTTATAACTTCCATTGCATGGCTAACCTGAGTCCTGTGATCAAGGCTTCATATTTAGCTATGTTGTTGGTGCATGGAAATGTGAGCCTGTAAGACTTCGGGATGCTGTCACCTTGAGGTGTGATAAACAGAATGCCTGCTCCCGAGCCATGCCTAGTGTATGAACCATCAAAATATAGTTTCCATGGTTGTGTTGTTGTGATCATGAAGATCTCTTCATCTGGAAAATTGGAAATGAGAGGATGATCGCCTATGAGTGCTGCATCGGCCAACTGATCTACAATGACTTGTCCTTTGATAGATTTACGGTCCACATACTCGATGTCAAATTCGCTTAGAATCATCACCCATTTGGCCAAGCGACCTGTCAATGCTGCTTTGCTGAGTAAGTACTTGAGTGGATCAATCTTTGCAATGAGTTGTACTTGTATGCGGGAAAAGTGGGCGAATAAAACTTAATATGTGAAAATTTAGTTAAATACTAGTCCACACACACACACAGGACTTCTTGGTGCAAGCTATGGAGTAACGTAGTGTTACTCAACTTCCCAAGGAGGGTCCCATGGTTCTCTATCTCACAATGTCCCTCAAACCAACTTTTTTGCTCTCAGATCACTGAGCAAAATGGTTTAGGGATGGCAAATATGAGAACGAGAGATGCTTTTGCTAAATTTAGTATGAAATAGATGTGAAGCTATGTATGATGCTAAAAATGCAATAAACTAAATGATAAGATGACAAGATTAGTACGAATACTATCCTAGCATGATATATTTAATCTATGATTGAGCTAAAATGATAAAGAACTTATTCTAAACATGCATATTTAGTCTAATTTCTGATCTAAAAGAGGCTAAATGATGATCATATATGAAATGAAAGCTTGAAAGAATTTGAGCATAAGTGTGATGCTTCAAATTTGAAAGATGATTGTTAAGAATGGAGGAATGAGAGCTCTATTTATAGCACAAATAGGGCAATGGATGGTCAAGATTGAATGGTTTAATCAAGGGCCAAGTTTGAAAGTTGAGGATCCATGTGCACAATTGGCACCAATAAAATGGTGACAAGTGTCAACATAGGATTGGGTTGAGAGAAGAGGTTGGAGGCATTAAAGGCCTGAGAAGACCTCATGGTTATCTAAAGGCTAAGGGTCAAGTCTAAGTTAGGCTTACCCACTGGATTAAGAGTTAATCCAAGGATAAACCTTTGTGCAAATGATTAAGAGATAATCATGGTCAAAGCATTAAAGGCCTGATGAGACCCTTGGGTTGGATGAAGGTTGAGTTAAAACAAATGTTTTAACCATGCAAGAGGGTTTGAGTTAACCATTAATGGTTATTGGAGACTTTGTGGATTAAGTGGTTGAAGGTTGGAAGCTTTCAAAGGTTATCAAAGACTTTGAGACATTTAGTGGTTGAAGGTTGAAAGCCTTTAATGGTTATCAAAGACTTTGAGGCTTTGAGAAGTGACTTCCCTTTGCTTAGGGATGTGACAAAGTTTAGAGGAGGGGTTAGGTTAATTAGAAGCGATTAGAAGATTCTAGAAGGGATTAGAAATGGGTTTGGGATTTTGCAAGTGGATGGGGGGATAATAGGATTTAAATTGAATTATTTAATTCAATTTGATTGCAATTTGGAGAAATTAAATAAATTAGATTTATTCAATTTAGGATAACTATTTAATTAAATTTGAATTTAATTAAAAGTGGATAGGAGGATTTATTTGAATAAAATGATTTATTCATTAAATGGATATAGTGAATTTTATTTAAATAAATTGAGTAATTTACTTAATAAAATAGAAGAATGTGGATAATTTAATTAAATTGGATTTAATTAAATAGAGAAATGAACATAAAATATTCATTTAGGAATATGGTCATTTTTATACGTCTACAGTACTTTATGTGTCAACAGATAGTGCCTCAGTTTGGTGGCTGCCAAGATTACTACTAGGCAAGCTCGCTCAATAGGGGTGTAATTGAGTTCATAGCCAACCAGTGTGCGAGAAATGTAGTAAACAACACACTCTTTCCCTTCTACATTGTGTTGTGCCAATAGTACTCCCAAAGCTGTATTAGTTGCCAATATATAGAGTAATAGAGGCCTACTTGGATCTGGTGGGATCAAGAATGGTGTATTCATGAGATAATCTTTAAGAATATAGAATGCTTGCTGGCATCTGGCATCCCACTGAAAACGGATGTTCTTGTGTAGCAGGTGTGTAAATGGGTGACACTTATCTGCCAGTTGTGCGATGAATCTGCGGATAGATTGGAGCCGCCCTTGTAGTGTCCTGAGCTAACTGATATTCTTTGGAGGTGGCATGTCCATGATTGCCTTGACTTTTGCTGGATCAACCTCAATACCTTTGCTTGAGACAATGTATCCTAGAAGTTTCCCTAAGGTTACTCCAAAGACACATTTCTTTGGGTTGAGTCGAACATGATATTGTTCTAGCCTATCAAAGATTTTCTCTAATATGTCCAGATGACCTTCTCTTGTGAGTGATTTTGCTAGTAAGTCATCAACATAATCTTCCATTATGGTATGCATCATATCATGGAAGATAGTAGTCATTGCTCATTGATAGGTCGCTCCTGCATTCTTTAGACCAAAAGGCATTACATTCCAGTAGTATGTGCCCCATGGACATGTGAAGGCTGTCTTGTGCTGATCCTCTGGTGCGATCTTTATCTGGCATCCATGAGTGAAAGCATGGCATGTCCTACTGTTAGGTCTACTATGATGTCGATGTTTGGTAGGGGGAAGTCATCCTTAGGACATGCCTTGTTCAGATCACTGAAGTCAGTACAAATATGGATGTCCCCATTTGGTTTGTCGACAGACACAATGTTGGATATCCAATCTGCATAATCAATGGGTCTAATGAAGCCGACATCCAGGAGTTTCTTAAGTTCTGCTTTGACTAGGACTGCAATCTGAGGATGCATCCTGTGAAGCTTTTGTTTGACAGGTTTAGCTCCTTCTACTACTGTGAGGTGATGCATGACTAAATATGGATCAAGACCAGGCATGTCTGCATATGACCATGCAAAGTTAATCTGGTGCTTCTGGAAGAACTCTACAAATTTAGGCCATTCCTCTGAATTTAGAAGAGATGCCAGATGTATGTGGTGAGGAGTTTCAGAAGTCCCTACATTGTATTCTTTTGTTTCCTCGATGAGAATCGTTGATCATTCCCATTGTGTGCTACAGGGAAGGATGTCAAACCTTTCATCCTCAGGCACCTCAGAGAGGTTTTCACCGTTGGATACGCTCTTTCTTTTTACTTTTGTGGGATCAAACAGTGCCACTGTGTGGTTTTCACTGGAAGATCCATGTTTTATTGTTGTATTTTTGCAGCTGAAAGGTTTGGCATCCGCCCCAAAGTATGTTGCGCTATTAAGTTCTATGGCGAATCCAGCTTTATGATCCCCGCTTGGTATGTTATCCCGCAATTCCAAGAAGTCAATGATCGCCTCATTGTTTTGGAAATGGTCAAGACACGGGGGATTTGGTTGGTTCCATTCGATGAGTTCTGGATGGATAATGGGCATTACTTCATCGATTAGGTTAAGTTCGTTAGATGTGTCAGTGAGGTTTAAGACGTTGTGGTGAAGGTCATTGATGGTACTCTCCCTATCAGAATCAGGCGTAGGATGTGACGTAGGGTCTGTGGAAAATGTTTCCAGCTCAGGAACCCAAGAAGTCTTTATCTGTGTTTCTTCGTAAATAGGGATGTCTTTGCGGGGTGGAGGTAATGATGTGTCTTCCTCATCTGAAGTATTAAGTTGGATGGAATCAAATTCCCATTCATGTGAGTTAGTCTCTAAATCACTTTCCAGCATCCGATTACTATACCATACTGGGATGTCCTTTGTGTTAAACACTACAGGTGTGATCAGTTGATGTACCTTTGTAGATGAAATGATCGGTGCTGCAGGAGGGATGATGGGGATTAATGAATCCAATACGGGGAGTATCGATAGTGTTGACTCTATTGCTTCTACTGGAACTACTAGTGTTGTAGATGCTGCTGCGGGTTTTGATGTAGTTGTTGCTGCTAATGGGACTATTGATCTTATCACTGCTGTTGATGGTGTTATTGGTTTGATTGATGGGACAACTGTCATTGCGGATGGTTTTGCTGGGATCTTTAGGTTCAATGAGATAGTTGTAATGGTCTGGGGTGTTGCTTTTATAATCAAAGGTGACCTCTTTGTAGTAGGTTGATATAGTGGTTTGCTAGGTTTTTCTTTAAATCTAAGCTTAGGAAAGATCTCTTTTTGAAAGCCTAAGCCTACATTGTCTTTGGGTTGTAATTTTGGCAGTAGCGGCTCATGTCGCCCTTGTTTACAGTACCCCAAAGCACTTTGACCATGATATCCCATTCTTTGCATAATGAGAAGACCTTTGCCATATTAATCTGTGAGAAGCTGAGCTTGCGGAATGTCGGTGGTGATAGGATCCTTATAGATCCATTCTGCTATGTCTTCATCTTTGGTTTCCTCTTCTTGACTCTTTCCAAGGATGAAAGGTGTCAATGCACATGCTGGTTTAACCAGTGCCGTTTGAAGTACTTGTTGAGGTTTGCCATGTGTTTTAGGAGAAGTAGGCATTTGTCCAACACAAAAGAGTTGGCTTAGATTGTATTCTCCTGGACCTTCCTCTGCAATTTTCATCTTGAGCTTCTCTTACTTGGGTATAATAGTGTTTGAACTGGAGAGGGAAGCTGGACTTACATATGATGTGGAGGAGATGGCTTCTCTATTATTGGGAACGGTAATATCTGGTTGATGACTTATGTTATGATAATATGCAAAGGGGTTTGCATCGCCCAAGATTGTGATTTCTGCACCATTATGTGGGAACTTGATACATTGATGGTAAGTGGATGGAATGGCTTGCATGGCATGTATCCAAGGTCTTCCCAACAACAAATTGTATGGCAGAGGAAGGTCCAGAACCTGACATATGATGTGCTTCACCACCGGGCCCACTTGGATTGGTAGTACAACAGCTCCTTTGGATGAACGCTCTGCATCATCATAAGCTTTGATAGTGATTTTCTTGCGTGGATCCACGGATTCAATGGCATATCCCAAAGCTGTGACTAATTGTAGTGTACAAATATTCAAGCCTGCTCCATTATCGATCAAGACTCGCTTGATCCTATGCTGGTTGATAAATCCTTCAATGTGGAGTGAGGTGTTATGTGGTTGCTAGAAGGAAGAGTTGTCACTTTCAGAGAAAGTGAGACAAGGTGATGACCTTAGATTTCCAACCATGGCTTGGAATTGATCTGTGTTCAAATTTGCAGGGATTGACGCCTCTTGGAGAGCTTGATCCAAGATTATTTTATGAGATGGAGATAGGCGCAATAGCTCTAAGATAGATATCTGTGCGGGCATTTTGTCTAACTGGTCCACAAGGTTATACTGCTTGGGGATAGATGTGGTGCCTTGTGGAGCTGCTTTTATGGTAATCTTGTTGCAACGTGTAACAACATTGCAAGTGGAGTTGGGATTTTTTATGGTAATAGTTGCAATTTGTTCATTGGCATCGTATAGGTGATTCACAGTATAATTATACGCTGCTTGCGTGTAATCAATGGTGTCTGTGTTTCTCCCTGAAGTGGAAGGACCCCTTTGATCTTGTGATGGAAGTGGATTTTTAAACATTAGATGATCATTGTTTGTTGTCTTTGGATCATGTCCTTCGATTTTGATTTCTCCTCGGTCAATAAGATCCTGAATAAGATCTTTCAATTTGTGACAATTGCTTGTCTTATGTCCTTTTCCTTGATGAAAATCACAGTGTTTAGTATCTCTCCACCATGCAGGTTTGACTTGAGGTTCATAATTTGATATTTTGGGTAAGGTGACTAGATTTTGAGAAACCAACTGACGTAACACTGTTTCAATGGGTTCCCCTAAGGGAGTGTATGTTCGCTTTGGTTTTTGTTGATGTTGTCTGGGTTCATCTTGAGATGTGATGCAACCTTGATTTTGGGCAATTGTGTTAGTGTTGGGTGGGGGATTTTGTCCTGCAAATCGAACCACAGGTTGTGCGCTTTTGATAGTTCTATCATCCACCACCCCGTCGTTGATGACATTTTTGTTTTTGTTCCAAAAGTTCGGCTTGCCACTATTGAAGCGTGGGCGAGGGCCATCCTTTTGCTCATTGTAGATTTTGATCAGCCCTTTTTTGATGAGAACCCGCTCACACTTTAAACCTTTTGTGATCATGTCATTGAAGGAATCTGTGTCTTTGAGATCCAGGTGAAATTCCACTTCGTCGTTTAAGTTGGAAATAAATATTTCCACTAATTCTCATTCTGGTAATTGAAGTGAACGTCTGCAAGACATTTGACGCCATCGTTGCAGAAAGACTAAGAATAGTTCACCTGGTTTTTGTTTAGTGTTACACAGATCTACCATGGTGATATCACGTTCAATGTTATGAGAGTAATGTGCCAAGAACTTCTGAACTAGCTCTTCAAAGGTCCTAATGCCACCTGGTAATTGGGAAAACCATGATGTGGTTGTTCCTCCCAAGCTTTGGGGAAAAAGGTGCATGAGGTACGTATCTTCGTATGCTACTTTGAGACAGGCTGAATGGAATTCTCTAACATGATCGCGAGGATCTCCTTTTCCTCTATATTTTTCGAACTTGGGTGTTTCAAACCCTCGTGGAAAAGGTGGCATATAAAGATTCCTATCAAAGGGATAGGGACAAATATCATTGAGTGAAAATTGATTAGTCTTTACACCACTACGAAGTTGTTGGGTGAGATTTTCAACTTGTTGCCGCAACATCTCTATGTCGTTTGGAGGAGGAGGAGGTGGGTTGCCTCAAGGAATGTTATATCTGATGGGATCTCTACCTCTTTCTTCTTCATTGCGACTTTGTCATTCTGATGCTTGTCTTAGTTGTGCAAGATCAAAGTCAGAGGGGAGTTTAGCTCCTTCTTGAGCAAGCTTTAAAAAGTGAGCATCCGCATTGCTCTTGAGTATTTCGTCAAAAAGTTTGTTAAAGAGAGGGTTGTGCTTAGCCCTTTCTATTGTTGCAGGAGTAGGAGTACGTGGGTTTTCATCATTCGCATTTCCTCCAAGTGCTTCTTGAAATTCATTGATATTTTCCTCCTCTTCTTCTTCAATTTCTATTTCTCGTTGCCTTGACTGTGATCGGATATGAGCCATTTTGTTTATGAGTTTTTGTTGAAGTTAGATGAAAATGATGATGAGTTTTTGATGAAATGAAAGATCGATGGTTGGTGTGTTGTTTTGCATGTGGATCTCTATCACTTAAAGGTACATATTACCAAAGTTTTCTTCTTTGAATTGCTTGTTGATTTTGATAAGGTTTGATATGATAAGGTGTAGAGAAATCTGAAATGTGTTACAGACTTAACTACCTAGTAATGAGAAGATTCACTCATAAACTAGTTTTAACCTGTGTAGATATGTCTCTTAGGATGAGCTTATCCTAGATGTAGAAACAATCTAAAAGTGATTTGTTGTGTTTGATTCAAGTAATATCTAAAAGAGAACTTTAGGACAAGAACCTCTTAATGTTTTGAGAGTTAAAAAATGATGTGATGAGGTGAAGGTGAGAAATGGATGAAATGGTTAACTTCAATAAAAACTTTGTGTTACAAAAGGGACAAACTCTTCACCTTCTTATTCAGGAGTTGGTGGTTCTTCCCGAGCTACGTTGTATGTGATGCAACTGTGGGGAAAGAAATTAGGATTGATCTTGCCTCCTTGGTTTTTGTGAAAACTCAAAGCTCTATATTGCATAAAAGTTCTGCGGTTCAATGATTCTAGATCAAATTCGTTTGATTTTCCTTGAATGTATAGACACATGTGACGTAGAAAATCTCTATGAGAGACAAAGATTTGTCTATTGAGATAGAAGAATTTCCTTCTTTTGATTAAAGCCGTGGAGCTTAATGGTCTTTTTTTCAAGTTGATGTGTTGATGAGGATTCTTCTTTCTCAAGATGTGAAGAATGGTCATAAATTTGGATACTTTTCTCTTTGTGTTTGATTTTTTGTTTGGTTGTTTGTTGGTTTTTGAAAAATGTTTGTGTTGGATGAATACTTGTTTTGATGGATTTTGATGTTTGATTCTTCTTTGACAAGAAAACAAAGCAAGCACAAAAACACAAGAATGTTGCCTCAAAAGGCACAAATGAGTATGGGTCTAGATCAACCCAATCCTTGGACCTTTTATGACCCTTTCCTTTAAGTGTATTTTAAGGTGTTCTTCCAAAGCCTGAAGTCGGCTCAATTTGTACTTTGGTCTTGACTCAAAAATGAAAACACTTCAAACACTTTTTTATCCCTAAGGTCAAATGGCCAGTTGTGATAAATTCAGCCCATACCTTGATATTTCTTCGACTTTGGTACTACATACCTTATGAATCCTGTTGTGGCAGGTAAGGATGTGATATACTAAGTCTTGCACGAGCATAACAAATAGATGATCCCTATGATGGGGGAGTCACCACTTTCATCAAGCCACAAGTGACTTTTCAAAAAGCTATGTTTCTACTCAAGGAAATATGTATGGTGAGTATCTTGGGAGCAAAACCATCTATGCTCTTGCACTGAATTGTATCTCAAATATTCTCAATCAATAGAACAGGTGGGCTTCTACTTAAAGGTGTTTAGTAATTTTCGATGTTTTTGGACATAAGTTCATTCTGCAGTGACTCACTTAAGAGCCTTGTAACTTGTGGTGGGGCCCATATGTCCTTTCAGCAAGTTACACTGTAGGAACAACTATACCCAAGGCTACAACTTTCGCTCTCACCTGATTTCTATAGCGGCTTGAAGGATTTACCGCACGAGGTCGTTTCCAAGAGTAATTGATCCCTTGGTAGGCCTCTCTTAAAAAGATAAAAATTTGAGTGTTACTAACACTTTTCTCTTGCACCTAGGACCACAAAAGCCAAGGGAGAGGATAGTGTGTGTTAGAAGTAGGACCACTCGACCAAATTTTTTCACGAAATTCACTTGTTCTTTTTAATTTGCCATCGCAATGTGATTTAACTATTTGGAGATGTTGCTCCAACAATCATGGTGTTCTTTTTAACTTCAAAGGCAAATGTTTGAGTAAACTAGAATTTTGAAATCCTGGTCAACTTAATTTGAAACACGTATGCATGAAGTAAACCGTTTGCAAAATAAGACAAATTGATTGTGAATTTTTATTTGCACCAAAATGGAAGTGTTGATTGTGAATTTTAGTTTGATGCAAGAAATAAATTTTGCCTTGTTGATTTTAAGCACCAAAAGAATTTGTTCCTAACTTTGCAAAAAATAAATTTGTGTGTTTGTTTTTGATTCTTTTTAACTTTGAACAAGTGTGATTCTTTTTAGAGCTCTAAATGAAAGATGTGGTTCTTTTTAAAACTCCAAATAAATGTGTAGTTGATTTTAACCCAAAAGGAAAATGAATTTATTTTATCCTAACTTGAAAGACAAAGTTAGAAATATGAACAAATTTATTTCCTAAGCTAAAATTGCTACAAAAATCCTATTGTAGGGGTTAGTTAAAACCTACACAAAAGATAATTAGTTACAAAAATCCGCATGTTTTGGTGGGCTTCTACAAGCCTAGAAATTCTGGTTTTCAGTTACAAGTAATATAGACAATAGCGCTAAAGTATCAATTTGCGAAGGTACTAAATTGAGAACAAAAGCGCAAGAGAATAACCTATGTGTCAATTAAAACATTCAAAAGTTAGTAGTCTTCAAAATGATTGCTCTTTGATTCACGTCGGGTTCACCAAATGATGCTCTGCAAAAATGATTAGAAAATCTGTTTGATGGCAACACACACAAGAGCACAAGAAACAAACATTGGTGTTAGCAACAAAAGATTATCTTAAACAGGCATATCAAGAGAGATATTAAGCATGAAATAGAAAGCATACAAACATAGAATACATAAACTATACTCCTCCAAATGCTAATCAAGATGCTCATAGTTGCTCCTCCCTTGTTCCTCTCCTCTCCAAGTTCCACATGAGTGTAGCTCTCAACTTTTAGCACTAGCCATGGATGCCATATGGAGATTCAAGATGGTTGAAAATGATAAATAAATGCTATGCAAGTGTAGATAGTGATGCTATGAAAAAGCTCTATGCTAATACCGGTATAACAACAATACTCTAATGTTTCCTCCTTTGCTTGAGGAGAAGGGTTCTATTTATAGAAGAAATGGGGAAATGAAGGGTTAAGATTGAGCAATCTTAACAAGGGTTAGGATTGAAAGATATTCAATCCATGTGAGACTTTCAACCCAATCCCATAATGACAAGTGTCACCATGAGGAGGCTTGAGAGGAGAGATAAGGAGCATTAAATGCTTGAGGGGACATGATGGTTACCCTAGTCAAAAAAATAAATGCTTTGAAGAGACCCATGAGTCAAAATGATGGTTAAGTTAGAGGAAAGTCTCTAACCAAAGGTAAAAGGTGAGTTAACCATAAATGGTTATGTAAGAGCCTTTAATGGTTTGGAAGACTTTAGAGGTTAACCATTTGAAGACTTAAAGCCTTAAATGTCTTTCAAAGACTTTGAGGGCTTTGAGAAGTGACTCCAAGTTGCTTAGGAATGTGACAATATTTAGGGGATGGATTAGGCTAATTAGGAAGGGGTTAGAAGAATCTAGAAGGGATTTAGGCATGCAAGTGGATTTTGTAGGAGAATGCAAGTGGGAGAAATTTTGGGATTTTCAATTAAAATAAAATCATTTATTTCAATTAAATGGTGTAATTTGCATTTGGATAAATATTCAAATAAATATTAATTTATTTAAATGAGAAAAAGGAAGATAAAGCATTAAGTGCTTGAAGACTTTGAGGGAAACCATTAAAGGCTTAAGAAGACTCTAGAAATAAGCTATTAAGTTTGAAGACTTTAAGGGAAACCATTAAAGTCTTAAGAAGACTTTAAGGGAAGCCATTAAGTTTGAAGACTTTAAGGGAAACCATTAAAGGTTTCAAGTGGGTGAGGATAAATAGGATTTTAAATAAATAATTTATTTAAAATAGTTGTGCAACTTGCATTTGTAGGAAAATACAAGTGGGTGGAGGATAAAGGTGATTTAAATAAATGATTTATTTAAAATAGTTTTGCAACTTGCATTTGTAGGAAAATACAAGTGGGTGGAGGATAAAGGTGATTTAAATAAATGTTAATTTATTTAAATGTGAGAGATGGGATTTTGGGGGATTTAAATAAATATTAATTTATTTAAATGTGAGAGAAGATTTAATTAAACAAATATGATTTATTTATTTAATTAATGGTCTGAATTTGGTTAAGTGAATTAAATCAAATAAATTGAATAATTTATTTAATTAATAGGAGAAGAGGGTTAAGATGAATTAATTAAATATTAATTTAATTAATTATTGATTGATGGTTAAATAATCAAATAAATACTAAATATTCATTTAATTAAGTGGACAGATTTATGTGACTACAGTATATATGTAGAAATTATATGTATATATAATATGTGTACATATACACACACACATATGTATGTATATGTATATAATATGTGTATGATGTATGTATACATATATGTATGTTTATAATATATATAATATTTGTGTGTATTATATTTTGATATTTTATGTGTATTATATGTATATGTGTATGTACATGTACATGTATATTGATATATATTGTCTTTTGATATCTTATTTTACATTGTATTCCTACCCCCCCCCACTCTCTCTCTCGACCCCACATAACACCTAATGACATCATGTAAGGTGCCTTAGCACACATATGATCCCTTAAGACTATATGATGTTCTAACACATGTGTGGCCCCATTATGACCCTACATGACCCCCAATGATGCCATATGACCCCTTCGGACCATGTATAATACCTTAAGGGGTCATATGGTGTCTTAAGGGGTCATACGGTGTTGTAACACACCCGTGACTCAACTAGGACCCCACATGACCCTTAACGACATCATGTGACATCTCTTCCTCTCCCCCCATCTCACTCCCTCCCTTTTTTATTCTTCTCTCCCTCACTCCCCCTCCCTCCCTCACTCCCTTCCTCCCCCATCTCTCTCTCTCTCCCCTATTCCCCTCCCTCCCTTTCCCATCCTCTCTCTCTCTCTCTCTCTCTCTCTCTCTCTCTCTCTCTCTCTCTCTCTCTCTCTCTCTCTCCCTTCCTCCCCCATCTCTCTCTCTCCCCTATCCCCCTCCCTCCCTTTCCCTCTCTCTCTCTCTCTCTCTCTCTCTCTCTCTCTCTCTCTCTCTCTCTCTCAGGACCCCACATAACACCACATGACCCTTTAGGAGCATATGATGTCCTAAGGGGTCAAGATGGCAAGATGGAATTACAATGTCGTAAAGTGGCAAGATGAACCATTACTACAATATAAAAAGAAGTACCAATACTGCTTACAAGAATAGAAAACTAACATGCCCCCCCTCTCTCCCTTCCTCCATACCGCATCCCTCTCTCTCTCTCTCATCACCCACTTTTCTTGTATAGAGAAAATTCAGAAACACTTTCAAGCTTTCTCCTCCTACCTCCTCCACTATCACTTCTACTCTTTCGTTCTCCATGAAACCTGCAACCTAAAACACAATACTTTCTCCTCCCACCTCTTTGATCACTATATTCTCTTTACCCGTCTCATTATATACCACTTGGAACATAATAATCTTGTCTCCCTCCTCCTTTATCACAATCACTCCTTTATTTTAAACCATCAGATCCCCTTCAAACATGACCTGAAAAATATCTGACCTGTTTACCTGCCAATATATTATAAAATATAAGACAGTGGAATGTCCTTAATCTGACCTCTTCTCTTCCTCTCTCATTCTCTTTCTCTCCCTCTCTCCCTCTCCTCCTTTTCCATCCCCTCTCTCTCTCTCTCTTAGGACCCCACATAACACCTAATGACATCATGTGACCCCTTAGCACACCACATGACCCTTTAGGAGCATATGATGTCCTAAGGGGTCATATGGTGTCCTAAGGTGGCAAGATGAACCATTATTACAATATAAAAAGTAGTACCAATACTGCTTATAAGAATAACAAACCAACATGCTCTCCCTCTCTCCCTTCCTAAATACCCCATCTCTCTCTCTCTCTCTCTCTCTCTCTCTCTCTCTCTCTCTTATCACCCACTTTTCTTGTGTAGAGAAAATTCAGAAACACTTTCAAGCTTTCTCCTCCTACCTCCTCCACTATCACTTCTACTCTTCTGTTCTCCATGAAACCCACAACCTGTAACACAATAATTTCTCCTCCCACCTCTTTCATCACTATATTTTGTTTATCCATCTCATTATATACCACTTGGAACACAATAATCTTCTCTCTCTCTCTCTCTCTCTCTCTCTCTCTCTCTCTCTCTCTCTCTCTCTCTCTCTCTCTCTCTCTCTCTCTCTCTCTCTCTCTCTCTCTCCCTCCCTTTTCCTTCATATTTTCTTTACTAGAAGTAACACGTACGAGGTTTTGATAAGTTAAAATCGTGTATGGGGTACTGGGAATATGGATGTTGGCCTATTGAGCATTTTTATGGACTAAAAGCACACATGAGGTTACTAAACATAGCGCGTACGTAGTTCTTGGACAAAGTTTTAGTTTCCCAATAGCCTCAACGACCTCAAATAATTTTTTTGAGGTCGTTGATGGCCCCACTGCAGCTGTTACTATGCTTTTGTGATAGTTTTATATGTAGAACTAAGTGAAATTTTTGTTTTGCATGATTTGAAATGATTGAATTGTTGTTCTTATTAGTTTGATCAATGTTTTTGATTAGGCAAAAACAGGTTTTGAGGGGAATTAGTTTGGTCAATGTTATTGTGATTGTTTAATAGTTTTGATTCAAGAACTTCTGTTTACATATATATGTTACTTAATAGTTGTGATTGTTCAATTTTATGGTTGTTTGATTGTTTAAGAACTTTTGTTTACATATATATGTAAAATGATTCTATTTAGGACAACCGATATTAACGATGGGAAAGAACAAGCAAGGAACGGTGGAACAACGAGAGGCTAATAAGGAAAGACAAAGGCATCATATGAAGAAATTACGTGACATAAGAGCAATGGGACAAGAAGTTACGTCATCCTCAACATCTCAATTCGATTTACCAAATGAACATAATGCAATTGAAGAGGAGATCACAATGAATAATCAAACAAATGATGAAGATGCACCAACAACATTTGATTTACCATATGAACCTAATGCAATGAATGTACCTAATGCACACAATGATGAATATACATCGTCTCTATTTGATGCGATGAATGTACTTAATGCACCGATGTTAACACCTCCTAGAGTCATTCGTAGGAAACCAAAGTATCTAATTGATATCGATGATAATATTTTGAAGCCAATGCTCGATAAAATGAATGAACGAACTTGTAGGAGAATGGTTAAAATAATATGGCAAAACATTTTTGAAAACTTAAATCAAACTGTAAGATGCCAATTAATTGTTGAAATGATTAAAAAATTGAATTTTAGAGAGACAGTGAAAATTCTAGGCCTAAGATCATCTGAAAGTAATAGCGAAAGAACTATTGTGAGAAATCTATTTGATGCATATCAAGCTATTGGTTCAAAATCACGTACTAAAGATTCTAATGTTACTAGATGTGTTATTACATCAACCATGATGGGCAAGAAAATAAAAAAAGATGGTTTGATAAGAAAAACAAGTAAGTCATTAAACATAAGTAGAACAACATTACGTAAAGCATTAGATAGGTAGGGGAAAATAGAGGATCCTAACAATAATTCTCTTTGGGCGTTCTCGGGTAGATTACCACGCAAAGATAAGGTTGTTGTTGACGCACTAAGAACATTAATTGAAACTTTTTGGCACGATAACACAAGGGTTTCGCCTAACCAAAGAGATGTTGTTAGAAGGGAAATTGGATCTAGAAATCATGAGCCATATGCCAAACACTATTTGGATATAACTCAAACAAAATTTTATGAAAGATTCCTTTTAAAAGTTTCCTCAAATAAGAATTAGTCAAAGATTATTTGAAATGAAAAAACCTTTTTATGTTAAGATTAATTATGTACGCACCACGTGTTTTTATAAGATTCATATTGAATTTTTCATGCATTATGATATTTATCGTCATATATGTTATACTTTGCACACTAACGATGTTTTGCAGGAATGCAATATACAACCACCTCCTAAGTCACCAAGAGAATATATTTGAAGTGTGTTATGCAAAAGAGATGATGGTTGCATTTATTATAAGATGATGTGTTTGAAAAGTTCTTGTGCTACATGTGGTGGTTTGCAACATTTGCCAAGATGTCTACATTTGGATAGCACACATGAAATTGGTAAGAAAAGTTAGTATCTTTTGGAAAGTACAAGATAGTGACATATGGGATTAAAAATGGAAAAGAATTGAAGAGATGTGAGTTAGTGAAAAACGATATATGTGTAGCTGATTTTATGAGAACGTTTAAAGAGAAACTAGTTTATGAGTACATAATGCATACACACAGAGCTCGGTGGTTAGATGAGCGATTCAAATTATGAAAGGACACATTCCCTCTTGGTACCATTGTCTCTATAGTTGATTTTGCTGAAAATTATACACTACAACCTCAAAATGAAGTGCAATCTATGTATTACCATTCTACACAAGTTTCTATTTTTGTACACATAGCATTCATGCATGCAGATGATAGTACAGAGGAGGATAGATAGGTTGTAAGAGAGTATCACTTCTACAAAAGTGACGATCGTACACATTTGTCAAAGTTTGTGCAAGGATGGTTTAAATTTTTTTATGATAGTTTAAGGGAAAGGAACATACGATACAAGCAACACATAATATGGTCAGATAATTGCACCTCACAATTCAAAAATGCAAGGAAATTCTATTGGTTGAGTAGGATGCATGTGACAAGTGGTGTACAAATTTTTTGGAATTTCATTGAGGCTGGACATGAAAAGGGAGAGCACGATGGTGCGAGAGCATGCGTAAAAAGAGCCCTAGCTAGAGAAGAATTGAAGTACGAAGGTGGTGCTGAGTTGACAGAGGCAACAACAATTATGTGATGGTGTAACTCTACAATGTGACTAGGTAATGCAGGTACATCAATTATTCATAGATATTTTTGGTTGATCACTCAATCTGACATTGAAAACTATCAAGATTGTTGTACAGTTGCAGGATGCACTCATTTCGAAGTTCAAATGCAAGTTCATCGATAATTTATACTAGACAGATTGTATGTTTTTGCTCTTCATGTATGTATTTTTTGTGGGAAGAATATGAATCACAAGAGTGGGTTGACAAATGGTCTTGTAGACCATTGCTTCCCATTGATACCTATCAAATTCCTAGAGCTCTGAAGTTGAACCAAATGGAAGCATCAGTTGATTTCGATCATGTATCCGACCTAGTGGAACTAGGTGATTTTTTGGGTAAATTTTATTGTGAGAAATTTACCCTTTAGCTACCATCACGAGTGATTTCCAAAATATTTAAACAAATGCATATCAATAATTTTACAAGTCTTTTAAAAGGGATATAACTAGTGATTCACCCTGTAATTCCTTGGCATATGACATATCAAATTATCCTTTATCTATGAGATTAGTAGTATATAATTTTACAATATATTATGATAGAGGTTTTCCATTGAATCCTATGCATTCTTTCAAATCAACTTATTTAAATTAATTTATGATTCAAATTTACTTAGAAAATTATTTTTACAAATCTTGAGAGATTATGTACTTAATTGATTTTACTTTGTACTTTATGCTTCCATTTATTTCTTTAGAGTCTAGTAGCCAGAGCTTTTTTTAATAATTTATGATATTATTAGTTAAGAATGAGGCTACAATAAGGCAATATAGAATTATTTTGTTGTTGTGAAAAATGATATTTTATCTAACATGTTCATCACCTAACTCCTAATCACACATGTTACTTAAGTTTACTTATGGTACATATAGATCCTAGGAATCTTTCTAGATGTCATAGTTATAAAATGATTTTATCTTATGATATTTACTTGCTGATTCCTAGGTTATTTAATACAAGTATCATGTTAGTTGTCTCAAGTCATAAACATAAAATATATAAAAAAAAAATTAATAGGATTTTAAATTGGTTGGTAGGTGGTAGAAATAAAGTTTAAGTTGGTGGAACAATTTCTTGTTGCATCCCAAATGCACTTCTGAAACCTTTTGGCCCTAGTCTTTGGAGTGAGATTGAAAGTTTTGCTCACCCACTTCCTAAAATTTTGCCACCACTTGTCATTCATCTATAATTTTTAAAATTTCCATTAATTTTTTTTTTAGATGTATCTAACATTCTTTGTACAAGATATAAAATTTTGGAGCTTAAAGTTTTAAGTTGCTTGTTACTAAAAATTTCATCGAACGTCATGTTAATGAAAGTTTTTAGGAATTTTCAATTGCATCCACAATGATATTTTTGGAAGCTCTCCTCCATGAGACCACAATGCAATTGTCTTTGTAATAATCGTTTAAAAGATCAATTTATTAGAAAATAAACTAAACAAATATTCTCTAAATTATGAGTTGACTATCTACAAAAGAAACCATTTGAATGTTTGTGGATGGAGACAATTTGATTCTTGATAGATAGAGAAATAAATGAAACATATCATTATCCACGTCAATTATACTTGATTAATTTAAAGCAGCCTTTTAATAATTATTTACTTTATCCAAAGAATATAAAAAAATAATAGAATAAACGAGAGCATCCATCAAATAAATTATATTAGAATTTATAAATGTGAAATTGCGTAGCTCATATGGCAATCATGGTAAAATTACAGAACAATCTATTTGAATTTGATTGAATGAGCTAAGGCTCAATGTAATATTTATGAAATTATACAGTAAAATATGGTGAATTTTCATCGAGGAAAGAGACTACAGGCGGCTGTGCGCATTCTTTCCCCCCCAAAAATCAAAACAATTTGTTTTCTCTCTGTGTGAGTAAAACAGAGTCTGCTACTTGCCTTTCTATTTACAAGTTCATCACTATCTATTATAATTCATGGCAGCATGAGATGATTTTTCTCAGGCTGCTGGTGGAGCAGGCAATATGTGTGCTCGCTTAGGCATTTCACCACGCAAACCCTGAGGAGTGCCCTGTTCTGTTTCATATCTCCTCTTTCCCTCTGCATTTCTGTCATTTGATCTCAACTCAAGCGATTCATCGTTGAAGATTTCCCACCATTTGTCCACCAATGTCTTGATGTCTTCCCTCTCCATGTTTTCCTCCTTGCCTGTGAACCTCCACGGTTTCGAACCCTGCACATCAATCAACAAAAATTCACTGTCAGTTATTTACAGAAACCTTAAACACCTCGCAGCAGGCTTAGTATGGAGAAGAAAGAATCTTACCGCAGCACAATAATGCACGACTTTAACACTCTCAATGTCAACATTCTCCGGATGCCGCCATAACATAGCCAGTACCAGGTTGTACGTCAAAGGGATTGGTTTGTACTGCTTTTGAAAATACATGTTTAGGAAATCCTGCAAAGAAACAGGGGTTACTGTAAGTCAATATCAGGTTATGGAAAATTAGTGCTGTTTGCAAGATAAAACAAAGCAAATATGAATTACCTGCTCTGCAAAGGGCGTTGGAGGGGTAGACATGAGAGTTTCCAGCATGTTCTCCAGGGTTAATTTACTGGGTTCAAACACAAACATTCCGGCATTGAAGTACAGAGCAGGGTGCTCTTCCTCCAACTCAGCAGGCCACGTCACCTTGTCGGGGCACTGCTGGCAGTATCCAATCTTATATTGAGGAGTATGACTCCATGTCTTCTCACAGAAACAGTCCATGACAGCATAAAAATACCCATCTGGCATGTCGAATAGATTATCGATGTTGTCGAAGACTTGAATGTCCGCATCCAGATACACCATTTTGCTGAACTCCTCAAACTGCAGATATCCCAAATCAACACAAAATCAACCCAAAATCTCAATTTGAGTTCTGATGCATCATAATCAATGAGGGGAAAAAAAAAACAAATCTCATAAAAGAGAAGAATTGTTTACCTCCCAAATGCGCAATTTGGAGTAATTGAGAACATAATAGGCCATGGCGAACTGGACTTGATTCTCAGGCGGATTGATGGGCTCGATCTCTCGAACAATACAACCCTGGTTACGCAATTGCAACCTGTGGTCGTGTGGAACATCTGGTAAGACCGCCACGACCAGAGGATACAAACTCTTGAACTTCCTCAGTCCTTTGGCAAGGCCAATCACACCTTTAACGTAATCTCCTGATCCAGCGAGAAATGTAACGAAAGCTCTTTTGGAGTAACCGCAATTAGGCGAGGCCATCTTTGAGGCAAATATTTCACAGGGTAACTGTGTAGCCATGATCAGTACTTTAAACAAATCCGAAAAGAAAATAAGTTTGTAGGTATTGCAAACAATGTGAGAGATGTTGTGGGAAAGCAAGTGATGATCTTCTAGTCTTATAGGCTGCGGGAAACTTGAACCTTGTCTTTACTCACTTTATCTGAAATCAAATTAATTTATCCAGTAGCAAATGAAATACTGACACGAAACAATGGAATTCAACAGCAAATGAAATACTGGCACGTACTATGCACGTGTCAGTCCTTAAGAGAGTTCGCGTGAAATAAAGGGACGCGGAGATAGAAGGCGTTGGTATATTCGCGCATATTTTGGAAAAAGTGTTATACGTTTTGGATGGGGTTGAGCAAAGGCAACTAACAATGGCCGGTGACGGTCCCATTCCTTTTAACTTTATAAACTGAAATTTAAAGAGGGAATTAAAGAATTCTGTAAGTACCCCAAGCCGGTGGCACGAAACGTGTTGGATGTTAAAGAGAGCCCTAAAATATAACGGTCAAATTCGTCTAGAATAAGTTATAATAGTAGAGGATAAAAGTTTGCTATCCATTTAAATTTCTCTTCGATAGAACGAGACTAGTATTTTAGTTTTCTTAATATGAAATTTAAATCTCTCTTTTTCGAATTTACTTTTTATTCCTTATGGATTTGTATATAAAAGGTTTTGAGTTTTATACTTAGAATTTATTTTTAAAGATCATTATTTTAGTCTATTTTGATTACAAGTAATTGAGATCTTTTATTTGCAAAAAGGTTTGTCATATAGTCGCATCATCATTCGTTTATTTTTTGAGTGATGTATCATACATATGAAGCTTGACTACTATCAAGGAAGTCAATGACTTTCCTTATTTCTACAGTACGCTAATAGTGAACATAATCATGTAAGAGCGAAGTGTATATTGATAGAATTGTAAGTGTGACCTAACCTTTGGCATCGTAAAGTTCAAAGAAACTTTGTCACATGCTCCATATCATTGATGTAGTACCATATCATAGTTTAAATTTTTCTATAAACTAATTCCTCTCAATATTTCAATCATCTTTATCTTAGTTAGATCTATGTAAAGACATATTCCAATGTCAATGTCATAAAGGAAATCATCGACACATACAAATTTTTAACTCTAACACCTACAAGTGGTATTTACATTTTAAATTTTAAAATGTTATAAACTAATTAAATGGAAATTTTACTATAGTTTGAGTTTATAATTTTTAAATTTTCTAAAAAATTAGTTTGATATTTTTTTAATAAATTTATGAGAAGATTTTTAATTACTATTTTAAAAAATGAAGTGGATAAGATGTAAAAAAAAAGAGCAATTATTTTTATGTTCATATGAATGATTGAAAACCTACTGCATTTAAAAAATAATAATAATTTTTTGAAGTCAAACTTAATCAAAACATCATAGTTTTCATGGGTTGTCAACTTGTAGCTATTTAGTTTTATCTTTAAAAAAATAAAAATAAAATTATATCCTCTTCAAGAGGATTCTCTCCTCTAGAATGTACCATATATTTTTAATTTTTAAATAATAATTTTAAATTCTTTAATTACCCTCATGTTGATTATAAAAACATACTTATGATAAATTTAAAGAGAGTCATATTAAAACTAACATATTACCTACACACACCCCAAGCTCTATAAAAGGATATAAATTTAGATTCATAAATGTACTCTTGGTTGGAAAAATCTAGAGTTAAAGTTGAATGTTTTTGAATTTACACCAAACGAGGGGTTAAGTTGCCACATAGATAATTTTGGCTAAAATATTTTCAACCAAAAGTGTTTCACTTCAAATCTTACATACAAATCAAACCTCATTTTAGTTTTTTAATTGAAAAAATCTATTTGATGATTTTGGGCGAAACGATATTGCTCAAAACTAAATATGCTACATGATTTTGAATGAAATAGTTTCATTCATATCTTTTTAGGGTGAAATCATTTTGCTATTCAAAAGTGTGACATAGTTCTATTATTTTACCCTTTAATACAATCAAGATTTTATCCTTATATTCTTTACTTATAGTTACTTTAGTTAGTAACATTTTAGTTTAAGCTAACTTGTTCTGAAACTCCTATTACTTTTGAAGTCATATTGTTTAATCTTACATGTCAAAGAAGTTAGTAAGACCCTAAGGTCCTCTCTATTGAAGTATTAGATTAAACCATTATCTAACAAAGAGGAAAGGACATATCTTGTGAAGGAATATCAAAAACAATAATGAAATTGAAAAATATAGAATATATAGAATATAGAATATATCAACTTTACATTATTTCATTGCATTCGTTCTCCGGTACATTGTCGATATATAGAAGAAATGATATAATTGCAATCTACAATTGCTTATAAACAAATAACTAATTACATTCGTAATGTTCACTATCCTTCATTCTCCACCATAATGAACACTAGGAGAAACAAATGTTTATTTTCTTTTTTCACCTACTTTCCTATCTTTCCCATTGAAACAAATAATCTCAATGACACCTTGTTTGCACTTGATTCTAGTTTCACTCTTCTAACAATTATTTATGTATTGTGGCAAATGCAAGCTATGGCTTGAATACAAATTGTTCTCCTTTCAACTTCACATCTACAACATTTTCTTGATCTTTTGATTGACAATCTGTTTAAACCTTATTTTCTTATTCGAAAAAAATATTTGGATACTCTTGAAACAACTTATTATTTATTTACAAAAATTTCAATATTTTCTTCAAAAAGATAATCATCGTAGATTAAAAAAAAACTCCTACTTGTTGGGAATATGAAGCCCAACGGTCACATGACCATTCACCTTCCCCAAACTATTCATTTCATACTCGAATATGAATGTATAAATATATGTATGCAGTCTATGTACTGTGTGTAATCGGATATTGATTAATAGAAGTTATTCCCTGCTTGAGAGTGGATGTAGCCATCTATTGGTGAACCAATATAATTTGTTGTGTAGTATGTTATGAGTTTGCTTTCTCCTTTTTTGTATTATTCTTCTGGTTTTCCCTGCTTGTTTGATTTTACAATTGGTATCAAAGCCTCGGTTGGCTTGAGCAGAGATGGAGGAAGAAGAAGGTAAAATTCAGACTCTGTATGGTAATTTTACGTTCCATGTTTCTCTGTGCTTCAAGAGTCATGTACATTGGTGGGATGGCTAGAAGAAAGAGGAAAATTCAACTATAGAGGAGAATTCAATTCAAGAGGATAATTCAGCTAAAGAGAAGGATGATGGGATTCTTATTTACTCCTCTTGAACCAACTTTGGCACGTATTGGCCAAACGGTTAATGGTTGAGAAGTTGTTGGCATTCCTGTGGTGAAGGTTTAACCCCATGATGCCTTGGTTGGAATTTCTTGACAAAAAGATGTTGGAAAAGAAGTCGTTGTTGAAGAGGAGGAGCTCGAAAGATTTCGGGAGAAAGAGTGTATGCTTTCGGAAACCCAAGTTGAATATGTTGTTGACTCCCAGGATAAGGAGGGTGCAAATTGGAGTGAGGTAGAGAGTAAAGAAGCCTGGGAGTAATTGTGGCTTCAGAGAGCTCTGTAGATGGCATGGCTTTGAAAAAAATGAAGAGACACTCCCTTGATGTTGAGGATGACAATAGACACATAAATTCTTCTTCAAAAGATGATAGACAACACAGAGATAGGAAAGATCGTAAAGAGAGCAGGAAGAGCAAGAATAGGGCAGATGATAGCTATGCCCATGGCAGAAAGTTCAAAGACGATTACAGAGAGGGGAAGAGATTTTTATCTCATGAAAGGAAAGCGAAGCACCACATAGTGGCAGCAACAAAGGATGATGATGATGATGTCAAGGTCAAAGATAGAGGGAAGCAATTTGTTGCAGAGTCGCAAAAAATAGAGAGCGAAGAGAGCACATAGGAGGCAGGGAAGACGAAGATCTCGTATCAGCACTTCCCAAGCGTGAAAATCCCAAAGGTGAAAGATGACTTCTTGAAATTCAAGTTTCAGAACACAGACATGAACATCGTGAATGCCTTGTGGCGAGTGACGATGGCAGAGGTGTCGACGATCGCGATAGACCTGGTGGAAATTGGGAACAATTTGTCAGTGCTCAATGATGAATTCATTTCACACAGGCTGGGCCTTATCCCGCCCATCTCCAAGAACGCAATCGAGATGAACTTCTTGCATGACTACGACAGGTGTGATGATGATGCATAGTGCGAGAACTGCTCTCCATGAGATGGTAACCAAATTCTTGATATCATCAGCTTAGATCTCATGTCAGCTAATGTGTGGAGGGAGCAAGAAGAGGAGGAGATGGAAATCAAATTGGAATTTGAAACAGAGGTTGCCTGGGCGCTCTCAAGGCTGGCCTCTGCTCTCTATTCTCACAATATCTCTCGCGAGGATGCGGTCTTCATAGTGGCGCTCAAAATCCCAGCCATGTACAAAATGCAATTCGTAGTATCCATGGTCGGGGAGTTCTCAAATCGATAAACATCTATCTGGATGCTCGAAAAATGGTGACCCAATTTTCCCATTGCGACCCAAAGTTCATATTTATAGAGTACCAGTTTCTGCCCCTGGTAATGGAAGCTATTAACATAACATGAATGAACAGGGCCTGTGTAGTACTGATCAAGGAGCTGGAATAGGGAAAACAACGTCCCACACCAACAAGTCTTTTGACATACAAAACCATGATCCAACAGGGCGACACAGAGTTTGAAACCCGTTGGCCAGAGGACAAGTGGGAGCCATCTGAAGTCTAACTCATGTGAGAGTGGGTCGCTCACGAGGCATCCTTGGAATGATGACCTCTCGACTTCCTTGCCTTTGAGATACCATACAGTTAGTAATGGCACATAAATTGCTAACTTGATTGATAACCCTGCGATTGGGGTTCTTGCTAACATTGTAGTGTTTGATGAAGATGATGGGTTTGTAGATGGAGCCTATGATGGAGGAGTATATTTTGCACTTGCTGGAAGCTCTGTTTCTAAGTATAGATTAATTGGGTGCATTTGTGTTCGATGAAGTAATTCGAGAAGATGTCTTTAACTCCGATTTGATTTGGAGAAGACTCATTTGAACTGTGCTGGAGCAGAGTCTAGCAAAATTAAAATCTTCCCAGGGCCTGATTGGCATGTAAGATTAGAAATGGAGATGCAAGGAATGCTACAGTGCATGGCTCTGTTGGTTGGCCTTCATGGGGGAGATTGTTGGGAATACATGAAGCCCAATGGTCACATGACCATTTGACTTCCCCAAACTATTCATTTCATACCTGAATATGAATGTATAAATATATGTGTGCAGTCTATGTACTGTGTGTAATTGGATATCGATTAATAGAAGTTATTCCCTGCTTGAGAGTGGATGTAGCCATCTATTGGTGAACAACTGTAATTCATTGTGTACTGTGTTATGTGTTTGCTTTCTCATGTTTTGTATTATTCTTATGGTTTTCTCTACTTGTTTAATTTTACACTACTATCAAACACAAAAATAGATCCTCCTCCAAACACAAACTTTGACAATCTTCAATCCCCAAACCTTTACAAATTTCATTTACTTCTATCAAACTTTTGTTGTCCCAAAATTATAATAGTCACCTTTTAATATATCATCCAAAACTTTCATAAAAGAAAAACTTATCTAGTATTTCCTGCCTCCAAATCTTTAACAACAACAAATCAAAACATTCATTGAAAGTTGTGCATTTTGACAAAAAAATTGCATCATACTTAAGTAACTTCTTCTCTTTACAAGAAAGTGTGATATTTTCAAAATGACTTCTATCATTTTTTTCAACCTCGTACAATTTACGGTGATATGCAATCTTAAGCCAACAACATTTTTAACTAGGTTTTACTCAGCAACAATCTCTTTTTAGTGGTCTCTCTATCTTTTGGCAGCTCCTTGTGAATTTGGTCGTTCCTTCTTATGACAATGTTTAGGGTTTTTGCATACCAATGATCTCCTTTGTCTGCAACAATTTTTATTTATGCACTGGCTCCTTTAATCTGGCAACTTCTTTTCCTTTGTAGCAATTTTTATTTGGGCTCCTTTAATATGGTAACTTATTTTGTTGATGTCTATTTTCTCCTTCTTAGCAATTGACCAACAAACTTCTACAAGTGGCATTTAAAAATTTCAGGTTTTTTTTCACTTTTCTCCAAGGGATGCAATTTCTTACAGATGGCTAGAAACAATTACATCCTTTCAAATAACTTCACATTCTCCCAAACCCCATTCACTTATGTTTTGATACCAATTGAAGGATTATTAAATACAATAATGAAACTGAAAAATATATGATATCTAGAATATAGAATATTATCAATTTTATATTTCTTCATTGTCCATATATAGAAAAAATAATATAACTGAAATTTACAACCGCTTATAAACAAATAACTAATTAAATCCTTAATATTCACTATCCTTTAGCTTTATGAGAAAATTGAAAAGATTTAAAATTTGGGATAGATAAAAACAATTAGAACCAAGGTGCCCAAATGATGAGGAGGTAGATAGGACTTACTCTTTTCAAGTTTTAGTGGGCTTTGTTCAATTATCTTTCCATTCAATCTCTAGGAGCAAATGGCATTCTCCTAAACCTTTCTCCTGTCTCCTCCTCTTTGTTCAACACAGCTTGCACCCTATTATACTGCACATCACTCCTCCTTACCTTCCAAGCTAGAGCATTCAAGTCTGAAATGAGGTCCTCTTGTGTGTCACTAAAAACAAACAAGTTTGGTTGTCCAACTGGCTGGATCTCCTCTCTTCCAGGAATGGGCAACTGTTGAAGAACCATGATCTATGAATCTTTGCTTGCATCTATCAATGTTTCAGGCATGTTGATGTGTTTGATGGTCTACTAAACAGGTTGGCAAAGTCTGATTGACTGTCCTTCACTTGCAAGAGTGAGACTACCCAATTTTGGATACAAGAGTGTTGAGTAACTCAAAGCATTACTAGGTTCTAAAAGTCAATTTTGATCAAATGTTGAAATGTATTGCTGATGAGCCCATAGAAGGTTGTCTCTGGTCATCACTTGTCAACTTTGATGGTTTGAAACAAACTACAACTCTTCCCTCCTTACCGATTTCACCAATTTGCCAAATCAACCTTAAAAAGGCTACTAGAATTAGCCCTAGTTGCTAGTGAAATTTGCTCACCCTGTTAAATCTGCTCAATTTCATGACAAACCCTTTTAGGAATGGTCTAATTATAATGCAACCTCAAAGATTTTTGCTATGGCAAGTACTGTACGGACTGTTTTAGTGCTGTCCGACAAAATGTGCAATTTTCAAGGGTTTTTGAGGTTTCTAGTGAGGGTTTGCAATTTACAAGTCTTCCTCATGATAATAGACCAATTTAAATGTTTCAAACCTTGCTTCCACATATACCAAACACTCCCAAGGACTTAAACCTCATCTTCTAATATTGACATTTTATCAAATAGTTATCATACTGCTGCATTTTCTCAGAAATAACAGTCCAAAAACAGGGACAGCGATGTTTTCAAGGTTTTATATGCTTTGTTTAACGTTAATAACGTAAGTACAATGAAAATATATCACATATGAATGTAATAATTCCTTGACAACAGTTGGAGTAACCTGCAAGCAAGTATGAAAGGGTTTTTTTATGACTGTTGGTCTCTTATCTGCCTTACTGCACTTTCACAGTCTTAGAAACTGTGACAACTTTAATCTCTCTGTTTGACCTGTTTATTCATGCTATCCTTGGCCTGCAAGAAGGTATAAATTGCATGATAAAATAGTGCACATAACCTCTTCAAAGATCTTAATGAGTTGAGTACTTAAAGGATGACATAAATCATAAAAACATTATGTGACTGTGACAAAGAATACACTGTTTTTAGGATCCTTATTTAGGTCCATTACAACAATAACCATAGAACATTAGTTACTTGAGAATCAAATACTTTCAAAACACTTCTCAAGATTACAAAATAAATTTCCAATCATTCCATTTGTTCCAAATGAATGTTGGCAATGGAATTTCTACAAACAGTTAGCAGGAAAACAGTGACTCACTGTTTTGAATCAAATTTTCATATGGATCTTCACATCCACCCAGGTCATGAAAGGACAAGAATGGTAAGTTCACTTTGTCATTTTCAACTTAAACACTTTTCAATATATCAATGTACAATTCTATGAGAGCAAGGTACAATACAAAACTTTTAAAGAGAACCCAAGCCAAGTTGTTGCCTTCACACACTTGCCATGGGCTTACCAACTCTTATGCACTGCTAGAAAAAGAAAATAGAAGTATGGTACAGAATGTACAGGTGATCCAACAAGTTCCCTCGAAGCCATGGATGAATAAACTTCAAGGAAACTGATTAGACCATAGAGGAACCTCCATTGAGAACTCAAACCAATGGCTTAACACAACCACTCCAAGCAAAAAGTATTCAAATACCAATGAAACTCAAATACAACTACTTAAAGCATTAAATGATGTTCATACACAAAGAGAAACAGTACCAGTACAGCCTGTTTATGGCATGGTACGGACTGTACTTCACAAAGTGCAGAAAACTAATTGAAACTTCACAAAAACAAGAGCAAAAGAGTGTTTTTTTTTCACTTTTTCCAATAAGACCAACCTATACAATGATGGGAACATGGTTTTTATACATGTGCCATCTCATTAAAGCCCTTGTACGGACAGGTACAGGCTGGAACTAACCAAAACCACCAAAAACCCCTTTTTTGACAACTTTTGACAACTTTTTGACAACTTTTGTTGCTCAAAAATTGCATTTTGACTTCCGGTGACTTGGCACTCAATCTAATGACTCAAAATCATTTGTAAACACTAAATAAACATGCTCCAATGCCTTTCAAGGCTTTGAAACAACAAAAATGCAAAAATGCTCATTTTGACCCAAATTTGACAATTTTTGGCCTAGTGAGCAAAAATCAAAAATCTTGGAAACTCTTCAACAAAATGAGTTCCAAACCTTATTAAACCACTAGAAAAACCTATTAAACCTACTAGAAGCATAAAATAAACACACATGCTTAATATGCAACAAAATTTTATACCTGATGGGTTTTGAGCACTCAGGTGCTCAGGTGCTCCTGCACCACCAAAACTAAGGAAGAGATGCAACTGAGGGGAAAAGAAAACAGTGCAAGGAAGAGTGAAGAAAAAGCACAAAATTGAAGGGGGTGCAATAACAGTTATGACGGTTATGGTGAATAGAGAAGTGTGGGAATTCTATTGTAGCTAATGATTATTAATCTCCTATCTTATATGGATTATTTGACTACCAAAAGTTAATTCACAACAAATATTGAAAAAATAACACAACTGCAACTTCACAAATAAAATAAAAGAAAGAAAATATGCAATACAATGAACACAATATTTTTGGACAAATTGCCCCTGGAAAAACCCCGAAGGGAAAACCAATATTGTAGATGAGGAATTTTATTAAACTTCAGCAAATAGAGAAATACATAAATTGCTTGCCTCTTACTGGCAGAGCTCTGGCACTGTTCTCCTCCGAAAATTCTTCTCCCAATTTCTCCTGCTGAAATTCCACTCCTGTTGTCTCCAATGCTATCACTACAAAACTATTTGCTAATACTGCAAATTCATTTGCTATCACTACAAATACTTCTCAAGTGTGTGTTCTACAAATGCCCATTGACCCCTTTTATACTACTCGCATTTAAAACCAACAACCATGATTTAATCTCAATAAACAACTAAGATTAACTAGAATCCAACAACCTTAAACTAATTGGTAACTAGAAGTCCCTAAAAGAGTCAATTCATTAATTAAATAAATGTCTAGACTCTAACAACATTTCCAGAAAAATAATTTATTGGAGTTGAAGAAAAATCAACTCTACAACTCCCAAAGATCACCTGCATGCAAACCTGTCACAAAAGGAGAGAAGCAAAAAAGCTATGAAGGCTAGAATTCAGAGATCCAAAAAAGAGGAGTCATATTGATTGTGCAACAAGAATGCAATTCAATAATTACAGTTGTTATGAAAATACAAAGAGAGAATCCTTATAAAACGATACTAGAAACCCTAAAGAATTATGAGATTCCTAAGTTTAGCTTAAGCATAGAGTATTATAGACTAATAATTAAATAAATAATTATTAGCTAATAAAAGATAAATCTAACACCCCCCCTTAATATGAACTTAGGGAGTAGCTAAAAAACAACTAAGGACTAAAAAACATGTAAAAAATACAGGAAAGCAACAATGGATCTCGACAACTAGGCCTGATGAGATACCTAAGTACAATAAAATGTCTGTAAAGTGGAGAAAAATGATAACACAATGATGAACAGTGAGTACCAAATCGGTACTGAGAGGGGGGGGGGGTGAATCAGTACAGGTACAAAAACTTTTCCTAAACCAGTTTGACTGCAAACAGTGAACTTGACTGACAATCACTAACACTGGTCATAAATCAGATTACTACTGGTTAAGCACAAAGAGATTGTGAAAGATATAAACCGGGAACACTTATCTTTCCACACAACCTACACCCTCATTCCCACATTATCCTTGTGCATAAACAGGTAATCTATCATCAGAAATATAATAACATGCTAGATCAACATGATTCACCGCTTGACAGAAAACAACAAAGCATCACATGAAAAAGACATCACATATGACACACTTATTTTTCACGTGGAAACCCAACTGGGAAAAACCACGGTGGGGATGAATACCAACAAGCTGTTCTTGAACTCTTTAGAAGTCCGCTCTGTTAGGAGCCTAGTCCGGTTAAAGACTGTTACAACGGGTTCTGTTAGGAACCAATCCTGTTAGGGATCACTCAGTTAAGGGATGGCTAGAAGACCCGGTTAAGGGTTAAATCCTATTAGAGGTTACCTTGTTAGAGGATTTCATGAACCCAATGGCTTTGAGTCACCCTATTAAAGGATTTACAACAAGCTGGTTAAAGCTACCTTGTTAAGGGATTTTCCAACTATTGAAGTGGTTAGAGATCAACAGGTATTACAATGATCTGGTAATGACACTCAATGCCAATGTAGATCTGCTTTAGTTCCTTTCTTCTGCATACACACTCTATAGGTATCAACCCTCTTATCTGGTCTGGCAAGAATCATGTATCTTTGCACTTAGATACACACACAACATTTGCCAATAACTTCAACATGAAACACAACATCGACCTTATAGGAAACAGATAGGTCGGTAACATAAACTCTAAACCCTAAGCATTTAGGTTGAGCAATTCAGTCGATTCAATCCTGACCATTGAACACTTTGTATTTGAATACAATGGTCTTGAACAGATCTCAAGACATTCTCCATCGTTCGTTCTTCACTGCTTCTTGGAGGCGATAACCCATCACGCATTCTCCACTGTTTGCAAAGACTTCACACATTCCCGAGGTAGATGGGATCAATCTCCTTCATGCAAGATCCTTCACGTGCACGAGGCTGACATGGCAACATGATCTGATCTCCATTATACTGCTAACTCATCACACAATGCCATCGGTTGAATCACATAGGCTCGAAACACTTCAACCAAAAACCCTGAAGCTGAGACTACCAATCGGTAGTCATACCATATTAAACCTTCATAGAAAACATTCCATATACCAGTTCACCTTTCAATATACCGATTTAATTGAACAAACATACCGGTTCACTGTTTCACATATACTGGTTCTCAACAACATACCGGTTCACTTTTCCAGTTGTTAAACTTCAATAAACCGGTTCACTCTTCAGCATATTACCAGTTCACTCTTCAACATATTGACATTAATGACAACACAATATCATGTCAACATACTCTGCACATATGCCAACAATCTCCCCATTTGGCATTGATGGCAATATACAAAGATATCTCTTTTTCTGCATCACATCTTTTCCTTAATACTGCAGATATCTTCTTCGCTTCACATCTTCTCCCCCTTTGACAACAATGCCAAAGCGGAGGCACAAGTTTCCCTGTTCCACTATGTTGCTCCCCCTAAGGAGTAGCATCCTTCAAAACATCAATCCTGAAAAGATATAGTAAAGTAAGAACTGACTGATGTGGAGCACAAAGCTTTAGTTTACCTCTTGAAGGGGCAACACCCCTAATTCACCTCTCAGATAGGTAAAAGTAGCCTTCGGTAGATGCTTGGTGAATATGTCTGCTAGCTGCTCCTTATTGGAAACATGTTCCAATACTACCTCTTTGTTCTGAACCTTTTCCCTCAAGAAATGATACTTGAGTTCAAAGTGCTTGGTTCTAGCATGTAAAACTGGATTCTTGGAAATGTTAATTGCACTTGTATTGTCACAAAATATACTTACCGGTTCAAATATAGGAACTTTGAATCCATTCAGTACATGCTTCATCCAAATAGTCTGGGTGAAGTTCATAAAAGATGCAACATACTCTGCTTCTATTGTAGACTGAGAGATACAACTCTTCTTTTTACTCATCCATGAGACCAGTCTACCACCGAGAAAGAATGCACCACCGGTTGTGCTCTTTTGGTCATCCACATTACTAGCACAATTAGCATCTGTGAACACTTTCAGATTGAAATCATCATTGTATAGATACCATAATCCATAGTTAATAGTTCCCTTCAGATATCTAAAAATCCGCTTGACTGCTACCAAGTGGGATTCTCTTGGGCTTTTCTGGAACCGAGCGGTAATCCCTACTGCATGTGTAATGTCCGGTCTGCTATGCACTACATAATGCAACTTACCAATCATTGATCGGTAATCCTTCTCATTTACCAATGCCGAGTCATCCTCTTTTGATAGTTTACAACCGGTCACCATTGGTGTACCAACCGGTTTGTTGTCTTCCATGCCAAAGGTCTTCAACACCTCTTTGACATACTTGGACTGAGTAATAAAGATTCCATCTTTCATTTGCTGAATCTGCAGTCCAATGAAGAACTTAATCTCCCCTATGAGTGACATCTCAAACTCCTATTTCATCTCATCTACAAAGTCATGACTCATCTTGTCATCTCCACCAAAGATTATGTCATCAATAAATACTTCATAGATCAGAATCTAATCTCCTTCTGATTTAAGGTAGATATTGCTATCTTCACTTGTTCTTTCAAATCCAATCTTCACAAGATGGGAGTGCAAGCATTCATACCATGCTCTAGGTGCCTGCTTTAGTCCATACAAGGCTTTATGTGTTGGCATTTTTGATGATTATGTTGTGATTGTCATTGATGGACACACACTTGCTATCAGATCACTTTTTGTATGTATGAGTTATGGTCAACTGGTATTTGTTTCAAATCGGTATTATGTTATAGTCTTTAGACTATTGGTGTCTTGCAGAAAGTGTTTACCAATCTCAAACTACATGAGGATCTCAAGCGGTTCGAGGATCTCAAGCGGAACAGAGCAAAGGAACTAGAAGCGACAATTATCATTTTCCCAGTCTTCATTTATGTCAATCGGTAATCTGCTAAACCGGTATTACTCTGATTTACCAATCGATAATCAGTAAAGTTGTATAAACCAGTAATACTCTGTGGTAAGTTACCAACCGGTATATCTTTGTGATGAGTTACCATCCATTGACACTTTGACGGTGATTTTGTGTCGTGTTACCAAATGTGTCTAGATACAATGAACCTAGGAACTTGCAATGTAATCCTATTGGACCGACATGAAATCAGATTCCTTTTAAGGACATCATGTCTAGGGTTTTAGTATGTGTGTGTAGCTGTTAGGGTTTGTAGTGGTTGATGAGTTCTTGTATGTGCGATCTTAAAAGAAAAGATCAAGTCTGTGTACTACGATAGAGTGTGGATTTACTACAGATTGAAGTAATGCTGAAATGCATTAGCAATAAGCTATCATGGATCTAACGAAGCAGACTGTGCTATTTGCTAGATAATTCACTTGTTGATTACTCACATCTTTGACAAGTTAGAAACCCTTAACCCGGTAGGCCCAGAAAAGCCTTTGTAAATCCTCTAACAAGGTGATTCACATCTGTGGATCTAAAATCCTCTCACAAGGTAGTCTTTAATCGGACTTATCTCCTAACAGAGATTGAGATTCCTAACAGGATTTGTTCTGGTAAAGAACATTGTATGACCTTAACCGGTCTAACCTTAATCGGTTTGGTTACTATTTTGCAGATAGTTACTTGTGAGTTTCATCTCACCATTGCTAGACTGACAAAGTGTTTGAGTACAGTAATTTTTGGTATACTAATTCACCCCCCCTCTTAGTATTTATCAATCGGTATCAGAGCCAACCTTTCTATAAGTCTAACCACTTGGAAAGAGATATGGGGGAATACACTATGAGGGAACTTACTCATCGTCTCACTCAAACTGAGCAAGCCTATGATGAACTTAAAGTCAAATATAAGGCCTCTCGGGCAAAAAGAAGAGAGCATGCTGAAAAACTGATGGAGCTAACTGAAAATAGTTCTTCTGATGAAGCAGACATGGAAGCCCTAGTTAAAGAAGTTGAAAAACTGAATGAGTCCAATGCCAACCTAAGAAGGGAACTTGAAGGACTAACTATCAGAATGTGTCAAGAACTTGAGAACTGGAGGAAAGCTGAAGATCTGGTAAAAGACAAAGATCATGAGATCTCCAAGCTGAAGCAAGAGATCAGTGCACTTACCGCTCATCTTCATGAAAAGAAAATGGAAAAGGAAGAAATGCAAGGTGAACTACACATGGCTATTTCTGAGAATGCAACCTTGAAGGAAGCCAATGCTTCTATTACCAAAGAACTTACTGAGTCAAAGGAAATACTTGCGAAATTCAATATGAGCACTGTCAAGCTAGAGCAGAAGCTTGAATCAGCTAAACCGGTAAAGAATACCAATGGGCTTGGTTTCTCTGAATATGAGGAAGGTGAGACCTCTGGAACAAAAGATGGAGCATCAAAGAAACAACCAGCACCAAAGGATAAAGGTAAGAAAAAGCTCAAACTTGTTTGCTTTAATTGTCTCAAGGAAGGACACACTACTAATGTATGTAGAACTAAGGATTACAATAACTTTCCTTATTTTCTAAATGATAAGCCTAGACCCAATAGATTCAATGGTAATTGTTATGCATGCAACAAGTTTGGGCATAGAGCATTTGAATGCAGGTCTGTCATGCACAACACTGGAAGGTATCCTCAAAGGAGTAAAGGAGCTTTTTCTGAACCCTCTAGGAACCGGAAACCAAACCGGTTTAATACCTATAATTATCCATCAGGAAGCAGTGGCTATCAAGCGGCAACTGGATGGAGAGCAACCTGTTTGATCTATCATGGTAATGGTCACATTGCTGCAACATGCAAAAGGAAGAATGAAAACATGAACAATGGACCTTGGAGAGCACCTGGAATGATTTGCTATCATTGCAAAAAACTGGGTCATACAGCAAGATTTTGCAGAACGAGGAAGAATATATCGGATGATATACTGGTAACTCCGGAAGGAAAGATAGATGTTGAAACTGTTCAAATGGATATGAAGAAAACTTGGAAGAAGAAGCCAGAAGAAGTGATTCAAGAAGAACCGGTTTCTGCACCTAGTGTGGAAGTCACTGAATTGACAAAGTAAGCATCAAAAAAGCTTAGGGGGAGAAAACGGTGAAATATCTCGAACCCCCTGTTTAAATCGGTAAAAGACCTTAACCGGTAAGTGATACCTCTCAAGTGGTAGAAGACCAAAAACGGTAAGAGGCAAATTAGGGTTTATGCTCTAATAGTGGAGCATTTATTATGGTCGGTGGAGAACTTGTTTAAAAGGATTTTTCAAGTCATTTTTCACTTATCAGTTCTTGAGCGAAGAAGTTTTTTTTTAAGCATTGAGCGACGAAAAGTGATTTGGATTGCAATTTGAAGAATTCTCAAAATCTTGAAGAAGAATCAGAAGCGAATATCAATCGGTCAAGTGTAGAGCACAAAGCGGTATTTCAACAACCGAAGGAGTGAGTGACGAAGTGTAATTTGCAAGCCCTAAATTTCAAATTACGAAGGTATTTCTCAAAATCTCTCTATTTATCATGGCTTTCGTATCACACTCTAGCCCTAGTGCACCCATTGATCCAGTAGACTTCATTCAACGGAAGGCAAAATACAATGCCCTATCTCAAATACTCGCTGGTGTTATAGTAGAGGAAGGCATTTCCGATTACATTGACTGCAAGATTGAAGACTTAGGATCTCTTGTAATCCATTCCCAGTTGAGTTTGTTCTGCGGGAAGGACAAGAAGATTAAACCAGAATTTAGCATCCTAGAAAAGAAGAAGCTTCACAATGCAGTCTATTTGCTTGAAGAGTTTTCAAATGATCACATCTGCATCATTCTGAGCAGAGTGCACGGTGATAAAATGTACTTAGAGCAGACGCATGATATCACACCGGAAGCGATTCATGTTGTCACCAGTTTCTGTAACGTCAGTGAAGTGCTAGCCCTAAGGAAGATCAACAAGACAGAAATGACCAAGCTCACCAGTTCTGTGAGCGACTCACGAGGAATGACTATCAATTCCATCAAGGACGATCTGGTCAAATATGCATGTATGGTGATAGGATACCGGACGTTCCACGCCAGTAGAATCAACTCTGTCTTTGCTGCAGCGGTAAATGCTGCCTGTCGGATGATCATGGAAGATGCATCATTTGACTTATGCACGTGTATGCAAGGGAAACTTCTGTTGAACCTAAAGTCGATTAAACGAGACAATGCCTTGAGATTTAAGTTTGGACAACTATTGGTTGGGTTGTTCTTCTACTTCCAAGGTTACTTCCCAAGAGTTAGAGATATTCAGTGGTCTGCCGACCAACTGGTTACAAAGAAAATCAAGGAAAGCCTTCAAGTGGTTGGAACCGGTTATCCAGAAGTTCTGAACAAATACTTTGATGATTTTAGACACAAAATGAGCCAAAGAGTGAAAATATCAGGTGATATTGTCAAGAAATATGAAGATGACATCTGCTTCACCATCAGAGTTGATGAGTGCATAATGAAGGTGGTTGAGCCTAGACAGGAAGAAGTGGAACCGATGGGCTATGAGGTAGTGCATGACATGCTAGATGGGTATGCCTCTACCCTACTTGCCTCGCCCCTTGATCCAAAGGCAAAAAGAACCGACACCTATTTGGAAAGGGTTACACCGGTTGAAGAACCATCAATAAAGAAGGGAAAGGCAGTACCTTCAGTATCGACATCGGTTACCACAACAAGTCCCAAAGTGACCAAGCGGTCACCAGCAAAGAAGACACCGGAATTTGCACCCGCCAAAGTCTTTGAGAGAAAGTAGAAGACAAAAGACACCACCCCAGACTTAGAGGACACTGTGTCCGAAGAACAACCTAAGAAGACTAGGAAAGTGAGGAAAAAGACAAAGAATGAACTGACAACATTTGCACTAGTAAATATTGATATTTCCTCCTACAAACCTTTGACACATTGTCAAAGAACTATTAAGAATATTAGAAGAAAAGTACTTGGTGATTTGAAAGAGTGCTTTGATGATTTTAATGATGATGAAAAGAAGGAAGTGGAACAGGAATTCATCAATTATTTATGTATTAATGACTGGTGGCCATCAGAAATTAAATTTGAGACACCTGATTCTTTGTATAATTCTTTAGATAACAAGTGGCGCATTGCCACAGAGAAGGAACAAGAAATAAGAGAGGAAGTATTTGCACAATACTTTCTTTATGTGCCTAAAACTGAACTTTATGAAGTAGTGGAAAGATATAAGGGCCTCTTCTTCATGAGAAGAAGGAGATTCTTGTTGCTAGAAGGAAAAGTTCCTGAAGTGGTAAAAGATACCCACTCTCATGCCCAAGCCATGCCCAAGCCGCTTTAAGGTTGCATCAAGTGGCTGAAGCCAATAGGAAAGCTGAGCAAGAACTGGCAACCAATAAACCGAATGAGGTATATGACAGTGAAGGAGAACAGGTCACTGATCAAATGGACCCTATTTATGTTGATACCTTGAATGGTGAAAATGTCACTCTGGGTACACCATCAGAAGCGGTAGGACAAGAAAAACAAGACAAAGAAAAGGCCGCCAAGGAGCAAGCAGAAAAAGAGAAGAAGCAATAGGGAGTTGAAAAGAAGAAACAAGTAGAAGAAGAGAAAAAGAGAAAAGAGAAGAAGCAACAGGGAGTTGAAAAGAAGAAACAGGTAGAAGAAGAGAAAAAGAGAAAAGAGGAAGAAAGAAAAAAGAGGAGGAGAAGAGGAAACTAGATGAGGAAAAGAAAAGAAAAGAAGAGGAGAAGAAGAAACAAGAGGAAGAGAAGAAGAAGAAGGAAGAAGAAAAGAAAGAAGAAGAGAAATGATAGGAAGAAGAAAAGAGAAAGGAAGAGGAGAAGAGGAAGCAGGAAGAGGAGAAGAGAAAGAAAGAAGAGAAGAAGAAGTAGGAAGAAGAGAAGAAGAAGCAGGAAGAGGAGAAGAAGAAGAAGGATGAAGAAGAAAAGGAGCAGAAAGAAGAAGAGAAGAAGAAGGAAGAAGAGAAAAGAAAGCAAGAAGCAGAGGAGCAAAAGAAGGTAGAAGAAGCTAAGTTAAGAGCCAAAGAGAAGGAGAAAGCGGCACAGAGCACATAGGTGGAGACCCTAAAGGCAGCCTGTAGTCAAGTCAAATTGGCTGACTTTACCAGTCCCATTGACCTCCAATCTGCTAACGAATTGGAGCTGCTACAAAGCATTAAGCTTGCTCAAGAATGCCTAGAGGTGATAAGAAGGATGAAGGAGCAAGATGTGATCCAAGTTGCAGTGGACACTCTTACCGGTTTGATACCCAGTACCAACCATCCCAGTACCGATTCCTCTATGGCCCAACTGAAACTCTTATGCACAGTTGTGGAGGACTAGGTACAAAGCCTAGAAGAGGTTGCCGAAGCGCATGCCAAGAAGGAGCATCAAAAGGCTTTGAACACTGCCTTGGTGAAAAAGTTACATGAGCGTCGGTCCGATTTGCAGAAGGCACAGAAGGACATCAGAGATGCAATGGATGAGGGGAAATTTCTGCTCAGTAAGATGTCTACCTCGTCTATTCTGTGATGGTGTGCTTGCCTAGAAAGACAAACTACAAACTGATTTGCAGACATTCATAAGCACCTTCAAGACCCCATATGACTCCTTTACCGCTTATGGGCAAATCGTTCACCGGTTTCAAATTCAGGCTGCACAAATTGATTTGGAGATCAACAACCAGACCAAGGATTTGTAGGAACTACAACTGGTTCTACTACCAAGACTGCAAATACTTCAGAAGTGCTATCTCAATCTGGATGCCTTGACGGTTACTGAAGACATGAGTACTTTGGATGCCATGGAGGAACAGGTATCCCAAATGCAAATGGAGAGTTAGGTTGCTACCTCATTACTTGAGTCATGGTCCTTATCCATGAAGCAATTCATGTAAGACTTTAAATCAATTTTTGACAAGTTTCACTCTTTATTGTCATAAACATTTATTCAACTAATAGTAATAGGGGTTATTCGGCTATATTTTGTCATTGTTGGCCAAGGGGGAGAAGTATTCTGGTATTTAAAATTTTGATGCATGCTATGTATACTCATGTTTGTCTCTGTAAGGAAGTAGTATACATTTTCTTTTCTGCAAAGGGATAGTGTATATGCTTAGGGAGAGTATTTTTTATTATGGCATATTTCTTTTGTAGAAACACTTAGACGTCAAATTTTTTCCTAAGTGTTGCCATCAATGCCAAAGGGGGAGATTGTTGGCATTTTTTATGATTATGTTGTGATTGTCATTGATGGACACACACTTGCTATGAGATCACTTTTTGTATGTATGAGTTATGCTCAACCGATATTTATTTCAAATCGGTATTATGTTATAGTCTTTAGACTATCAGTGTCTTGCAGAAAGTGTTTACCGATCTCAAGTAGCATGAGGATCTCAAGCGGCATGAGGACCTCAAGCGGTTCGAGGATCTCAAGCGGAATGGAGCAAAGGAACTAGAAGCAGCAGTTATCATTTTCCCAATCTTCATTTCTGTCAACCGGTAATCTGCTAAACCGGTATTACTCTGAGTTACCAACCGGTAATCGGTAAAGTTGTATAAACTAGTAACTCTGTGGTGAGTTACCAACCGATATATCTTTGTGATGAGTTACCATCCACCGACACTTTGACGGTGATTTTGTGTCGTGTTACCAAATGTGTCTAGATACAATGAACCTAGGAACTTGCAATGTAATCCTATTGGACTGACATGAAATCAGATTCCTTTTAAGGACATCATGTCTAGGGTTTTAGTATGTGTGTGTAGCTGTTAGGGTTTGTAGTGGTTGATGAGTTCTTGTATGTGCGATCTTAAAAGAAAAGATCAAGTCTGTGTACTACAATAGAGTGTGGATTTATTGAAGACTGAAGTAATGCTAAAATGCATTAGCAATAAGCTATCATGGATCTAACCAAGTAGACTGTGCTATTTGCTAGATCATTCGCTTGTTGATTACTCACATCTTTGACAAGTTAGAAACCCTTAACCGGATAGGCCCAGAAAAGCCTTTGTAAATCCTCTAACAAGGTGATTCACATCTGTGGATCTAAAATCCTCTCACAAGGTAGTCTTTAATCGGACTTATCTCCTAACAGAGATTGAGATTCCTAACAAGATCTGTTCTGGTATAGAACATTGTATGACTTTAACTGGTCTGACCTTAATCGGTCTGGTTACTATTCTGCAGATAGTTACTTGTGAGTTTCATCTCACTGTGGTTTTTCCCATCTGGGTTTCCATGTCAAAATCTCTTGTGTTATGGTGATTGTGCTTCTGTGGGTGAATTCCTTACTTGTTGTGTGGTTTGCATTTGTGTTAACCGGTTTGTTAGTTAAACTGTTATACTGGTTTACTGCTAGACTGACAAAGTGTTTGAGTACAGTAATTTTTGGTATACTAATTCACCCCCCCCTCTTAGTATTCATCATTATGTAGCCTACACACCATGTCATTGTCTTCTGATAGGGAAAACCCATCTGTTTGCTCTATATACACCTCTTCTTCAAGTATTCCATTTAGAAATGCAGGTTTTACATCCATTTGGTATACCTTGAATCCTTTAAAAGTTGCATATGCAAGAAGCATACAAACTCCTTCTAATCTTGCTACTAGAGAAAAGGTTTCTCCATAGTCTTCCCCTTCTTCTTGGGCATATCCTTTACACACTAATCTGGCCTTGTTCCTTACAACTGTGCCATCTTCATTCAGCTTATTTCTAAAGATCCATTTGGTTCCAATGATATTTTTATGCTCTGGTCTAGGTACCAAAGACCATGTACCATTCTTCTCTATCTGGTCAAGTTCTTCTTCCATTGCCTTGATCCAGTCTTCATCTTTATGTGCCTCTTTGAATGATTTAGGCTCAAATTCAGAGATCATACATGAGGTTTCTCTGACCTTTCTTCTTGTAAGAATTCCTGCATCTTTGTCTCCTATGATCTGCTTTGGATCATGATTAAGTTTGACATACCTAGGTATATTCTCAATAGATTCCTCTTGCTTTTCTTCTTCATCCTCATCTTCATGAGCATTAACATCCACCGGTGTAGGAGAATTGTTACTGGCGCTTGGCTGTTTTGCAACCGGTTCCCAAAAGGTTACTACTGGTTAATCTCTTACTTGCTCACTGTCAGTTTCTTTAGATTTCTTAGAGTTTTCATCAACTCTAACATTGATGCTTTCAACAATTCTCTGAGTCCTATTGTTGAAACATTTGAGAGCTTTTCTCTTTGTGTAATACCCCAGGAATATTCCCTCATCACATTTAGCATCAAACTTGCTCTGATGTTCATTCCTCTTGATATAACATTTACTTCCAAATACTCTGAAGTAGCTTACCAGTGGTGTCTTACCAGTCCAATACTCATAAGGTATTTTTTCCTTACCCTTTTTGATGAGTACCTGGTTCATTGTGTAGAGTGCAGTGCTCATCACTTCTCTCCAAAAGGTGTGATCAACCTTTCCTTGGATTAATATAGTTCTAGCTGCTTCAACCACAATCTAGTTGTTCCTCTCTGCTAAGCCATTCTGCTGTGGAGTCCAAGGGGCAGATAGTTGCCTCTTGATGTCGTTCTCTTCACAATATTTGTTGAATTCACCAGAAGTGAATTCCCCTCGATCAATTCTAAGGCATTTGATTCTTCTACCACTTTCCTTTTCTACCAGTGCTCTGAAAGATTTGAACTTTCCAAAGGCTTCAGACTTATCCTTCAAGAATGTGATCCACATCATTCTTGAGCAATCATCTATAAGAATCATATAATACCTATCTCCCTGCACACTCCTAGTTTTCATAGGACCACACAAATCAGTATGCACAAGATCAAGTAAATTGTCTGTAGTGAAAGATTTACCTTTGAAGGTTGAGGAAGACATTTTTCCCAGTTGACACTCTCTGCACAGAGGATTTTCCGGTTTGCTTAGGATCGACAGTCCTCTAACTGCCTTGATCTTACTGGCCTTCACAATGTTATCAAAGTTTACATGGCAGAGTCTCCTATGCCATATCTAGCTATCATCAAACTTAGCCATAAGACATGTACATATATTTGCATTCAGGTGAAATAGGTTACCTTTTGTCTGCATACCGGTGGCCATCAATTCATCATTCTTTCCTTTGATTTTGCACATTCCATTTTTGAATTCCAGAGTGTGTTCACTATCATTCAGCTGGGCAACACTCAATAGGTTGTGTCTGAGACCTTCCACCCAATACACATTGTCAGCACTGCTCTTTCCATTCAGAGAGATGGACCCTCTGTCTTTGACCATACTGTTAGGGTTTCAAGCAGATCTGAAGCAAATATGAACTAACAGTTATATGCAGATTCAAATACAAAAGATAAAGGAATAAAATAGGACACAGATAACATAGAGATTTAACGTGGTTCACCCATAATGGGTTATGTCCACCATACACAGCCATCCAATCTTTCTTATTATCTAGCAAAAATAGTACATCAACTTATAATGCCTTAAACCTCCCAGCCGCTTATAACATGCATTTTTAGGGCAACAAACAAAGTCATCCTTTTTAGGGTTTTATTACAATGTTGGTTTTCATCAACAAAAAAAAGCAAAAAAAAATTTCTTGGGGGCTACCGCCCTGAACCCCTCGTAGCGGGCTTCGCCCATTTTGGGGGCTGCTGCCCCCAAACCCCTGCTCAAGGCCCGACCCAACCCCAAACCCTGGCAAGGATACGTGCTGAGTGTACAGTACTTTGCTGATCAGTCGCCACATTTCAACAATCTCCCACTTGGAGACTAAAACTACACGACATTACTGTACATGCAACATCTGCTGGATAAAACACTAGGACTCGACTAGTATACATTCCACAATTATCAATCAAGAAGACCAACAGAAACTGATGAAGAAATTAGCTTCTCCTGTGGAACTGCCTTCATGAACATATCGGCAGGATTCTCACTTGTGTGAATCTTCTCAAGCCATAACTGACCCTCCTCCAAAATAGTCTGGATGAAGTGGTACTTGAGTTGAATGTGCTTTGTCCTTGAATGAAAAGTAGAGTTCTTTGCAAGATGAATGGCACTCTGGCTATCCGTATACAATGGGCGATCCTTCTGTGTCTGACCCAATTCCTCTAGAAAACATTGTAACCAAATCATCTCCTTGCTGGCTTCTGTAGCAGCAACATACTCAGCTTTAGTGGTTGAAAGTGCAACAACCTTTTGTAGCCTAGAAATCCAACTGACTGCAGTTCCCCCTATAGTAAAAACATACCCTGTAGTACTCCTCCGTGAATCAATATCACCCGCCAGATCAGAGTCAACAAATCCACTTAGAGCAGCATTAGATCCTTTGAAACATAATGCCTTCATAGTAGTTCCTTTCAAATACCGAAAAATCCATTTCACAGCATTCCAATGTTCCATACCCGGATTACTCATAAACCTGCTCACAACTCCCACTGCATGTGCAATATCTGGCCTTGTGCATACCATTGCATACATCAGACTGCCAATAGCTGATGAATATGGGATGTTAGACATTTTATTAACCTCTTCTTGTGCCTTTGGGCACATCTCCTTAATCAATTTGAAATGACTAGCCAAAGGTGTACTAACTGCTTTTGCATCCTGCATGTTAAATCTTTTCAACACCTTCTTTATATACTTGCTTTGGGACAAATTCAAGGTTCTATTTTTCCTATCCCGTGTAATCCGCATACCGAGAATTTGCTTAGCTGCATCCAAATCCTTCATAGCAAATGACCTTGCTAATTTCTGTTTAAGATCATTTATATGTTGCATGTTAGACCTAGCAACAAGCATGTCATCAACATAAAGCAACAAGATAATATAACTGCCATTATCAAATCTCTTAAAATATACACAATGATCAGAATGACATCTATGATAACTGTGTTTAGCCATGAAACTATCAAATTTTAAATACCATTGTCGGGGTGCTTGCTTTAGGCCATACAGACTTTTCTTCAACCTGCACACCAAGTTCTCCTTACCTTTGACCTCATATCCCTGTGGTTGCAACATGTAAATTTCCTCCTCCAAATCTCCATGGAGAAAAGTTGTTTTGACATTTAATTGTTCAAGATGTAAATCATTTGTAGCCACAAGACTAAGTACAGTTCTAATTGAAGTCATTTTCACAACTGGAGAAAATATTTCATCATAATCTATACCCTTTTTCTGTGCAAAACCTATGGCCTTATATCTTTTCTGACCTCCTTCCTCCTCCTTCAGCCGATAAACCCATTTGTTAGGCAAGGCTCTTTTTTCTGCAGGTAAAGGGACTAAGTCCCAGGTCTTATTTTTCATCAAGGAGTCCATCTCCTCTTTCATGCTTAGCTCCCACTGTTGTTTGACATCTACCTGCATTGCTTTTTCATATTCTTCTGGTTCACCAGAATCAGTTAATAATATAGAATACAAAGAAGGAGGAAATCTTTCAGGGGGTCTACTTGATCTCGTAGAATGTCTAACACTTGCAGGAGTTTGTGGAACATTCTGTTGTTGCTGAGCATCAAGTACCTGTGGCATTTCATTTTCATGAATCTCGTCCAACACCACATATTCTTTCTTGTCTTGTTCATGCTTCTTTTCCTGCATCTGTTCTTTATACATAACCTTCTCATTGAATATAACATCTTTACTTCTAGTTATTTTCTTATTTTCAAAATCCCATAACCGATAGCCATATTCATCTATCCCATATCCAATGAAGGTACATTTCTGAGATTTAGCATCAAGCTTGGTTCTATTTTCTTTATCAACATGGACAAAAGCTTCACAACCAAAGGTTTTCAGAAAAGAATAATTTACCTTTTTACCAGTTCATGCCTCCTTTAGAATACCACCATCCAAAGGGGTTGAAGGTCCTCTATTTATCAAATAGACAACAGTATGTACAACATTTGCCCAAAAATGTAAGGGCAATCCAGCATGCAATCTCATGCTCCTCGCACGTTCCATGATAGTCGTATTCATTCTCTTTGACACACCATTTTCTTGTGGAGTTCCTGGAACTGTCTTCTGCTTTCTAATCCCATTTAAGGAGTAGTAATCTTCAAATGCCTTGCTGCAATACTCACCTCCATTATCTGATTTGAGACACTTCAACCTTTTTCCTGTCTCATTCTCAACCAGTACTTTGCTGATCAGTTGCCACATTTCAACACATACATGGTGCATCATTACCGAAACGAACCACACCACCATCATACTCTTCCATAGATAAAAACTTGCTCCGGTCACCAGTCATATGGTGATAATAGCCACTGTCAATAATCCACTCTGGAATTATCAAAGCAGGAGACGAGCCTTCTTGTCTGACACATCTTCCTTGATTGCAACAAACACAATATCTTCATTTTCTTCATCTTCTGATTCTTTATCAGTGACACCTTCATCAACTGCTACAAAACAGTTTCTCTGGATTCCTCCTTTGAATTTCTTGAACCTTTCTGATTTATCTTTGTTATCACCATTAGGACAGTTTACAACAATGTGTCCTATCCGGTTACAAGAAAAGCATTTCAAAGGGAGCTTACCTCTGTATTTACCGGTTCCCTTAGGAAGTCTCTTGGCAAGAAGAGCTTCAAATTCCATCAGGATCTCCTCATCGTCCATTTCTCTTCTCTTTCTTGGTTCACCACTGGTACTAGTTTCTTTTCATTTTCTAGATGGTGCAGCAAATGCTCTAAAGGTTGATTCAATCTTCTGAATACTGCCATCAAGACTATTTAGTTCATAGGTTGTCAAATTTGCAATGATGGAGTCTAGGGATACCTTCGTCTTGTCTATTGACCTCAACTCCTGAATAGTAGCAACCCTTATTGCATAGACCAGTAATAAGGATCTCAAAACTTTGCTAACAATAGTGGAATCTTCCATTTTACCACCTACACTCTTGATATCTCCAACAACAGTTTTGATTCTTATTCCATTTTGTTGAATGGTCTCTCCTTCAACCATCTGCATGTCTTCAAAATTTCCCCTAAGGCTTTCTTCCTTAGCTTGTTTTACATGCTCATCACCGCCATAGATATTCTCAAGAGTGTCCCATACTTCCTTGGGATTTTCTTTATCCTGGATATCAATAAACTCAATGTCAGATAAGCTGCTGATTAGAGATTCCATGACTTGCCCATTCTCCTGGATTTCTCTCTTTTGATCATCGGTGAGAGTACTGGTAGGAATAACATAAGCATTCTCAACATAGCTCCAATGTTGAGCACCCATGCTTCTGATGTATATCTTCATTCTGTCCTTCCATAATTTAAAATTATCTCTATTGAACTTTGGACCTTCCCTCTTCATCATTACAATATGATCTTTCCCTCAAGCAGTTAAGCTTACAACACAGAGGACCTGGAGGATGCTCTGATACCAATTGATAACACATTGAGGAATAGTGAGTACCAAACCGGTACTGAAAGGGGGGGTTGAATCAGTACAGGTACAAAAAAATTTCCTGAACCGGTTTGACTGCAAACAATGAATTTGACTGGCAATCACTAACACTAGTCATAAATCAGATTACTACCGGTTAAGCACAAAGAGATTGTGAAAGATATAAACTGGGAACACTTATCTTTCCACACAACCTACACCCTCATTCCCACATTATCCTTGTGCATAAACATGTAATCTATCATCATAAATATAATAACATGCTAGATCAACATGATTCACCACTTGACAGAAAACAACAAAGCATCACATGAAAAAGACATCACATATGACACACATATTTTTCACGTGGAAACCTAACTGGGAAAAACCATGGTGAGGATGAATACCCACAAGTTGTTCTTGAACTCTTTAGAAGTCCACTCTGTTAGGAGCCTAGTTTGGTTAAAGACTGTTACAACACGTTTTGTTAGGAACCAATCCTATTAGGGATCACCCAGTTAAGGGATGGCTAGAATACCTGGTTAAGGTTTAAACCCTATTAGAGGTTACCTTGTTAGAGGATTTCATGAACTGGTTCACCTTTCAATATACTGGTTCACTTGAACAAACATACTGGTTCACTGTTTCACATATACCAGTTCTCAACAGCATACTAGTTCACTTTGCCAGTTGTTAAACTTTAATAAACCGGTTCACTCTTCAGCATATTGACATCAATGACAACACAATATCATCATGTCAACATACTCTGCACATATGCCAACAAAAACTCTATGGGAACAAAAATTCTCTCCAAGAAGAGATGAAATCTCAAGTGAAGGACTAAGAAGCCTCCAAATAAGAGTGTTCCAGAAGATTGGAACAAAAAGAAGACAATGAAGAACACCACTGGAGAATGAAATAGCTACAAACACTATCGAAGAGTAACTGCTAATTTGAAGAACCTCCACTGAAATAAAACATGACTAGGTAGAGAAGATTGTAATCTGCATGAGTGCCCTCAAATGACATTACTCGAATCAGATGGCAAACAAAGGCAAACAACTGAACTTGAACATACAGATGGCATAAAACACCAAAGCCTGAAGAGATGATCAATTGAACCAAGGAAGCATTAGAACAATAGGACAAACCTCCCCATAATGTTGAAAAGTGAGAGGGATAGGTACACTGAAAATAATGACCAACAAGAACTGCATGACAAAGAACCATGAACATCGAAGGTGCAGAGAAAGTACATAGTGTTGTGGAAGAAACACTCACTTGACACACATCATGAGGCTAATGTCATGGAAGGAAAACTCACATGACAAAGGTAGATGGAAAACAAAGGCAAACATCAACCCCCCCATGTCACTTTATAAGGAGTGCATGTACAATAAGGCACAAGATGTGCAAGATTCCATGATGACACTTTATCTTAGTGTGTTTCCATAAATAAAATGATACAATGATCAGAAGAGACAAAAGACTAGAAACAACAATAATAACCAAAGATGAGACATCCTACTTAAAGAAAGAAATCCCAAGACTTGAAACATCCAAGATATTCACCAGAGTGCTGAAAAGCAAAAAACTGAATAAAATATACCTAGAGAAAAATTTGGAAAGAAAACTCATATGAATGGAAAGAGCACAGAATAATCTTTCCAATGATATAAAGTTCAAAAAATGGAGTTCGGATGCTCAAGTTATGTCTCCCAGAGTGCAAAAATGAACCTCTGGCTTTGACAACAAAAAACACCATCAAAAAAGAAAAATAAAAAAATTCAAACCTCTAGAGCTAGATAGAGCTTGGAAAGAGATTTTCGACGATATAAGATTTTTCAAAAAATGCTTGCGTATGCCCAAGTTATGGCAAAAAAACCAATAGCCTGCCAAAAAACACCTTCAAGAAAAAAACCCCCCCTACTAGTGGCAGGGAGGTGGTGTTAGGGTGGCGGTTGGGAAGAGCAGGCGATAGGCGGGGTTTCGAGTGGTGAAGCGGGTGGCAATGGCAGGCGGGGTTCCAGATAGTGGAGCAGCTGGCAAGGGCGGCAGGGCCAGGCGGCAGCAGGCGACTCCTAATAGACGATAGCAGTAGGCGGCTCCCGGGTCAGTGGTTAGGTTGATTACCACGGTCACAGGAAGCGGGGTCCGGCGGTGTAAAGATCATTGGGTGGAGACCACTGGGCGGTGACCGCCTGGGAGACCGATGGTAACCACCAACGTGGCCCCGATGGTTAACTGATTGTCGACGGTCCATGTTAACCGTGTCAGCCTGGGCAAGCTGTTAAACTGCACCCCAATGCTTCTTTTTTTGCAATCTGCGTGCCCGAGGCCAAACGACCTGGTCTAATTTTTTTGTTGCCTCGCGAAAACTTGACACCAAACTATATCGAATTTTATATCAAAATTCATGGAAATGGCCTCCTAAATCCAACTGTGAGGTCCTTTTGGCACCAAAATATACCAAAAACTCAACTACCCCCATAAATGGAAAAAAGCAATTGCACAAACCCCCGAATACATTGATCTAAAGAATAAGGCTCAAAAACTGTCATGGAGAGAACAGGGGCATGTAGATCTGGAGCTTTGATACCATATTGGAGCTGAGAAAAAATCAACTCTACAGCTCCCAAAGATCACCTGGATGCAAACATGTCACAAAAGGAGAGAAGCAAAAAGCTATGGTTGCCAGAACTCAGAGATTCAAAAAAGAGGAGTCATATTGATTGTGCAACAAGAATGCAATTCAATAATTATTATTGTTATGAAAATACAAAGAGAGAATCCTTATAAAAGGATACTAGAAACCCTAAAGGAGAAAACCCTAAAAAATTATAAGATTCTTAAGTTTAGCTTAAGCATAGAGTATAATAGACTAATAATTAAATAAATAATTATTAGCTAATAAAAGATAACTCTAACACCCCCCCTTTTGATGAACTTAGGGGGTAGCTAAAATACAACTAAGGACTAAAAAGCATGTAAAAAATACGAGAAAGCAACAATGGGTCCTGACAACTAGGCCTGATGAGGTACCCATGTACAATAAAATCTCTGTAAAGTGGAGAAAAAGGAGAAAACCCCGTGGGAACAAAAATCCTCTCCAAGAAGAGATGAAAGCTCAAGTGAAGGACTAAGAAGACTCCAAACAAGAGTGTTCTAGAAGATAGGAACAAAAAGAAGAGAATGAAGAACACCACTGAAGCATGGAATAGCTGCAAACACTGTCGAAGAGTAACTGCTAATCTGAAGAACCTCCACTAAAATAGAACACGATCAGATAGAGAAGTCTATAATATGCATAACAACATGATAGTACTTGTTGAGACATTTTGATTTCAAGGTCTCTTCGGCTAGTTGACTTGAGGTCTTGTTCTTAGCATTTGTTATGAGTCTTTTTGTGCTCCCTTGTATATGTTTGGCTGAGTTAAGATCCTAAGATTGGGAGCTTGGTTCCTCGAGATTAGCGATATCTTATACTCCTTGTGATCTTTCTCTACATTCCTCATCTCTCTCTCTCTCTCTCTCTCTCTCTCTCTCTCTCTCTCTCTCTCTCTCTCTCTCTCTTTCTTCTACTTTATCGTGAGTATTTTCATAGGCTCATACTCACACTAAAGTGGGGGATAAATGTAGCATCCTAAATTTGCACTCCTTGCAATTTTGATCGCATTTGGGGCTCTCACCTTAGCAATCTCATACCCATGCTTGATCCGAACATTTTTATGCCTCCTCCATGCAACCAAGCTTCATTTTTCCACTTTTCACCTTGCATAGCCCCTTGTTCTTGACCCAAATTGGGGTAGGACAAGGGCGCCATGCCCTGGTCCTCCCTAATTGGGACCTATTTTGGCCCCTAGGCCCTATCCTAAATTTGAGCAGGAAAATAATTTCCCATGTCAGTTTCTGTCAAAAAATTAATAAAATTAATGAGAAGAAAGTATATAAAGAGGTTTTCCCCTCTCTTTTGGTTATATAGGCATAAGGGGAGAGAACATAACAAGGTGGAGAAGACAAGGAGACTACATCAAGCATTCAAGCATTCAAGCATTCTTCAAGGCTGCATACTCTTCATCTATTCATTGGAGCAATATTACATCATTCATTTCTAAGCATGTGTGTGTGTTAGGGTTTTGTCATGTTCGTGTCATTTCATGTAGCATATGTGATTACATTCATGAAGCAAAGCATCATTATCATCTATTGCAGATCTGAAGGTATACCTTTCCATCATTTATTGCAAGAATTTGTAGTATTTCATTCAAGGTTGATTCCAAACCGGGGTTTGACTTAGGCAAACCCTATTACCAACACATTTCCCTTTCTTTCTGTGTGCAGGAAACAGGTGTGCAGTTGTACCTTTGGAATCTAGCTCTATTTGTAGAGATGGAAAAACCCTTTTCAATGCATAGAAATTTTGGAGGACCAAGAGGGTGGGTGTCCTGGTCTGAACGCATGGTCCTTTCTACTTTTGGTAGATTTCACAAAGCAACTCCAAATCGTCTCATACTTCTTAGATCTAGGTGCACGATGAAATCCTGAATCTGTAGCTCATTGTTTCCACTTATTTTGTCTTCAATTTCAACATCTTAGTTATTCAACTTACAAAAGAGGGTCAAACACATTCCAAACACAATCAATCTACTTAGCATTCAATCCGTGTCTCACTTAGGATTGGATCTAGTGGATTCATCCCCTCTTTTGAATGTAAAGTCCTCCAAGAGAAAATTGACTTGGTGATTTCTCCCTTCCATGTGGTTAATTCACTAAAGCTTAAATTTTCCACTTTACAAGCTCATAAACATATAAAAGTAGTTTCACCACATATACCGCCAACTGAATACCACCCCCATGTGTTTTCTTTAAAACCAAACATCCTACTTATCAATGTATAGACTAAAAAGTGTGGGAGATAGAGGACAACCCTACTTAACCCCAATGTTGCTATCAAAACAGTCTAATATACCTTCAGTAGTTTTGATTTTATCTGTAACTGTCTCATATAGTCTATGTATTGCAGCTCTATACACATTTGGAATGAATGATTCTTCCATTATGCTCCATAGTTTGTCTCTAAGTATCGTATCGAAAGCTTTCTTAAAGTCCACAAAATAGGAAAAAATTTCCTCACCTTCAGTGTCCCAAATTCTTTTCCATCAAGTGTCTAAGGGTGATGTAGTTATCAATGGTAGAGTATCTTGACCAAAAGCCTACCTTTCCTTTTTCTCTTTTACCCTCCTTTTCTGCCCAACTACTAATCCTTTGTTCTATCATGCTCCTGAAGAGCTTGTCAAAGAGAGGATTGACCATAATAATGTGCCATAATTAGATGGGTTATTGATATCACCACTTTTAAAGAGAGGGATGACCATGCTGGTTTTCCACTCCATTGGAAATCCTTCCTAATTGACATTATTGAAAATACTTTTTATGTGGGGAGCAAAAGTCTCGAATCCCCACTTAAAAAATTCAGCTTGAAACTTGTTTATGTTTCTTGCTTTACCACTCGCTAGATTCTTTATTCATTTCTTAACATCATCCATTGTGAAAAGTTCCATTGAAGTGTTAACAATAGGTGGATAGTCTTTCTCATGAACCCACTCATAAAGGAGTCTAGCATACTCTAACCATTAGACATCCGTGATACTATTTTCAATCTTCTTTTTCTTTTGCTAAAATTCCCTCCATAAACCTTTGGGATTATGTTTTTGAAGAGAGAACAATTCCTTCTTTCTTTCATTGACATATTCTATTTTTTTTAGTTTGTACCAATCTTTCATATTTTTTCTTTAATTTTTTGTCTATTCCTCTCTCTTTGAGCAATCTCTTGGCTGCCTTACATTCTTCATCATACAATGGTTTTGTCGGAAAATTGCTTGCAGATCCCATCTTGGGGTGAGACCTTTCACATGCTCATAAAGCTTTGAGGATAATTGGGATCAACAAACTGCTGTGAATATGGGCCCCCAACTCATTGGTTTCTTTATCTTTTCTATTATTTTTTAGATCATGAAAGTATTGCTTAAGAACAAAACTAAAGATTTCTCTATTCTCCTGATTTACAAGGATTTTATGCTTAGGGAGGATTTTATTTTGCATATGGTGATCATGTTTATTGTGTTGATTGATTTGTTGAAATGCCTATCTTAAGAAGAAGGGGCGAGTGATCAAATTTCATCTCAAAAGGGAATTCCCCAATATCAAACTCAAACAATCTAGAAATAAAACTCGTGGACAAATCGTTTAGTCCACCACACTTTGAATATTATAAGTTTTACATTTGATACTTCCCGACTTTGGCCAAACTCTGATTCCATTGCAAATAACCATGCTATACAAACTACAAAGCCAAGTAATTCTACTCCAAACCGAGTCACATTGCCAATAACATCTTGTGATGTTCTTTCCCAAAAATGACCCCCACCTTCTTCCAACCATAGATGATTATTTCCCCTCTTTCTTCACTACTTAGCTGAAGTTAACACTATGTCTCCAAGTGTGTTGAAAATATAGATATCTTTTTTAAGTGAGGCATATGGATCTTCGTTGTCAAAATTTATCTTCTAGTAAAACTAATTTTTTTTTGAAGCAAAGTAGAAAGCAACCAAATTAACAGTTACTCCATTCTCTATTATTCGTAGTGATTATTGTTTATTTGTGTCTTCTTTTTCAACTTTTACAATTCCCTGCCACTTATCATCTATTAGTACTATAACTCTCTCGTGGCCTTTGCCCATTTCATTCACATTATTTCAAAGTGAAACTTTCTTATATCCGAGTGTGTGAAAAGTGGATTTGTATTTGTAACTGAATACACAACACTTCAATTAAGTCATTAGATGCATGGTTAGTAAATCAATAATCAATGAACAATAAACCATTACAAAGAGACCTATTGCCTTTTAGTAGATGTGAGTTTAGTTTTTCTCCCAGATTTCCATATACAACACCAGTGACTAGACGACACCTAAATGCAGGATTTAATCTATATGAGTATGAAATTGAGCTAAATGGATGCAAGATTAAGCTAGATATGCATGATTAATCTAACATGATTTTAAAAATATGAATGAACATTAAGCTATATGATTTAACAAATATGCAATAACTAATATGTAATATCTCAATGCACAAATCTCAATAAGCCTAGAGCAAAAAAATAACATAATAACAATAATCTCCATGTTCTTTTTTTCATGAGAGATGAGAACCTGAATTTGTAGAAAATCTAGAGAGAGGCCAATGGTCAAGATCGATCAATGATGAGCGACAGAGATTCTCCAAGAGGAAGCACAATCCAGGTGAATTAATGTGATTGGCTGCTTTTCTTAGCTTTAAAGGAATTTGAACTAATTTTAAGATAAAATCAGAAAAATTGATTTATTTCATATTTTAATTTTTATTTAGTTTTGATATTTAATTGATTTAATTCATTTTCTTCTTTGAGATTTTTTCAATTTAATTCCATTTTGATTTCTTTTCTCAATTTTAAATTATTTTCCAAATTAATTCTTTTTTTATGATTTAATGGCAAATTGATTTATCTATTAAATATGCTAAGATATTTAATTAAATAAATAAGATAATTGATTAAAATGATTTACTTGGAATGATTATTTAATTAATATTGAGTGATTTATTTGCCATGTGACATTGATGACTGAGAATTAATTAATTAGGTGCTCATGATTGATTTAATTTTCCTTTTGTTAGGACCTTGGTGATGTAGTCGAGATTAGGGGCCTATGGTTTAGGTGACCATTTTTAGGGTATTACATTTGACCCTCTTTGACTTGATGTGCAAGCAACACATTGATTCAAAGAAAATTTAATGTCAAACAAATTGTCAGTTCTGAACTTGATGGATCACAAATCGATGAAGAGCGAGATGTTCAACTTGATTTGATGCGATGAAATTGAACAGGTTGATTAAAGGGACACCGATCCTGAACTTGATTGAACTAGGACCGACAAAGAGCGAGATACCAATCTTGAACTTGATTGATCAAGAAATGAGCATTGATTTAGAACTTGATTGAACTAGATTGAGCGAAGAGACAAAACTGATTCCAAACTTGATTGAACAAGAACCAATTAGAGAAAATGTCCAGCTTGATTTGATGCGATGAAACTGAACACCTATTTGGATTGACCATGATTCAGACGAAGACAATATCAACTTGATTTGGTGGGATGAAACTGATATGCCCTTAGAGATTGATTCAATTTTGAAGAACAATAGGGTTTTCTTTTATTAATCTTTGATTAAAAAAGATTTTCTGCTCGACTTAGATAAAGATTTGAAAGAAAAATCTTGACTTTTTGATAATGATATCACTGATAATGAAAAGATATAATGAATATGCCCCCTCGGGAGCGAAATCGAAAGATAGCGAGAGGGCCGTGATTGTAGGCAAGTTTGTAAAAAAAATAAAAATTGGTTTATTGATGATAAAATTGAGCACAAAGATTGATGTAAGAATGAATTTGAGATCAGAGTTAAATTGAGCGCAAAATGATTCAAAAATTGACTTGAGGAGGAATGTACTAAGGGTTCAACATTGTGAAATTTTGACTAGAAAATTAACGTCAAATTTCGATTTCGATTCCGAAAATGGACTCAGGATAGTCGATTTAGCTTAGAGTACAAATTTTATGTCCACCGGAGCAAGTGTGAAAATTAGGGTTTGGGCTATATAAGGGCTTCAATGTGTCTTTGTCAATTCATTTTCACCTCTCAAAGTTCAAAATTTGAAAAACCTCCTACGAAGAAAAATAGCAATTCCTATTCAAGATCATCGATACGAGCACTAGAGATAACATATCTGACCTCAGAACTATCACCCAATAGTAAGTGATCGATCTCAAGACTTTTGCATTTCTTATCGTTTGAATTTTTGTTGAATTTCTTGTTTTTAATTTCGTGTTAGGTTGTCTTGTGTCGTTTTATCATTCGGTACAATAGTGTTTCTTGTACGCGTATCTGACAATTTGTGCTTTATCATATGGTCATGTATGGTTTATTGTATGGTGTTTACCCTTATATCATACAAGGATGTTCTTCATAGACCATTTTATTGTTCTGCATGTTACTAATTATTGTATGGGAGTGTTTACTCGCGTAGCTCATAATATTTTGTCATATGAGTTTCTACTTGACTGTACTGACTCGTATGGAAAATAGTGTTTGTTTATAAGGACCAAAACCATCAAATTTTGATTGTCATTTTTGTAAATTTGGATTTATTAGCACTTTGACACATCATTAGCCCAAATTTGATCACGTAGTGATGATTTGTTTGTTTGATTTTATAGGTTCAGTTGCCTGATATTCAGTTCAGATGTGCATATCCACCTATTATGAGATTAGTGTGTGACTTATCAGACGCACAGAGAGGTCACATTGGGTTGTGCAGATTTGGATACTTGTTAGAGATGCTCGATATCTGTGTGAATCACGGTTTGTTGACTACATTGGTTGAGCATTTCCATTTTGAGCATAACACATTTCATTTCCCGACTGGAGAGATGACAATCACTCCTGAGGATATTTACAGGATTTTGAGGATTCCTTTTGCAGGAGATAAGGTAGATTATGATTCAACTCCATGACAGGGCATTGAGGCTCTCAGATGCATTTTCTATGATGACACTATCCTTGATCGTTCTATCAATTGGGACAATTTGTTGAGTAGATATGGTGCACACTACCCTCTTGCTTGCATTTTGGCTGTTTCGTGATGCTTGACAAAGGATAGAAGGGATTCTTATGTGGATGGGGTAGAATGCTAGAGAGATTTCTTACTCATCTAGTTAGATTAGGTTGGGGTTCATGCTTACTCGCGCATATGTACCATGAGATTCGTGCGATTGCCTATAGAGGGGCAAAGAGTATGGCGTTAGGTGTTCTAATTTTGCAGATCTGGGCATGGGAGCATATCCCAGTTTGTAGACCTATTGTGGATGATTCGAGGGAGGAACATCAACCTATTGTGTGCCGATATTCAGGTTGTATCACACATCCCCACCTGGGCAAGATTGATTTTTGGAGGAGGCAGTTAGATGACTTGATAGCTATAGTATGAAGACCATATAGGGGTCTAGAGCTATGGGATGATTGGAGGACACAATGGAGAGGTATGTTTATGACTAGACCTCTTATCATTAGATTGTCTACTACTATTGATTGTTTTGTAGTGTCTAGGGTTTTGAGGCAGTATGGGAGACCATAAAGTACATCCCAGGAGTTTACAACCTATGCTAGATTTGATGATGAGAGACGAGGATGGGCACCTAGACTCTCATATTCTTTGACCATGCATGAGTTAGCAGATTTACAACCGCAGAGATGTGAGTACCTGGAGGATGTTGCAGACGCAAGGGTATTGCCCTAGTATAGAGATTGGTTTCAGAGACACCCCTTTCCTCAATTTACAAATCCTGGAGAGCATGCACCTCGTATAGATGAGGTTGAGGATGTGCCTGCACAAGCTCAGGGAGAGATGACACCTAGGAGGGCAGGAGGAGATCCGGGTGCGAGTAGCAGTAGAGAACCTATGGGAGGTTGACAATGATGGAGGGGAGAGGGTGGATCCTTGGGAGCAGCTGGTGGAGATGTAGGTGGCGACAGGGGAGGAGATGTTGCAATAGATGTAGAGATGGGTGAGGCAATGGGACCTGACAGAGATGACACTTCTAGGAAGGTATGATAGAGGAGAGAGGAGCAAGGAGGTGGAAATGAGGAGGCTGGAGCAGGAGGATAGACACCTGGAGATATTATCCTTACCTTGAGGGGGAAGGTGCGTGGTTTGCAGGCACAGGTGATAGTGGCACAGGCATAGATCGTAGAGCGGGAGAAACAACTGCAAAGCCTGAGGATAAAACGAGACTAGGAGATGTAGAGAGTGAGAGTAGAGTGGGATCAAGAGTATCAGAGATTGAGAGGAAGAGCTAGTTGCTTCTCAACGTGAGGTCCTTCATTAGACTAGTCGTGCAACATATTATGTGGCAGCATATAGTGCAACAATGCCATCAAACAGACAGGTGGTGCCATATTCCCAGTACATGGATCGATCTAAGGGAGCACAGGCACCCATACAAGTTTATCCTCAACAGGTACCTCCTCCACCACCAGGAGATGAGGGAGAGGGTCATAGTTAGACTTTCATGTTCTGTGTTATTTTGTACACCCCATTTTTTTGTACTCGATGTATTGCTTACTCTGAAAGACATTGCATATGACAGTTGATGTCATTTGTACCCATTGACATTGATATTTTTGATGAGATATATACATATATATATATATATATATATAGTCACACAAATCTGTCCATTTTAATTAAATGAATATTTCGTATTTATTTGATTAAAAATCCACTAGCCATCAGTTAATTAAATAAATATTTAATTAATTCATCCCCAAACATTCTTCTATTAATTAAATAAATTATTCAATTTATTTTAATTAATTCATTAAACCAAATTCAAAACAATTAAATAAATAAAATCTATTTATTTAATAGAATCCCCTTTTCCTCTTTTAAATAAATTAAATAAAACATTTATTTAAATCATTATCCCCACCCCACTTGCATTTTCCTACAAATGCAACTTGCACACATTTATTGGAATAAATGAATTTTTATTTTAATAAAATCCTATTTTCCCTCACCCACCAAATCCACTTGCAAAATCTAATACCCTTCTAGATTCTTCTAACCCCTTCCTAATTAGCCTAATCCATCCTCTAAACTTTGTCACATCCCTAAGCAAAAGGAAGTCACTTCTCAAAACCTCAAAGTCTTTGATAACCATTAAAGGCTTCAAGTCTTCAACCACTAAATGGCTCAAAGTCTTTGATAACCTTTAAAGGCTTTCAACCTTCAACCACTTAATCCCCAAAGTCTCCAATAACCATTAATGGTTAATTCAAACCTTCCCACATGGTTAAAACATTTGTTTTGACTCAACCTCTATCCAACCCAAAGGTCTCATCAGGCCATTAATGCTTTGACCATGATTATCTCTTAATCATTTGCACAAAGGTTTATCCTTGGATTAACTCTTAATCCAGTGGGTAAGTCTAATTTAGACTTGACCCTTAGCCTTTAGATAACCATGAGGTCTTCTCAGGCCTTTAATGCCTCCAACCTCTTTTCTCAACCCAACCCTATGTTGACACTTGTCACCATTTCATTGGTGCCAATTGTGCACATGGATCCCCAACTTTCAAACTCAACCCTTGATTGAATCTTTCAATCTCAACCATCCATTGCTCCATTTTTCCTATAAATAGAGCCCATTTCTTCATAATCCAGATCCTGAAAACCTGTATGCATCTAAGCTATAGACATTTTAGAGAGCATTCTTAGCATAATCATCTAATATCTTGTTATTTTGGTTAAAATATATCAGTTTAGCATCAATAGCATAGCATTAGCTTTTTATTTCACATTCAAAGCTCAATACTACAATCTCAATCCTCCATAAGCATTCATAGTGCAAAAAGCTGCTGAGAGCTACACTATTTTGGAACTTGGAGAGGAGAGGAACAAGGGAGAAGAAGCCAAGAGCATGTCAGGAGGCATTTGGAGATGCCTCATCGTATTTACCTTCCTAGTTAGACATTCTATCATGCTTTTGTTATCTCTTTTGATATGCTTGTGTAGGAAAGTGTTTTGTTTATGATTTCTAACACTAACAACTTGGCTTTTCTTCTTATTTGTGTTGTGTTATCATTGACTAACCTGATCCTTTTTGCAAAGCATCATTTGGTGAACCCGACGTGAATCGAACACGCAACCTTCTGATTTTTTTTGTTACCTAACATGTTTGCTTGTTGAAAGTGTCACACAGGTTGCGCTTTAGCGCTATTGAACATGTTCTAGCGCTACCGACAGTTTCCATTTTAGCGCTATTGTCACTACAATAGTGCTATTGCTAAACTTTCAGCGCTTTTGCACCTGTTTTAGCGCTTTAGTCGTTCTTCTAGCGCTATTGGAAAACTTCTGGCGCTTTTGCCTCTCTGTCTCACACCTTCTTTCAGCACTTCTGTGTGAAATAGCGCTTCTGTTTAAACGCAGACGAGCGCTATTGCAACAGAATGTTGTAAAACTCACCTTGTAACCGAAAAACATGGAAATTATTAGGCTTGTGGAAGCCCCCCTTGAACAGCGATTTTACTAACTATTCATTGTTTTTGCAGGTTTAACCACTCATCATTAAAATCACAAAATTTCCTTTGGTGCTCTTAAAACACTTCAAAAACAAACATTTACTTCCATTCCTAGTTAGGATTCATCTTTATTTTGGTGCTTAAAATCAACACACAAATTTTCTTTTTTGCATCAAACTTAAAAATCACAATCCACACTTCAATTTTTGGACAAGTAAAAAGAACAATCAACTTGTTTCAAAATTTTTGCACAGCAATTTTTCCTTCAAGCAAATGTGTTTTCATTACGTTGACAAGGATTTCAAATTCTAGAATACAAAACACATTGCTTTTTGGAGTTAAAAAGAACACCATGACTGTTGGAGCAACATCTCCAAATAGTTAGATCATATTTGCAAATGCTGGATTAAAAAGAACAAGTGTTTTACATGTTTGGCACGCTTGTGCAAAAAGTCAGTCGAGTGGTCCTACCTCTAACACACACTATCCTCTCCCTTGGCTCTCGTGGCCCTAGGTGCAAGAGAAAAGTGTTAGTAACGCTCAAATTTTATCTTTTTAAGAGAGGCCTGCCAAGGGATCGATACTCTTGGGAACGACCTCGAGCGGTAAATCCTTCGAGCCGCTATAGAAATCAGGTGAGAGCGAAAGTTGTAGCCTTGGGTATAGCTGTTCCTATAGTGTAACTGGTCGAAAGGACAAATGGGCCCCACCACCAGTTACAAGGCTCTTAAGTGAGTCAATGCAGAATGAACTTATGTCCAAAAACATCGAACATGACTAAACACCTTTAAGTAGTAGCCCACCCGTTCTATTGATTGAGGATATTTGCGATATAATTTAGTGCAAGAGCATAGATGGTTTTGCTCCCAAGATACTCACCATACATATTTCCTTGAGTAGAAACATAGCTTTTTGAAAAGTCACTTGTGGCTTGATAAAAGTGGTGACTCCCCCATCATAGGGATCATCTATTTGTTATGCTTGTGCAAGACTTAGTATATCACATTCTTACCTGCCACGGCGGGATTCATAAGGTATGTAGTACCAAAGTCGAAGAAATATCAAGATGTGGGCTAAATTTATCACAACTGGCCATTTGACCTTAGGGATAAAAAGTGTTTGAAGTGTGTTCGTTTTACAGACCAAGTGCAAATTGAGCCGACTTCAGGCTTTGGGAAATACACCTTAAAATACATCTAAAGGAAGGGTCATATACAAGTCCAAGGATTGGGTTAATCTAGACCCATACTCATTTGTGCCTTTGGGGCAACATTCTTGTGTTTGTGTGCTTGCTTTGTTTTCTTGTCAAAGAAAAATCAGAAAATCACTTCCCAAAAACAAAGTATTCATCAACCAAACATCTGTCCAAACAACCAAAAAACATCAAAAGAAAAAACAAGGTACAAACAACAAAGAGTCAAATTTTATGACCATTCTTCACATCTTGCGAAAGAAGAAGTGTCATCAGAATATCAACTTGAAAAGAAGACCATTAAGCTCAAAGGCTTTGATCAAAAGGAGGAAATTCTTCTATATCAATCGACAAATCTTTGTCTCCCATAGAGTCTTTCTACATTGCATGCGTCTATACCTTCAAGGTAAAACAAACGAATTTGATTCAGAATCATTGAACCGCAGAGCTTTTATGCAATATAGAGCTCTAAGTTATCACAAAAATCAAGGAGGAAAGATTAATCCCAACTTTTTCCCCAACATTTGCATCACCTACAACACAGCTCGAGAAATACCTCCAACACCTGAAAGAGAAGAGGTAGAGTTCGTCCCATTTGTAACACAAAGCTTTTATTGAAGTTGAAAACACTTTCATCCATCATCTTTCTCATCCATCATCATTTCATCATCAATCCATTCCAACTCTTAAAACATTAAGAGGTTCTTGTCCCAAAGTTCTCTTTTAGATATTGCTTGAAATCAAACACATCACATCACTTTTTAGATTGTTTCTACATCTAGGATAAACTCATCCTAAGAAACACATCTACGCAGGTTAAAACTAGTTCATGAGTGAATCCTCTCATTACTAGGTAGTTAAATCTGTAACACATCTCAGATTTCTCTACACCTTATCACATCCAATCTTATCAAACAAGCAAGCAATTCAAAAAAGGAATTTCGGTTACATCTACCTTAAAAGTGCTAGAGATCCACATACAACACAATTCACCAACCATCAACCTCTCATTTCATCAAAAACTCATCATCATTTTCACTCAACTTCAACAAAGACTCATAAACAAAATGGCTCAAACCCGATCACAGTCTAGGCAACGAGAAATAGAAAGGGAAGAAGAAGAGGAAAATCTCAATGAATTTCAAGAAGCACTTGGAGGAAATGGAGATGACGAAAACCCAAGTACTCCCACTCCTGCAACAATAGAAAGGGCTCAGCATAACCCTCTCTTTAACAAATTGTTTGACGAAATACTCAGGAGCAATGCGGATGCTCACTTCTTAAGACTCGCTCAAGAAGGAGCCAAACTCCCTTCTGACTTTGATCTTGCCCAATTAAGACAAGCATCAGAAAGACAAAGTCGTCATGAAGAGGAAAGAGGTAGAGATCCCATCAGATACAACATTCCTCAAGGTAACCCACCTCCTCCTCCTCCAAATGAAATGGAGATGTTGTGGCAACAAGTCGAGACTCCCGCCCAACAACTTCATAGTGGTGTCAAGATTAACCAATTCTCCCTCATTGACATCTGTCCCTATCCTTTTGACAGGAATCTTTACATGCCACCCTTTCCAAGAGGATTCGAAACACCCAAATTTGAAAAATATAGAGGAAAGGGAGATCCTCGTGATCATGTCAGAGAATTTCATTCCGCTTGTCTTGAAGTGGCATATGAAGACACCTACCTAATGCGCCTTTTTCCCCAAAGCTTGGGAGGAACAACCACATCATGGTTTTCTCGACTACCAGGTGGCATTAGAACATTTGAGGAACTCATCTAGAAGTTCCTAGCTCATTACTCTCATAACATTGAACGCGACATCACCATGGCGGATCTGTGCAACACCAAACAAAAACCAGGTGAACAATTCTCAGTATTCCTGCAACGATGGCATCAAATGTCTAGCAGACGTTCTCTTCAGTTACCTGAACGAGAACTAGTGGAAATATTCATTTCCAACTTAAACGAAGAAATGGAATTTCACCTGGATGTCAAAGACACAGACTCTTTTAATGATATGATCACCAAGGGTTTAAAATGTGAACGAGCACTCATCAAGAAAGGATTCATAAAAATCTTTAACGAACCAAAAGATGGTCCTCGCCCACGCTTCAACAGCGATAAACCAAACTTCTGGAATAAAAACAAGAATATCGTCAACGATGGGGTTGTGGATGCCTGGACTATCCAAAATGCACAACCTGTGGTTCGGTTTGCAAGACAAAATCCTCCACCTCAGAATAAGACAAATGTTCCGTCCAATCAAGGTCGCATCACATCTCACGATGAACCTAGACCTCGTCAGCAAAAACAGAAACGCACATACACTCCCTTAGGGGAACCCATTGAAACAGTGTTGCGACAACTCCTCTCTCAAAATTTGGTCACTCTACCTAAGCTATCAAACTATGAGCCTCAAGTCAAACCGGCATGGTGGAGAGATCTCAAGAGAAGTAATTGTCACCGATTGAAAGATCTCATTCAGGATCTTATTGATCGAGGAGAAATTGAAATTGAAGGACATAACCCTAAAACAACCTGTAGTCACATAAATCTGTCCACTTAATTAAATGAATACTTAGTATTTATTTGATTATTTAACCATGACTTAATAATTAATTAAATTAATATTTAATTAATTCATCTTAACCCTCTTCTCCTACTAATTAAATAAATTATTTAATTTATTTGATTTAATTCACTTAACCAAATTCATACCATTAATTAAATAAATAAATCATATTTATTTAATTAAATCTTCTCTCACATTTAAATAAATTAATATTTATTTAAATTCCCCCAAAATCCCACCTCTCACATTTAAATAAATTAACATTTATTTAAATCACCTTTATCCTCCACCCACTTGTATTTTCCTACAAATGCAAGTTGCACAACAATTTTAAATAAATCATTTATTTAAATCACCTTTATCCTCCACCCACTTGCATTTTCCTACAAAAGCAAGTTGCACAACTATTTTAAATAAATTATTTATTTAAAATCCTATTTATCCTCACCCACTTGAAACCTTTAATGGTTTCCCTTAAAGTATTCAAACTTTGATGGCTTTAAAGTCTTCAAACTTGATGGCTTCCTTCTATAGTCTTCTTAAGACTTTAGTGGTTTTCCTTAAAGTCTTCAAGCCTTTAATGTTTTCCCTCAAAGTCTTCAAGCATTTTAATGCTTTATCTTCATTTTTCTCATTTAAATAAATTAATATTTATTTGAATATTTATCCAAATGCAAATTACACCATTTAATTGAAATAAATGATTTTATTTTAATTGAAAATACCAAAATTTCTCCCACTTGCATTTTCCTACAAAATCCACTTGCATGCCTAAACCCCTTCTAGAATTTTCTAATCACTTCTAAATAACCTAACCCCTTCTCTAAACTTTGTCACATTCCTAAGCAAAAGGGAAGTCACTTCTCAAACCCTCAAAGTCTTTGATAACCATTAAAGGCTTTCAACCTTCAACCACTAAATGGCTCAAAGTCTTTGATAACCATTGAAGGCTTTCAACCTTCAACCACTTAATCCCCAAAGTCTCCAATAACCATTAATGGTTACCTCAAACCCTCCCACATGGTTAAAACATTTGTTTTGACTCAACCTCTACCCAACCCAAAGGTCTCATCAGGCCATTAATGCTTTGACCATGATTATCTCTTAAACATTTGCACAAAGGTTTATCCTTGGATTACCTCTTAATCTAGTGGGTAATCTTAATTTGGACTTGACCCTTAGCTTCTAGATAACCATAAGGTCTTCTCAGGCCTTTAATGCCTCCAACCTCTTCTCTCAACCCAATCCTATGTTGACACTTGTCACCATTTTATTGGTGCCAATTGTGCACATGGATCCCCAACCTTCAAACTTGGCCCTTGATTAAACCATTCAATCTTAACCCTTCATTTCCCCATTTCTTCTATAAATAGAACCCTTCTCCTCAAGCAAAAAAAGAAAAGCATTAGAGTATTGTTGTTATACTGGCATTAGCATAGAGCTTTCTCATAGCATCACTATCTACACTTGCATAGCATTTGCTTATCATATTCAACTATCTTGAATCTCCATATGGCATCCATGGCTAGTGCTAAAAGCTAAGAGCTACACTCATTTGGGACTTGGAGAGGAGAGGAACAAGGGAGGAGCAACTATGAGCATCTTGATTAGCTATTTTATTCTATGTTTATATGCTTTCTATTTCATGCTTAATATCTCTCTTGATATGCCTGTTTAGGATAATCTTTTGTTGCTAACACTAATGTTTGTTTCTTGTGCTCTTATGTGTGTTGCCATCAAAACAGATTTTCTAATCCTTTTTGCAGAGCATCACAACCAATAATGATCATTTGATGTTCAAAAATCCACTTCCATCACAAGATCAAAGGGATCCTTCCACTTCCAGGCGAGGCACTGATACCACTGATTATACGCAGGTTGCGTATAATTACACTGTAAATCATCTGTATGATGCCAATGAACAAATTGCAACTATAACCTTAAAAAATCCCAACTCAAATTGCAATGTTGTTACGCGTTGCGGCAAAGTTACCATAAAGCCAGCTCCACAAGGCACCACCTCCATCCCAAAGCAGTACAATCTTGTGGAACAATTAGACAAAACCCCTGCACTTATATCCATTTTAGAGATTCTGCGCCTATCACCCTCTCATAAAACTATCTTGGATCAAGCACTCCAAGAGGCGTCAGTCCCTGCAAATCTGAATACAAACCAATTTCAAGCCATGGTTGGAAGTCTAAAGTCATCACCTTGTCTCACTTTTTCTGAAAGTGACAACTCTTCCTTCCAACAACCGCATAACGCCTCACTCCACATCGAAGGATTTATCAACCAGCATAGGATCAAGCGAGTCTTGATCGATAATGGAGCAGGCCTAAACATTTGTACACTGCAGTTGGTCACAGCATTGGGATATGCGGTCGAATCAGTGGATCCTCGTCAGAAGATTACAATCAAAGCCTATGACGATGCAGAGCGTTCATCCAAAGGAGCTGTGGTACTACCAATCTGAGTGGGCCCCGTGGTAAAGCACATCATTTGTCAAGTTCTGGACCTTCCTCTGCCATATAATCTATTGTTAGGAAGACCTTGGATACATGCCATGCAAGTTGTTCCATCTACCTACCATCAATGTATCAAGTTCCCACATAACGGTGTAGAGATCACAATCCTGGGCGATGCAAATCCCTTTGCATTTTGCCATAATATCAGTCATCAACCAGAGATTACCGTTCCTAATAATAGAGAAGCCATTTCCTCCACATCATATATAAGTCCCGCCTCTCTTGCCAGTTCAAACACCACTATACCGAAGCAAGAAAAGCTTAAGATGAAGATCGCAGAGGAAGGTCCTGGGGAATACAACTTAAGTCAACTCTTTTGTGTGGGACAAATGCCCACTTCTCCTAGAACTCATGGTAAACCATAGTAGGTACTCCAGCATGTGCCTTGACGCATTTCATTCTTGGAAAGAGTCAAGAGGAAGAAACACAAGATGAGGACCTGGCGAAATGGATCTATAAGGATCCCATCACCACTGACATACTACAAGTTACACTTCCTACGGACCAATATGGCAAAGGCCTCCTCATTATGCAAAGAATGGGGTATGATGGTCAGAGTGCTTTGGGATATTGCAAACAGGAACTACATGAACCTCTGTTGCCGGAATTCAAGCCCAAAGGAAATACAGGCCTCGGCTTTGAAAAAGAGATCTTCCCTAAATTAAAATTCAAAGGGAAACCCAACAAACCATTTTGTCCACCTACTGCAAAGAGGACACCTTTTATAATCAAGGCACCATCAAGCACCATCCCAACTGCCCCATCGAGGCTCACAACCCCAACACAACTATCACCAATGCCACTCATCCCACCAAACGAACCAGTAATCCCATCAGCAACACCATTAGCAGCAGCAACTATATCAGAACCCGCAACAACATCTATGGCACCAGCAGTTCCAGCAAAAACCACTGAGTCAACACTACCAATACTTCCTGTATCAGATTCTTTAATCTCCATCAACCGCCCTACAACATCGATCATTACAAAGGTACGTCAACCAATCACACCTGCAGTATTTAACTCAAAAGACATCCCAGTATGGTATAGTAATCGGATGCTAGAAAGTGATTCAGAGACTGATTCACATGAGTGGGAATTTGATTCAGTACAGCTTAACACTTCAGATGAGGAAGACACATCGCCACCTCCACCACGCAAAGACATCCCTGTTTATGGAGAAGCACATATAAAGACCACTTGGGTTCCTGAGCTGGAAGCATCTTCCACAGACCCTACGTCTCATCCTACGCCTGATTCTGACAGGGAGAGTACCATTAACAACCTTCACCATAACGTCTTAACCCTCACTGATACATCTAACGCACTTAACCTAATCGATGAAGTAATGCCCATTATCCACCCTGAACTCATCAAATGGAACCAACCAAATTCCCCATGTCTTGACCTCTTCCAGAACGATAAGGCCATCATTGAATTTTTAGAATTAAGGGATAACCTACCAAGCGGGGATCACAAAGCTGGATTCGCCATTGAACTTAATAGCGCAACATACTTCGGGGCCGATGCCAAACCTTTCAGCTGCAAAAATATAACAATAAAACATGGATCTTCTAGTGAAAACCACACTGTGGCACTATTTGATCCAACAAAAGTAAAAAGAAAGAGCGTATCCAATGGTGAAAACCTCTCTGAGGCGCCTAAGGATGAAGGGTTTGACATTCTCCCTGATAGTGCACAACAGGAATGATCAACAATTCTCATCAAGGAAACCAAAGAGTACAATGTGGGGACTCCTGAAAATCCTCATATCATACATCTGACATCTCTTCTCACTCCAGAGGAACAACCTAAATTTATAGAGTTCTTCCAGAAGTGTTAGATCAACTTTGCATGGTCATATGCAGACATGCCTGGGCTTGATCCTGATTTAGTCATGCATCACCTCACCGTAGCAGAAGGAGCCAAACCTATCAAGCAGAAGCTTCGTAAGATGCATCCTCAGATTGTAGTACTAGTCAAAACAGAACTCAAGAAACTCCTAGACGTTGGTTTCATTAGACCAATTGATTATGCAGAGTGGATCTCCAATATTGTGCCTGTTGGCAAACCAAAAGGGGGCATCCGCATTTGTACTGACTTCAGAGATCTGAATAAGGCATGTCCTAAGGATGACTTCCCCCTTCCAAATATCGACATCATAGTGGATCTGACAGCAAGACATGCCATGCTTTCACTCATGGATGGCTTTTCAGGATACATTCAGATAAAGATCGCACCAGAAGATCAGCATAAGACAGCCTTCACCTGTCCATGGGGCACATATTGCTGGAATGTAATGCCTTTCGGTCTCAAGAATGTAGGAGCAACCTATCAAAGAGCAATGACCACCATCTTCCATGACATGATGCATACTATGATGGAAGATTATGTGGATGACTTACTAGCAAAATCACTCACCAGAGACGGGCATCTCCACATCTTAGATAAAAATTTTGATAGACTGGAACAATACCATGTTCGACTCAACCCAAAGAAATGTGTCTTTGGAGTAACCTCCGGGAAGCTTCTAGGATACATCGTCTCAAGCAAAGGTATTGAGGTTGACCCAGCAAAGGTAAAGGCAATCATGGACATGCCACCACCAAAGAATATCAGTCAGCTAAGGACATTACAAGGACGCCTTCAATCCATCCGAAGATTTATTGCACAATTGGCTGATAAGTGTCACCCATTCACACACCTGCTACATAAGAACATCCGCTTTCAGTGGGATGCCCGATGCCAACAAGCATTTCAGATGCTTAAAGACTATCTCATGAATCCACCATTGCTAATGCCACCAGATCCAAGTAGACCGTTGTTACTTTATATCTCAGCAACAAGTACAGCATTGGGTGTACTACTGGCACAACATAATGCAGAAGGCAAAGAGTGTGTTGTTTACTACATCTCTCGCACACTGGTGGGCTATGAACTCAATTACACACCTATTGAGGGAGCTTGCCTAGCAGTAATCCTGGCAGCCACTAAATTGAGGCACTATCTGTTAACACACAAAGTACAACTCATTGCAAAGATTGATCCACTCAAGTATTTACTTAACAAAGCAGCATTGACAGGCCACTTGGCCAAATGGGTAATGATTCTAAGTGAATTTGACATCAAGTACGTGGACCGTAAAGCTATCAAAGGTCAAGTTATTGTAGATCAGTTGGCTGATGCACCACTCACAGGCGATCATCCTCTTATTTCCAATTTTCCAGATGAAGAGATATTCATGATCACAACAACACATCCATGGAAACTATTTTTTGATGGGTCATACACTAGGCATGGCTCGGGGGCAGGCATTCTGTTTATCACACCCCAAGGTGACAATATCTCGAAGTCTTACAGGCTCGCATTTCCATGCACAAACAACATAGCAGAATATGAGGCCTTGATCACAAGACTCAGGCTAGCTGTACAATGGAAATTACAAGAACTACAAGTATATGGTGACTCACAACTGGTCATTCGACAAGCAACAGATGAATATCAGACAAAGGATGATAAATTCATGCCATATAAGCAAATGGTGGACACTCTAAAGACATCATTTACTACTATCACTTTTGAGCAGATACCAAGAGATCAGAATCGAGCTGCTGACGCTATGGCTACCATCGCATCTCTCCTAGATCTTCCACAAAATTCAACACGCTACGAGTTCTTGGTAGAATAGCTTTGGATCCCCGCTTATGATATCCCTGAATCTGAAACAATATGTCGCCTTGTCGGTTCCGAATCCCCATGGTATGGTGAGTTCTACACCTATCTCCACGATCATACCCTTCCTCCCAACCAATCGAATAACCAATGAAAAACCTTCATTTGCCAAACTGGTCGATATACCATTATTGCCGACACCCTATACCGACGTGGTCTTGATGGTACTCTCCTTCGATGTCTGGAACAAGATGAGATAACAAAGGCTTTGGAAGAGGTACATGAAGGAATTTGCGGGACTCATTCAAGTGGTCCATCACTAGCCAAGAAACTCCTGCGAGCTGGATATTATTGGCCATCTATGGAAAAAGATTCCTACTACTTTGCCAGGAAGTGCAAGAAATGCCAAGTTCATGGCGACCTGATACATGCACCAGCTCAGGAACTACAACCAATCACGACACCATGGCCTTTTTGTCAATGGGGCCGTGACCTTGTGGGTAAGATTCATCCATCTTCATCTAATGGCCATAAATTCATTATTACCGCCACTGAATATTTCACAAAGTGGATCGAAGCTGTTCCACTTACCCAAGTCACCGGCAAGCAGATTGCCTCATTCATCCTCAACTACATCATCTGCCGGTATGGTGTACCCATGTCCATCGTCACAGATAATGGTCTTCCTTTCAAAAATCAGGATGTCCATGAACTTTGTGAGAAATTTCATATCCAACACCGCTTTTCCACCCCCTATTACCCACAAGGCAATGGTCAGGCCGAAGCATCAAATAAGAACATATTAAGGATCCTCAAGAAGACAGTCAATGATGTCGGTCGTGATTGGCATGTTCAACTAAATCCAGCGCTATGGGCATATCGAACTAGCATTCAAACCCCTACAGGTGCAACTCCTTATTCATTGGTCTATGGTGCAGAAGCTATCTTATCTATTGAAGTTGAGATCCCATCACTACGGGTTTCCTTGCACAATCTCATCGATGATGAAGCATATAGAGTGTCCCGTCTTCAGGACTTAGAGTTACTTGATGAGAAACGACAAGCTGCATACAATCATCTCAAAGCCTATCAGCAGCGTATGAGCATAAGCTACAATCACCGAGTTAGACCTCGTACATTTGAGGTAGGCGATCTTGTTCTACGAGAGAATCCTCGCAATCAACCAAACAGAGAACATCAGGGCAAGTTTGAATCAAACTGGCTGGGCCCATACGTTGTCACTGTTGTATTCGGGTCTGGGGCATATCAGTTGGCTACATCAGAAGGAGAACCGCTTGCAGATCCAATCAATAGCATGCACCTAAAACGGTTTTATACCTAAGCTGTACAGAGCATCAGGCTCCCCTGCATACCAGAAAATACCAAAAACATTCAGAAAAATGTCCTGAAGAAAATACAAAAACATTCAAAAAAAGTAAAGAAAAATCATGCGTCCAAACGGTGAACAACCACTCCGGTGGCACCTTGGGTAAGTACGGTGGTGAAAACCTGGCAAACAGGCGCCACTCGCAAAGGCTATGGCTCCATTGTCTTTCAGACTTGTTGCGATCACATCTACTTCATACATACATCCATCCATCCGAAAAACCATGGCTTGTTATTTCTCTGCAATTATGATAAATACTTCATGCATCTTGCGTCCCGCTTCTTCATAAGTCATGTCTAAAACTGGGGGCAATGCCTTTAAACTATTGATGGAAGTGGACTCTACATTGTCTTATGATTCATTCAGTTCTTCATTCAAGCAATAATCAAAATACCAAAAACATTGGAAAAATATCTCGCAAAATACCAAAAACATTCAAAAATGTCTCACAAAATCCAAAAACATCAGAAAACATCAAAAATCACACAAAAACATGGCAACACCTTGTACACACTCATCCATGCAGATACCAAAACAAACATTGACAAAATACTCACACAATGACCACTTATCAATCAACCACACAATCCACATCAACAATCAAACTGTCTTCAACAAGGATGCATCCTTCCTTACCAAAAACAAAGACACAAATGACGTTTTCTTTGACAAGAAAATTATGTTAAGCTATCAAAAACTTGGTTGATTTGTGAGTACAATCATTTGTTTATCTGTATCGGGATCTTTTCAGCATTGTTTTGTTTTGTTTGTGCATTATTTCCGATGAAGTTCTGGGGCATGTACTAATGGTGTCTATGTGGGAAGTTCACCAAGCTACGTGATCTTATGCCAAAAGTAGTCATAGATCATTACAGCTTGCTGACTACAGCGTATACCTCGACCATATGGGCATGAACCATTACTAAGGATCCTTATTCTTTATTCTTTATGTATATACTGTTTGTTTGCAGGTACAATGCTCTTCCTTTGGTTCCTCTTACCTCATCCAAACTGAATAAAGGTGTTATCTCTTAGTACGGTATGCACTTGTCTCAGGATATGATTAGCCTAAGATCAAGGAGGAAGATCCAAGTCATGCATGAAAGGAGATAATCCTTGTCTGTTCCGCAAGCAATACTCAAGTCAACTTGATCCATTATATCAAGTTGCTTGTATTAACTTGCTATATAAAATCCATGAAAGGAATACTCAGGTCATCTTGAATCATTATGTCAAGATGCTTGTATTCTCTTCCAACATTTTAAAGCTCAATGATGAAAATAGAGCACTATGGATCGTCATTTCATCTCATCTGTTTATATATTGCATTCCGTTGCATATCACCCATCCGTTCGCTCATTCATATGTAGGTTTTATATGCAAAAGTGACCATTAAAAATTGGTCTTGGATACAATCACGACCAAGTACTCTGATACATCATCAATGCATCATGCAAAGTCTTACAAACCTTGCATTCCTCATGATCATATCATCCTCACATTGAGTTGCATCTTGCATTAAACATTTAGTTGCATCTTGCATTAAACATTCATGTCATTTTTAACATTGCATATAGTTCATTTTGGACATTAATTTTCATTAAACATTTGCATCATTGCATCAATCATAAATAAATTAGATTCATTCATGGGATCAAATTGTCTTTGATTATTTTAGACCATTTTATTAGGCATTCATTTAGTGTCAATTATTCATTATCATCTTATCAACTTGTATCATTTATTATTACACACATTCATACATTAAAAGATGCATTCATTCCTTCGTTAATAAGTATCTTATTATGCTCATTTTAGGATTCATTCGCATTGCATTCATTTATCCTCTTTTTAAATTGCATTAAGGTGCAGTTATTAAAAACAACATAAGTTATAGTATCATCACATTATCATTTGTACTTAAATCATATTTAAAGCATTTAGAATCATAAAATCCATTTGTTTACAAAACATTGGTTCTTAACATTTTATATCCATCATGCATATGCATTCCTTTAACACATTACCATATAAACATTTGTACTTTACATTTTGTTTATCCATGTTGCATTCATTTAACACATTATCATATAAACATTTGTACTTTGCATTTTATTTATCCATATTACATTCATCTAACGACATCTAGATGCATATTCATACATAATATTATTCATTCAACCATTGCATTAACACCCTCACATAACTCATCTTATATTCATAAATCATCATAAGCATACCTCATCATCATGACATTACATACATAAAAGCATTACATCAACAAAAATCAAACAAATCATATATAAACCTGCATTTCATATGTCAGTATCATCATCCAAACATGCATATAAGGAACATCTCATCAATGCATACATATACACATATCCATCTAAGTCATAACTCATCATCCTGCCTAAACATCCATATAACTCAAATGCATATCATCACAAAATAGGATCTCCTCATATATATATCATCTCATAAATCAGAGTACAATGAAGTCTACAAAATCAGATACCAAGAGCCATCTAAGATATAGTCCAACCAAAATATAATGATACAAATACATATATGCATGAATGCTCTCTCAAATGCCACTCTGGCCTGATGCTATCCCAACACCTCCCCCTGCTCCACCACTGGTGCCTGCACCACCTGATCCATCTCTCTGTGGAGGCCTCATCGAACCACCACTCCCTCCTGCATCTCCTGATCTCTCCCGCCTCAAAGGACCCATCACTCCCCCACTGCTCTGCATCCTCTGTGATCGCTCTGATCTCATCTGTCGCATCTGGGTATAACTGAGAGCTCGCTGACTGAGTGGCACCACCTGCTCATATAAACCTCGCCAGTACTCTATCTCAGCCTGTGCTCGCCCAAACTACCTTATAACCTCCCCTGTAGGCCCCTGTGCTCCTACTCCAGCCCGAACTCTCTCCTGCAGCTCCGCCAATCTCTCCATTGCAGTATCTCTCTCCCGCAGCACCACCGTCAGCTCTGACTCCCGTGCAAATAGCTGCACATCCCTAGCTGCCACCTCTGCCTCCAAATCCTCTATCTGCATCTGCAAGCGCACTATAATATGCTCCCGCAGATCTCCAGTGGCTCCCTCCCCGGTATCCATAGTTGCCTCCCCTACACCTCCCTCTCCAGTAGTCCCCTCCCCTCTGTCCATCGGGATCTCCCTTTCCATCCCCCTCCCACTCAACTGAACTCCCCTTGGTATAAATAGTCCCTGTGAGATCTGTAGAGGAAGTCCACCCCTCCCTCTCCGCTGGCTCCGCATCCCCAATCCTCCTCCACCACCTCCTCCATCTCCTCCTCCATCTCCTCCATCACCTCCTCCACCTCCACCTCCAACTCCTCCATCTCCTCGACATCCTGCCCTCCCCCATCTCCGTCCCCTCTCATCCTCAAATGCTGGGATCGGCTCTGCTGGGTCCGATATCCGTAGGATCGGGTGCGCCGCTCGATACTGCGTGTACGTATCTGTAACCCCTGCATCAACGACCCTCGATCGTAGGTCCCATGGCCTCGCCTGCAGTGTCCGAAACTCTACTAGTGCCTGATCATAAGGTAGCACTGGACCCCATGCATACCTCTCCCGAATCACCCGTGCATACTCTCCTGATCCGCTAGGCAGTCCCTGCTGCCGTCCAAACTGCCTCATCACTCTCCCAGGCACCTGTCTCTCTACATGATAGGAGGTCCTCCCAATGAGGAATCGGGTCATGAACACATACGACAGTGCCTCTGCATCATCATCCCATGGCTCACACTCCAAGTATGGCCGCCATATCACTGCATCCAAGTCATCCAATGCCCGTCGCCACCACTCCAACTTCCCCAAGTGGGGCTGACTCATCATACCACTGTACATAAACATGTACGGCTGGTCCACTGCCTGGAATCTCAGACTCACTGGTCGAGTCACTGGTAGGTGCTCCCAAGCCCAAATGTGTAAAAGTGTCATGCCCACTGCTAAAGAACCCCTCCCTCGGTACACTACCTCATGAAGCTCCTGATACATATGCGCCAGCACGCACGGACCCCATGCAAATTGGGTCCCCTCGGTCATCATCATCTCGATAACCTGTCCCCATCCCACTGCCAACCCATGTGACCGCCTGTCTGGACACAACAGTCCTCCAACAATCCCTGACAAAACTACTGGAAGAGGCTCATATAGTGCCGCTATATCCTCCCAAGCAATGGAGCCATCATCAATAAATACATCCTCATCAAATATCCTCTGCACTGCCACAGTCCCCCAGGATCTATCGTACGTGACCAGCTCTCCTCGAATCGGAATCCGTAGGATGCGCCATACATCCTCCAACATCACGGTCATCTCTCCCTGAGCTAAATGAAAGGTGCACGTCTCGCTATGCCACCGCTCCACCAGTGCTGTGATCAATCCGTGATTCATACGAATCACGGGCATGTGCATCACCTCATACAGACCAGTCGCTGCAATACAGTCTATCTCTGCCTGTGTCAATCGGTCTCGCAACCCCTGTGTCGCAGGATGGCGCTCGCGTAACTGCAACACGCGTAGATCCTCCTGCACATGGACATTCATCAATCACCATCAGTTGTTTTATTTTCAAACTTTCTTAAGTTTAAACCTAGACTATCATCAGATACTTTGATCAAGTATCTTCGGGTCTCAACAGGTAAGCAATCATGGCCACCTAGACTTCAACAGGCATTTATCCTAACAAATGACCTAAGTCTCATCAGGCTGCTATGGTTCAAAACAACTCTCACTTCACCTCGCGATCCATCAAATTGGCATCAGCAGATTGGTCTTCATCCAAACTGGGGCATCTTTTTATCTTAAGACAAAAGCGCAATTTAACCAACCAAAGTGCTAGTTTTCAACAATAGCGCTACAACTATATCAAAAGTGCTCAATAAGCTATACAACATCACTACAACTACAAAAGCGCTAAAACCCCACTACAATAGTGCTCTTTTAACTCAATAGCACTTAATTAACCCGCCAATAGCGCTACTTTACCAATAACGCTAAAACTTGCATATAGTAGCGCTAATGCAGAGCAAAAGCGCTCAAACATGGGCACAATAGCGCCATTGCGGCACAATAGTGCTAATTCATGGAGCAACAGCGCCAAAACCAAAGTTCCAGCGCTCTTGCTCCGACTTGACTTAGACTCAGCTAAAACCTAGCAAACATGCACTTTGAGTTTTTGAATTTGCGTACCGCTGGTCCGTAGTCATCTGGGCGCTGGAATTGTCGGACTCGCTCGAATCTATGCTCGGTGAGCGGAATCGGCATCGTAGCTCTTGCTCCCTCCTCCAAATGTCACTATTAGAGCTCTCGTTTTCAACTGGTCACGGTCACAAATGATCCTGTTTTCACCCCTTTCACTCCATTTATACCCTTCGTGGTCACCGTAACTTCTCCCCTGCTCATCGCCGTGGTCCCCGTGAACTTCTCGAGCCCCCCATTTCTCCATGTTTCCCCCATTTTTTCTATTTTTCACCCGTATGGCTAACTTCTTCTCTTCTACCACCTTGCCAATTTTCATTCTTTTTCGAGAGCTTGCCCGATTTTTCAAAATTTTTCGGCCCATCTCTCGAGGGGGCATACTACCCATAAAATTCACATTTTATGGGGCATTTCTTCACACCTATTTTTCTTTCTTTGAAACGACGCGATAAACCGCACCGTCTCAAAGAGGGGCAAATGTAGTCACACAAATCTATCCATTTTAATTAAATGAATATTTCGTATTTATTTGATTAAAAATCCACTAGCCATCAGTTAATTAAATAAATATTTAATTAATTCATCCCCAAACATTCTTCTATTAATTAAATAAATTATTCAATTTATTTTAATTAATTCATTAAACCAAATTCAAAACAATTAAATAAATAAAATCTATTTATTTAATATAATCCCCTTTTCCTCTTTTAAATAAATTAAATAAAACATTTATTTAAATCATTATCCCCACCCCACTTGCATTTTCCTACAAATGCAACTTGCACACATTTATTGGAATAAATGAATTTTTATTTTAATAAAATCCTATTTTGCCTCACCCACCAAATCCACTTGCAAAATCTAATCCCCTTCTAGATTCTTCTAACCCCTTCCTAATTAGCCTAATCCATCCTCTAAACTTTGTCACATCCCTAAGCAAAAGGAAGTCACTTCTCAAAACCTCAAAGTCTTTGATAACCATTAAAGGCTTCAAGTCTTCAACCACTAAATGGCTCAAAGTCTTTGATAACCTTTAAAGGCTTTCAACCTTCAACCACTTAATCCCCAAAGTCTCCAATAACCATTAATGGTTAATTCAAACCTTCCCACATGGTTAAAACATTTGTTTTGACTCAACCTCTATCCAACACAAAGGTCTCATCAGGCCATTAATGCTTTGACCATGATTATCTCTTAATCATTTGCACAAAAGTTTATCCTTGGATTAACTCTTAATCCAGTGGGTAAGTCTAATTTAGACTTGACCCTTAGCCTTTAGATAACCATGAGGTCTTCTCAGGCCTTTAATGCCTCCAACCTCTTTTCTCAACCCAACCCTATGTTGACACTTGTCACCATTTCATTGGTGCCAATTGTGCACATGGATCCCCAACTTTCAAACTCAACCCTTGATTGAATCTTTCAATCTCAACCATCCATTGTTCCATTTTTCCTATAAATAGAGCCCATTTCTTCATAATCCAGATCCTGAAAACCTGTATGCATCTAAGCTATAGACATTTTAGAGAGCATTCTTAGCATAATCATCTAATATCTTGTTATTTTGGTTAAAATATATCAGTTTAGCATCAATAGCATAGCATTAGCTTTTTATTTCACATTCAAAGCTCAATACTACAATCTCAATCCTCCATAAGCATCCATAGTGCAAAAAGCTGCTGAGAGCTACACTATTTTGGAACTTGGAGAGGAGAGGAACAAGGGAGAAGAAGCCAAGAGCATGTTAGGAGGCATTTGGAGATGCCTCATCGTATTTACCTTCCTAGTTAGACATTCTATCATGCTTTTGTTATCTCTTTTGATATGCTTGTGTAGGAAAGTGTTTTGTTTATGATTTCTAACACTAACTACTTGGCTTTTCTTCTTATTTGTGTTGTGTTATCATTGACTAACCTGATCCTTTTTGCAGAGCATCATTTGGTGAACCCGACGTGAATCGAACATGCAACCTTCTGATTTTTTTTGTTACCTAACATGTTTGCTTGTTGAAAGTGTCACACAGGTTGCGCTTTAGCGCTATTGAGCACATTCTAGCGCTACCGACAGTTTCCATTTTAGCGCTATTGTCACTACAATAGCACTATTGCTAAACTTTCAGCGCTTTTGCACCTGTTTTAGCGCTTTAGTCGTTCTTGTAGCGCTATTGGAAAACTTCTAGCGCTTTTGCCTCTCTGTCTCACACCTTCTTTCAGTGCTTCTGTGTGAAATAGCGCTTCTGTTTAAACACAGACGAGCGCTATTGCAACAGAATGTTGTAAAACTCACCTTGTAACCGAAAAACATGGAAATTATTAGGCTTGTGGAAGCCCCCCTTGAACAGCGATTTTACTAACTATTCATTGTTTTTGCAGGTTTAACCACTCATCATTAAAATCACAAAATTTCCTTTGGTGCTCTTAAAACACTTCAAAAACAAACATTTACTTCCATTGCTAGTTAGGATTCATCTTTATTTTGGTGCTTAAAATCAACACACAAATTTTCCTTTTTGCATCAAACTTAAAAATCACAATCCACACTTCAATTTTTGGACAAGTAAAAAGAACAATCAACTTGTTTCAAAATTTTTGCACAGCGATTTTTCCTTCAAGCAAACGTGTTTTCATTACGTTGACAAGGATTTCAAATTCTAGAATACAAAACACATTTCTTTTTGGAGTTAAAAAGAACACCATGACTGTTGGAGCAACATCTCCAAATAGTTAGATCATATTTGCAAATGCTGGATTAAAAAGAACAAGTGTTTTACATGTTTGGCACGCTTGTGCAAAAAGTCAGTCGAGTGGTCCTACCTCTAACACACACTATCCTCTCCCTTGGCTCTCGTGGTCCTAGGTGCAAGAGAAAAGTGTTAGTAACGCTCAAATTTTATCTTTTTAAGAGAGGCCTGCCAAGGGATCGATACTCTTGGGAACGACCTCGAGCGGTAAATCCTTCGAGCCGCTATAGAAATCAGGTGAGAGCGAAAGTTGTAGCCTTGGGTATAGCTGTTCCTATAGTGTAACTGGCCGAAAGGACAAATGGGCCCCACCACCAGTTACAAGGCTCTTAAGTGAGTCACTGCAGAATGAACTTATGTCCAAAAACATCGAACATGACTAAACACCTTTAAGTAGTAGCCCACCCGTTCTATTGATTGAGGATATTTGCGATATAATTTAGTGCAAGAGCATAGATGGTTTTGCTCCCAAGATACTCACCATACATATTTCCTTGAGTAGAAACATAGCTTTTTGAAAAGTCACTTGTGGCTTGATAAAAGTGGTGACTCCCCCATCATAGGGATCATCTATTTGTTATGCTTGTGCAAGACTTAGTATATCACATCCTTACCTGCCACGGCGGGATTCATAAGGTATGTAGTACCAAAGTCGAAGAAATATCAAGATGTGGGCTAAATTTATCACAACTGACCATTTGACCTTAGGGATAAAAAGTGTTTGAAGTGTGTTCGTTTTACAGACCAAGTGCAAATTGAGCCGACTTCAGGCTTTGGGAAATACACCTTAAAATACATCTAAAGGAAGGGTCATATACAAGTCCAAGGATTGGGTTAATCTAGACCCATACTCATTTGTGCCTTTGGGGCAACATTCTTGTGTTTGTGTGCTTGCTTTGTTTTCTTGTCAAAGAAAAATCAGAAAATCACTTCCCAAAAACAAAGTATTCATCCAACCAAACATCTGTCCAAACAACCAAAAAACATCAAAAAAAAAAAACAAGGTACAAACAATAAAGAGTCAAATTTTATGACCATTCTTCACATCTTGTGAAAGAAGAAGTGTCATCAGAATATCAACTTGAAAAGAAGACCATTAAGCTCAAAGGCTTTGATCAAAAGGAGGAAATTCTTCTATATCAATCGACAAATCTTTGTCTCCCATAGAGTCTTTCTACATTGTACGCGTCTATACCTTCAAGGTAAAACAAACGAATTTGATTCAGAATCATTGAACCACAGAGCTTTTATGCAATATAGAGCTCTGAGTTATCACAAAAATCAAGGAGGAAAGATTAATCCCAACTTTTTCCCCAACATCTGCATCACCTACAACACAGCTCGAGAAATACCTCTAACACCTGAAAGAGAAGAGGTAGAGTTCGTCCCATTTGTAACACAAAGCTTTTATTGAAGTTGAAAACACTTTCATACATCATCTTTCTCATCCATCATCATTTCATCATCAATCCATTCCAACTCTTAAAACATTAAGAGGTTCTTGTCCCAAAGTTCTCTTTTAGATATTGCTTGAAATCAAACACATCACATCACTTTTTAGATTGTTTCTACATCTAGGATAAACTCATCCTAAGAAACACATCTACGCAGGTTAAAACTAGTTCATGAGTGAATCCTCTCATTACTAGGTAGTTAAATCTGTAACACATCTCAGATTTCTCTACACCTTATCACATCCAATCTTATCAAACAAGCAAGCAATTCAAAAAAGGAATTTCGGTTACATCTACCTTAAAAGTGCTAGAGATCCACATACAACACAATTCACCAACCATCAACCTCTCATTTCATCAAAAACTCATCATCATTTTCACTCAACTTCAACAAAGACTCATAAACCAAATGGCTCAAACCCGATCACAGTCCAAGCAACGAGAAATAGAAAGGGAAGAAGAAGAAGAGGAAAATCTCAATGAATTTCAAGAAGCACTTGGAGGAAATGCAGATGACGAAAACCCAAGTACTCCCACTCCTGCAACAATAGAAAGGGCTTAGCATAACCCTCTCTTTAACAGATTGTTTGACGAAATACTCAGGAGCAATGCGGATGCTCACTTCTTAAGACTCGCTCAAGAAGGAGCCAAACTCCCCTCTGACTTTGATCTTGCCCAATTAAGACAAGCATCAGAAAGACAAAGTCATCATGAAGAGGAAAGAGGTAGAGATCCCATCAGATACAACATTCCTCAAGGTAACCCACCACCTCCTCCTCCAAATGAAATGGAGATGTTGTGGCAACAAGTCGAGACTCTCGCCCAACAGCTTCATAGTGGTGTCAAGATTAACCAATTCTCCCTCAATGACATCTGTCCCTATCCTTTTGACAGGAATCTTTACATGCCACCCTTTCCAAGAGGATTCGAAACACCCAAATTTGAAAAATATAGAGGAAAGGGAGATCCTCGTGATCATGTCAGAGAATTTCATTCCGCTTGTCTTGAAGTGGCATATGAAGACACCTACCTAATGCGCCTTTTTCCCCAAAGCTTGGGAGGAACAACCACATCATGGTTTTCTCGACTACCAGGTGGCATTAGAACATTTGAGGAACTCATCCAGAAGTTCCTAGCTCATTACTCTCATAACATTGAATGCGACATCACCATGGCGGATCTGTGCACCACCAAACAAAAACCAGGTGAACAATTCTCAGTATTCCTGCAACGATGGCATCAAATGTCTAGCAGACGTTCTCTTCAGTTACCTGACCGAGAACGTTATCCATATTGCATAATAAAGAAATTTACTCAAAATAAACATGGAAATGATTCCAACCTCATTGTAGCATACAAATAAACTGAGTTGAGGTAAGTGTGGAGATTTCACCTTGATGTGAAGGCACTTATCACAGACACCTAGCTTATGAGATGTTTTTAGATCATTGGAATTATTCCTACAAGTAGAAAACAAAGATAAGTATTATGCCCTAGTCCTTGCTCCTCTTAGTCAAGATAGACTTCCTCGAGTTACTTAGAGGGAATAATAATTGAAAACCAAGTTAAAGGACAACATTCAAAGAAAATTTTAATGAGAGCTCCAACAATTTTTCAGTGATTGTTTTCAGTGTTCTTGCTTTATGTGTTTATCCAGTGGTAAAAATCAGAAGTGGATAGGAGACAGGTGACTGACTCAGATTGGATGACCTGGTACTACTGAGATAAAGATGACCTGGTTGAGTTGCTTAGGACATTTAAATTGACCAGTTGATTTCCCTAAGACTATGACGTTGATCGGTTTCAAGCCATGAGGGTTCCAAGAAGAACCAAGGTGTCACGAAAGTGACTGAAGGATATATACAAGCTAAAGAGAAGATGCAGAAAAGTAGGAAATAAAGCAGGAAATGCCAAATTTGCGTTGACAGATGGAGCGCTTGAGTACAAGAGGTGCCTATTTACCATGTTTTCACCTGCTTGGCAAAGATTCTTTCTTTTTTTACTACCAAGGTGTCTGTTTACTAGGTTTTCACCAAGGCATTTTTCTTTTATATTTTGATTTTTTTCTTCTTTTCTTTTTCTCTTTTTTTCACTTCAAGACTTTTTCTGATTTTTTAAATTTCTTCAGGACTTTTTCTGATTTTTAGAATTTCTTCAAGAATTTTTCCGATTTTTAGAATTTCTTCAGGAATTTTTCGTTGTACAGATTGCTAGAGCAAAGAATACTAGGTGCAAAATTTCTTCAAGTGGATGGTGTTGATCGATTCACGAAGCTATTCTCCTTTCGATGTTGAGAGTTGATAAGCACCAAAGCCAAAGGCTGCAGTAATGACGTAGGGACTCAGCCGATTGGGTTCAAACTTCCCCTTTTGTTCTCGAAACTGTTGTTTTTTAGGATTCTCTCTTAAAACAAGGTCGCCAACCTAAAATTGTCTGTGTCAAAATTTTTTGTTATAACGTTTAGACATTCTCTTCTGATATGCTTGTAGATGATCAAATGCCACTTGCCGATGTTCCTCTAGCAATTCGAGTTCTTGTAACCTAGATATTTTGTGATCTTCATCAGTGACAATACCTTACAGAGAAACTCTCAAAGAAGGGATTTTCACCTCTATAGGCAAGACTGCTTCAGCCCCATATACCAAAGCAAAAGGTGTCGCTCCTATAGGTGTTCAGATGCTTGTTTGATAAACCCACAGTGCTGGATTGAGCCGCAGATGCGAATCCTTTCCAAATTTGTTGACAGTTCTGTGTAAGATAGTCAATAGATTTTTATTAGATGCATCAGCCTGGCCGTTACCTTGAGGGTAATATATAGAAGACCAATGTTGTTTAATTTTGAACTTTTCACATAGCTCATCTAGATCTTTGTTTTTGAACTATCCTCCATTATCAGTTACAATCAAAGAAGGTATGCCATACCTGCAGATGATATAGTTAAGGATAAACATAGCTACTTGTTTGTCGGTTGCGTTGATTAGCGGAACTGCTTCAACCCACTTGGTGAAGTATTTAGTAGCAGTTATGATAAACTTGTGTCCATTGGAGGATGCAAGATAGATTTGGTTGATGAGATCAAATGCCTATTGCTGAAAAGGCCAATGTATGATAAAAGGTATTAGCTCTTTGGCTGGAGTATGTATGAGATGCGCATGTAGTTGACATTTCTCACAAGTTTTAGCAAACTTTATAGCATCATTTTTCATATCTGGCCAATAGTAGCCAACCCTTAGCAGTTTTCGAGCTAAAGTTAGACCGCTTGAGTGAGATCCACAAATACCTTCATGGACTTCAGATAATGCATGTTGGGACTCTTTAGGTTGTAGACACCTAAGCAAAGTATTATCCAAACCTCACCTATACAAATTGTTATCTATGATGACATACTGTGAAGCATTTCGGATTAGGTTTCTTTTCTCATTACGCGTAAGGTTATCAGGAATAATTTGGTCAGGCAAGTAAGAGTAGATATAAATATAGCGAGATGAGTCATGTCCAATAATAGAATAGACCATCTAGGACCTAGGGAAATCATAAGCATGATAATGAAGCTCTTCCACTAGGAATTCATAGTGATACTCAAATTGTTGTAGCTGTGGTATAGATGCCAATGTAGCCATAACATCTACTGCTTTGTTGTTGATCTGGGAATTTGTTGAAATGATACAAAAGAATAGTATTTCTTAAAGTCATCAACCATTCTTTTGTAGGGAATTAGTTTTTCATCCCGAGTTTGATATATATAATTGATCTGGTTGATTATTAGTTGAGAGTCACCATAGATGTGTAACTCAACAACCTTCCATTCAATACCTAGCTTGATTCCATTTACTAAAGCTTCATATTCTGCAATATTGTTTGTGTAAGAAAAGAGGGTCTTGTAAGCCTTTGGGATTGAATATCTTTGAGGAGTGACAAAAAGAATTCCAGCACCAAAACCTTGTTGAGTAAAAGACCCATCAAAGAACATTTTCCAGGATTGTTGAGTAAGGTGCATGATGGATTCATCCAAAAATTCTATGTGCAAAGGTTGATTGTCTTCAAGCAGCGCACCAACAAGTTAATCTACAATGACTTGTCCTTTGATAGCTTTGTGTTCTATATATTCGATGTCAAATTTTGTAAGAATCATAACCCAATTAGCCAATCTCCCTATAACCATTGCCTTGCTGAGAAGATATTTGAGCGGATCTATCTTAGCCACCAGTTTGATAGAATGTGCTAGCATGTAATGTCTTAACTTATGTGATGTGAAGACCAATGCGAAACAAGCTTTCTCAATAATAGTATAGTTCATCTCATAGGACACCAATGTCCGGCTGATATAATATATAGCTCTTTCCTTTTTATTCTCATCTAGTTGAGCCAAAAGTGCCCCCAGTGATGTATCAGTAGCTGATATGTAGAGTATCAAGGGTTTTTTTTTTAATCGGTGGCATTAAGATAGATGGATTAGAAATATATTCCTTGATTTTCTTTAGATGTTGTTCACAGTCTTCATCCCAGTTATAGGTAACTCCTTTTCGTAAAGCTTTTGTGAATGGTTGAGCTTTATCTGTGAGCTGAGAGACGTCTTATGGATTGGAGCCACCCTTGTAGAATCCTCATCTGATTGACACTCTTCAGAGGTGGCATGTCCATGATAGCCTTAACTTTTTCTGGGTCTACTTCAATTCCTTTCGCTGAAACGATATATCCTAGGAGCTTTCCAGATGTGACTCCGAATGCACATTTCTTGGGATTTAATCTAAGTTTGAATTTTTCCATCCTGTCTAAGATTGGACCCAGTTTTGATAGATGTGTTGATCTTTTCATAGATTTGAGTAGAGTATCATCGACATAGTCCTCCATATTTTTGTGCATCATATCATGAAAATTTATTGTTACAGCTCTTTGATAAGTGGCGCCTGCATTCGTTAAGTTGAAGGGCATTACATTCCAGCAGAAAGTTCCCCATGCACAGGTGAACGTTGTTTTCTCTTAATTCTCAGGTGCAATTTTGATCTGATTGTATCCGAAAAAACCATCCATTAAAGAGTACATTTCATAACCAATAGTCATGTCCACTATCATGTCTATGTTGGGCAGTGGAAATCATCTTTTGGACAAGCTTTGTTTAAATCTGTGAAATTTGTGCAAACACGTATTGATTTGTCAGGTTTGGAAACAGGTACAATATTAGATATCACTCAGCATAATCAATTGCTTTGATGAATCCAGCTTTTAGTAATTTTTCTAGCTCAGCCTTAACAAGTAATGCAACATGAGGATGCATTTTTTGCAGTTTTTGCTTAACAGGTTTAACTCTGGGAGTGATAGAAAGATGATGCATTATGAGGTCAGGATCCAGACCCGACATATCAACATATGTCCATGCAAAATTGATCTTCTTTTTTGTGAAGAAATCAAAAAATTCTTTCAGTTCTTTTGCTGATAAGCATTGAGCTACATGTATGGTATGTTGAGCTTCTTTTGTTCCAGTGTTCATTAGTTGTGTAGGTTCAATCAGCACTGATGATTTCTCTTGAAAGTGATCAGGCAAAATATCAAGTATCTCACCTTCAGGTGCCTCAGAGAGGTTTTTACCGTTAGGTACATCCTTTATTTTTACTATTTTTGATTCTGACACCGCCACGGTGTGGTTTTTTCCATCAAAACACTTATTTTTCTTTTTTGATTTTTGAGACTAAGATACTTGACATCTGTTGGTGACATGTTCTCACTTTGTTCACTGGTGGAAGAGCCCATTTGTTCAACTACATTCAGATAACAGGGTAAGGTATATTCATTGGCAAATGTAGGTATATTCAAAGGTTGATCTTGGAGAGTACAATCAATAAGCTCAGGATGTACTAGGGATAAAGATTTAACAGGTTCAATGGAATTCATGGTATTTCCATCACAACCTCGGACCAACAAGTTGAGTTCTAGAAGACTACCTTGCGTAAGCATCTCAAGACTAGGAAGAGTTAGAACATGATTATCGAAGTTTACGTTAGTATTTAGGGGATCTAACCCAACAGACCTACCACTAGCACCGTCCTCTACTTTGGACTGGACTACATATCGTGGTTCGACAGTAACAGGTTCATCAGACAGATTTTTGACATTCATGACAAAGTAGTCATAGTTTGGTGTCGAATAGGAAATGTCATAAATAGATCTTATTTCAGAGTGATTAGAGTCAGAAGATGAAGCCTCTGACTCCTCTTCAAGTGGCTTAGTGAAAGCATGTATAGTATCAATATCTACATCTTTGATGCTGCAATTTCCTTCATGATTTTGTTCAATGATCACTTGTAGTTGACATACCTATTGACATAACCTTGATGAGTCAGTTAGTCTCTATCATCTTTCCCATTAAGCTTCCTCTGGACTAATAACCGACCCTGCTTCTGTAGCCTCCAATTCTTGATTTGTAGTCCCATAACTGATTTTCTCTATCTCGTTAGAGGGACATATAGTAGGTGAAGAATTTTCTTGTGCGTTTCCTTCTTTCAGTTGTTGTTCATAATCTTCTTGTCTTTTTAGTCTGATTTACTCTATTTCCTTTTGCAACTTCGAGCGTATTATCTCTTGTGCTTCATTTATGATATCATTTGGTTCTTCAGGAGTTTCTTCGATAGATGCATCAAACAGAGACTCTGGACCCCATTCATACTCATTCGAGTCTGTTTCTGAATCCTCTACTTGCATTATTCTTGTATATGTGACAGGAATATTTAGTGGTGCAAACAGGTTTTTAATTCCTTCTACCTCTTCTCGCATGTCTTCTGGAAAATTTACTTCTTGTAATGTTATTGCTGATATAGTTGGAACTTGATTACAAGTTGCTTCTTCTCTCTTGATTGCCACTTCTTCTGGAAAATTTACTTCTTGTGATGTTGGAGGTAGTATCTTTTTCCTCCACTTAGGCTCTTGATGAGAAGTATGTTTTTTATTTGATGACTCTTCTAGATGGTAGCTGAGTCCAGTTTTATCATTTGTAGACTTAGTTTATAACTTGATAGGTCCAGTGATTCCGTTTTGGTTCTTTCCCAAAGGACTGATACTTGAATATCCCATACATTGAATCATCTTATATCCTGGACCATATTGGGCAGGGGAAATATCACTGTGTTGCCCTTCTCTATTTTCACTCTCTTCTTTGAAAAGCCATTTGAGGATTGCCGCTTCTTCTATTTCATCTGCAAGGGAAGTAGAGGACTGTACAAAAATACCATCATAGATGACGTTTGTATTTGAAGTTTGTGGCTTCATAGCCTTTGGTGGTTTTCCAGATTGTCTTGGTGATGGTGGAAGAGACATCAATGAGAGTACAGGTTTGATCTTGTATCCATCCATAACGATACCTTTGATTTTCAATTTTTGTTCTAAGTCTTTCATCAAAGTTTCTGAACTTTCAGCTGCACAGGCTTCTCTATTATGAGGAAAAAGGGTATCAACACCTTGTTTTAAAGCATTACAGGTGTAGGTTGTATTTGGAGGAACACTGACTTCAACCCCATTGTAGGGAAATTTCAATCATTGATGATAAGTAGACGACACTTCTTACATCTCGTGAATCCATGGTTTACCCAACAAGATGTTGTGGGAGAGAGGAAGATCAAGCACCTGACAAATAAAATCTCATTCTACAGGTCCCACCTTGATCAGAAATAGTATGAGACCCTTAGATGTTCTTTCTTCTTCATCATAAGCTTTGATTGTTATTTTCTTTGTTGGATCAATGATATTATTAGAAAATCTCAACTGTATTAGCAAATTGTAGGTATAGATATTCAACCCGGTGCCTTCATCATTCAAAACACGCTTGACTCAGTGTTTATGGCTCATAGCTTCAATATGCAATGACTAGTTATGCTGATGATTCAGTGAATTGTCATCTTCTTCAGAAAAAGACGGGTAGTGAGGTGAAGTCAGGTGACCCACCATAGATTGAAATCGACCCACATCTAAGTCTTTAGGGACGTTAGTAGTGAGCAAAGCTTTGTCTAGAATCTCTCTATGAGTAGAAGAGATTTTAAGTAGTTCAAGAATGGAGATTTGAGCAGTGGTTCGCTTTTATTGTTCAACAATGTTATAACTAAAGAAGATGATGATGCCAACTGTTTGGATTTAGCCATGATCATATATGGTTGTTTGTTTGAAGTAGTTGGTAGGTTTGATGTTGTCAATGGATTTGATGATGTTTGATCAGAAGAGGAAGAGCTAGCTCCTTTGAGAGTAACCTTCTTGTGAGTGCGAGTTACGACATTTGCAGTTTGCATTTTATGTTGTTTATATTTGACTATGACCACGTTGCAATATTCAAATTGGGAAGATTCAATCATGTTGATCACATTGTCATTGTTGGCATAGGTGTAATTGACTTTGGCACCTCCCTTGGATTCTAAGGAATCACCTTGTTCATAAGCAGGTAAAGGATCTTTGAAGGCTTTGTGATTAGCATTAGTCGTATGGTTTCCAAAAACAATTTTGCCAGCATAGATGAGGTCTTGAATCTCGTGTTTGAGTTTCATGCAGTTATTTGTTGTATGACCCTTGTTTCGATGATATCCACAGTACTCATTTTTCCTCCACCATTTAGGTTTGACCTCAAGATCATATGACTTAGAGTTATCAGGCAATGTGATTAGTTCGTTTGCCAATAGATTTTTAAAATCAAACTCATAGGATTCACCCAAAGGGGTAAAATCATGCTTAGGTTTTGAAACCGAAGGTTTCTCTTTAAACCACTCTTTTAATTTCTTAGGTGGGTTTTCTGTAGCGCTTTCAACTACTTTGAGGGCTTGTGTTCTACTAGTCAGGTTGAATACTATAGGTTTTGATTTTGGTTTGACATTATCTACCACTCCATCAGTAACAACATTTTTGTTATTATCTTTGTCATACTTCCAGTATTTGTTCTTTTCTTTGGAACTAGAACCTTGATGTGTTTCTCTATAAAGTGATATATCTCCTTTCCGGACAAGCACATCTTCCTTCTTGAGAGCACTATTTACCATTGTGTTGAATGAAGGGTATACTTGCATTTGGATATTATATTTCAACTCAAGAATCAGATTATTGAAAAAGTTGTCCATTTTCTCATAATCAGGAATGGGTCGTGAATATCTAGAGAACCTCTTTCTCCAATGCTAAAGGAAAGTAAGAAAAGGTTCTCCTATCTTTTATTTGTTTTTACAAAGCTCAATCATTGTGACTGGATGGAAAATGTTATAAGATTATTGTTATAAAAATAATTCAACCAGTTCTTCAAAAGATTTAATTCCTATAGGTAGGCTTGAGAACCATTCCATAGCTTGTCCTCCTAAACTTCTTGGAAAGAGGAGCATGAGATAAGTTTGTTCGTGCATGAACTCCATACATAGGACACAAAATTCTCGGACATGGTCTCGGGAATCTGAGTTGCCATCATATTTCATAGGAGATTTGTCTTTGTCTCTCATTTCCTTAATCTCAGTTTGTAGTTCTTGTAGTTGTTTTGTCACCAATGCTAGTGGATTATCGTCTTCTTTAGTGATAAGACTTTCAACATTGTAATCAGGGGGGAGTTTAGCTCCTTATTTGGCCAATTCTAGAAATTTATCTTCTTTCTCTCGGGCCATGATAATCTTCATCATCTTTCTAAAGTTTTTGCCTTTTTGACATTTTGTTATTGTTTCTTCTCTAGGTTCGAAAACTTTAGAGTTGTTGGAAGAGGAATCACTATCATTAGCCTAGACACTAAGGTCATCACGAGCTTTATGTTTATTAGTCTCTTTTGTCATCACGAGCTTTATGTTTATCAATCTCTTTTTCTTGTCTTCCTTCAGACATATTGGAAGATAAGGATTAATCCAAAATGGTTTGTTTGAAGACGAAGGTTTGTCTGAGTATTCGTTCAAAAGATTCGTCAAAATTTGGTTGCTCTTGGTAAAAAGGATTGGTTTGCAATGTTATTGTCGCTTCCTTTTTTTTGTTCTTGTTCTTAAAGGAGCTCTTGGTTTGAATAGGCATTTACAACCGACACAACTGAGAGTCAGATGTGATGTAGATGTCAAGATTAAATCAAAGCTAGTTATGTGTTTTAACATAGTGATTAAGAAAGGTGACTAAGACTTAGTCTAGTTTCAGGAATGATCTATCCTATGTAAGAAATGATCTAAGAAACCTTGGGTTGATTAAGTTTGATAAGAAATTGATAAGTGATTTGATAAGTTTGATAATCGATTGATTTGAACTAGCTGGGAGATAATCGACAAAGTCGTGCAACACAATGACAAAGGTACACTATCAAGGTTGTTTTTGCTCAAGATTACGATGACCAGATTTACGCTCACTACGGACTAATTAGGCAAGTATGACAGTTCTGGAAAAGCATGTCAACAGACAAGTTCTAGATCAACAAAATCAGAGATTCATATGGCAGAGGATACTGACTCAAACGACAATTTGATAGGTTCCAGACGACACAGACAGTTTCTTGTATGAATTGTTGCCTATACTTGAATGACAGTTTAATGCTTACCAGACGACAGCTTGTCACAGACCAGAATGACTTGTACGACAGAGTTTATAAGCTTGGATGACAATCTTCAGAAACCAGAACAATAGTTTAAATAAGCTAGAATGACAAACTAGAAGACTCGGATGATAATGTAGTCAACTCTCACGATGAATTAGGAAGCCCGTACGACAATTATGCTTAGAGACAAATTTTTGACAAGGAGACTGAGTTTTTCGACCACTGAATTTTGAGTTTTTCTAGTTTTTTAGATTTTCAGTTTTAGCTTCGAACAAAAAACACAACAAACACGTAAGATCCCAAGTGACATTAAACACAACACGCTAATTCTAAGGAAATTGGCTGAGAGAGAAAACCTTTGCTTGCAGACTTAGGTACACACCCAATAGCTAATAAAAAAACGACCGCTGAGTCTCACGCAATGGATTCTCAACACCGTATTAGCCGGATCCAAACACTGATGGGGGCACAAAATGGCAAGTATCTTGGGAGAGTTACTATCTCTCTTGCACAAAGATTATCCCCCTTTTGAGGGTGAATCGGGTAGCTACTATTTTAAAGTTTGTAGTAAGGATTTTCATTCGAAATTACCCCTTGAAGTCGCGCAAGCACGATTGAGGCCTATAGCCCAACAAGGTACCAAAATAATTTGTAGTCATGCAAGCGTGATTGAGACCGCGAGGCCCTACAAAATGCTCGATATGAGAGATCTCAAAAGAGAAAACTCAAATAATCCCGTCCCCTGAGACTTTAATCCCGAAATACCTATTTATTATAGTGAGTTAGAATGCTTGGGTTTAGCTATACTCACTTGGGTCATTCTCATAGGGTGATTACTTTTTCCCACAGTGACAGGCTAGCTAAAAGGTACACAAATCTCAAACTTAGAAAAGCTTCAAGGTTCTGGATTTTTGATTGTCTGTGCAGACAAGAGCATACTCTCCTACCTCTTAGATTTTTCTTGAAACACAAAAGACAGATTTTTTCACTAACCAAATAGAAATTTAAGTGCCTAAAAGTAAATTAAAGAATACATGATATTTGGTCGATTCTCAGTAGGCAACCTACAAAACCAACACATCAATAGTCATGTTGTTTTTCCATTCTTTGACATGCATGAGTTTGATTTGATAAACTCTTCGATAGGCATTTTGCAGACAATGAGTTAGGCTGTGAAAGTCTTAGGTAGATAGAAGTCAATTCAGGGTTAGCGTCAGTGAAATTCAAAGCCAAGTCAAGAAAACCCTAAAAAGATATTGTTTATAGAATGAGAAACTCAAAAATTTGTATGACAATTCCCACAGGGTGGAACAAGTAATCTCACCAGACCGAACGAGTAAACCCCAAAAGAAGACGGCAAAGTAGGAACTTGTACAATGATTCCCACATAGCCAAACGAGTATTCTTAGAACTTGTCCTGTAATGCACAAAAACTCGTATGACCTTTTTCAAAGGTTGTACAGACAAAAAACTTGAAAATAAAATAAGAATTTTTCAAGGCCAAAAATTAAATTCTTGGCCCCATTGTGGGCGCCAAAAATGTGTGTGTGAAAAGTGGATTTGTATCTGTATTTGAATACACAACACTTCAATTAAGTCATTAGATGCATGGTTAGTAAATCAATAATCAATGAGCAATAAACCATTACAAAGCGGCATATTGCCTTCTAGCAGATGTGAGTTTAGTTTTGCTCTCAGATTTCCATATGCAACACCAGTGACTAGATGACACCTAAACAAAGGATTTAATCTATATAAGTATGAAATTGAGCTAAATGGATGCAAGATTAAGCTAGATATGCATGACTAATCTAACATGATTTAAGCAATATGAATGAACATTAAGCTAGATGATTTAACAAATATGCAATAACTAATATGTAATATCTCAATGCACAAATTTGAATAAGCCTAGAGCAAAAAAACAAAATAATAACAATAATCTCTAGGTTCTTTTTTTCATAAGAGATGAGGGCCTGAATTTATAGAAAATCCAGAGAGAGACAAATGGTCAAGTTCGATCAACGATGAGCGGCAGAGATTCTCCAAGAGGAAGCACAATCCGAGTGAATTAATGTGATTGGCTGCTTTTCTCAGCTTTAAAGGAATTTGAACTAATTTTAAGATAAAATCAGAAAAACTGATTTATTTTATATTTTATATTTTTATTCAATTTTGATATTTAATTGATTTAATTAATTTAATTCCTTTTCTAAGACTTTTTCAATTTAATTCCATTTTGATTTCTTTTCTCAATTTTAAATTCTTTTCCAAATTAATTCCTTTGTAATGATTTAATGGCAAATTGATTTATTAATTAAATATGCTAGGATATTTAATTAAATAAATAAGATAATTGATTAAAATGATTTACTTGGAATGATTATTTAATTAAAATTGAGTGATTTATTTGCCATGTGACATTGATGACTGAGAATTAATTAATTAGGTGTTCATCATTGATTTAATTTGCCTTTGGTTAGGACCTTGGTGATGTAGTCGAGGTTAGGGGCCTATGGTTTAGGTGACCATTTTTAGGGTATTAACTTGTAGCTATCATGTTCATGAGTTTTTATAAGAATAATAATATCTTTTCCCTTTGTTATGGGCCCCAATCTAGGTCCTCTTCTTCATGGATAACCTTTGCAATTCCAACTTAAGACATGTAAGTGTTCTTGTGGGTGCCCCTGATTCTTATTTCCTATTTGAAAAATGATCACTGATTTGGGCTTTCTCATTCTTCAACTATGCACACTTTCCCTTATTTCTTGTTGTTTTCACTTTCTCCCATTCTTTTCTTTGTTCTTATTATTGATCAAAGGCCAAATCTTCATCTAGGTAAATGTGTTTTCCTCTAAGAAACCCTCTATTTTTTAAAATCATATTTTTATCCTCTTACTTTCTCAAGGTGACTCTTGCATGTCTCTCTCTTCTTCCTTCTATCTTCATTCCAATCCTATTTGTTTGTTGGGTATACCTCATCTACTTCAACTTGTCTTGGAAGTCCCTTATTAGAATGTCGGTTGTCTCCTTCTCACCAAAGTCCCTCAAACCCTTAATTATTATGTTTATAGGCTTGCTTTGTTTGTCTTTTTCTTTGCTTAGGTGTCTTTTGACTTTTTTTTCAATGTTTCATTTCTTCTCTCTTGATGCTTCACTTACCACTTGTGACCATGATTTGGCCTGTTCTATCTGATCTCTTAACTGATTTTCTTTTGTCTCCAAGTTTGCTAGTGTTGATTGAATCTCCTTTATTTGCATTATGTTTTCTTCCCCCTCCATTCCTAGTTTCTTGATTCCAGTTGTTTTTAGTTGATCTAACTCTTGTCTTAGAGTGATCAATTCTTGTTGTCCCCTCTCCCTGTTATTTTGTAAATTTAAAACTTGTTCTTGCAATATTTTATTCTCCTTTTCCAACTTGCAATTGGTCTCTATAACTATTTAAATCTTCCTTCCTTCACACAATCCCCTTAGTTTGTAGAACATCAACTCTATTTTTCAAACTCATGAGCTCTTCCACATACAACTTTGATGACCATAAAAGTGGTGTAGACGTTAAGCTAGAAAGTTCCTATGACACTTTTTCAGTGACCTACCTATTTGCAATGAGCTCTTCTATTTTTTCCATGATCCCTTCTATCTTTCCCATATTTGACTTGAGGTTCTCTATGTCTCCTATTAGCTTGCCTTTTCCTTTATACTTATCTTGATTAGTTCATTCTCTTGTTTGAAATATCAGGTTAGATACCTTTGTCTTACTATTGTCTAGCTTTGGTAAAACCATATAGTGAAAATTTTCTTTTGAGTTTTTCTCATTTTTTGGGTCTGCTTGTGCCTTAAAATCTTCTTATATTGATTTGCATTTACGAAGATAAGCCTTTCTTCTATGTTTACATAATTCCATGTATTTGTTTGAGGGGGTCTTCTTACAACAAGCCCCAAAATCCTACTAGACCATCATCTTGGGCACTATGGTAAGAATTAGTCCCACCTTTTGACCATTCAAGAGTGTGATCCTATAAGATCTTAAACCCTCGACCCAGAAGACAAATCTTCTAGTTGTATTTGAGGTTCATTTTCCAATTTGTTGTTCATTATACATTCCAGTGCTCTCAGATGCTTTCAAAATATATTTGTATTTGTCATTTGTGAACGTTATGCATTGAATACTTGACCTGCTAGGTCTAGGTTTTCATTCAAATCCCCTTGTTTAACACCCGATGTAAGATATGTTCTGGGTTTTCCAAGTTTAAGAGGGTTTGTCGTTGTTGTCATCTTTTATAGAAAAGAGACTAAAAATAACTAAAAAGCAAACAAAATGTAGACCAGGAGATGGAGAGACATGAAAGATTGAAAACCCTCTTTTGGCTAGTTTGTGACAATATTTGAATAATCTTTTATATTTATCTTTGTCTATGTTCTCTTTCTCGACCAACATGGTCTTCGTAGCGGTTGCACACCTTCCCACCATCATGCAATCTCTCTACCTTTGAGCTCCAAGAAAGAAATAAATTTAGGTTGATCATTGCAATGACCCACCCAAATGCCCTCTTTTGGTGTTATTACTGTATGTTTTTAATAAATTTGGACAAAACTAGTGTATCCATATATCTTTTTGGCATAACTATACTAGTAGCTTAGTTATATATATATATATATATATATATGAAATCATCATTTTTTAATTGATATTATGCAAGATTTTTTATTTTCTTTTTCAAAAAGAGGGCATAAGAGAGACTTACATCAATAGCAATTACCACTGTCAAACAAAACAATAGGAAGAACAACTATACAATGCTCAAACAACAATAAGAACAACTACCTGGAAACTTATTTAGGACACGGGTTATAACAAAGTTGATCAACAACAAACCAATATGAGATTGTAGCTTAAAATATACGTCTAACGTAAAAAAAAAATCTTGACATACAAGAATCTTAACTACTATCAATAAAATAAATGACTTGTCCTATGTCTATAATAAGGCCAAAAAAGTGTTTTCCAACACCATCAATTTCTGAATTGCAAGAAAATATGTCCTATAAATACTAAAGGTGAAAGTCAATAATAAGCATAATCATATAGGAGAAAAGTGTAAAAGGATAGAATCATAATTGTGACATAGTTCTAGGCATCATAAAGGTCAAAGAAAATAGGTCCTATAGTTTAATAGTAACCTAATCCTAGACATCATAAAATTCAAAGAAAATTGTCACTTGTTCCATAGCATTGATCTAGGACCATATCCTAGCATATGCTATCTAATCCAATCAATTAAGTTGTAGCTTAAACTAATCCTTCTCAAAAATTTAATTATCATTATCTTAGTTACTTAGATCTATGTAAATACATATTTTAAAATCAATGTCTTAAACTATTTAGGGTTTAGGGTAAAAGTAAAGGAACCATGCCACACTTTTATAAAGGAAATAGCTTACACAAATATAATTTTTAAACCTCAACCACCTAAAACTAACATTTACATTTTACATTTTAAAATGATGTAAAGTAACCAAATGTATAAACTTTAATATAGCTTATGTTTTTAATTTTTTAAATTTAAGAGGAGCATTTTTTTGTTTTATTTTTTCTTCCACATAGATGACTCGAAAATCTAGTGCATGGAAAAAAATTTCAATGAATATTTATTTTTTAATATTTTGAAAAAATCAAACTTAATAAAAACATCATAGTTTTCAATTTTTAGCTATTTTTTTATTCTTTAAATTTTTTTAATTATACTTGCTTAGATAGAGAGAGTCTACACATGCACACACAAAGATTCTAGACTCCAAGCTTTACAAAAGGGTGTTTTAAAATTTTTCATGAAAGTACTCTTGGTTGGAGAAATCTAGAGTTAAAGTTGTTTCTTCTTTATTTTTCATAAAAAGAGGGGTTAAGCTACCACAAATTTTTTTGAGAAAAAGAGATTCGATAAAAAAATTTTGACTCAAAATCTTACATATAAATCAAACCCCATTTTAATTTTTTAATTGAAAAAATCTATTTGATGATTTTGGCTAAACGGGTTTTGCCCAAACGTGTATATTCCATGTAACTTTTGCCCAAAAGTATATATTCCATGGAACATTTTTAAACGAAATGGTTTTACTATAGACTATTGTGTTGGTCAAAAGTATGACATAACTCTATAGTTTTACCGTTTAATCCAATTAGGGTTTTATCCTTCGATTCCTTATGCGTGGTTAGTTTATTTCCCAATATTTTAGTTTAAACTTACTAGTTTGACACCTATCCTTTAAATTATATCTTTTTTATATTTTCATTAGAGTATGCATTTAGAATTTTTCAAGAAATATTGTTTATCCTTGCATGTCTAAGAAGTTCCTAAGACCTCAATGTCCTCTCTATTGAAGCCTTAAATTAAATCTTGTATTCTTCAAACCTTGGCTTTCTTTATTGCTTCTACTTTAGGTATTGAGTGTGCATTTAGGAATTTTCAAGCAATAAAGTTTATCCTTTCATGTCTAAGAAGTTCAGAGGTAAGACCTCAATGTCCTCTCTATTGAAGTGTTAGATTAAATCATGTTATCTTCGGACCTTGGCTTTCTTTATTCCTTCTACTTAAGGTATTATGATACATATTTGACTCTAACTTGAAGATGGATATTATGGTGATGATGGTAAATTTATTGAAAGTGTTAATAATTGAAAGAAATGCGAGATCCAATTAATAAGTTGAAGTTGTGAAATCTATTATCTACAATAGATGATGGCATATACACTTTGTTTATTGGTGATGTTATTTCCTATGGTTTACTTACTAAAGAACATTGCATAGACACAATCAATCAAGGATATAGAGAAAATAATTCCAATGATACATAAGCTCTTCATATGTTGGGCTAAAATTTCCTAATTTGTTCTTAATCTCTAGTTGTTATGTATCACTTTGTCCCTCATAGTTTTCCTTTTAACTCCCAACCATATCTTACCCTCTCATAGTTTGCCTTTGAGCTCCCACCCATCTTAGCTATCACTTTCATTTGATTTATAGGTTATATTATCATTCTTCTTTCATCCCTCATGTTGTTCAAACCTTACCTGCCACATCCATATAGTAACACCTTCCATCCATATTCGTATTTCTAGCCATACAAACCTTATGATCCTATAAATAGGAACTATCTTATTTCGATAGATTTTCTCCATTGTCTAATCATTCATGTAGTCCTACCACTTTCCTTCCTCTATTCATATTCCAATTGTCTATTCTACCCTAGAAACCTTTAGCCACCATCATGAGTGATTTCCAAAATATTTAAACAAACGCATATCAATAATTTTACAAGTCTTTTAAAAGGGATATAATAAGCGGTTCACTACATAATTCCTTGGCATATGACATATCAAATTATCCTTTACCAATGAGATTAGTAGTATACATTTTTACAATATATTGCGATAGATTTTTTCCATTGAATCCCATACATTATTTCAAATCAACTTCTTTAAATCAATTTTAATTCAAATTTAATTGGAAACATATTTTTAGAAATCTTGGGAGATTATGTACTTAATTGGTTTTGTCGTGTACTTCATGGTTGCATTCATTCCTTTAGAGTTAAGTAGCCAATGCTTTTGCTAATAATTTATGATATTATTAGTTAGAAATGGGGATACAATGAGACAACATAAGATTATTTTATTAATTGGTGTGGAAAATGATATTTTATCTAACATGTTCATCACCTAGGTCATAATCACACATTTTACTTAAATTTACTTAAGGTACACATAGATTCTAGGAATCTTTCTAAATGTCGTAGTTATAATGTGATCTTATCTTATGACATTTACTTCCTATTTCTTAACGTTATTTGATATTTATCATGTTAGTTGTCTTATGTCATAAATATAAAATAACAAAAAAATTAATTGGTGGGAATTTAAATTGATTGGTAGGTGGTAGAATAGTATTTTGGGTGAGATTTGAAGTTTAGTTCACCCACTTCTTAAAATATTGCTACCACTTGTCATTCATATATAACTATTAAATTTTCACTAATAAATATTTCAGATTTATCTAACATTCTTTACTAAGACTTCAAATTTTGGAGCTTAAAAAATTCATTAGATACTGTGTTTATGAAAGCTCTTAGAAATTTTCAATAACATCCACTATGATATTTTTGGAAGCTCTCGTACATGAGACCACAATGTAATTGCCTCTGTAATAATCATTTAAAAGATTAATTTATTAGAAAATAATCTAAACAAATGTTCTTTTGAAATGATGAGTTTGCTATCTACAAAAGAGACAATCTGAATATTTTTGGATGGAGACAATTCAATTTGATTCTTAATAGATGGAGAAATAAAAGAAACCACATCAATATACTTGATCAATTAAAGACAACCTTTTAATCATTATTTTACTTTATCCCCCCCAAAAAATGAAAAAAGAATAAAAATAAACAAAGCATCGATCGGATAAATTATATTTGAATTTACAAAAGTGAATTTGCCGAGCTCATATGGCAATCATGGTGAACTTACAGAACAATCTCCGAATTCAATTGACATCCGATTGAATGGGCAAAAGATCAATGCAATATTTATGAAATTGTACAGTTAAATATGGTGAATTTTTATCGAGGAAAGAAAGCATAGGCGGCTGTGCGCATCCTTTCCCCCAAAAAATCAAAACAATTTGTTTTTCCTCTGACTGAGTAAAACAGAGTCTGCTACTTGTCTTTCTATTTACAAGTTCATCACTATCTATTATAATTCACATATTGTTATATAATGTCTGTCTGTCATGGCAGAATGAGATATTTTTTCTCAGGCTGCTGGTGGAGCAGGCAATATGTGTGCTCGCTTAGGCATTTCACCACGCAAAGCCTGAGGAGTGTCCTGTTCTGCTTCATATCTCCTCTTTCCCTCTGCATTTCTGTCATTTGATCTCAACTCAAGCGATTCGTCATTGAAGATTTCCCACCATTTGTCCACCAATGTCTTGATATCTTCCCTCTCCATGTTTTCCTCCTTGCCGGTGAACCTCCACGGTTTCGAACCCTGCACATCAATCAATAAAAATTCACACTCAGTTATTTACAGAAAGCTTAAACACCTCGCAGCAGGCTTAGTATGGAGAAGAAAGAATCTTACCGCAGCACAATAATGCACGACTTTAACACTCTCAATGTCGACATTCTCCGGATGCCGCCATAACATAGCCAGCACCAGATTGTACGTCAAAGGGATTGGTTTGTACTGCTTTTGAAAATACATGTTCAAGAAATCCTGCAAAGAAACAGGGGCTACTGTGGTCAATATTAGGTCATGAAAAATTAGTACTGTTTCGAAAGATAAAACAAAGCAAATATGAAATACCTGCTCTGCAAAGGGCGTTGGAGGGGTAGACATGAGAGATTCCAGCATTTTCTCCAGGGTTAATTTACTGGGTTCAAACACAAACATTCCGGCATTGAAATACAGAGCAGGGCGCTCTTGCTCCAACTGAGCAGGCCACGTCACCTTGTCGGGGCACTGCTGGCAGTATCCAATCTTATATTGAGGAGTATGACTCCATGTCTTCTCACAGAAACAGTCCATGACAGCATAAAAATACCCATCTGGCATGTCGAATAGATTATCGATGTTGTCGAAGACTTGAATGTCGGCATCCAGATACAGCATTTTGCTGAATTCCTCAAACTGCACATCCCAAATCAAGACAAAAACAATTTAAAATCTCCATTTGAGTTCTGTTGCATCATAATCAATCAGGGAAAAGGAAAACAAAGAAAACAGAAGAATTGTTTACCTCCCAGATGCGCAATTTGGAGTAATTGAGAACATAATAGGCCATGGCGAACTGGACTTGATTCTCAGGAGGATTAATGGGCTCGATCTCTCGAACGATACAACCCTGGTTACGCAATTGTAACCTGTGGTCGTGTGGAACATCTGGTAAGACCGCCACGACCAGAGGATACAAACTCTTGACCTTCCTCAGTCCTTTGGCAAGGCCGATTACACCTTTAATGTAATCTCCTGATCCAGCAAGAAATGTAACAAAGGCTCTTTTGGAGTAACCGCAGTTAGGCGAGGCCATCTTTGCGGCAAAGATTTCACAAGGAAACTGTGTAGCTATGATCAGTACTTTAACAAATCCGAAAAGAAAATAAGTTTGTAGGTATTGCAAACGTTGTGAGAGATGATCTTCTAGTCTTATAGGTCGCGGGAAACTTGAACCTTGTCTTTACTCACTTTATCTAAAATCCAATTAATTTAATCAGTAGCTAATGAAATACTGACACGAGACACTGGGATCTCGTAGCGAATGAAGTACGGGCACGTACCATACACGCGTCAGTCCGTGAGAGAATTCGCGTAAAATGAAGGTGCGCGGAGATAGAAGGCGTTGGTATGTTAGTATATTCTGAAAAAAGTATTATAATGTTTTGGATGAGGTTGAGCAAAGGCAACTAACAATGGCCGGTGACGGTCCCACTCCTTTTAACTTTATAAACTGAAATTTAAAGAGCGAATTAAAGAACTCTGCAACAACCCCAAGCCGGTGGCACGAAACGTGTTGGATTTTATAGGGAGCCCTAAAATATAACGGTCAAATTTATCTAGAATAAGATATAATAGTAGAGGATAAAAGTTTACAATCGTCTTAACATTCAATTTCTTTCATTTTGTCTTTATCACTCTTATATATTTAATGAACTAGGACAAAATCTATTTCTTATGGTCAGTATTCCCTAAATTAGGGGAGAGGAGCCATTAGTATCCCCTAAATTAGGGGAGAGGAGCCATTAGGTGTGCACCCTAATTTCGAGGGTCCACGTGGCATGCTAAACTAGGGGAGAGGAGCCATTACGTGTGCACCCTAACTTCGGGGGTCCACGTGGCATGTCGATCAATTTTCCAAACCGCCCATGTAGACCACTGAGTTGGCAACCCAAAATCAAAAGTTGACAGGTCACCAATGATTTTTGCCATGTCAACGTTGAGTTGTCATTCAAGTGATCAAAAAAATTCCACTTCAGAACGTGGGCGGGCCCACCCCGAAACATGCCACGCTTTCTGTTTGCATCAAATGGGTTGATCGTGTGGTGATCACTCACTTGCCCACCTTACCAACCATCTACTCCGCCCAATTCTCCCACGGCCACATTGAAATTCCAACTGCACTCGCATTAACTACGCGTCACCTCACCTTCACTATCTCTGCTTGGTCACATTTTTCAAAGTGTTTCACCTTCATTGCGCTCGACCCCTCGTACATTGCCTCGAAGCTCATTCATTTCCTTCCCGCTCAAGCTCCGTTGATGGTTTCGTCTGCTGCCACAACTTGCTCGCCATGGAATGCCTTCAACCTGGATTTGGACCAGAACGCGTGCACCCAAAACTAGGTAACGCCTCAATGCATACCCTATTTCGCAGGATTTTGTCTGTTTTTTATCTGATTTTTTGGGGTTACGTTTCCATGTTCGGCTCCATTTTTTGTTGTGTTTCTCCCTCACCACCTCCAATTCACAGGTACGGAGTTGAACGATGAGGACGATGGGTATCTACTTGTAGATGTTGAATCGACTCATTTCCCCTTCGACCCTGGTGAGGAATTTTCCTCACTAAGGCTCATGAATTTGCAATGTTTTGTATTGTTTTCTTTCGACATTTGTCCTCTTACTTGATCGTTTAAAAAATTGTTTTAACTGTATGGCATGGGTATGTGCAAGATCATGGGGGGCCAAAAAGTGGCAATGGAAAAAAAAGCATTTTAAACCTTTCCAAACACGCCAAAATCCGCTTTGACTTTTTGTTTGGGTCGGCCAAAATTTGAATTTGGTTTGGTAATACCAAACCAAATTGGATATCCGATTTGTGATGTCACTATTGTGATGTCATACTTTTCGAAATCAGATATCCGTTTTTCTCAACATAAAAATATAGTTAAATAAAATGGGCATAACTTTTGCGTTTCTTATCGAAATTTTGTTTTTTTATAGGCGTTGGAAAGTTAATTCAGAGACCTGCCAAATGCATGAGGTAGTTTGATGATATTATATAAAATAAATTAATTATAATCATTTCAAGTTAGTCCTTCATTTTTAAAACTTTAAATACTCACAAATTTTGCATACAAAGTCTCATTTTTTTTCCTATCACCTCCTTTATCTATCACTTGTCTATCTCTACTTATATAATATATTTTATCTATCTCTTTCTTTTCTACTTATGCCACTTATTTTCTCATCCCGTCTAGATAAATAAATTCCCAAGTTACATGCATCTCTCCATATATCTCCATCTTTCTATTCCTATCCTTCTCTATAGTGCCTTTATATGTCTCTATATCTTCCTCTTTCTCTCTCTCCCTCTCTATCTATCCCTGTCTATAATCTCTATCTCTCTTTCTCACTCTCTTGCACTATCTACATCTCTCTATCTATCAATATTTCTCTTACTTTATATCTCTCTATCGCTTCCTTTTTTTATCTCTCTTTACCCCTCTCTATCCATTTTTCTCCATCTCTTTATATATTTATCTTTGTCTTTACCTCTCTCTTTCTCTACATCTATTCATCTCCCTCTCCCTTTATCTTCATTTTTTATCTCTATCATCCTCTCTCCTTTTTAATATCTAGATATGTCTACCTCTTTCTATCCATCCTTGTCCTTTAGTTTTTCTCCCTCTCACTTCATACTTCAAATTTATGTCCTTGTCCTTTAGTTCTTTTCCCTCTTTAGTTTCTTCATCTCTCTTCACCCTTATATCTCTCTTTATTTGAAACTTAGTATATATGGTTTCCTAATAGGTTATATTGTGTCCTAAGGGGCCATAGAATATCATATGAGCCCTTAGGACACAATATGACCCCTAACGACACCATATGGTCACCTAAGGGGGTCATATGGTGTCTTAAGGGGTCATAAAACACCATATGACCCCTTAAGACACAATAAGACCCCTAATGACACCATATGGTGTCCTAAGGGGTCATAAGACACCAAGTGACCCCTTAGGACAGCATACGACCCCTAATGACACAATGTGGCATCCTAAAGGGTCATATGGTGTCCTAAGGGGTCATAAGACACCATATGACCCCTAAGGACACTATATGGTGTACAAAGGGGTCATATTGTATCCTAAGGGGTCATAGGACACCATATGACCCTTCAGCACACAATACGACATTGTATGGTATCTTAAGGGATCATATTGTGTCCTAAGGGGTCATATAACACCATATGACTCCTTAGGAACAATATGACACATAATGACACCATATGATGTCCTAAGGGGTCATATGGTGTCCTAAGGGGTCATAGGACACCATATGACCCCTTAGGAGACCATACAACCCATAAAAACATAATATGGTGTCTTAGAGGGTCATAGAACACCATACACCCCATAACAACACTATGTGGTGTCCTAAGGGGTCATAAGACAATATGACCCCGCAGGACATAATATGACCCCTAATGATGTCATATAGTGTCCTAAGGGGTCATACAAGACCATATGACCCCATAGAACACCATATGACCCCTTAGAACACCATACAACCCTTTACGACACCATATGGTGTCCTAAGGGGTCATATGGTATCTTAAGGGGTCATATAAAACCATATGACCCCTTAGAACACCATATGACCCCTTAGAACACAAGAAGACCCATAACAACATGATATGATGCCCTAAGGGGTCATATGGTGTCACAAGACACCATATGATGCCTTAGGACACAATATGACCCCTTAGAACACAATATGACCCCTAACGACATCATATAGTGTCCTAAGGGGTCATAGGACACCATATGACCCCTTATGACACAATATGACCCCTAAGAATGTCATATAGTGTCCTAAAGGGTCATATGGTGTCCTAAGGGGTTATAGAATACCATATGACCCCTTAGGACACCATAAAATCCATAACAACACCATATAATGTCCTAAGGGGTCATATGGTGTCCTGAAGGGTCATGAGACACCATATGACCTCTTAGGACATAGTATGACCCCTAACAAAACCTAATGGATCATATAGTGTCTAAGGGGTCATACAATGTCTTGTGACCCCTTAGGACATAATATGACCCCTTAGCACACCATACAACCCCCAACGACACCATATGGTGTCCTAAGGGGTCATAGGACACCATATGACCTGTTCGGACACAATATGACCCCTAACAATACCTAAGGGGTCATATGGTGTCCTAAGGGGTCATAGGATACCATATAATGTTGGCAATATTACATTATTACAGACAATGAAAGATTGTTGACATTTCAATAAGGATATTGAGAAGGTTGTTGATGATTATGGACATAACTGATTAAAGATGTTTTACTATCTTGATTTTATTATTTTGTCATTGATGTCATTGATGTCAAGATATTGATTTTCTAATTCAGTATGATGTTGCCATATCCTGAGAAGTACGATATGAAGATTATAAAGAAGTCGGTAAAAGACACAGGAAAGAATATGATGAATAAGGGGATAAGTTATTCAATGGGCAACTACTACCGAGTCAGACAATGATGAGATCATGATGTTTTAGATTGTTTTAACATCATACATATGCTGTAAAATGTAAAGGTTAATACTATACTATGTTATCAGGCAAAGAACCTAGTCGGTAAACCCTAAGGAACCTAGTCGGTAAACCCTAAGGTTATCGCTATTGGTTAATGAAGGTGTAGCGTCCTAAAATTGCGACACTTGTAATTTCGACTGCATTTCGGTCTTCACGATGGCGACGCAACACGCAACCTGAATGGAGACCCCGAAACTTGCTCACGACACTAAAAACTGCATTTTTCAAGCACCCTGGCCTGAACCTCCTTTGCACCCTGCTATCCCGGGAGGTGGGACCAGAGCGCCCAGCGCCCTGGTCCCTGGCCCTATTTTGGGCCCGGTCTCCTATGGGGTCTCGGGTCTTTTTGTTTGCAAATTGGAAATTATTGTTTCTTGGTCGGCCTAAGGTCGGGAAAATCAGTCTATTAGCCCTAATTGACAAGTATATAAACTACATTTTCCTCTCCCATTTGGGAGGATGAAAAAAAGAAGGACATATGTGTACAAGCGTGGAAACGATACTCAAATATTCAAGCATTCAAGCATTCAAGCATTCCTTCTAAGTCTCCATTCAAGGCTAAGTGTTGCATTCAAGACAAGGATTCAACCATTGAAGAGGAGATCACTTACTACAACATACAACATACAACATACAACAAACAACAACATCTATACCTTCGCACATAAGGATACAAACATCCTTACAACAAGGTATTAGTACTTGTTTTACATTACAAACATTTACATTTACAGCATTTCTCATTTCTTGGTTAATTCCAAAACCGGGGTTTGACCTAAAGGCAAACCCCTAATCCCTAACCCCCCAATCGTCTTCGCTTTTCTGTGTGTAGGTTGCAGGTACGCGGCTGAAATTGAAGATCTGGAATCCTTGTGCAGAGACGAACAGATCCCCCTTCGTTTCGCGGATTTTTCGGAGGACCGTGGCGTTGGGCGCCATCGTCCCGGCAACTTTTTCTCAAATTTGCAGGACAGCGCTGTATCGACATTTTACTGCTAATTCCAGGTCCGCAGCTTCATCCTATATCCCTATCTCAGTTTATAAGCGAATCTTTCTCACTTTCTATGCATTCCTAGCTTAATTCTCTTATCAACATTCTTTACAAAAGAGGGTAGCCTTGTTGTCTTAACCCTTGAAACTCATTCAGAATCCAATCTTGCATTGTGTGGGATTGGATCCTTTGGGTTTCAACCCCTCTTTTGAATGTAAAGTCTCCCAAGTGAAAACCATCAACCCTAGCAACCTCCCTTCTCTCTCCTTGGAGTTGGAAGAGGGGAGAGCAACTAGGGTTCGATTGCGATTTTCCGCTTTACATTTTGGTGAACCTGACGTGAACATCCTTTCTGATTATTCATGGCTAGATCTGAAAATTTGATTCCTTGATTACATTTCCATGTTTGATCTTTTGCAAATTTTAGAGGTTGATTGCATAAAAACCCTAAAATTTTCTTTTTGGTAATTGAGCTTGTGAAATATTTAATTGTCAATGCTTGTTTCAGGTCTACCCTTCTATTGCAAATTATCAATTCATATTTGTGCTTTAATTTTGAAAATTAAGTGGTTAAGTGTCAAAACCCTAATTTTTTAAACCTTCTTGATTCAACCTTTGTCCGACAATTTCACTGATCAAAACATCTCCAAATCAGCTGTAACTTTGGATTCCGCAATAAAATCACAATATCTTTCATCCCTGAAAATTTGGAAAAAAGTTGCGAGGACCGTGTGCACTCCGAGCGCCATCGTCCCCGACATTTTTTCCGAAATTTCGGGAGCAAGATCTTACTGTATTTTCCTGCTAAAATCTAGAATTTTGGCTGATTTTATCAAATCTAACACTTTCAAAATTACAGTCAAAGTTAGTCTTGTGATTGCTTGGTTTAGGGCTTCTAATCATTCAAAAATCATTGAAATTGAAATTTTGTGTCAAAATTGTGTTCTTACTGTCCTAAATCTGAAAAGTGTGTTTGCATTCATTCGAAATTTCAGTGCTTTATTCAAATTTTTGCAATTTGTGACTTTTGAAATTAAGTGCTTAACTACAACAACTTTGATTTCCGCTTTCAAAATTAAATTTTGCGTGAAATTGAGTCAACTTTTAAATTTCAAAACTTGCAATGCTTTTGGTATTCCCTCTAAAATCATAAAATTCAAAATTTCAGTTTCCCTCTCTTTTTCAAAATTCAAATTTTTCATTTTTCGACAATCTGGGTAGGGTTCAATTTCGAGATTGCAACTTTAATTTGGCCTATCTACAGATCGTAAAATCACTCAATTTTTTCAGATTAGCTCTAAAATCATCATACCTTTCATCCCTGCAAATTTCGAAAAAAGTTGTCGGGACCGTGTGCACTCTGAGCGCCACGGTCCCTGACATTTTTTCCGAAATTTCGGGAGACTGTCGTGATTGCATTTAACAGCTTAAATCTAGAAGATTGGCTGGTTTTACTGAAAATTGCTACCTCTAAATTCAAAATCTTCTCTCCCTCTCTAGTGCATGAGTTTTACAACAATAAGCCCTACTTACACTATTCCCGTTAGACGAAGCCATAGAATTAAGTCTTTCCGAGGTTTAATTACCGAGGAGATGGAACCTAATTTGAATAGCCTTTTTAACGAGGACATGGGTAATTCCTCTAATCCTCCTAATGATGAAGAAGCTCTCCATGAGGTTTCTGTAGAACAACTTTCGAAATTGGATAACCAATTTGACGATTTTCGACAATGGATGTCTCAAGAATACCCCGATAGTCAAGCTCTTCCTTTAATTGAGGGTCTAAAACATATGCTTCAAAGTGATAAGAATGGAATTGATATTTTGTGTGGTATTGCACACATTGTGGATTCGAATGTGATGCCTATGAAGAGTTGTGCCGAATCTTTAGGTTATACACAACCTCCTACACAAGTCAATCATTCTATTCCTTTGACAACTCCTATTGCTAGCATACCTACCTTTACATCAAACATAATGGCTACTTCTATACAAGACATTCCTCTTATGATCACCAGTCATGGGGGCAATCCTTCTTCTTCAATTAACCCTCTTCCTTCATTCAATCCAACTTCTTCATTCATTCCTTCAATGAGTGTCCCTATTACATCTCCACAAATGAACATGACACAAGGGGGCAATTCATTTAACCATTCCATTCCTCCTTGTAGTGTTCCTCCTGTCCAATCATCTCCTATGACTAATTATCATAGAGTCCCACCACCTTATTCTTTACCTTCTTTCAATAACATAACACCTCCATCTCAATCTAACACATCTAATATGAATTCTTCGACTGAAGCGACCATTAACAATCTTGCACAAACTGTCTCTTCTTTACAGCAACAAATTGCCTCTATGAATCAATCTAAGTTTAGTGTGCCCACATTTGATGTTGCGAGCCCACTTTCTCTTGACATTGTTCGAGCTATCCCTCCTAAACATGTTGAAATCCCGCATTTGGAGCTTTATAATGGTAAAGGTGATCCTCTAACACATGTTAAGACTTTTCAAACAATATGTACTGATTTTGCTTATGACCAAAGGTTGCTTGCAAAACTGTTTACTAGAAAATTAAGAGACAAAGCCCTACAATGGTATTGCTTGTTGCCTTCTTATTCTATTACTTCTTTCGAACAAATTGCAAATGCTTTCATTCAACAATTTCAAAACAATATAATTCCTAAAGTTACCTTGATTGATTTAATGCATTGTAAACAAGGTGTTAAAGAAAAAGTGACTGATTTCATTGGTAGATATAAGCATTTGTATGCTCAAATTTCTTTTCCAGTTCCTGACAATGATATTCAAAGAATCTTTATTTCTAATTTACAAAAAGATATTCGAGACAAACTTCTGTTTTCTGAGTTTACTTCTTTCCAACAGTTGTGTGCAACTCTTCACAATTATCAACTGACTGTGAGTCAAATGGAACAATCACATCCTATGGCTCCGAGTGATAAGGGTGATAGCAGTCAACAACCATTTGGGAAGTTTAAACCGAACAGAGATTCCATCAAATTCAATGAAAACATCATCAACAACAATGTGAATGCAGCATCAGGTGTGTGTCCTATTTCTAAATTTTTCAAGAAAGAAAGAAAGTATACTCCGTTGAATGAATCATTGCATAGTATTATGAATAAGTTATTGGAACAAAATGTGCTTACTCTTCCTCCTATAAGGCAAATTGATCCTGCAAAGATTACTTCACCTTATTTTGATAACAAATCTTTTTGTCATTTTCATCGTCAGCCTGAGCATGATACTGAAAAATGTTTTTCTTTAAAGGGTAAAATTCAAGATTTGATTGACAATAATACTATTTCTGTTTCTGGAGTGAATGATAAAGGCAACACATTTGTAGCTCCTCCTAACCAAAATCTTCAGATTTTTACTGATCCATTACCTTCCCATACCTCTAATGCGATTGAGGCTAATGATTCCTCTCTCTCATCTGATGGTCTTGTGTCTATGACTCCGAATGTGATTAACTTTGTAGAGCAGCAAGAAAACCCTAAAGAACCTTCCATCACATTTGATTCTAGTGAAACTATCAGGGCACCTGATGGTCCTTTATATATAGTTGCAAAAGTCAAGAATACACCTTGCCGTGGAGTGCTTATTGATCCTTTGTGCATGGTTAATGTTATTACTGAAGAATTTCTTTTTACTTTGCAATTGAATCAAGTGATTTATGACAAAACAGATGTGGTTGTGAAATTATTTGATGCATTTTCTTCTCTTGCAATTGGTTCTATTACATTACCTATTGAGGTCCATAACAAATCCCTTGATGTGAGCTTTGCTATTATTCCTTCGTCCGAACAATTTCGTGTGAAGCTTGGTTATCCTTGGCTATCTTCCATGAAAGCTATTGCTTCTCCTATTCATAAGTGTTTGAAATTTCCCCATAATGGTGAAGTTGTTACTGTCAATCATAGTCTCTTTAAACCAGCTGAAAGAACTTCTAGCGTTCCTATTGATTACTTTTGGCCTAAACAATTCCAATCTCTTCCTCCGCGAAGTGATCATCTTTTCAAATCTTATCAAAAATGAAAATAGATATGATCCTATCTTTAAGTGAACCTAGAACACCTAAACTTGATATTCCTATCGTTCTTGAGAAGGAAGTTCTTCCTTTGAAAGATAAAACTAATGTCTTTCCTCAAGAAGATTCCCAACCCATCCCTATGGATGTGACTATGTCTATGCCTAATAAACCTTCTAAAAGTAGACCTATACCTCCTCGTCATGATGGACTTGGTCTTCTTCCTAAACCAAAAATTCCTCCTTTATATGGAGCAGTTCCTCCTCCTTCCTTTTATAGAGAAAAGAGACCTTCCTCTTCTCCTATTATCCAGCCTAAGAGACCACAACCTAAACACCCAAGTGATAAGGATGAGAACATTCCTCCTCCTCAATCTTCTCCACTTCCTACTAAGACTAGACGAAATCGTTCTGCACGTGAACGCCGACGAAAGCGTCGTCTTAGAGCTCAAGCAGCTGCTTCTCAAACTTTGCAATCTCCAAAAACACCTTCAACAAGCATTATTCCATTTTCTCCTCAGCCAAAAATTGAGCCAAAATCTCCTAAACATAAGATGCATGATGGTCTTGATCATGTGCGAGTTAAAGATCCTATTTTTATAAATCTTGATGATGATATGGATGAGAATGTTATTCATGATGAAAATGTTACTCCTCTTGCTTCTGATAGTGAATATGAACTTGTTGATGTTGATAACCATTTATCTAATGAATTTTCTAAAGCACTTATCCTAGCTCCTAGACAAGAACAACGTGGCTTGGAACATGAACATAGCCCTTGTTTGGATCTCATGATAGCTCCATCTGCTGTGTTGGATGTTCCTCCTCTAGCATGTTCCCTGCCTTCCTGAAACATTGATCAGCAAGATCGGGGGGTAGATGACGTGCTAGACTAGTTACATTAGCATAGCAGATTCTCTCCTCCTCTCTTTTGTTACTTCTTCTATGTGTTATTCTCATTCTTCTATTTTTTGTCCTTAGTGTTGTCTACTTGAGGACGATGCAAAGCATTGAGATCTCTTTTGGTCTCTCTCATGTTGACTCAAAAGATACATGTGTTCCCTTCTTCTAGGTGACCTTCCTTGATTGGGGAATGAAGAACAATTATGCATACATACATATGATATATATACCTGAATTATCATACAGCATACTGACCCCGAGGAAAGCGAAGTCACCTCGTGCTTTGTGTTTGTGTCTATTATCCTTGGGTTTATCTCACACTTGGGGGCTAAATCTTTGCGATAACGTGCTCCTTTCCCTTTTCATTTCTTATGTGTATCACTACATTAAAACAATCACCCCCGTTGAGGCGTGTGCGATCGCTTTAACGTAGGGGGGCATACACCCCGTCTATCCCTTCAGGATACTTGAAAATTTCTTGGCGAACGTAGCTTTGCCTTGAAAATTTTTGGTATTTCTTTTGCATGACTCATAGTGAGGGAACCTTACTACCGACAGTCATGGTTCTCCCTTGTGATCTTCCCTTTTACTTTGTCAATCGAAGTCGTAAGATCCTTAGTCCACTGGGGGCTTGGTGTATCTTGCCTCCTTGACGTGGTGAAAGTCTTTCAATGTTGTTTCCTTGTACTTTACCGGAAGTATGAGCATACATACTCCCGCTAAAGTGGGGGCTAAATGTAGCGTCCTAAAATTGTGACACTTGCAATTTCGACTGCATTTCGGTCTTCACGATGGCGACGCAACACGCGACCTGAATGGAGACCCCGAAACTTGCTCACGACACTAAAAACTACATTTTTCAAGCACCCTGGCCTGAACCTCCTTTGCACCCTGCTGTCCCGGGAGGTGGGACCAGAGCGGCCAGCGCCCTGGTCCCTGGCCCTATTTTGGGTCCGGTCTCCTATGGGGTCTCGGGTCTTTTTGTTTGCAAATTGGAAATTATTGTTTCTTGGTCGGCCTAAGGTCGGGAAAATCAGTCTATTAGCCCTAATTGACAAGTATATAAACTACATTTTCCTCTCCCATTTGGGAGGATGAAAAAAAGAAGGACATATGTGTACAAGCGTGGAAACGATACTCAAATATTCAAGCATTCAAGCATTCAAGCATTCCTTCTAAGTCTCCATTCAAGGCTAAGTGTTGCATTCAAGACAAGGATTCAACCATTGAAGAGCTGATCACTTACTACAACATACAACATACAACATACAACAAACAACAACATCTATACCTTCGCACATAAGGATACAAACATCCTTACAACAAGGTATTAGTACTTGTTTTACATTACAAACATTTACATTTACAACATTTCTCATTTCTTGGTTAATTCCAAAACCGGGGTTTGACCTAAAGGCAAACCCCTAATCCCTAACCCCCCAATCGTCTTCGCTTTTCTGTGTGTAGGTTGCAGGTACGCGGCTGAAATTGAAGATCTGGAATCCTTGTGCAGAGACGAACAGATCCCCCTTCGTTTCGCGGATTTTTCAGAGGACCGTGGCGCCGGGCGCCATCGTCCCGACAACTCTTGCTCAAATTTGCAGGACAACGCCGTATCGACATTTTACTGCTAATTCCAGGTCCGCAGCTTCATCCTATATCCCTATCTCAGTTTATAAGCGAATCTTTCTCACTTTCTATGCATTCCTAGCTTAATTCTCTTATCAACATTCTTTACAAAAGAGGGTAGCCTTGTTGTCTTAACCCTTGAAACTCATTCAGAATCCAATCTTGCATTGTGTGGGATTGGATCCTTTGGGTTTCAACCCCTCTTTTGAATGTAAAGTCTCCCAAGTGAAAACCATCAACCCTAGCAACCTCCCTTCTCTCTCCTTGGAGTTGGAAGAGGGGAGAGCAACTAGGGTTCGATTGCGATTTTCCACTTTACAGAAGGTAGAATGTCTACCGAGTGAAATTTAGTATTCACCGAGTTACAACCGAGCTATAACAGAATGCATTAAACGTTTACATGTGATATTTAATGAAAGATGCTAATGAGCTGGAGAGGATCAATGATTGGTAAGCCGTGGAAGAAGTTTGTTAACGAATCTAAGGCAATGGAAAGTCGGCAAGAAGATCTACAACTCAGATTGAACCGCAATACCCTAACACAAGTTCCAAGGCGAATATGCAAGTTCCAAGGTGGGGTAAAACATTTTCAGATCGAAAGATACATTGAACCTAGACAAGATTGAAGATCTGATAGCTATGATTGATCATGGGAAATGTGATCAAGAAGATTAAGCGGTTAGAAGATTGTTTATAAATAAGAAACTGTTGATAAACAATGTATGCGGGCAAGTGTATGCACAGGGATGCTACATAGTGATCACCGAGCACAGAAGCTTGAAGACCTATTAGAATAACAAAGTATTGATGCCTAGCAGATAGACAATATTAGTTCTATGTCTAGATTGTATTGAACAAATAGGAATCTGCTTTAGCATTTTAGATGTGAAGTTGTAGATAGATTTTTATTTCTGTTATTTTGTGAAAGTGATAGAAAATATCTTAACCGAGTGGACTTAACAGTCTTATATGTAAATCCTCTAGCAAGGTGACATTCTGATTGAGTGTTTGAAATTCTTTGACAAGGTCACTTCTAACAAAGTGAAGATCCTAACAGATCTGAGGGAAATCTCTTAACCGGGTCACATCTAGCAATGTGTTTGTAATCTTTAACAGGATTTTCTTTTAACTTAGCATACTCTAGAAGAGTATATTTCTTAGTGGGTCCGAAATCCCACAGTGGTTTTTCCCTATTTGGGTTTCCTCGTTAAATCTGGTGTTATGAGGTTTATATTATTCATATGATTTTGAGTTTGCATGTTTGATAGTTTTTGGTTATATGACTGATATATGTGTTACCGAGGTTGAATCTGATGTTTTTATGGATGATTAAGTTTGTATGATTCACCCCCCCCCCCTCTCATCTTGTTGGCTATTGGATCTATACTTATATTAAGTATCAGAACTATCATATAACACCTTAACACACCATACGACACCATATGGTGTCCTAAAGGTTCATAGAACACCATATGACCCCTTAGGACACCATAAGACTTATAACAACATCATATGGTGTCCTAAAGGTTCATGAGACACCATATGACCCTTTAGGACACAATATGACCCCTAACGACATCTGATAGGTTATATGGTGTCCTAATGAGTCATATAATGTCTTATGACCCTTTAAGATACAATATGACCCCTTAGCACACCATATAACCCCTAACGATGCCATATGGTATCCTAATGGGTTATAATATGCCATATGGTATCCAAAGGTGTTATAAGATACCATATGACCCGTTAGGACACAATATGACCCCTAACAACACCTAAGGGGTCATAGGACACCATATGAACCCTTAGGACACAATATAACCCCTAACGACACCTAATGGGTCATATGGTGTCCTAAGTGGTCATATGACGTCCTATAACCCCTTAGCACACCATAAAACCCCTAATGATGCCATATGGTGTCCTAAGGGGTCATAGGACACCATATGACCCGTTAGAACATAATATGACCCCAAACAACACCTAAAAGGTCATATGTTGTCCTAAGGGGTCATAGGACACCATATGATCCCTTAGGACACCATATAATCCATGATGACACCATATGGTGTCCTAAGGGGTCATATGACACCATACATGACCCCTTAGGACACAATATGACCCCTAAAGACACCTTAGGGTTCATATGGTGTCATCAGTTGTCATATGATATCTTATGACCCCTTAGCACACCATACGAACCCTAACAACACCATATGGTGTCCTAAGGGGTCATAGGATACCATATGACCTCTTAGGACACCATACGACCCATAACAACACCATATAGTGTTTTAAGGATTCATATGGTGTCCTAAGAGGTCATAGGACACCATATGACCCTTTAAGACACAAGAAGAACCCTTAGCACACCATATGACTCCTAACAACATCATATGGTGTCCTAAGGGCTCATAGGACACCATATGACTCATTAAGACACAATATGATCCCTAACGACACCTAAGGGGTCACATGGTAAAGTTAGAGGTAAGGATAGGTATGACAGAGAGATGACATTTGGGGAAGTGAGAATTAGAGAGAGTTGGGGGTAGTTAGGTGTTGGGAGGAGAGGGGGGATGGGAAAGTATCAACAAAGGGAGAGAGGGAGAGATGAGGAGAGAGGATTAAAGAGAGAGGTCTAGAGAGAAGGTAATTAGGGGAAGGGGAGGAGGGAGACAGAGGCAGGGAGTATCAACAAAGAAAGAGGGGGGAGAGATGGGGAGAGAGCCCCCTGATTACCCTCTCTCTACTCTGTCTCTTTGTTAATACTTCCCTCTTCCCCTCTACTCCCGCTAATTATCCTCTCTCTATCACTCTCTTCACCTCTCTCCACATCTCTCCCTCTCTCCTTTTGTTGATACTTACTCTTCTCCCTCTCTTCTTATCCGATAATTACACCCAACTCTCTCTCACATTATTTCTTTCCCTCAATTACCCTCGATCACCTCTCTCCTCCTATGGGTTTATAGATACTTTTCTCTCCCCCTCTCCCCACCCCCTAATTACTCTCTTTGTCTCTCTTCATCTTTTCCCCCATCTCTCTTCTCTCTTTGTTGATACTTTTCCCTCTCCCCCTCTCCTCCTACCCCCTAATAATCTCAAACTCTCCCTCTCATTCTCTCTTCACCCCAATCACCCCTCCCTCTCTCTCTTCACCTTCCACCTAATTACCTATAGCTCTCTCTCTCACACTCTCTCTTCCCCAATTAATCTCTCCTTCTCACCTCTCTCCCCCTCTCCTTTTTTTGATACTTCCCTATGCCTCTCCTTGTCCCCTCTGAATTTTGTTGCTAGAGATGAGAAGGAAATGCAGAGAGACTAGTCTAGATCTTAGGGAAGAGAGAGTGACATAGAGGAGGAAATTATGAAGAGGTAGAAATATAAGCACCTTGTAGAGCTTGAGAGATTGAATGAGGTATTCATTGACAGTTAGAGATATAGGTCTAGAGAGAGATGCATAAATATGGACAAAAGAGAGGGAGGAAGAAACAAATAGGTGGACCGATAGGTTTAGGAGAGAGAGGTGGAGAAAGGAACAAACATAGATAACATGGTTTATCAAAATTTATCAAACTCAATAAAATTCATAAATTTTCTATTATTAATTAATTACTTATTTAGTTTATTTTGAGATGATTGTTACAAAAATTCATGCAATAGGGAAATCATATGAAAAACTCATGAGCTTTTTATGTTTTAAAAATGAAGGATCAATTTAAATTAATTATAATTATTTTTTAAAAAAAATAATTGAAAATATACCTATTCAATATCATAGAGCTCTTAATTACCTTTCCAACGCTTGTAAAAAATCAAAATTTCAATATAAAACGCAAAAGTTATGCCCAAATTACTAAAATTAATTTTTTTATTTTTTCACAAACGGATATATCGGATATCCGATTTTAAAACATAATTTTTTCCCTCCATCTTTTGGTTCGGGTTTGCTTTGGGATTTGGCTTGGAAGTGACAAGCCTGGAAAGTCAACTGAAAAAATGTGTTTTTCAATATTCCTTGATTTTTCAGACTTTACACTGGTGGCTGACAACTTTTTTATAGCCAAAATTGATAAAACGAAAAGGGTTTTTTAAGGATGTTCTCAAATTTCCAACAATATAAGGCTTGTCTTATTTTGACTTTAATATATGTTTATTATTTATTTTCTAGTTGAATTCTGACAAAAGTCCTCATTGATAAACTGATTGAAAAATACTCACAACTTTCAAACCGCATAACATTTTTTGAATCTAAAACATGCGTCACATCCTATGCTTCGTCTACTATAGGAAAAAATTTTAAAAGAATGAATTTCATAAGGTTTTGACCAAGTTAAGGTGGTCAGACGTAGGAGTTTTTGAAATTCTGAAAAGCTGTAGTAAAAATTCATAAATAATTATTTACTTTATAAGAAATTATAAAAAATTATGTGATTAGGGTGGTCATGAGTCTAATACTTATATTATAAATCTTATAAAAAAATATTATGATTTTATTGTGATTATGGTGGTCAAACATACACCTACTTCTTATCTTTTTCATGAAATGTTTGTACCACTGCATTGAAATTTGAAATTTTCATCAAATAGGATTTTTTTTTTCAAAAAACAACTAGTAGCTTAGAAACTAAATTCAATTTTCTATAGATTCTCTTCTTACATATATTAAAAATAATGTTCATAACTTATTCAATTTTTCATGTCAAGTTGCATAACTCTGATTTTTGAAATTTCATTGCCACTTAAGGGCTTGTTTTGGCACACCATGATCCTGCACATACCCGCATTCTTCATAAAAATTTTGTTTCTAAATATTTTTCATTCTTTAGGAAATTTTTATCGTTGTTTTTTTAACACAACATTTTGTGTTCATAAACAAAATTACGTACAAAAGAGAATCATACTCCTCTGTTCTAGCATTACTATAGTTTTAATGGTGTCGTGTGACTAAAATTTTGGCTCATTTCGTCGAACAATGAATCTATTGGGATTTTTGGCATCGACTTGCAACACCACTGTGGTTTAAAGGTTTAATGGTTTTGAATTTCACCGTTAATTTTTAAGGGTTTAATTTCACCATTAATGTTTCAAGGGTTCAAGTGTTTCAATTCTTTTGGTTTTTTGTTAATGTATAATGGGTTTGTGGATTTAAATGTTCATTTCATTTACGGATTCACTAGATTTAGGCTATTAATTTCACATTTACTGTCAAAGGGGGTATCAATTTGAATGGTTCATTGTTAATGTATAATGGGTTTCTAGGATTAAATGTGAATTTCATTTATGGATTTTGGTTCTGGATTTAGGGTTTCAATTTCACATTTACTGACAAAGGCGGTTTCAATTTGAATGGTTTACTGTTATTGTATAATGGGTTTGTGGGTTTAAATGTTCATTTCATTTACAGATTCATTGGATTTAGGCTATTAATTTCACATTTACTGTCAAAAGGGTTTGATGGCTTTTTAGTGTTTCACTGTTAATGTAAAAGGGTTCACATTTTTAGTTTTATTGTAAATTGGGTTTCCAGGTTTCAATGTTGGCTTTAAAATTCACTTTTAAATCTTCCATTTTAGAAGGGGTTAATTCCATGCTCCATTGTGTTCCTTGTCTGAGGATCTGAATCAATGTGACCACTTTGAATCAGCTCCTTATGTTTCAATTTCAATGTCGAACTTTTAATGTATAGGGTTCACATTTTCACTTTTATTGTCCAATGCGCTTGATGGTTTCCAACTTAACTTGATTATTGGATTCACTTCATTCAATATAGGATTCACCTCATTCATTATAGGATTCACTTCATTGTTTTAGGGTTCACTGTTAAAGTGATTTGGATTGCACATCTGCATTATGTTCATTCTCATACGGTTTACATCTTCACTATTCTAAAAACAATATTCTCACGATGTATAAATCAATGTTTCGATGTTGTCTCTCAAATTCACTTTTAAATATTCCATTCTCGAAGGGGTTAATTCCATGATTCATTCAGTTCCTTCGGTTTCATTTGAAATGTTGAACTATTAATGTATAGGGTTCACATTTTCACTTTTATTCTCCAATGTGTAAGATGGTTTCTAGCTTGACTTGATTATTGGATTCACTTCATTCATTATGGGCTCTACTTCATTCATTATCTTATATGTTGCAGGGTATTGTGTTCATTCTCATGCGGTTTACATCTTCACTTTTCTAAAAAGAATATTGTCGCAGGGTATAAATTAATAAGTCATCATGTTCGTTGTCTAAGGGTTTAAATCAATGTGAACACTTTTACACAGTCATTGGGTTTCAATTACAATTATTCATTGGTAATGTATATACGGATTCAACTTATCACTTTTAATTTACAATGTATTTTACGGGTTTCAAAGTTGACTTGATTTTGGGATTCACTTCATTTAGGGTTGCAATTTCACTTTTACTATTAAAGGGTTTATGGCTTACGGTTCACTGTTAAAGTAATTTGCACAGCACTTCTGCATTGTGTTCATTGTCTAAGGGTTTACATTCCAATTTGTTGCAATCACTTTACATGTATCATACTTTTACAAATGCTTGCCAAATTTCATTAATAGTTGTGAAGTTCATTGAATACATTATGTATGTTCATGTACATAATTAATTATTAGGAATCCTTGAACCCTTTAACATTAACTGTGAAATTGAATCCCTTAAACATGTGTTAGTATAAATCAAGTATCTACCTATAAGTATGTACATGTACATGCATATATGTACATACATGTACATGCATATATGTGTGTACATGGATGTGCATATATGTATGTACTTGTACATAAAAATATGTGCGTGCACATATGTGCATAGATGTGCATTCACATATGTAAATCCAGGGCAACTACATATGTGCATGCACATATTTACTTTGACGTGAATATGTGCATGCACATATGTACATGTATATATGTAGATGTTTTTGGAGGTGAGTAGGGGAGAGGATCTAGGACATGCACACCCTAACTTTGGGGGTCCACGTGGCACGCAAAGTGGACCTAGAGACCAACTTTTCAACCCACCCATGTAGACTATTGAGTTGGCTTCCCCAATTCAAAACCATTTGATAGTAAAATTGAAAATGTGAAATATGGTACATTAACGACTCGTGCATATAAATCAGGATGCCGCAACATGTATGTAGATGTATATGCATATATGTATGTACATATATATGCATAAACGTATGTACATGTATATGCATATATGTATAGATATGTATATGCATATATGTATGTACATGTATATGCATGTATGTATATACATGTGTGTATGTACATATTTGTGGTCCATATTGTTTAGGAGGGCATAAATACTAGTAATCAAAACACATGTATAAGTAGCACAACCGAACTTGAAAGGTCCACAAACTTGGTTTTTAGAGGACTCTTCATGTGAATCCGGCGAGGACCATACGAATTTGCTGCATAGGCCTTTGATAATGTCTCATAGAAAGTAGCAACAATGACAGGTCTCAAAGTGAGTGCCTTGTCTTTGTCAAGGCCTTCAGTTGTCCGCAAGGTGAGTTTTGGATGTTGGGCTTTAAAACTAGCCCACCATGACTTCCTGGGCATGTCATCCTTGAAAGGGTTGGGTATACCCTCACAAATTTGCGCCACAACTGACTTCAAGTTTAGGATCTCAAGGCCATGACCAACCGCTGCCATCTGTTGGTACCACTCAACAATCTATTCTTCCTCTTCAGTAGTGAGGATGATTGGGGGACCTTTCTTCGATGTTGTTGTTAGTCCACCCAACTATTTTGTCATTGTTGCAGTTGGGATTCCCCACTTCTTTGACGCTCTCCTGACAAACATGTTGTTTTCCTCTCCATCATGGATTGCACCCTCCATGGCTGAAGCCGACCACAACTTATGTGGCCTTGTCAAATTCCTTCCAGTTGAAGTAGCGAAAATGTCCACTGTGGGCAGTGCAACAGGTTCTGATTCCTAATTATCCGGTGATGGGGGTATAGGCTCTGCTTCGGCCACATTAGGAGGCGAGGTCTGTGGCTGAACTGGGATCTTTACACCCCTTTTATGTGATGCAACCTTGTTGATGCTCTCATCTTTTGCACCACGAGAAGTCATCTTATTTACCTTCCTCATCTGCAGGAATAGTAATAAATTATATGTTAGTTGTAATTCCATGACAAATATACATACCAATATAAATTGTACAGTATGTATGGAAAATTTTTGTAATTTAAAATGTAACCTGCAAACATATATACAGTACAACATGGGTTACATTGAGATGGAACCAACTAACCAAGTGATGTTGTAATTCGAAGACTGTTGAATGATATTAACTTTGATGCTTGGCATGGTATTGTTGTACAAGTAAGGAGTGGATGACAAGATAGTGTAAGAAGACAGTAATGCTTGAATAGTAGAAGTACGGTTCCCTATGTGAAATGATATCTTTTATGGCATATGTGTGTGGAAATTTATTATTTATTGGAAACTTAGACAACAGTGGTTTAGAGGTACATGTGCATACTTAGTTTGGCATGGATTCGTGGTCGAAACCTTCTGGGTTGACTAGATGTGGTGGTGTAGCTGAAATGGCTTCCTTCCAAAGAATTAGTTGACTGTATAGCCGGCAAGGCAAAGTAGAATGCAACCCGATTTGACCACGATGAGGTTGAATGCATACTTTGGTAAAAATACATGATGGAATATGTTCATTGACTACTCTTCGAAGCGTTTGTTTTCATGACAGAGTAGCAAAGCTTTGACGAACTTGTGGTCCATAGTTTTCTAAAAAAAACCTATTCAGATAGTTGGTTTGCCATGATTCCAGATTCACCTTGAATAATTTAGAATAGAAAGACGATCGGGTGGAAAAGAGATGATCATCACAGGGGTTTGGACAGAGAAAGAGTTGGTCAACAATATGAGAATGCTTCACAATCCATTCTTGTTGTGCATGAATGCATGGATAAGGGATTTGATCTCGACATTCAGTGGTTGGAATAGATGACTGCGAGAAGGGATCAAAATATTCATGGAGGTAAGTTGTAATGTGATAATCTGCAACATTTGGAGTGAGGGTTGCAATGACACCTTGAGTTGTTAGTGTGTGATGGGGCCTTCAAATATTTTTCCCTATTGTATTGATAATTTTAAATAATTTGATAGCGTTCATCTGTTTGAGACATCCACACTCAGTTGTGTCCATGTCCGATGTCCAAAATGTATCATCGTGACTTCTATGTAGTCATATGTATCATGGTATACATTACAAATATAGATCATGTCACTTGATAGTTGAACACATCTGTATATATCATACATCACCATGATATAGGATTTGATGCTTATGGAATTTGCATCAACGTTTCGGATCACACCATGTGATCAACCATCAAGATGAAGGAGATTGTCATCTGGGGCATTTAATTTGTACATCTCTGGGCACTCTCCTTCTACAGGATGATGGATCGCAGAGTGTGATCGGAAACGTTGGTGTAAAAAAGAGACAAACAATCAAATCTAGAAGCGGGTAATGTAATTCAGTCATGGCTTTTGGAAATTTAGTAAATTTAATATATGTAAATTTAGTAAATAAGTAAGTAGTTTGTTGTTTGATGTTCAATTGTATTTGGATGTTTCTGTTAAGTTAATTCAAAATTTGATGTTTGTTTCTGTTTCAGGGTCATTTCATTCAAGTCATTGAGGGTTGGTTTTCTATCATGCAAGGTTTTAAGAATGTTCACTTGTGCATTTGGAACTGCATTTCGATGTTTGAATTGGGCTTATATATATATACATATAGCCATGTACACTAAATTGAGTCACTATTTCATATATGTCCACTTGAGTCAGTGTTGTGTTTGAATTGGCATGAAGTTAGTCATTTGCATGGCTCTATGTTCATTTTCATTCATCTACACTTTTGTGTTCAATTGTGCATTTTTTATTGGCTTCTTTAAAGTTGAATTGGGTGCTATAAAGTTGAGTTTAATGAATTGGGATTATATATTTGAACCTTCAAAAAAACAATAATTTAGTGTATAAGTATTGCATGTGGAATATATATCTTGGATAGTGTATATATATACACACACTGTCAAATATGTATATTTGAGATCATGTATATACACATTTATATAGTGTCAGACATGTATACGTGGACACCACGAAGATGGGGTTATACACACACACACACACACACACACACACACACACACACACACTCAAATATATATATTTGACAACATGTATATACATATGTATACTTATGTGGACACCACGAAGATGGGGTGTGCACGTTGTGGGTCGTCTCCCTTAGGAAAAATAATGTCAAGTGAATATGTCAGGATAGTGAACTGTGCATTAATGTAGGGAATGTGAGCTAGCGGATGCGTACTAAAACAACAAAAGCTCATTAATGTAGGGAATATGACGTGACGGTTGCTTATTTAGATGGGAAGTGTGCACAATTAAGCCAAAATCTTCAAAAAGATTTGGCTCATCGACATTAGTATAAAGCATTGAAGAGGAAGAAAAACAAAACAAATCAGCGCATCTATTTATAGGGGTGAAGCAGTGCATTGAGAATATAGTTTATTTTAGTAATTGTTCAGTGAAGGGGAAGCATTTTGCAGGTACTGGTAAGCATGGAAGCTACATTCACACTTTACACCTCAAGGTAGCAGCTAGCATTTGCTAGCGCAATATCTGATAAGAGATTGAAGCAAGTTTTCAAGTACTAGGATGGATAATTTACCATGACAAATAAGGTGTTCCTTGGTGACTATTTCTTGAAAACAGAACATAGGTACCGCACGAATGTTGACATTGTCAATATGGTTTTGGCATGGGGGCTAGAGATTAGGAAAAAACATTGAAAAGTGTGCATGGTTGTTGTGGGGAATAGTGGGTAAGGAATGGTTAGGTGGCTTGAAGCCTCTGCTCGACAAGGTCATTCCTGGAATTGGGTTTGATTATCTAGTAGGGGAAGGAGTGGAAGTAGAAGTCATGACACTCTTCCCATTCATGAGATGAAGAGTGGGGAAGGACCGAGAAGCGAGGAGATCCGAAGCGGTCGAGGGGTGGAGGTTGCTTAAGCAATTTATTCATGAAAAGGAAGGTGGTGTAGCTATCGTAGGTGCTAGTGAGGTTGAAGGCGGCAAGGAGAGGTCATGGCTCAGATTGGAGTCGGCAGACTTATGGGAAATCAAGAAATGATTTTTGTTGGTCTATGACGAATCATTTTTGTAATCATTTTGGTAAGTGAGTCATAGTTTTTTTTTAAAACACAATATATTGAGCTGTTATACGTAAATTAAAAAGAGGTTTGTGGATTGTGAACAAGAAAAATACCTGCAAAACACGTATTCTTTTCCTGAATTGTGTGGCTTCTTGCACCTCTGCAACGTTCTCTTTCTCCGTCTTCTCAATCTTCGCTTCTTGCTTTCACTCGCTGAATGAAATGCGTTGATTTCAAGTGCTTATTTATGTTTGAGAATTTGAATTTGAATTGAAGTTCTCTAATTTTTTTACCTATTGTGTTGAATTTGAATTTGAATCTCCATATTTCCCCATTTATGTTTGAGTTGACTGTTTTTGTTGTTCAATTTGTGGCCTTACACAAGCGTTGTGATGGATGTAGGTGATATGATCGGTAATGGCGCTGAAGTGACCATATCAACCTGGTTCAAGTTGGATAGATGGGACAGGGGATGCAGAAAGGTTTTGAAAGGGTCCCGTGGTCTGACGTGGAAGTGGACAAATTTTGACCATCATGTGACATTTGATTGGCCACGTTAGTGTCCATGGGTGCTCACATGGCATGGGGTTGTCATTGTAGACACCTAAAATTGTCATGTCTAATTAAATAAATATTTTATTTATTTAATTACTTTAGCCTAATTCTTCTATTAATTAAATAAATCTTTATTTATTTAATTAATTCATTTACCCTCTTCTAGCCTTATTTCTCATTTAAATAAATACATTTATTTATTTAAATTATCCTTTTCCTGAATTAAATAAATATCTTATTTATTTAATTAATCCGATTTCCTCTATTAATTAAATAAATCTTTATTTATTTAATTAATTCATTAACCTTTTCCACCTATGACACATGTTATTCATCTCTTAATCCATACACTACCAACCCTTTCATTATTTTCTTATTTTCTCTACCTACCCTCTAATCATAGCCGACCATTTATCTTTTACACCTTTCAATCTTATCCCTCCATTTCTTATAGTGTCTTCTATATAAGGAGATGCTTCCTTCATTATCAAGACCCCCCGATGATTATTCAACTACATTACGTTTTCGAACTTTCATATGCGATCCTACTTGCAACCACATTTCCGATCTTTGTTGAGCTCTTGTGCACATATAAAATCTGAGAGCAAATATATCAAGCAAGATCAATGGAGATAGGAAGAATGGAGATCAAAACCCTATTGGACATGTGATGGTATAATCTTTGTGATTTCATTTGATTTGCATTGTCTTAGGTAATCTTCATATGTTATGGTGGATCTTTGTTGTTGTTAGGCTAGGGTTTTGTGGTTGAATCCATTTAGTCTTTCAATTATGGTTGTTATCCATTTTCACCATATACAGTCGTCATGTCATTTTGTATAGCCTCCAAGCCGGCTTATTTAGGCTTAATATGTTATTGTTTTAATGTTTAATACAGACTTTAATATTTTTATCATGGTCCCTTTATTGGGCACGTGATCTTTTTTTTTTTGACAAGTGCTATCAAGAGTGGGGATAGCACCCTCTATTAAGCTTTTTTTTTAAATATATACAAACAAAAATGCCACCCGCGTAGTTACAAAATACAGGTGTATGAACATAGGCTGAATGCTTTAAAACCTTCCTATGGAAAGACAGCTCACCAGTAGCAGGTAGGAAGAAATAGCAGTAGCAGAGGCCATATACATCTATTATGAGACAGTGATAACCTAGAAACCTAAGAGCATCATTAATCACCCCCTCGGATTGCCTGGAATATGAGGGCCGCATATTCACCCAGACTGATGAAGGTCGCAGTGGAATTGTTTGAGAACCACCATTCCTCAGAGTTTATTAGTCTCTTGAATGGGGCCATGTTTCCATTCAGAGCTGCACACCGAAATACCTCCCAGGCGTTCTCCTCGAATATCTTCATTCGCTCCTTTTCTGCAGCCTTCTCGACCCTCCATTCCTTGGCCCTACGTTTTTCACTGTCCTCAGAGTCCGAGCTCCCTTTCTCACTCCAGATTGGGCACGTGATCTTATTTGAAAGAACTCAAAAACTTTTATTTGAATCAATATGAATGGTTTAAATGTTTACGTGTGAACATAAAGAATTATATTTTGAATGCAAAAGATACACTTTAATGTTAATTTGAGTGATTCTTTAATGGTATTATTTATTTTTTCAATGTTGAACATGTGGTGGGACACATGTTGACAGGTACTGGATGGTTAGGCGGACATCTGTGGGCCCCTAACCACCTAAGACCTATCACACGTTTAGGTCCCCGCACACGTAATGGCTCCTCTCCCCTACCTAGGCTATCCATTTAAATTTCTCTTGATATAATGAGACTAATATTTTAGTTTTCTTAATATGAAATTTAAATATCTCTTTTTCAAATTAACTTTTTAGGAATATGGTTATTATTTATGGATTTGTATATAAAAGGTTTTGAGTATTATGTTTAGGATTTATTTTTAAAGATCATCATTTTAGTTTATTTTGATTAAAGGTAATTAAAATATTTTATTTGCAAAAAGGTTTGTCATATAGTCGCATCATCATTCTTTCATTTTTTGAGTGATGTATCATTTATATGAAGCTTGACTACTATCAAGTAAGTCAATGATCTTCCTTATTTCTACAGTAGGCCCAAAAATGTCTTTTCCAACACCACCAACTTTTTGAATGCAAGCAAACAAATCTTATAGATACTTAAGGTGAGAGTCAATAGTGAATACAATCATTTAAGAGTGAAGTATATAAGGATAGAATTGTAAGTGTGACCTAATCTTAGGCATCATAAAGTTCAAAGAAACTTTGTCACATGCTCCATATCATTGATGTAGTACCATATCCTAGTTTAATTTTTTCTATCATATATCTTATCTAACCATTCAAGTTGTCTTCTTCCAATACATTAGTTAAGTCCAAACTAATTCCTCTCAACATTTCAATTATCTTTATCTTAGTTACATCTATGTAAATACATATTCCAACGTTAATGTCTTAAAGTATCTAGATTTTAGAGGAAAAGTACATAATTATGTGACACTTTTATATAAAGGAAATGGCTGACACATACAAATTTTCAACTCTAACACCTACAAGTGGCATTTACATTTTAAATTTTAAAATGTCATAAACTAATGAAATAGAAACTTTACTCTAGGTTGTGTTTATATTTTTTTAATTTTCAAAAAAATTAGTTTGATATATTTTTTCAATAAATTTATAAGAAGAATTTTAATTACTATTATTTTAAAAGTGAAGTGAATGGGATGTCAAAAAAAGAGCAATTATTTTTACATTCATATAAATGATTTGAAAACCTAGTGCAATTAAAAAATTAAAAAAAATATAAAGTCAAACTTAATCAAAACATCATAGTTTTCACGGGTTGTCAACTTGTAGCTATTTTATTTTATCGTTTTTAAAAAATGAATTATATCCTCTTGGAGAGGATTCTCTCCAGTAGAGTGCACCATATATCTTTAATTTTTTTAATTAGCATCATGTCTGATTATAAAAACATACTTATAATAAATTTAAAGAGAGTTATAATAAAATTAATATATTATCTACACAACCCAAGCTCTATAAAAGGATATTTTTAGATTCATAAATGTACTCTTGGTTCGAAAAATCTAGAGTTAAAGTTGAATGTTTTTTAATTTATCCCAAAAGAAGGGTTAAGTTGTCACATAGATAATTTTAGGTAAAATATTTTCAACCAAAAGTGTTTCACTCCAAATCTTACATACAAATTGATGCCCTGCAAAATGGACAAAGTTAGTCAATGATAAACAACACAAGACAAGAAACCATTAGTGTTAGTCAATCAAAAACTAATCTAAACAGGCATATCAAGAGAGCCACTAAAAACATGCTAATGTATCTAACAAACGAAACAAAGATTATGAGGCATCTCCAACTGCCTCTTAGCATGGCCTTAGCTCCTTCTCCCTTGTTCCTCTCCTCTCCAAGTTCCAAAATAGTGTAGCTCTCAATAGCTTTTTGCACTATGGATGCTTATGGAGGATTGAGATTGTAGTATTGTGCTTCAAATGTGAAATGAAAAGCTAATACTATGCTATTGATACTAAAATGATTTATTTTATCCAAAATAACAAGATATTAGTTGATTATGTTAAAATGCTCTCTTAAAATGCCTATAGGTTAAATGCATACAAGTTTTCAGGATTTGGATTATGAAGAAATGGGCTCTATTTATAGGAAAAATGGAGCAATGGATGGTTGAGATTGAGCAATCTCAACAAGGGTCAGGATTGAATGATTTCAAATCCATGTGAGGGCTTTCAACCCAATCCCAGGATGACAAGTGTCAATGTGAGATAGGTTGAGAGGAGAGGGAATAAGCATTAAATGCTTGAAATGACCTTGGGAGTTAAAGTCAAGGTTGGTTGAATGAATAAACTCTTTATTCAAAGAATAAAGCTTTTATCCAATGGATAAACTCTTGTGCAAATGTGAAATGGATGAATATGGTCAAAACAATAAATGTTTGGGGAGACAAATTTGAAATAACCATAAATGGTTATGTAGGAGCCATAAATGGTCATGTAAGAGCCATTAGTGGTCTTGGAAGACTTTGGGGGTTAATTTGTTGAACACACAAAGCATTAAATGCTTTTCAAAGACTTTGGAGTCTTTGAGAAGTGACTCCATTTTGCTTAGGAATGTGACAATAATTAGGGAATGGATTAGGTTAATTAGGAAGGGGTTAGAAGAATCTAGAAGGGGATTAGATTTTGCAAGTGGATTTGGTGGGTGAGGAAAAAATAGGATTTTATTAAAATAAAAATTTATTCATTTCAATAGATGTGTGCAAGTTGCATTTGTAGGAAAATGCAAGTGGGAGGGTTTTAAAATGATTTAAATAAATGTTTTATTTATTTAAAAGAGGAAAAGGGGGATTTTAATTAAATAAATAGATTTTATTTATTTAATTGATTGGAATTTGATTTAATGAATTAATTAAAATAAATTGAATAATTTATTTAATTAATAGAAGAATGTTTGGAGATGAATTAATTAAATATTAATTTAATTAACTGATGGCTAGTGGATTTTTAATCAAATAAATAGCTAATATTTATTTAATTAAGCTGGACAGATTTGTGTGACTACACAAATCAAACCTCATTTTAGTTTTTTAATTGAAAATCTATTTGATGATTTTGGGCGAAACAATATTGCCCAAAACTAAATATGCTACATGATTTTGAATGAAATAGTTTCACTAATATCTTTTTAGGGTGAAATCATTTTGCTATTCAAAAATGTGACATAGCTCTATAATTTTACCCTTTAATCCAATCAAGATTTTATCCTTAGATTCTTTATTTATAGTTATTTAGTTTGTAACATTTTAGTTTAAACTAACTTGTTCAACTCTTATTACGTTTCAAGCCATATTGTTTAATCTTGCATGTCTAAGAAGTTCTTAATACCCTAAGATCCTCTCTATTAAAGTATTAGTTTAAGGGTAAGTGCAAGGAAATCGGTCACAAATTGGCATAAGTCCGCGCGTTGAAAAAGGTGCTCTTAGAAACAGGGGCCCATTTTCAAAAAAAGGGAACCCGTATTTGCTTTGCTCTCTCGAGGCAAAAAGTAACGGAGACCTGAGGCGAAACTAAATGGACCCCCATTTGAGAACAAACAAGGGCCCGTTTGAAAACAAAACTGGGTCCCGTTTTTAAAAACGGGCCCCCGATTTTACCCATTTTTTTCGAGTGCATTTTGTCATTTTTGGACAGTAATGGTAATTTTAGGAATGAGCCCCCGTTTTCAAAAAGGGGGCCCATTTTGTGGAAGTTGATTCCACAACCTACGACTTGCCTCGGGATTAGGTCTAGGATAGGTTTGGGATGGCTACACCTGAGACATGGACCTACAAATTCAAATCTCCATGAATGAAAGCACAAATATGAACTTCTGAAATAGTTTACGTGCCTCTAATTAGTGACTTTTTATACGAAATTAAAACCCATTTCAGATTATACTATCTAGATTGTAAATATGTAAATTTATATAAAAATTGATTATTTTAACTATTTTTCATTTAAATTATACTAAATCGGGTCCATAAACTTGAAATATTAACTAATTTTGTTAATTTGATAACTTTTTTATTTTAATGAATTTTGAAAAAAAAATTATATGTCAGCAATCTACACAAAATTCTTTTCTATTTAAAAATAAATAAAAAAATGTTAAGTTTATGTCAAATTATGTGGGTCGTATACGTCAAATTTTTAAAAAGATAATTACGGTCATTAAAAAATTAATTTAAAAAAAATACAGAAAAAATTGCTCATCAATCTTCAGTGTGTTACAAACCATTTCCCAAAACTGTTTGACAAAATGATTTTAATTGTGTCAAAAAGTGTGGGTCGTACACATGCATGGTATGGTCCTGAAATAGGCATTTTTAAAACATAGTTTTTAGAAATCCATTCAAAAAGTTATTTTTTATTATGTGGGTATTAAAATAAATTACATATTTGGAAAGTAGACTCAGAGGGCTATCTTTTATATTACTGACTTTTTCCAAGATTCAATCTCCAAGTATTTCAAAATTTAAGCTCAAATGAGACAAAATCTGAAAATCAGGGAAAACACTTCCACTTTTTGGCCAAAAAGTGGACTCATCTTCTTGCACTGACCCTTAAATCACAATCTAACAAAGAGGCAAGGACATAACTTGTTAAGGAATATTAAAACAATAATGAAGCTGAAAAATATATAATATTTAAAATATAGAATACATCAACTTTATATTTTTTCTTTGTATTTGTTCTATAATATATTGTTAGTATATAGAAGAAATAATGTAACTGAAATCTACAATTGCTTATAAACAAATAACTAATTACATTCAGCTTGATGAGCAAGTTGAAAAGCTTTAAAATTTGGGGTAGATAGAAACAAGAACCAAGGTGCCCAAAACTAAGGAAGAGACATCATTGAGAGGAAAGGAAGCACAAAATTGAAGGGGATCCAACAACAGTTATGAAGACTACATTGAATAGAAAAGATGTCTAATGATGTTTTGGTACATTCTAAAAGCTGAATACTCATTTTCCCATACAAAAGGTGGTGGAACTGCTACATAGGTGGAGAAAGGATCAACAACATGGAAAATTAAGGAAGAATAGATAAGTTGCGCTCAAATTAGTGAATGAACAGAGTAAATCATAGTTGGAAAGTCGCAAAGAAAGAATAAAGGAGCTTTCAAAACATAAGATAGCATACTTACACAGATTTATGTTTGGGAACAAAAGAAATTCACAACTGAGCTACGTGTAACATGGTGTAAAAAGAGACAAAAGAGGGTGGATAAAAATACAGAGGAAATAGAAAAGGAAAGAAATGCATGCTTTGGGTAAATTGCAGATTTAAGTAACCACCAGTGAAGCGAGGAAGAGGAAGCAACGCATCTAATGAAAATGAAATTTGCTAATAGCTAATATAAGATGAAGAATGTGTCAGGAGAAGAACATTAGAGGGGAAGATAATGAAGGAATATGCGTAAGGAAAGTAAAATAGAGGATTTGGTTTAGTGCAGGCTCTAAACAAAAGAAAGCATAAAATTTTGTCTAATGTAATTTTGAATCTAGTATAATTTGAAAATAGTTTGTTTTTAGTACAAGTTTGAGTTGAGGGGCAAAGAGGAAACTTTGTTAGAATTGGTGTAAATTGTTGTTATGAGAACAAGACTTCAATGTTGGAGAATTTAATATGAGTTTGCTTTGGAATTAGCTGCAATTTTAATTTCTTTGAATTTTTTTATTTTTTTATTTTTGAGTGTGTGTGCGTGTATGGAGACATATTTCTCAACATGAAGATTAGTTCAATCAATAAAACTAAAATCTTTTAATAATTATTTATATTTAATTTAAAGAAATATAAAAAAAACACCAATCAGATAAATTATATTTGAACTTACGAATGTGAAATTGCCGAGCTCATTTGGCAATCATGGTAAAATTACAAAAGAATCTTCCAATTCAAATGGCATTTGATTGAATGGGCTAAGGATGAATGTAATATTTATGAATTTTACAGTAAGATATGGTAAATTTTTATCGAGGAAAGAAAGCATAGGCGGCCGTGCGCATCCTTTCCCCCAAAAAATCAAAACAATTTGTTTGTTTTTTTCTCTCTGTCAGTATGTAATATGTTTGAATAAAACAAGGGCTGCTACTGGCTTACTATTGGCAAATTCATCACTTTGTTTTGTAATTTACATATTGTTATAATGCAGCATGAGATTAGTTTTTCTCAGGCTGCTGGTGGAGCAGGCAATACGTGGGCCTGAGGAAAGACTTGTTCCGCTTCATATCTCCTCTTCTCCTCTGCATTTCCGCCATTTGATCTCAACTCAAGCGATTCGTCATTGAAGATTTCCCACCATTTGTCCACCAATGTCTTGATATCTTCCCTCTCCATGTTTTCCTCCTTGCCGGTGAACCTCCACGGTTTCGAACCCTGCACATCAATCAGTAAAAATTCACTGTCAGTTATTTACAGAAACCTTAAACACCTCGCAGCAGGCTTAGTATGGAGAAGAAAGAATCTTACCGCAGCACAATAATGCACGACTTTGACACTCTCAATGTCGACATTCTCCGGATGGCGCCATAACATAGCCAGCACTAGATTGTACGTCAAAGGGATTGGTTTGTACACCTGCTGAAAATACATGTTCAAGAAATCCTGCAAAGAAACAGGGGTTACTGTGGTCAATATCAGGATCTGGAAAATTAGTTCCGTTTGCAAGGATAAAACAAAGCAAATATGAAATACCTGCTCTGCAAAGGGCGTTGGAGGGGTGGACATGAGAGATTCCAGCATGTTCTCGAGGGTTAATTTACTGGGTTCAAACACAAACATTCCGGCATTGAAATACAGAGCAGGGCGCTCTTGCTCCAACTCAGCAGGCCACGTCACCTTGTCGGGGCACTGCTGGCAGTATCCAATCTTATATTGAGGAGTATGACTCCATGTCTTCTCACAGAAACAGTCCATGACAGCATAAAAATACCCATCTGGCATGTCGAATAAATTATCAATATTGTCAAAGACTTGAATGTCGGCATCCAGATAAACCATTTTGCTGAACTCCTCGAACTGCACATTCCAAATTAAGTCAAAAACAACCCAAAATCTCAATTTGAGTTCTGATGCATCATAATCAATCAGGAAAAAGGAAAACAAAGAAAACAGAAGAATTGTTTACCTCCCAAATGCGCAATTTGGAGTAATTGAGAACATAATAGGCCATGGCGAACTGGACTTGATTCTCTGGAGGATTGATGGGCTCGATCTCTCTAACGATACAACCCTGCTTACGCAATTGCAACCTGTGGTCGTGTGGAACATCTGGTAAGACCGCCACGACCAGAGGATACAAACTCTTGACCTTCCTCAGTCCTTTGGCAAGGCCGATTACACCTTTAATGTAATCTCCTGATCCAGCCAGGAATGTAACGTAAGCTCTTTTTGAGTACCCGCAATTAGGCGAGGCCATCTTTGCGGCAAAGATTTCACAAGGAAACTGTGTAGCCATGATCAGTACTTTAACAAATCCGAAAAGAAAATGTCTTTGTAAGTATTGCAAACAATGTGAGAGATGTCGTGGGAAGCGGGTAATGATCTTCTACTCTTATAGGCTGTGGAAACTTGAACCTTGTCTTTACTCACTTTATCTGAAATCCAATTAATTTAATCAGTAGCAAATGAAATACTGACACGAGACCCTAGAACCTCTAGCAAATGAAGTACAGGCACGTACCATGCACGCGTCAGTCCATGAGAGAGTTGGCGTAAAATGAAGGGACACGGAGAGAGAAGGCGTAGGTATATTCGCGCATATTCTGAAAAAAGTGTTATACGTTTTGGATGAGGTTGACCAAAGGCAACTAGGGGAAAGGACCCAGTAGTTGAGCATGTACCAATTGTTGTGAGGGTTGTTGATACCTTTTGTTCAAAAAATTGAACAAATAAAACCTATTGTTTGAAACAAAAAATATCAATTTTTGTTAGGAAATGTACCAACAGTTGTTAGGAAATGTACCAATAGTTGTTAAGAAATGTACTAATATTGTAAAAAGTAACCAATCAGGTGATGCCATGTCAGCTGCACAACTATTGGGGTCTCTTTTGCACGCCTATTGGTCTCACTTTTTTTTGGGGCTGTTTTGGACACCTTGGCAAAAAGCATGCTGATGTGGCATCATATTTGATGACGTGGCCCTGAAACCTTAGTTATTAGCAGGGGACTTGCCAAGTAAGCTGCTGTAAAAAAATCGGAGTGATTTGAAATTTCCAAGTAGGATTTTGAGAAGCGCGAAGTTAGGGTGCACGACTACTGGGTCCTTTCCCCTAACATTGGCCGGTGACTGTCCCACTCCCTTTAACTTTATAAACTGAAATTTAAAGGAGGAATTAAAGAATTCTGCAACCGCCCACCTCAAGTCGGTGGCACAAAACGTGTTGGATGTTAAAGGGGGGCCTAAAATATAACGGTCAAATTTATCTAGAATGAGGTATAAAAGTAGACGATAAAAGTCTTAACATTCAATTTCTTTCACTGAGTCTTATCACTCTAAATTAGGACAAAATCTATTACTAGGTAGGCTATCCATATAAATTTCTCACTTTAATAGAATGATACTAGTAGTTCAGTTTTCTTAATTTGAAAGTTAAATCTCCCTTTTTAGAATATGGTTGTTATTTGAAGTTTGTACATAAAAGTTTTTGAGTTGTATATTTAAGATCGTTTTAGTTTATTTTCATCACATGTAATTAAGATCTTTTATTTGCATTTAGTTGCAATAAGTTTTGTTATATAGTCACATTATCATTCTTGCATTTTTTCGATGATGCATTTTTCAACTGTCACATATATGAAGCTTGACTATCTATTATCAAGGAAGTCAATAATCTTCCTTCTATCTATAATAAGCCCAAAAATGTGTTTTTCAACACCATCAACTTCTTAAGTGCAAGCAAACAAATATTACAGATACTAAAGGTGAAAGCCAATAGTGAACATAATCATGTAGGAGAAATGTGTATAAGGATAGAATTGTAAGCATGACCTAATCTTAGGCATCATATAGTTCAAAGAAGCTTTGTCACATGATTCATATCATTTATGTAGTACCATATCCTAGTTTAAATTTTTGTAGCATATATCTTATCCAACCATTTAAGTTGTCTTATTGCCATACATTAGTTAAGCCTAAAATAATCCCTCTCAACATTTCAATGATCTTTATCTTAGTTAGTTCTATGTAAATACATATTTCAATATCTTAAAAAATCTATAGTTTAGCAAAAGATTACAAAATTGTGTGACACTTTTACATAAAGGAAATCACTGACACAAATACAAATTTTCAACCCCAACACCTATAACTGGCATTTACAATTTGAATTTTAAAATGATATAAAGTAATGAAATATAGAAACTTTAATGTAGATTATTTTTGATGATTTTAAAAAAAATTAGTTTGATATATTTTTATAAATTTATGATAAGAAAAATTTTAATTACTATTTTTAAAAGTGAAGTGGATGGGATGTCAAAAAAAAAAATCAATAATTTTTAAAAGTCAAACTTAATCAAAACATCATAGTTTTCATGGGATGTCAACTTTTAGATTTTTTTTTAATCATTTAAAAAAAAATTACAACTCGTGGAGAGGATTCTCTCCTCTAGAGTGCATCATATATTGTTAATTTCTTAAATAATAATTTTTAAATTTTAATTACTCTTATGTTTAATTATAAAAACCTACTTATGATAAATTTTTAAACTGTCATCATAAAACTAATATATAATATACTCCAAGCTCTATAGAAGGGTATTTTTAAACTTTCATAAATGTACTCTTGGTTGGAAAAATCTACAGTTTAAGTTTTTTTTTGTTTTTTTTTAATTATTTGTCCCAAAAAAAGGGTTAAGTTGCCACATAGGCAACCACGTAGATAATTTTGGGTGAAATATTTTCAAACATAAGTATTTCACTTGAAACATTACATATAAATCAAACCTCATTTTAGTTTTTTAATTAAAAAATATATTTGATGGTTTTGGGCGAAACAATTTTGCCCAAAACTAAACATGTCGTGCATGGTTTTGAGTCAAGTAGTTTCAGTCAAAACTTTTTGGGGTGGAATCATTTTCCTAGTCAAAAGTGTGACATAGCTCTATAATTTCACCCTTTAATCTAATCAAGGTTTCATCCTTTGATTCTTTATGCATGGTTACTTCATTTCATAACATTTTAGTTTGAACTATTTTGTTCAACTCCTATCCTTTAAAGTATATATTTTTTATTTTGTCATTAGAGTGTGCATTTATTAATTTTCAAACCATATTCTCTAATCTTGCTTGTCTAAGAATTTCTTAAGACCATAAGGTCCTCTAAATCACAATCTTTAGACCCTAGATTTATCAATCCTTTTACTTTAGGTATGATAATCACATTTTGACTCCAACATGAAAATAGATATTATGTTGACAATGGTACATGTATCAAAAGTGTTGATAATTGACAGAAACATGAGATTTGATTAATAAGCTTGTGAAATCAATTAGCTACAATAGATTATGGCATGCATACACTTTGTTTGCTGTTGATGATCTTATAGATATATTATCCTTACTAAATAACATCATGTAAAAGCAATCAACGATATATATATAGAAAATTATTTCCATGATACATAAGCTTAGGTTTAAGGTTTTTTCTAGTTCTTTGTAGCTTAGTTATTTTTACTAACACAAATTATTCAAAAATAAATTACCTAATTATTCAATCTATTTTTGGCCAAAGAGGCATTTGAAGTGTTTGGCACATAATTGGTTAACATAAAGGATTTTAAGGTCTCAATCTAGGAATAATAAGTGATCTTCCTATGTCTAATTGTTAATAAGCATATCGTCAAAGAAGACTAATATAAAACTTAAAAGAAATGAGAATAAAATCTTATTCATCAAACCTTAAAATATATATCTAGTAGATTATGACCATATTGAGTTTAGATAGCTATATTTAGAATGTCCTTTTCTAGAAGTGAGTTCATGGAGTTGATCTAAGAGCTCATCAATTATTGGAATAAAAAAAATATCCTTCATAGTCATTTTCTTCAACTCTTGAAAATTAATGTAAAGGCATAGAGAACTATGTTTTTAGAAACCAATAGAAACAAGGAAGCACAATGGTGCAGGAGCACCCTTCAAAGGGCTCCCACCATTTGTTTTGTTTTTGTTCTTGCTTCTTTATGAAGCCTTTGTAAATAAAATAAAGAGTCATGTGCTCATAGGTCCTAGGTAGGGTCCTAGTTGAGGTCTTAGGGTCATAAGTCAAGATTGAGATTTTCTTGCAAATAGAGGATATGTGTGCCTTTGAGGTGTTTAGGGGTCCTTCATAGCATGGTGGTGTCCTTAGGTTGGCCCAATGTGGGTCTAGGTGTCAAGAAAAGCAACATTGGGAAAGTTGCTCAAAAGTTGCAAAAGTTGCATGACAACTTTTAAAAGTTGTCAAGCAACTTTTTCACCTAGTAGCCAAAATTCTTAGTTTGGCGTGGACAACCCTAATATGGGCACACACACCGAGGAGAGGGTAGTATAATTATTTGCAAACCCTAAATTAATGGGTTGTATGTCAGACATTGTATGGCCCAAGCAAACTGACTGACTGTGACTGCAATTTTGTTGCCATTTGGCACAAATGGAGTAAAGGAAGAGTGTTAAAGGATTGATTTGCAAGCAAAACTATGTGTAGTGTCTTCTATGGTGTAAATACTTTCATTTTGAGCATATAGATTAGGTTTTTATCTGGCAAGTGTGGTGTGTTTGTAAATCTTTGTAAACTGTCTTTTCTTTGTCTAGTTTTGGACCGGTTTGAATAAATGGGCTCATAACTCCATTCCCCATTGTGGAATCACCATGAAACCATGGGGAATGAGAGTACAGACCCTGTACTATAGTTCAATGCAAGCAGGGCCCTTGAAAATGCAAGGAGGCCAAACAAAGGCCCACTTCTAGGCGAGACTGGGTAGTGCCCGACTAGGAAGGGTCAAGTTGCAAAGGTCTTGGAGAGCAAGGAAGGTCAGAGAAGAAGGCACCCTTTGGAGGAGTTGTAGAGGGGTGAGTGAATCATCTTTGGTGTGAAGGAAGAGCTTCCACCAATCCAAACAAGGTGGCAAGAGCAGCAAACCTACATTGTGTCCCTGGCAGGCCTAAAAACCCTCCTAAAAACCCTTAAAAACCTTAAAATCCACTTAGGGCAGTGTACGGACACTTGGAGGCCTAAAACCTAGAAAATCCTTGAGTCCTTGCCAAATGAATAGCAAGTCTTTTAGGAAGTTTCACAAGAAAGTGCATCGTTTGTGAGAGGGAGCCCTATAGGACCGGGTAGGAGGCCTAATTGGTCAAAATCCTTGTAGCTCTATTTTGTAGGCAAAAACACAAAATAGTGAAATTGGTAAGGGTTTGGAATCTTGAAACCTCCTGGGGGCACATGAATGGGTGGAAAAACCATGAAATAGACCTGACCTAACCTTGCTAAGACCTAGGAAGCAGTAGGACAAGCCAAGCCCTTATTAGCCATAGTAAGGGGTTTTGAGTCTCATGAGTAGGTGAGACCTTAGGAGCAGCATTGCAACTCATTGGTGGGTGGATTGGGCAAGGTCAAGGGATTCCTCAAGCAAGGGAAGTCCTAGAGACCCTAGGGTGTGAAGAGAACACCAGGTGATCCAAGGGAAGGATCCAAGAGCATAGACTAGGCTAGTCTATCCCAAACCCCATCCCATCAGATTGGTATCAGAGCCTGTTAAAGATTTGTTGGACTATGTATGTCTCTATATACTGGTGAATCAGTAGGGGAGAGTAGAATGGTCACTAATGCAGAGCTGGCTAGGGAGGTAGAAGAGAAAAAGGAGAAGAATAGACTCCTTGAAGAAGCTATAAGTGAGATTAGGGATAAACTGCAGGAAGTGGTGGATCAAAGGACACAAGGACCTTGGGGAGAAAACACCAAGGATAAAGGTAAGAAAACCATAGACATAGATGACATTATACCTGAACCAGATCCCTTGTTTAGTGAAGAACCATTTGTGAAGGCTATTAAGGCTTTGAACACCAAAGCTTTTGAAGGATTGCCACATTTTAGTGGAAGGATGGACATTGACACTGTCCTGGAATGGATTGAGGGCATGGAAAACCACTTTGAGTGTGAGGGAGTGATAGAGGCTCAAAAGGTTAAGGTTGCCAAATCAAGATTAAGGGGAGCAGCTTTGACATGGTGGAAGTATCTGCAAGAAGAGAGAGTTAGCATGGGGAAGCTACCTATTGCCAATTGGAAGGCCATGGTGAGTAAGACCAAAGAGAACTACTTACCAGAGGATTATGAAGTCCAACTTCATAAGAAGAGATAGGGATTGAAGCAAAAAGACCTTGATGTGACCTCCTACACCGAAGAATTTCAAAAACTTTGTCTTAGATCCAAAGTCCAAGAAGATGAATCTATTAAGGTGGGTAGGTATCTAAGCGGCCTAAAGTGGAACATTCAAGAGGAGATAAGCCTATGGACTCCTACTACTGTTCAAAAATGTCATCATCTTGCTGTCAAGGTGGAAGAGAGGAAAAAAAGGAAAGGAGACTCCAATAACAGGGGTAGAGGCAGAGGTAGAGAAAAAATGAACCACCGGGGTGGTTACCAAAGCAAGGCAAATGAGCAGAGGAACCAAGGAGAAGCCAAGTTGACTGAACATGGCAGTGAAACCAATCTCAGAGGGGGTCATTCTAGAGGAAGAGGTGCACAAGGTGGTCCAAGTAGGGGTAGAGGTACCGGCAGGGGTAACTCCTACTTTGCAACTATGAAGTGTTACAACTGTGGACAATTGGGACTCCCGACATATAGATGCCCTAACAAGCCTACCTCATCAAACAGTGGAAAGAGGGTTGCTTATGCACATGAAGAATCTTCAAGCAGCAAGACACCTGAGGTGGACCATATTGAATCAGAGAGTGGAGAAAATCTGATGTTCAATAGGGTCTTGATAAGACAACCAGTCAAGAATGAACCTAAGCATTGGAGAGCATTGTTTAGGGTGAGATGCAAGATCCTTGGTAAAGTTTGCAAGGTGATAGTTGATTCAGGGTCAACTGATAACATAATATCAGAGGAGGCAACCAAGAAGTTGAAACTTACAAGGATACCCCACACTAACCCATACAAGGTGACATGGTTGAACCATGAGCAAAGTGTGCTTGTCAATGAACAGATTTGGGTAGAGTTTTCTATTGGAGGATACAAGGATAAGATCCTTTGTGATGTGTTACCTATGGATTCCTATCACCTATTGCTAGGTAGACCCTGGCAATTTGATAGGAAGGTGATCTATGATGGAGAGGAGAACTCCATTTCATTCAAGAAGGACAACAAGACCTTTAAGATTCAGTCCTTGACAAAGAATGAAGAGGGAACTTCAAGAACACCTAGTGTCTTATTGGCTACTGGTAAAGAGTTCTTACACTTGCTGCATGAGGAGGAGATAGTGAAGTGTGCCATCTTTGTGAAACCAAAGGAGAAAGAAGACAAGTTGCAGACAGGAGTACCCAAGGAGGTGAAGCAAATGTGGCAAGAGTATAAGGACATAGTGAGTGATGGAGCACCTGCAACACTCCCACCAAGAAGGTCTATAAGTCATCAAATAGACTTTGTTCCCGAAGCATCCCTACCTAAAAAAGCTGCATATAAGGTCACACCGGATCAAAACAAGGAGGTAGCCAGACAATTACAGGAGTTATTGGAACAAGGACTGATTAAGAAGAGCATCAGCCCATGTGTAGTCCCGGTAGTGCTAGCATCAAAGAAGGGAGGCAAGTGGAGACTTTGCACTGATTCAAGGGCAATGAATAGGATCACCATAAGGTATAGGTTTCCTATTCCTAGAATAGAGGATTTGATGGACTGTTTAGGAGGTGCTATGTATTTCACCAAATTGGACCTTAAAAGTGGTTATCACCAGATTAGAATCAAGGAGGGTGATGAGTGGAAGACTGCTTTCAAGACCACAGAAGGATTGTATGAATGGTTTGTGATGCCATTTGGACTCACCAATGCCCCAAGCACCTTCATGAGGTTCATGAATGAGGTGTTAAAAGACTTCACAGGCAGATTTGTGGTGGTGTACCTAGATGACATTCTCATCTATAGCAGAACCAAAGAGGAGCACCTTGAGCATTTGAGGTTAGTCTTAGAGAGGTTGCATGAGGAGAAGTTATCCATCAACCTAGAGAAGTGTGACTTCTTGAAGCAAGAGTTGGCCTACTTAGGATTTGTGGTGTCTAAGGGAACCTTGAAGATGGATCCAAGCAAAGTAGAGGCAATCTTGAATTGGCCTGCACCTAGAACAGGGACTGAAGTTAAGAGTTTCCGTGGTTTAGCCCAATTCTATAGAAAGTTTGTGAGGAACTTCAGTGGCATATGTGCACTAGTCCTAGACACCATAAAATGAGGCCTTAAAACTAAGTTTAAATGGATTGAGCAGGCTGACAAAGCATTTCAATTATTGAAGCAAGAAGTAGCCACAAAACCTATCCTTCTCCTACCTACTTTTGATAAGCTATTCACATTGGAGTGTGATGCAAGTGGAATTACAGTAGGGGGTGTATTGAGTCAAGAGGGAAGACCTGTGGCATTTTTCAATGAGAAGCTCAATGAAGCAAAGAAGAAGTACTCAGCCTATGACCTAGAGTTGTATGCATTAGTGCAGTCTCTAAAGAAATGGAGGCATTACCTACTTCCAAAGGAATTTGTGGTGTTCACAGACAACCAAGCATTGAGTTACATTAACACTCAAGAGAAGCTTAGCAACAGGCATTTGAAATGGATGGAATATCTCCAATCCTTCACCTTCACCATCAAGCATAAGAAGGGGCAACTCAAGAAGGTGGCAGATGCATTAAGCAGGAAGTTGTTGACAGTTCAAGAGCTATAGTTGCAGAGCATGGGAATAGAAGGTTTCAAGGACCTCTATGAAGGAGATGAAGACTTCTCATTAGCTTACAAGGTTTGCAAGGAGTTTGAGAACCATTTCCATGGTGAGTATGCAGATTACACTCTCCAAAATGGTCTCTTGTTCAAAGGTAATTAGTTGTGTGTACCAAGAGGATCCATGAGGGAAAACCTCATCCAAGAGAAACATAATGGCAATTTAAGTGGACACTTTGGAGTCAACAAAACCTTGGATTTAGTATAGAGGTACTACTATTGGCCAAAGTTGCCAAGAGATATGAAGAGGTATGTGGAGCAATGTAGTGTGTGTCAAAGAGAAAAAGGAGGATCAAGCAATGCTGGTCTCTATCAACCATTGTCGGTCCCAAATAGACCATGGGAATGCATAAGCATGGACTTTGTAGTAGGACTTCCCAAGACAAAGACAGGTATGGACAACATCTATGTGGTAGTAGATACATTTTCCAAGATGAGCCATTTCATTCCATGTAAGACTACACATGATGCTAGCTATGTTGCACATCTCTTCTTCAAAGAGATTGTTAGAATTCATGGACTCCCTTTAAGCATTGTTTCAGATAGGGACAACAAGTTCATGGGCCACTTTTGGAAAACATTATGGAAGAGACTAGGAACTAACTTGTCATTTAGCTCCGCTTACCATTTACAAACTGATGGACAGACTGAAGTCATCAATAGGGTGTTAGGCAACTTGTTGAGGTGTTTAACTAAGGAATATGGGTAGACATGGGACCTAATCATTCCTCAAGTAGGGTATGCAAATAATGACAGTGTGAATAGGACCACTGGTAGAAGTCCTTTTGAGGTTGTGTATGGCAGACATCCAAGGGGAGTATGTGAGTTGAGAGACCTTGGTACTTTGGAAATGAAGAGTGGGAAAGCAAAGGACTTCACTCAAACCATCAAGGAAGTTCAAGAGCAAGTCAAGAAATCCATCCTTGAATCCACTCAAAAAATGAAGGTCAAAATGGATGAGAAAAGGAGAGAGGTTCAGTTCAAGGTGGGTGACTAGGTGATGGTCCATTTGAGTAAAGCTAGGATGCAAAGTGGTAAGCCTACCAAACTGCAAGTGAAGAGGGTAGGACCTTGTAGAATTTTGGCAAAATATGGTGAGAACGCCTATAAGGTTGAACTTCCTTCAGACTTATCCATTTCTCTAGTCTTTAATGTTGATGATCTGATCATGTATAAGGGTGAGATAGAAGGGCAGACTGAGAACCAAGCCAAGGTACTACAAGACTTGGATGTGAATGCCTTACCTCAAGTGAAGTAGCCTATAGCAGAGGAGATCTTGGAATCTAGGGTGAAGAAGTCTACTAGACACCAGGTCTATATGCCTGAGTCTGAAGCTACCTGGGTTGAAGAGAGCAGGTTCAAGACACTTGGCATAGACCCGACTCTCATCTCTTCTTATATTTCTTAGTTGTGTGCAGAGGGGGAGTATGGTGCAAGAGCACCCTTCAAAGGGCTCCCACCATTTGTTTTTTTTGTGTTCTTTCTTCTTTATGAAGCCTTTGTAAATAAAATAAAGAGTCATGTGCTCATAGGTCCTAGGTAGGGTCCTAGTTGAGGTCTTAGGGTCATAAGTCAAGATTGAGATTTTCTTGCAAATAGAGGATATGTGTGCCTTTGAGGTGTTTAGGGGTCCTTCATAGCATGGTAGTGTCCTTAAGTTGGTCCAATGTGGGTCTAGGAGTCAAGAAAAGCAACATTGGGAAAGTTGTTCAAAAGTTGCAAAAGTTGCATGACAACTTTTAAAAGTTGTCAAGCAACTTTTTCACCTAGTAGCCAAAATTCTTAGTTTGGCGTGGACAACCCTAATATGGGAAAACAGACAGAGGAGAGGGTATTATAATTATTTTCAAACCCTAAATTAATGGGTTGGATGTCAGACATTGTATGGCCCAAGCAAACTGACTGACTGTGACTGCAATTTTGTTGCCATTCGGCACAAATGGAGTAAAGGAAGAGTGTTAAAGGATTGATTTGTGAGAAAAAATATGTGTAGTGTCTTCTATGGTGTAAATAATTTCATTTTGAGCATATAGATTAGGTTTTTATCTGGCAAGTGTGGTGTGTTTTTAAATCTTTGTAAACTATCTTTTCTCTGTCTAGTTTTGGACTGGTTTGAATAAATGGGCTCATAAATCCATTCCCCATTGTGGAATCACCATGAAACCATGGGGAATGAGAGTATAGATGTTGTACTATAGTTAAATGGAAGCAAGGCCCTTTAAAATGCAAGGAGGCCAAACAAAGGCCCACTCCTAGGTGAGACTGGATAGTGCCCGGCTAGGAAGGGTCAAGTTGCAGAGGTCTTGGAGAGCAAGGAAGGTCAGAGAAGAAGGCACCCTTTGGAGGAGTTGTAGAGGGGTGAGTGAAGCATCTTTGGTGTTAAGGAGGAGCTTCCACCAATCCAAACAAGGTGGCAAGAGCAACAAACCTACACTATGTCCCTGGCAGGCCTAAAAACGCTCCTAAAAACCCTCAAAAACCTTAAAATCCACTCAGGGCAGTGTACGGACACTTGGAGGCCTAAAACTCGGAAAATAATTGAGTCCTTTCCAAATGAATAGTAGGTCTTTTAGGAAGTTTCACAAGCAAGTGCATCATTTTTGAGAGGGAGCCCTAAAGGACCGGGTAGGAGGCCTAATTGGTCAAAATCCTTGTAGCCCTATTTTGTAGGAAAAAACACAAAATAGTGAAATCGGTAAGGGATTGGAATCTTGAAACCTCTTGGGGGCACATGAATGGGTGGAAAAACCATGAAATAGACCTGACCTAACCTTGCTAAGACCTAGGAAGCAGTAGGACAAGCCAAGCCCTTATTAGCCATAGTAAGGGGTTTTGAGTCTCATGAGTAGGTGAGACCTTAGGAGTAGCATTGCAACTCATTAGTGGGTGGATTGGGCAAGGTCAAGGGATTCCTCAAGCAAGGGAAGTCCTAGAGACCCTAGGGTGTGAAGAGAACATCAAGTGATCCAAGGGAAGGATCCAAGAGCATAGACTAGGCTAGTCTATCTCAAACCCCATCCCATCACACAAGGACTAGTCATTCTCAAAATAACCCCTTGGCAAAATAGTTCCTAGGTTAAAATTTCTCTCAATATTTTACAAAACTAAGTATTCGTAGGGGGATATATTTTGATGTGTGATATGTATGAAAATAAGATCCTAGGCCTATATCTACAAACTAAGATCATAAATATTCATAGCATAGCATTGGAAAGTGAATAGGTTCAACTACAACCATGATAGGAGAGATGAATGTTGGGAGTATGTACGTTCGTTGCAATGAAATTGAGATTGTGAAGTGTGTTTGAGATCTAGGGTTCATGATAGCAATACAACTATAAAGAGGAACATAGATATGAAATCTAGAGTAGAAAGTATTAGACATGGACGTTGGGTGTGTCCTAGTTTGAAGGTGTTTGAAACTAACATAGTTGGAATGCACTCAAGAGACTCTAAAATTTCATCTCATAGAAGTTAAAATTAGAACACAGGATAGCTGCACCCAGTGAAATAATTTGAGCGTTTTTGCTTGTTCGAAGTCTATTGTAATCTATATAGTAGTTTTCTTTGTACTGATATACTATTTTTGTTGTTGAATATGAACCTGCACACATGAAAATTGAGGAAGAAGGGTTGTGTTTTATAGGGACTTACATTAGTGAAACCTCAAATTGATGTTCCTACCTCCACAATAGCTACAATGATAGAAAAAAGATGTGTCCTAGGGAGGATAGAGGCTAAACAATAATGAAAATATTGAATTGACATTTATGTTACCTCAAGTACAAAACCTTTGGCATGGAATCTCACACAAGGGTTGATGTTGATAGAATGAATTATCCAATATGTTAGTGCATGCTTTCATCATATGAAAACACACTGTACTTGATCATGATTGTTGCAACAAAGTTGAATGCTTGAATGTTTTTCTCCTTGAATACAGATCTATACTTGAATTGAGAAAATAATTGAACATATTTTATGTAACAACCTAATTGAATATATCTCCTTTTCCTAGAAAACTTGCACATCTTTTGTTCATTCAAATGTTTCATAGGTATTGAGTGAGGGTCAGGGGTTGTCATAGGATGTTTCAATATATTGGTCTTTTATAGAACAAACTTGAAGAATTCATGTTGAACTATGATCATAACTTCAATAAGTTTCACCAAACTAATAGTTACCATGATATCCTTGGGTTTAAACATTTTGGCCTCACCTTAAATTTCCTCCTTTAGGCCACTATGAAATAACTTGTAATGGAGGAATTTTTCAATCCTTCATTTTGGATCATAATTTTTTTAAATTGAGTATGATAGTGTAGACACCTAAAATTGTCCAGTCTAATTAAATAAATATTTTATTTATTTAATTATCTAAGCTTAATTCTTCTATTAATTAAATAAATCTTTATTTATTTAATTAATTCATTTATCCTCTTCTAGCCTTATTTCTCATTTAAATAAATACATTTATTTATTTAAATTATCATTTTCCTAAATTAAATAAATATCTTATTTATTTAATTGATCCCACTTCTTCTATTAATTAAATAAATCTTTATTTATTTAATTAATTCATTAACCTTTTCTACCTATGACACATGTCATTCATCTCTTAATTCATACACTACCTACCCCTTTCATTATTTTATTATTTCTTTTACCTACCCTCTAATCATAGCCGACCTCCTTTTACACCTCTCAATCTTATCCCTCCATTTCATATAGTGTCTTCTATATAAGGAGATGCTTCCTTCATTATCAAACCCTAATAACCCTAAGGAGCTAATGACTTGATCAATTGACTACACTACGATCCTACTTGCAACCACATTCCGTTCTTTGTTGAGCTCTTGTGCACATAAAATCTGAGAGCAAATATATCAAGCAAGATCAATGGAGATAGGAAGAATGGAGATCAAAACCCTATTGGACATGTGATGGTATAACCTTTGTGATTTCATGTGATTTGCATTGTCTTAGGTAATCTTCATATGTTATGGTGGATCTTTGTTGATTGTTAGGCTAGGGTTTTGTGGTTGATACACTTCAGGGGCAGAGGTCATGGACACAGCTTTGTGCATTTGTATGATATGATCACATCACAGCCACGGATTGGCAGGCTAGAGTACTGGCGGCGAGTGATTGATGACATTGATGAGGTCATATGGAGACCATATCTGGGCTGTGAGCAGTGGGAGGATGACGCAGTTGAGCTACCGTACACCTTTCAGAGCAGGTACCTGATTGGGCGGACGCCCTATGTGCTAGAGAGGCAGCTGGTAGACAGGATTGGCCGACAGTTTGGCCGGATTCAGAGGATGCCCCGGGGATCAGGCATGTATGCCTGCACAGTCAGAGATCAGGCACAGTTTGGGCTGCTACTGTCATATGATCAGGCAGTGACTCAGCTGGTGGAGATGATACCTCTACCTTGGGACATGTGGCCTGAGATCGAGGATGTCGGGATGGATGCAGAGTATACAGCATATTGGGTAGAGCATCCATTCCCTCGATTGACAGATCCAGGAGAGGCACTGGAGGGAGATGGTGGTGGTGACGAGGATGATGGTGGAGGCGAGGGGGGCCGAGGCCGACGGAGGAGGAGAGGAGTAGTTGGAGAGAGACGAGTTGCACCTCGGAGGGAGGGTGGAGAGGAGAGGCAGGCTCGGGTGGTGAGGGGTCGCGGTGGATTTCCGCTACAAGTGCCAGCAGCACAGGGTCCCAGGCAGGTGCAGATACAGGGACAGGGACAGAGACAGGTACCAGTACAAGTACCAGTACAGGCACAGGGGCAGGTACAGGGGCAGGCACCCGCAGAGGAGGAGCCATAGGCAAGGGCAGAGGCAGAGGGGTTGACCCAATGGAGGCTGAGCTGCTGGATCTAAGGGAGATCTGCCAGGGCCAGGCAGATGAGATCCAGGATCTGGAGAGGGAGAGGGATCAGCTCAGGACTAGGCTCAGGGATACTGAGCGAGAGCGGGATCAGGCTATCCAGCGCTACACAGAGGCTGAGACAGCACTGAGGGCTGGGAGGCAGGTAGCAGAGGACACAGGGGCCAGATATGTTTATGTTCTACGGGCAGGAGAGGAGATAGCCTACTGGAGGGACCTCTACTATGGTGCAGTGCCAGCAGATCAGCAGGCGAGGAGCTTCCATAGACCGTCGCGTACAGCGACAGCTATGGGAGGGAGCTGGAGGAGATAGGCATCGAGTGGTGGGGTCATGGGTCCTCCACCACCACCAGATAGAGGAGACAGGAGGGATGATCCTGGGGCGGGTCCTTCAGGGGCTCAGATTCCACCGAGGCCAGGCGGCTCTGAGGGAGAGAGTTCATCATAGCCTTAGAGGGCTCCCTATGTATCAGTTTTGTACCATTTTTGTATTGTAGACACCTGCGGGTGCTTGTAGCCATATGATTTTGACATCATTGTATCATGACACTTTTGATTATATATATGAGATGATTCATCTTTGCGGCAGCTATATGCATGTGTACCTATGTGATGAGATGTTCTTATGTGATGCTTATGATATGGATGCAAATATGTATATGATGCAATGCAATATTTTTTTATTTTTTATTTTTTTTGTTCTTTTATGTTTTATATGTGTATGCATGATGCAAATGTGAATGTATGTAATGTAGATGAATATGATAATGCAAATGTAAATTGTGCTAACAAGTGTTGTGTGCAGGATGTGATGCAGTTGTGATATCTATATGTATGTATGAAATGCTTATATGTGGTAATGTAGGTGCAACTACATGAAATGCAAATGTTTTTGGTGTGTCATTATACTCAGTCATGTGATAGCAGGCTACGTGGACTCGAGAAGGATGATGGAAGTCAATCAAGAAATGGGGATGAAAGACAGAAGATATGAAAGTGAAAGAGCTTCTTGCGCATTATCATCATTGAGCTTTATTATAGCACGATAGGTTATGACAATCGAGGCATATGTTCGACCCAGAAAGTCATTGTACCTGTTTGCATGGAGATAAGACAGTCACAAACAAGGAATGCCCCAGTTCATACTAGACTCTTAGTGTCCTCATATCCTTGGACAAGTCATAGCATTACTAAGAGACAATTCACAGACAGCAAATACAAATAGGTGACGATACCCCATCCTCGCCTTTCTAGTCAAAGACATCCTGGAGATAGAATCTCTAGTCAAAGACATCCTGGAAAAGCTAAAAGACATGTCACCAGAAAGATAAAATCAAAAGAAAACCAAGACTTGACACCAACACCCACTGTAGTCTTCAAGTTTAGTGTCTCTTGTCACCTGTATAAGTCTTATTTGATTGTGGTCACAATGTTTACTTTCATAGAAAGGATAGATAGCACTGAACCATAATGTTGTCTGAGTCTGTTGAAAGATTTGATTTGTTGAAGCCCATTGTTGCTGCTGTGTCTCATCTGAAACTGACTGAATCCATGAAACCGATACTTTATTGTGGAGAAGATGAAACTTTATTGCAGATCTGTGATGCAAATGTTGCTTTATTGCGGATTGTGCGCAAATAGACTGAAGGAAGCTGGAAGAAACTGTACTCCTCAAAACATGTGATGTTCTCAGCTCCACACCCATCACTAGATGTAGGATTTGCCTTAGCCACAGATAGGATCTGATTTATTATGGATGGAAAAAGGGGGGTTTGTTATGAATGGCTAACCAATTTTGGGTAGATCAATCACAAGCCATGATGGGAATGGGTAAGTTTATTATGAATGGATAGGTTGTGAGTGTGTGCAAAGTGAAATGATGAAAGAGAATCCTGAAGGAGGGAGGAGCAATGTCTCTACACATGGCGTTGGTGACCCATTTTTCACCATGGTACTTGCCCAGGGCGCCACCGAAGTGGTTTTCACCGTTGGACGAAATTATTTCTCTTTACTTTTTTTGATTTTTCAATGTTTTTTGTGTCACAAGGCGCCTGTTTGCCAGGTTTTCACCAAGTAACGATTTTTTTGTTTTATAATTTTTTTTTTTGTATTTTTGAATTAGGATACTCTGAAGAGCTATGTGTAGAACCTGCGAAGGTGCATGCTGTTGATAGGATCCTCTAAATGTTCACCTTCTGTAGTTGAGAGCTGATATGCACCAGATCCATATGCTGCTGTAATAATGTAAGGACCAAGCCAGTTTGGTTCGAACTTGCCCTTCTTCTCTTTGTCTTGTTGATTTTTAGGATTTTCTCTGAGAACTAAGTCACCTACCTCAAATGTGCGAGGCTTGACCTTGTGATTGTAGCTGCGACTCATTCGTTGTTGGTAAGCCTTGAGATGATTAAAAGCAGTTTGTCTTCGTTCATCCAATAGTTCCAGCTCTTGTAAGCGAGAGACCCTGTAGTCTTCATCACTGATGATGTTTTGCAAAGAGACCCGTAAAGAGGGTAGCTCGACCTCAATAGGCAAGATGGCTTCAGAACCATAGACTAGTGAATAGGGTGTAGCTCCTGTAGGTGTACGAACAGTTGTGCGGTAGGCCCAAAGTGCAGGATTAAGTTGAATATGCCAATTATGACCAGCATCGTCGACTGTCTTCTTTAGGATTTTAAGGATTGTTTTGTTAGACGCCTCAGCTTGGCCATTACCTTGGGGGTAGTATGGTGTGGAGAAACGATGGGAGATATGGAAGCGGTCACAGAGTTCGCGAACATCCTGATTTTTGAAGGGACGCCCGTTATCAGTGATAATGGAAACAGGAATACCGTATCGGCAAATGATATAGTTAAGGATGAATGTAGCAATCTGTTTTCCAGTAACTTGTGTGAGAGGCACGACTTCAATCCATTTTGTAAAATACTCTGTGGCAGTGATAATGAATTTATGACCATTGGAAGAAGGAGGGTGAATCTTGCCTATGAGATCGAGTCCCCACTGACAAAAGGGCCAAGGAGACGCAAGCGGTTGAAGTTCTTGTGCTGGCGCATGTATGAGATCTCCATGAATTTGACATTGCTTACATTTCTTGACAAACTGATATGAGTCTTTCTCCATATTGGGCTAGTAATATCTAGTCCTGATGAGTTTCTTGGCCAAGGTAGGACCACTAGCATGTGGACCACATATCCCTTCATGCACTTCCCGTAACGCAATCTGGGCTTTGTCGCTTTCTAAACATCTAAGAAGAGTGCCATCTAGACCTCACCGGTATAGGATATCAGCTAAAATGACATATCGAGAGGATTGGCGAATGAAAGTGCGACGTTGGTTATTTGATAGATTAGGAGGTAAAGTATTGTCTCGTAGGTATGTGAAAATGGAACCATATAACTGGGATTCGGGACTGACAATGCATATCATCTCAGTAGGCATGATTTCATATGAAGGGACCAAAAGGTTATCCACCAAGAACTCATAGCAGGTCTCGTTTGGAGGTAGATCGATCAGTGAAGCAATTGTAGCCATGGCATCTGCGGCACGATTCTGCTCTCTTGGTATCTACTCAAAGTCTATCTTTGTGAAATGTTGTTTCAGACCATCCACCATTTGTTTATAAGGCATTAACTTTTCATCTTTTGTTTGATAATCACCAGTTGCTTGACGGATAATGAGTTGGGAGTCCCCAAAAACACAAAGTTCCTGGATCTTCCATTGAACTGCAATTCGTAATCCTGTTGTTAATGCCTCATATTCCGCTACATTATTAGTGCAAGGAAATGATAAGCGGTATGATTTTGGTATAGAATCCCCTTGAGGAGTTATAAAGAGGATGCCAGCTCCTGCCCCATGCTGTGTATATGAGCCGTCAAAGTATAGTTGCCATGGTTTTGCATGTGAAATTGTCAAAATGGATTCATCTGGAAATTCTGAACTTAGAGGAACATTATCTATCATGGGAGCATCTGCTAATTGATCTGCAATGGCTTGTCCTTTTATTGCTTTTTTGTCCACATACTCGATGTCGAATTCACTCAGTATCATTACCCATTTTGCCAGTCGCCCGGTAAGTGTTGCCTTATTGAGAAGGTATTTCAATGGATCTATCCTTGCAACTAACTTAGTCTTATGAGTGAGCATGTAATGTCCTAATTTCTGTGAAGCAAAGACCACAGCGAGGCATGCGCGCTCAATTGGTGTGTAGTTTAGCTCATATCCCACCAATGTGCGACTGATATAATATATTGCTTTTTCCTTGCCTTCAGCAATTTGTTGCGCTAAGAGTGCCCCCAATGCTATTGGAGTAGCTGAAATGTATAATAACAGTGGTTGATCTGGAACCGGTGGCATCAGAACTGGCGGATTTAGAAGATAATCTTTGAGCGTCTGGAAAGCCTGTTGACAGTTGTCATCCCATTTGAATTTGATGTTTTTATGTAGCAGGTGCTGAAATGGATTACACTTATCTGCCAGTTGTGCTATAAATCTTCGGATGGACTGGAGTCTGCCTTGTAAGGATCGAAGTTGACGGATATTTCTTGGTGGTTGCATTTCCAAGATAGCTTTGACTTTTGCTGGATCCGCTTCAATTCCTCTTTTGGATACAATGAATCCTAGGAGTTTCCCGGAGGTTACTCCAAAGACACATTTCTTGGGGTTTAATCTTACTTTGTATTTTTCCAACCGATCAAAGGCAACTGAAAGTATGTCCAAATGTGTATTTTTGTCTATTGATTTGACCAAGAGGTCGTCAACATAATCTTCCACAGTTACATGCATGAGGTCATGAAAGATAGTAGTCATGGCTCTTTGATATGTAGCACCTGCATTCTTTAGCCCGAAAGGCATGACATTCTAGCAGAAAGTTCCCCACGGACAAGTAAATGATGTTTTGTGTTGATCCTCGGGCGCGATCCTTATTTGATTATAACCACAGAATCCATCTATCAATGATAGCATTTCATGACCTGCTGTGAGATCAACAATCAAGTCAATGTTTGGTAATGGGAAGTCATCCTTTGGACAAGCTTTGTTGATGTCTCTGAAATCCGTGCAAATTCTGATGCTGCGATCTGGTTTATTGACATGTACCAAATTGGAGATCCATTCAGGATAATCAATTGGGCGTATGAATCCGACATCGAGTAATTTCTCAAGTTCCGCTTTGACTAGTAGTGCCACTTGTGGATGCATTTTTCTTAATTTCTGTTTTACTGGTTTCGCCCCCGGTTTGACTGTCAGATGATGCATTACCAAATCCGGATCCAATCCAGGCATATCAACGTATGACCTGGCAAAATTAATTTGTCGTTCTTTGAAGAAACTTATGAATTTTGACCTTTCGGACTCTGTCAATGATTGAGCTAGGAATATGTTGTGTGGAACCTCTTCTGTACCAATGTTTGTTTTGATAGTGTCCTCGACCAACATGGATGACTTTTCTTCATATGATGCTGGGAGAATGTCGAGCCTTCCATCTTCGGGCGCCTCAGAGAGGTTTTCACCCTCAGATACGTCCTTTCTTTTTACTTTTTTGGGGTCAGATAGTGCCACAGTGTGGTTTTTGCCATAAGACCCTTGATTTGTTCTTATTTTCACATTTTTGCGATTGGAAGGTCCGACACCCTCACCAAAATATGCCACGCTATTGAGTTCTATAGTGTATCCCGCTTTATGGTCTCCAGGGGGAAGATCATCTCGTATGCCTAGATAGTCAATAAAAGCTTCATCATTTTGAAATGTATCCAACTGTGTAGGTCCTTCATGATCCCAGTCAATGAGTTGGTGATGAACAAGGGGAAGGTCGTTAATTTCTTCGAAGTTAGGGGAGCTAAGAGTGAAGATGTGATTATATTCAGGTATGTCAAGGTAATTATCGAGGTCATCGATGGCACTCTCCTCATCAGTCTCGATCACGAGCGAATCTGAATTATCATCACTAGTAGCGCATTCTGGGACAGGTGTTCTCATCCTATGTTATTTCAACCTAGAACCTTGAGACAGGGACTGTGTAGAATCCTCCTGGGTTGTGTCTTGACCAACTCTGAACTTGTTATAAAATTCCTCTTCTTCTGTGGGTTCATCTGGCTCTCTAAATATCTTGGTGAGCTCATAGTCACTGGAAGACTTGTCTGAACCCCATTCCCATTCATTAGAATCTGTGGAGTAGCGATCCTCTTGTTGCACTTTGGCAGCTTTGATTTGTAAGGCTTCTTCTATCCTTTTGGTGTGGATCTTGGAAGTTAAGAAACCAATTCCTTTCGAGCGTTCCTTTTTGAAGGTCAATTCAGGTTGTAAAGGTTCTATGATGCCTTCCTTGCGTAACCCCAGAGGGCTTTTTCCATCATACCCGAATTTTTGTAGCATTTTGAAGCCTTTGCCATATTTCTCACAAGGTAGGTTGATATGATCTTGTGTTTCCTCTTTATTGTCCCTGAAAAGCATTTTATATAAATCTTCCTCTTCTAGTTCACCCCATCTTTGAAAGGTAGTAGGGTCCCATTTGAGCATCATGATGGATATTTGCTTGTTAGGATGTGGTCTTCCATATTCTTTTGGGGAACTCATGACTTGTCGTAAGTACATGGTCTGATTGAAAGTATATTCCCCCATGCCTTTGTCCTGAAATTTGCCTTTAAGCTCACCTTGTTTTGATGTCGAAGGTTTTAATGACTCAGGATCAATATATGCCGATGAAGGAACAGCCTCACGATTACTGGGAATGATGGTCTCTGTCTTTGATTTCAGGTTATTGCAGTATATGAATGGATTAGGATCACCATTAACTGTAACTTCGACTCCATTATGAGGAAACTTAATGCATTGGTGATATGTGGATGGGACTGCCCTCATTTCATGAATCCAAGGACATCCTAACAATATGTTATAAGTGAGATTTAAATCCAGGACTTGACAAACCACATCCTTTGTAACTGGCCCAACTCTGAGAGGTAAGGTGACCGTGCCCTTGGATGAACGCTCTTCGTCATCATAAGCCTTAATGGTGATTTGATTTGTAGAATTCACAGCTTTATCAAAATATCCCAATTGTGTAATAGTGCTTAATGTGCAAATGTTTAGACCTGCTCCTCCATCTATCAAGACTCTTTTTATTCGATGTTTGTGTATGAAGGCTTCAATGTGTAATGGTGCATTATGTGGCTGACTTACGGATGCGTCATTGGCTTCTGTGAATGTAAGGGAGTGTGGAATGGAAAGGTATCCCACCATGGCTTGAAATTGGTCCACGTTCAGATCAGTAGGAACAACAGTATCTCTCAAGATTTTGTCAAGAATGGCTTTATGTGCAGGAGATATGCGTAATAGCTCAAGAATGGAGATGAGCGTGGGTGTCTTCCCTAATTGTTCTACAAGGTCATACTTAGGTTTGGTTGATGAGGAAGCGGTGTTTTTAGCTAGAGCACCTTGCAAAGTGATTTTACCTCGACGGGTTGTAACATGACATTCAGAGGTAGGTTCAGAAGAAGATCCAACACCTTTTAGGACAATCTTGGGTCTCTGAGTAGAATTCTCAGACCCTTTGTCCTTGATGATAATAGTAGAGACATAATTGTCCATCGAGATGTGATTGATAGTTGAATCATAGTTATAGGATGCTCTAGTATAGTTGGTCTGGTCATCTGTGGCTTTAGCTTTTCCCTTGTCATGTTTTGGGAATGGTTCCTTAAACATCTCATGTTCTTGATTGGATGAATGTCCCTCAATCTCAATATCACCTCTATCAATGAGATCTTGTATGATGTTCTTCAATCGATGACAATTTCCTGTCTTATGACCCTTGCTCTTATGAAATTCACAATACTCATCATCATTCCACCAATTTGGTTTGACCTTTGGTTCATATGGCGGGAAATCTGGAATTGTGATCACCTTGTTTGCCACTAACTTCTTGAAAACTGACTAAAGTGATTCTCCCAATGGGGTATACTTCCTTCGTGATCTAGAAGTTGTTTGAGTATTCACTTGATTGTTTGTAGAACTTGATCCAGAAAAGATGACTTTGGGTCGCACTGTGTTGACATCGACAACACCATCATTGACCGTATTCTTGTTTTTATTCCAAAATCTCGGCTTGTCTTTTCCTTTAAAGTCATCTTTGTTTTCCTTGAATATCTTAATGACTCCTTGTTCAATTAGGACCTTTTCTATCACTAAGCCTTTTTCAATGACGTCCTTGAAGGTGGACAAACAAGCTTTCCTTAAGTCATAACCAATCTCTTTATTAACATTTTGGGTGAACATTTCTACCATTTGTTTTTGTGGAATTTCACAAGAGCATCTACTGGCTAGATTTCTCCATCTTTGTAAAAATGATGCAAAAGATTCTCCCTCTTTTTGCTTAGTATTGCACAAAGTAGTGACTGATATGTCTGTCTCTATGTTGTAGGAGAAGTGTTGAATAAATGCCTCTGCTAAGTCACCCCATGACTTAATTCTATGTGGAAGTTGGGAGAACCATTCCATAGCTTGATCACCTAAGCTTTGTGGGAATAATCTCATCAAATATGTCTCTTCTGCTGCTACCTCAATGCAAGCTGTGAAAAATTGTCTTATGTGTGCCTTAGGATCCCCTTTTCCTCTATACTTGTCAAATTTAGGCATCACAAAATGTGTAGGAAATGGAGGCATTGGAATGCTCTTGTCAAATGGATAAGGACATATGTCTCTCATTGTGTATGTTGGCTTTGGTGTATTTATGTCCTCCATTTTCTTTTGTAAGTCCCTGATTTGTTGCTCCAAATCGCTCTTAGGTTGAGATCAACTTCTTGGACCACACCCCATGCTTGAGGCACCAATTGGAGGAGGAGCATGTTGCATATATGGATGATATTGATCATACACATGTTCATATGGAGGAGGTTTGTAATGATGCTGCGTATATGGACCACTTGGTATAGATTCATGTTGAGGAATCCCATATCTATTTTGTGCATGTATACCATATTCTACAGGCATGTCATGTTCCATTGTGTTGCCCCCAAATTTGACATGAGGTTTCCTTGTGTCCAAATTTTGAGCATGCCTTTGAACATCCAATTGTTTTGGTGGTTGATCCTTAGCATTGATATGTGATTGAGCATATTTTTCTCCATAAGACTTCCATAATGGTCTGCGAAGGTGAGTATCATATGTTTGACCATGTGTATGTGGGACCTCTGGTTTTTGAAGCAAAGCTGATGGTGATTCAGGTACCATGTGTGGTCCTCTATTTCCTCCACTATTAGGTCTCCTTTGATCCATATTGGAGTGCGGTTGTTGCAAAGGTCGATTTTCCATTATTTGAGACATGTCAAAATCATGAGGTATCTTGGCTCCACTTTGTGCCATCATTTGTAAGAAGTATTGTCTATCCCTCCTCATTATTTCCTCAACCAATCGATTGAAATGGGGATTCATAATGGATTCTTCCACATCTGTTGAATGTACTGAAAAGTTGTCCACATTGTCATTTTGTGTAACATTGTTGTTTATAGTGTCCATGTTCTCAACATTTGGAATGTTTCTATAGACATCCATGTCGGGTAATGTAGTATGATCAGAATTGAAAAAGATATCATTGTCATACTCATAAGAACTCATGTTTGCGGACTCTTGAGCCTCTTTAGTTTCTCTCCTAGATTTTTGAAGACGGGTTTCAACCATGAACTAGGTATTGACCAAGATGTGAGAGACTAGATGAAAAATGGAAAGAGTATGGCAGACCAAGAGTTGAAGGGAATGTAAATGAATCTAAGGTGTACTTGCCATGTCCAAAGTGTAAGACCAAGTATGTATGTAGTAGAGTAGGTGTGACTTCCAAAGAGAGGATAGTTTCTCTTGATGAGGTAAGTTGACCTTGACTCTAAGTAAAACCAAATGAGACCCAAACGTAAGAAACCTTGATGAGGGACCACTTAGCAAAGTGTTGTTGTATGTAGTGTGTTGACAAAGTATGATGAGGACAAGCAAGTGACCTTTTGACTCAAGCTTAGACAAATGTGAATGTAAAGTAAGATGTGAAGCAATGATAGACTTTGTGAGACCCAAGGATAGGTTGACTGCTAAATGAAACCTTGGAGAAATGACCTAGGAAGCTCAAGAATTCCAAAACTGACTGTGTTTGCTTGCTGGACTGTAACAGTTTTTCAATTCTGGACACAAACACGCCTATATACTTCACAGACGTGGTTTCCCGACACAGACGACGCTCTGCTTAACACAGACGCGCTTCTGAGATTTTTTTTGTTTATGCTTGCTAGACTGTAGCTGATGCTCTGCAAAAAGGATTAGAAAATCTGTTTGATGGCAACACACACAAGAGCACAAGAAACAAACGTTAGTGTTAGCAACAAAAGATTATCCTAAACAGGCATATCAAGAGAGATATTAAGCATGAAATAGAAAGCATATAAACATAGAATAAAATAGCTAATCAAGATGCTCATAGTTGCTCCTCCCTTGTTCCTCTCCTCTCCAAGTCCCAAATGAGTGTAGCTCTCAGCTTTTAGCACTAGCCATGGATGCCATATGGAGATTCAAGATAGTTGAATATGATAAGCAAATGCTATGCAAGTGTAGATAGTGATGCTATGAGAAAGCTCTATGCTAATGCCAGTATAACAACAATACTCTAATGCTTCTCTTTTTTTGCTTGAGGAGAAGGGTTCTATTTATAGAAGAAATGGGGAAATGAAGGGTTAAGATTGAATGGTTTAATCAAGGGCCAAGTTTGAAAGTTGGGGATCCATGTGCACAATTGGCACCAATAAAATGGTGACAAGTGTCAACATAGGATTGGGTTGAGAGAAGAGGTTGGAGGCATTAAAGGCCTGAGAAGACCTCATGGTTATCTAGAGGCTAAGGGTCAAGTCCAAATTAAGATTACCCACTGGATTAAGAGTTAATCCAAGGATAAACCTTTGTGCAAATGTTTAAGAGATAATCATGGTCAAAGCATTAATGACCTGATGAGACCTTTGGGTTGGGTAGAGGTTGAGTCAAAACAAATGTTTTAACCATGTGGGAGGGTTTGAGGTAACCATTAATGGTTATTGGAGACTTTGGGGATTAAGTGGTTGAAGGATGAAAGCCTTCAATGGTTATCAAAGACTTTGAGCCATTTAGTGGTTGAAGGTTGAAAGCCTTTAATGGTTATCAAAGACTTTGAGGGTTTGAGAAGTGACTTCCCTTTTGCTTAGGAATGTGACAAAGTTTAGAGAAGGGGTTAGGTTATTTAGAAGTAATTAGAAATTTCTAGAAGGGGTTTAGGCATGCAAGTGGATTTTGTAGGAAAATGCAAGTGGGAGAAATTTTGGTATTTTCAATTAAAATAAAATCATTTATTTCAATTAAATGGTGTAATTTGCATTTGGATAAATATTCAAATAAATATTAATTTATTTAAATGAGAAAAATGAAGATAAAGCATTAAAATGCTTGAAGACTTTGAGGGAAACCATTAAAGGCTTGAAGACTTTAAGGAAAACCATTAAAGTCTTAAGAAGACTATAGAAGGAAGCCATCAAGTTTGAAGACTTTAAAGCCATCAAGTTTGAATACTTTAAGGGAAACCATTAAAGGTTTCAAGTGGGTGAGGATAAATAGGATTTTAAATAAATAATTTATTTAAAATAGTTGTGCAACTTGCTTTTGTAGGAAAATACAAGTGGGTGGAGGATAAAGGTGATTTAAATAAATTATTTATTTAAAATAATTGTGCAACTTGCATTTGTAGGAAAATACAAGTGGGTGGAGGATAAAGGTGATTTAAATAAATTATTTATTTAAAATAATTGTGCAACTTGCATTTGTAGGAAAATGCAAGTGGGTAGAGGATAAAGGTGATTTAAATAAATGTTAATTTATTTAAATGTGAGAGGTGGGATTTTGGGGGATTTAAATAAATATTAATTTATTTAAATGTGAGAGAAGATTTAATTAAACAAATATGATTTATTTATTTAATTAATGGTCTGAATTTGGTTAAGTGAATTAAATCAAATAAATTGAATAATTTATTTAATTAATAGGAGAAGAGGGTTAAGATGAATTAATTAAATATTAATTTAATTAATTCATTAATTGATGGTTAAATAATCAAATAAATACTAAGTATTCATTTAATTAAGTGGACAAATTTATGTGACTACAGTAACAGTTTTTGAATTCTGGACACAGACGCGCCTGTATACTTCACAGACGTGGTTTCCCGACATAGACGCGATTCTGTTTAACGCATACGCGCTTCTGAGATTTTTTTGCTTGCCAAATGCAATGTTGACTGTTGGAACACAGACGCGATTATGTCCTTCACAGACGCGGCTAGACAACACAGACGCTATTATGCCAGACACAGACGCGTTTCTGCAAATTTTGCGCAATTTTTTCCAATCTATGAAGTTGTTTTGTTGTGACCAAATCTGACTGTTTGACTGATTTTCGTGACAAGAGGACACAGTGTTGATAAGGACTCAATGTTTGCAAGTGTTTAGACTCAAAATGACTCCAAGAAAAGTGTGTTGTTTGATGTAAAAATGTTTTGCATACACTTGAAGACACAAAAGACACAATGTTTTGCTATTTGGTCTTGAATGTTTTGAATGTTTAAAGTAAGTCAAGCACAATTCTTATGGCTGGCCAAGACAATAGTTGTTGATCCCACATGGGGTTTTACCCCCGAGGCTACGCTATTCAGAGCAGATACGTAGATGCTTGACCTCACTGGCTCCACCCTCGGCACTCACTTCTCGGGTCAGCCAAGCATCAGTCCCCATGAAAACTCCCCATGGTGAACTTTGTATCTCTACTAAGAACCGTATGTGTGTGGGCCGCTACCAGAGGTCCGACCTCCTGCCCCAACAACTAGAAGGATTTGGGCTTCTAAAACAAAATGGTGCTAGTAAGGGCATCCGCTCGTGTGGCCATACATGCGGCACTTTCAGCTCTGTAAATACAGAAGGCTCCCAGCCGGTAGGGGTTACGCCCTACAAATGATCAAATAAATTTGATCAAACGGGTTTATGGGGAGACATAGTGTCGGTATGAACTAATCAGCACACGTTATCCATAGTTTTCACCATGAATACAGTTGTTTATAGTGGTTCGGAAGAGATGGGTTTTCCTCACTACCACTTGGGTCGTTCTCTTCTCACTAGTAGTCCTAATGACCAAACGGGAAGACAGACCCTCTAAAGATTAAACAAAAAGAGCCTATTGCTCAAGACACAAAAGACAATGATTTAATTTTAGTGCACCAATTGAAGTGTTTGCTAGTCTATGAAAACAAGGCACACAATAAAAATCCAAAAACCCTTGCCAAGGACCTGCAACAAAGATTTATTAGTAGTTTGGATTGTTTCAAATGATCACCCCTTCCTGCAAGCACACAAGTTAGGTAAATTTTAGATCCAAAAGACTTTGTGAAATAGGGGCCTTCAACCAAACGATTTAGCCTTCAAGACAAGCTGCACCAATTTTGTTAGCTAGATCTGAAAATGTTAGTCCAAAAATAAACCAGATCTGAAACCCTAAATACAAAATCCGAAAAATTGAATCAATGAAAAATGCGAAATTCAAAACTGGTGAACACAGACGCGGTTACCCTCTACACAGACGTGCCTCTGTGACACAGACGCGGATAAAAACCACAGACGCGGGTAAAAATGGCACAGACGCGTTTCAGTAACACAGATGCACCTTTCGGAAACCTGCAAAATAAAATTTTGTCGAAAAGACGGACGCAATTCCAAATGTCGCAGATGCGCCAGAAAATCAAAAACGCGATTCCAGATGTCGCAGACGCGCCAGAAAATTAAAAACGCGATCCGAAAGTATGCAGACGCGAAAATGTCGAAAATGTTGTCGGAAATGCCAGATCTGCAACTTTAAAAATACAAAATCTGCAACAAGATGTTAAATGCAAAAAGGGACAAGAGTCCCACCGGGCGTGCCAAAATGTATATGGTGAAAATGGATAACAATAATAACAATATTGAAAGGCTAAATGAATTCAACCACAAAACCCTAGCCTAACAATCAACAAAGATCCACCATAACATATGAAGATTACCTAAGACAATGCAAATCACATGAAATCACATAGATTATACCATCACATGTCCAATAGGGTTTTGATCTCCATTCTTCCTATCTCCATTGATCTTGCTTGATATATTTGCTCTCAGATTTTATGTGCACAAGAGCTCAACAAAGAACGGAACGTGGTTGCAAGTAGGATCGTAGTGTAGTCAATTGATCAAGTCATTAGCTCCTTAGGGTTATTAGGGTTTGATAATGAAGGAAGCATCTCCTTATATAGAAGACACTATATGAAATGGAGGGATAAGATTGAGAGATGTAAAAGGAGGTCGGCTATGATTAGAGGGTAGGTAAAAGAAATAATAAAATAATGAAAGGGGTAGGTAGTGTATGAATTAAGAGATGAATGACATGTGTCATGGGTAGAAAAGGTTAATGAATTAATTAAATAAATAAAGATTTATTTAATTAATAGAAGAAGTGGGATCAATTAAATAAATAAGATATTTATTTAATTTAGGAAAATGATAATTTAAATAAATAAATGTATTTATTTAAATGAGAAATATGGCTAGAAGAGGATAAATGAATTAATTAAATAAATAAAGATTTATTTAATTAATAGAAGAATTAAGCTTAGATAATTAAATAAATAAAATATTTATTTAATTAGATTGGACAATTTTAGGTGTCTACAGATAGTTATAGATCTAACTATGTTGCCTTAGTTTAGTTAAAACCATTTTAAATGCTTCATATGCACCTAATATGAACCAAACAAAGAGTAGATCTAAACTAATAATTTTAATTTAGATAGGTTTTATAAATTGGACTTTCTCTACTAAGGAGTACTAGAGAGAGTAAAATATTATTCTACATGTAATAGATTCAACTCACGAGTTTTATGTTAGCAATTTCAAGAAAATTATGTTTTAAAATACAAGGCTTATTACTGGAGGTGAAACCAAATTAAGGGTTATCAATGCACTCATTGTAAGAGTTGCGACTAATTATGCGATTGAGATAATCCAACATTTTTATTTGACGTTGATTAAGTGAGGAGACATAAGAGTCATATTATTTAGAATTTAGAAGTTACTACAAAATCCATTTCCTTAGATTTATTTTTCACCATCATATAAGAGATAATAGTAGTAGTATATAACACCTTGAAGAGAATATTGTGATAAGAAAATTGGTTAGAAAAGGTAAAAACTAGTCCCATTGTATTTAGATCCCTACATGGAAAAAAAAATTAATTTATTAAATGATCAATATACACCCTGATATAGAGATTTATGTTGTAAAATATGTGAATTTTTTTATTTTGTAAATGTATCTATCTAAAACATAGAGGAAAATCCTAGTAATCAATATACTACTAGAAACTAGATTTTTTCAATACCAAGTGCAATATTCATGAGTGGTGGTAATCTCCAATTGCAAAAGAAAAAGATGGGGACACAAATGGGTAAAAAGGGAAGGTTTGTATAGGAAATTGTAGACACCTAAAATTGTCATGTCTAATTAAATAAATATCTTTATTTATTTAATTATTTAAGCCTAATTCTTCTATTAATTAAATAAATCTTTATTTATTTAATTAATTCATTTATCCTCTTCTAGCCCTATTTCTCATTTAAATAAATACATTTATTTATTTAAATTATCCTTTTGCCTAAATTAAATAAATATCTTATTTATTTAATTGATCCCACTTCTTCTATTAATTAAATAAATCTATATTTATTTAATTAATTCATTAGCCTTTTCTACCTAGGACACATGTCATTCATCTATTAATTCATACACTACCTACCCTCTCATTATTTTCTTATTTCCTTTACCTACCCTCTAATCATAGCTGACCATTTATCTTTTACACCTCTTAATCTTACCCCTCCATTTCTTATAGTGTTTTCTATATAAGGAGATGCTTCCTTCATTATCAACCCTATGCATCCCGACTGATCAATCGACTACACTACGCTTTCAAACTTGCATATGCGATCCTACTTGCAACCAAATTTCCGTTCTTTGTTGAGCTCTTGTGCACATATAAAATTTGAGAGCAAATATATCAAGCAAGATCAATGGAGATAGGAAGAATGGAGATTCAAACCCTATTGGACATGTGATGGTATAATCTTTGTGATTTCACTTGATTTGCATTGTCTTAGGTAATCTTCATATGTTATGGTGGATCTTTGTTGTTGTTAGGCTAGGGTTTTGTGGTTGAATTCATTTAGCCTTTCATTATTGTTGTTATCCATTTTCACTGTATACATTTTGGCATGCCCGGTGGGACTCTTGTCCCTTTTGCATTTAACATCTTTTGTTGCAGATTTTGTGTTTTTGAAGTTGCATATCTGACATTTTCGACAATATTTTGATATTTTCGCGTCTGCGTACTTTCGGATCACGTTTTTGATTTTCTGTCGCATCTATGACATCTGGAATCATGTATGTGCCTTCGACAATATTTTATTTTTTTTGTAGATTTTGGGAAGCGCGTCTGTATTCCCTAGTCGCGTCTGTGAAGTCTTCAGGCGCGTCTGTGTTCAGGAACCACGTCTGTGGTCAGGAATTGTGTCTGTGTCAGATCTAACCGTGTCTGCGAATTTATATAGCGTTTGTGTTTCTGATAACCGCGTCTATGTGCAGTTGTTGCATTTTGGTTTCTTTGATTTGGTTTTTTCGTCATTCGGATTTCAGAACTCATTTATATTGAGCTAACATCTTCATATCTAGCTAACGAAATTGGTGCAGCTTGTTTTGAAAGTAAAAAATTATTTTGTTGAAGGCCCCTATTTCACAAAGTCTTTTGGATTTAAAATTTACCTAACTTGTGTGCTTGCAGAAAGGGGTGATCATTTGAAACAATCCAAACTACTAACAAATCTTTGTTGCAGGATCTTGGCAAGGATTTTCTTTTGATCTTTATTGGGTGCCTTATTTTCATAGACTAGCAAACACTTCAAGTGGTGCACTAAAATTGAACCAGTGTCTTTTGTGTCTTGAGCAATAAGCTCATTTTGTTTCATCTTTAGAGGGCCTGTCTCCCCGTGTGGTCATTAGGATTACTAGTGAGGAGATAATGACCCAAGTGGTAGCGAGGAAAACCCACCTCTTCTGAACCACTATAAACAACTGTATGCATGGTGAAAACTATGGATAACGTGTGTTGATTAGTTCATACTGACACTATGTCTCCCCATAAACCCGTTTGATCATTTTTTTTTATCAGTTGTAGGGCGTAACCCCTACCGACTGGGAGCCTTCTGTATTTACAGAGCTGAAAATGCCGCATGTATGGCCACACGAGCGGACGCCCTTACTAGCACCTTTTTGTTTTAGAAGCCAAAATCCTTCTAGTTGTTGGGGCAGGAGGTTCGACCTCTGGAGTAGCCCACACACATATGGTTCTTAGTAGAGATACAAAGTTCACCACGAGGAGTTTTCATGGGAATTGATGCTTGGCTGCCCCGAGAAGTGAGTACTGAGGGTGGAGCCAGTGGGGTCAAGCATCTAAGTATCCGCTCTGAATAGCGTAGCCTCATGTGGGAATCAACAACTATTGTCTTGGCCAGCCATAAGAATTGTGCTTGACTTATTTTAAACATTCAAACATTCAAGACCAAACATCAAAACATTGTGTCTTTTGTGTCTTCAAGTGTATGCAAAACAATTTACATCAAACAACACACTTTTCTTGGAGTCATTTTGAGTCTAAACACTTGCAAACACTGAGTCCTCATCAACATTGTGTCCTCTTGTCACGAAAAACAGTCAAAAATTCAGATTTGGTCACAACAAGTTACTTCACAGATTGGAAAAATTGCACAAAGTTTTCAGAAACGCGTCTGTGTCCTAACAGAACCATGTCTGTGTCATATAACCGCGTCTGTGAAGGGTAGAAATGCATCTATGTCTTTTGAGCAATATCGCACTTACAATATCTCAGAAACGCGTTTGTTCTAACAGAATAGCGTCTGTGTCATTTAAGCGCGTCTATGAAGCATACAGGAACGTCTGTGTTTAGAATTGAAAAACTTTCATAATCCAGCAAACAAGAAATAGTCAGTTTCAGACTTATTGAGTTTCCTAGCTATCTCTCTGGGTTTTCATCTAGCATTCAACCTGTCTTTGGGTCTCACAAAGTTCATCATTGCTTTACACCTTACATTACATTCACATTTGTCTAAACTTGAGTCAAAAGGTCACTTGCTTGTCCTCATCTTGCTTTGTCAACACATTACATACAACATTTTGCTAAGTGGTCCCTCATCAAGGTCTATCACCTTTGGGTCTCATTTGGTCTTACTTAGAGTCAAGGTCAACTTACCTCATCAAGAGAAACTATCATCTCTTTGGAAGTCACACCTACTCTACTACATACATACTTGGTCTTACACTTTGGACATTGCAAGTAAACTTCAGATTCATTTACATTCCATCCAACTCTTGGTCTTCCATACTCTTTCCATTTTCATCTAGTCTCACACATCTTGGTCAATACCTAGTTCATGGTTGAAACCCATTCCCAAAAATCTAGGAGAGAAACTAAAGAGGCTCAAGAGTCCGCAAACATGAGTTCCTATGAGTATGACAATGATATCTTTTTCAATTCTGATCATACTACATTACTTGACATGGATGCTTATAGAAACATTCCAAATATTGAGCACATGGACACTACAAACAACAATGACACACACAATGACAATATGGACAAATTTTCAGTACATTCAACAGAACTGGAAGACACCATTATGGATCCCTGTTTCAATCGATTGGTTGAGGAAATAATGAGGAGAGATAGACAATACTTCTTACAAGTGATGGCACAAATTGGATCCAAGATCCCTCATGATTTTGACATGTCTCAAATAATGGAAAAATGACCTTTGCAACAACCTCACTTCAACATGGATCAAAGGAGGCCTAATAGTGGAGGCAATAGAGGACCACATATGGTGCCTGGATCACAATCATCTTTGTTTCAAAAACCAGAGGTCCCATACACACATGGTCAAGCATATGATACTCACCTTCACAGACCATTATGGAAGTCTTATGCAGAAAAATATATTGAATCACATACCAATGCTAAGGATCAACCACCAAAGCAATTGGATATTCAAAGGCATGATCAAAATTTGGACACAAGGAAACCCCGCGTCAAATTTGGGGACAACACAGTAGAAAAAACTCATGAAATGCCTATAGAGTATGGTATACATGGACAAAGTAGATATTTCATTCCTCATCATGGCTCTATACCAGGTGGTCCATACACGTAGCATCATTATAGACCTCCTCCATATGAACATGTGTATGATCAATATCATCCATATATGCAACATGCTCCTCCTCCACCCGATGGTTCAGGCATGGGGTATGGTCCAAGAAGTCAGTCTCCACCTAAGAACAATTTGGAACAACAAATCAAGGACTTACAAAAGAAAATGGATGACATAAATACACCGAAGCCAACTTACACAATGAGAGACATATGTCCTTATCCATTTGACAAAAGCATTCCAATGCCTCCATTTCCTACACACTTTGTGACACCTAAGTTTGATAAGTACAGAGGCAAAGGAGATCCTAAGGCACATATAAGACAATTTTTCACAACTTGCATTGAGGTAGCAGTAGAAGAGACATATTTGATGAGATTATTCCCACAAATCTTAGGAGATCAAGCTATGGAATGGTTCTCCCAACTTCCACCTGGAATTAAGTCATGGGGTGACTTAGCAGAGGCATTTATCCAACATTTCTCATACAACATAGAGACAGACATATCAGTTACTACTTTGTGCAACACCAAACAAAAGGATGGAGAATCTTTTTCATCATTTTTACAAAGATGGAGGAATCTAGCCAGTAGATGCTCTTGTGAAATCTCACAAAAACAAATGGTAGAAATGTTCACCCAGAATGTTAACAAAGACATTGGTTATGACCTAAGAAAAGCTTGTTTTTCCACCTTCAAGGACGTCATTGAAAAAGGCTTAGCGATAGAAAAGGTCCTAATTGAACAGGGAGTCATCAAGATATTCAAAGAAAACAAAGAGGACTTTAAAGGAAAAGACAAGCCAAGATTTTGGAATAAAAACAAGAACATAGTCAATGATGGTGTTGTGGATGCCAATACAATACGACCCAAAATTGTTTTTTTCGGATCAAGCTCTACAAACAATCAAGTGAATACTCAAACAACTTCACGAAGGAAGTACACTCCATTGGGAGAACCACTTGAGTCCGTTTTCAAGAAGCTAGTGGCAAACAAGATAATAACAATTCCAGATTTGCCTCCATATAAGCCAAAGGTTAAACCAAATTGGTGGAATGATTATGAGTATTGTGAATTTCATAAGAGCAAGGGTCATAAAACAGGAAATTATCATTGACTGAAGAACATCATACAAGATCTCATTGATAGAGGTGACATTGAGATTGAAGGACACTCATCCAATCAAGAACATGAAATGTTTAAAGAACCATTCCCAAAACATGACAATGGAAATGCTTAAGCCATAGATGAGAAAACCAACTACACCAGAGCATCCTATAACTATGATTCAACTATCAATCACATTTCAATGGACAATTATGTCTCTACCATTATCATCAAGGACAAAACACCTGAAAATTCTACCCAAAGACCCAAGATTGTCCTAAAAGGCATTGGATCTTCTTCCGAACCAACCTTTGAATGTAATGTCACAACTCGTTGAGGTAAATTCACTTTGCAAGGTGCTCCAGCTAAAAACACTGCTTCCTCATCAACCAAACATGAGTATGACCTTGTAGAATAGTTGGGGAAGACACCCGTGCTCATCTCCATCCTTGAGCTCTTACGCATATCCCCCGCACATAAAACTATTCTTGACAAAATCTTGAGAGACACTATTGTCCCTACTGATCTGAACGTGGACTAGTTTCAAACCATGGTGGGATACCTTTCCATTCCACACTCCCTCACATTCACAGAAGTCGATGATGCCTCTGTAAGTCAGCCACATAATGTACCGTTACACATTGAAGCCTTCATACACAAAAATTGAATAAAATGAGTCATGATAGATGGAGGAGCGGGTCTAAACATTTATACATTGAGCACTATTAAACAATTGGGATATTCAGATAAATCTGTGAATTCTACAAACAAAATTACCATCAAGGCATATGATGATGAAGAGTGTTCATCCAAAGGCACAGTCACCTCGCCTCTCAGAGTTGGGCCAGTTACAAAGGATGTCATTTGTTAAGTCCTAGACCTAGATTTCACATACAATATATTACTAGGACGTCCTTGGATTTATGAAATGAGGGCAGTGCCATCTACATATCACCAATGCATTAAATTTCCTCACAATGGAGTTGAAATAATAGTTAATGGTGATCCTAATCCATTCATATACTACAATAACTTGAGACCAAAAACTGAGACGATCATTCCAAGTAATAGGGAAGTTGTTCCTTTTGCTGCATACATTGATCCTAAATCGTTAAAACCTTCAACATCAAAACAAGGTGAGATTAAAGGAAAATTCTAGGACAAGGGCATGGGTGAATACACTTTGAATCAAACCATGTGTTTACAACAAGTTATGAGTTCACCAAAAGAATATGGAAGAGCACATCCTAATAAGAAGGTATCTATCATTATACTCAAATGGGACCCTACTATCTTTCAAAGATGGGGTGAACTAGAAGAAGAAGACTTATACAAAATGCTTTACAAAGACCCAGAAAATGATACACAAGATCACATTAGCCTACCATGTGAAAAATATGGCAAAGGGTTCAAGATCCTACAAAAATTTGGGTATGATGGCAAAATTCCTCTTGGCTTGAGAAAGGAAGGCATCCTTGAACCTTAACAACCAGAATTAACATTCAAAAAGGAATGCTCGAAAGGACTTGGTTTCATGTCTTCCAAGGTAAACACTCAAAAGACAGGAGAAGCATTACAAATCAAAGCTCCCAGAAATCAACAAGAGAATCGCTATTCCACAGACTCCAATGAATGGGAATGGGATTCAGACAAATGCTCCAGTGACTATGAACTCACCGAGACATTCAAAGAACCAGGTGAACCCACAGAAGAAGAGGAATTTATAGAAAATTCAAGGTTGGTCAAGAAACAACCCCTGAGGATCCCACACAGTCCTTGCTTCTAGGTTCTAGGTCGAAATCACATAGAATGAGGACACCTGTCTCGGAATGTGCTACTAGTGATGACAATTTGGATTCGTTCACGATTGAGATAGATGAGGAGAGTGCCAATGATGACCTCGATAACTACCTCGACATACCTGAGTATAACTACATCTTCACCCTTAGCCCCGCTAACTTCGAAGACATCAAAGGCCTTCCCCTTGTTCACCACCAACTTATTGATTGGGACCATGAAGGACCTGCATAGTTCAACACATTCCAAAATGATGAAGCCTTTATTAATTATCTAGGCATATGAGATGATCTTCCCCCTAGGGACCATAAGGCAGGATACATTATAGAACTCAATAGCGTGGCATATTTTGGTGAGGGTGTCGGGCCTTCCAGTCGCAAAAACATAAAAATAAAAGCAAGTCAAGGGTCTTATGGTAAAAACCACGTTGTGGCACTGTCTGACCCCAAAAAAGTAAAAAGAAAGGATATATCTGAGGGCGAAAACCTCTCTGAAGCACCCGAGGATGGAAGGCTCGACATTCTCCCAGCATCAATGAAGAAAAATCATCTATGTTGGTAGAGGAGACCATCAAAATAAACATTGGTATAAAAGGAAGTCCACATAACATATTCCTGGCGCAATCTCTGACGGAGACAAAAAGATCAAAATTCATAAGTTTCTTCACAGAGCGACAAATCAATTTTGCATGGTCATACGTTGATATGGTAATGCATCATTTGACAGTTAGACCGGGGGCAAAACCAATGAAACAGAAATTAAGAAAGATGCATCCACAAGTGACATTATTAGTCAAGGCAGAGCTTGAAAAATTATTGGATGTCGGATTCATATGCCCAATTGATTATCCTGAATGGATCTCCAAGTTAGTGCTTGTCAGTAAACCAGATCATAGCATCATAATATGTACAGACTTCAGAGACATCAACAAAGCTTGTCCTAAGGATGACTTCCCATTACCAAACATAGATTTGATTGTAGATCTCACAGCAGGTCATGCGATGTTATCTTTGATGGATGGATTCTCTGGTTATAATCAAATAAAAATCACATCTGAGGATCAGCACAAAACAACATTCACTTGTCCTTGGGGAAATTTCTATTGGAATGTCATGCCCTTTGGGCTAAAAAATGCAGGCGCTACATATCAAAGAGCCATGACTACTATCTTTCATGATCTGATGCACGTTACTATGGAAGATTATGTTGACGACCTCTTGAGCAAATCAATAGACAGAGATACACATTTGGACATACTTTCAGTCATCTTTGATCGGTTGGAAAAATATAAAGTAAGATTAAACCCCAAGAAATGTGTCTTTGGAGTAACCTTCGGGAAGCTCCTGGGATTCATTGTCTCAAAAGGAGGAATCGAAGCTGATCCAGCAAAAGTCAAGGCCATCCTAGAGATGCAACCACCACGAAATATCAGTCAACTTCGATCTTTGCAAGGGAGACTCCAGTCCATACGAAGATTCATAGCACAACATGCAGATAAATGTATTCCTTTTCAGCACTTGCTACATAAAAATATCAAATTCAAATGGGATGATAACTATCAACAGGCTTTCCAGATACTCAAAGATTATCTTTTGAATCCGCCAGTTTTGATGCCACCAATTCCAGATCAACCTCTATTACTATACATATCAACTAATTCAACAGCACTGGGGGCACTCTAAGCACAACAGGTTGTTGAGGGCAAAGAAAAGGCAGTCTACTACATTAGTCGCACATTGGTGGGATGTGAGCTAAACTACACACTAATTGAGCATGCGTGTCTCGTTGTGGTCTTTTCTTCACAAAAATTATGACATTACATGATAACTCCTAAAACTAAGTTGGTCGCAAGGATCGATCCATTGAAATACCTTCTCAATAAGGCAATGCTTACTGGTCGACTAGCCAAATGGGTGATGCTCCTGAGTGAATTCGACATTGAGTATGTGGACAAAAAAGCAATAAAAGGACAAGGTATCGCAAATCAATTAGCAGATGCTCCCATGATAGATGATGTTCCTCTAACTTCAGAATTTCCAGATGAATCTATCTTGACAGTGTCACACGCAAAGCCTTGGCAGCTATACTTTGATAGCTCATACATACAGCATGGGGCAAGAGCTGGCATCCTCTTCATAACTCCTCAAGGGGATTCTATACCAAAATCATATCGATTATCATTTCCTTGCACTAATAACATAGCAGAATACGAGGCATTAACAACTGGATTATGGATTGCAGTTCAGTGGAAGATCTAGGAACTTCATGTTTTTGGGGACTCTCAACTTGTAATTAGTCAAGCAACTGATGACTACCAAACAAAGGATGAGAAATTAATGCCTTACAAAAGAATGGTGGATGACCTGAAACAACATTTCATGAAGTTAGACTTTGAGCCGATACCAAGAGAGCAGAATCGAGCCATGGATGCCATGGCTACAATCGCTTCACTAATCGATCTACCACAGAACGAGACCCACTATGAGTTCTTGGTAGATAACCTTTTGGTTCCCTCATATGAGATCACTCCTACTGAGATGATATGTGTCGTCGGTCCTGAGTCCCAGTTATATGGTTCCATTTTCACATACCTTCATGATAATACCCTTCCTCCTGACCTATCCAATAACCAACGTCGCACTTTCATTCGCCAATCATCTCGATACATCATTTTAGCCGATATCCTATACCATCGAGGTCTAGATGGCACTCTTCTTAGATGTTTAGAAGGGGATGAAGCTCAGATTGCGTTACGTGAAGTTCATGAAGGGATATGTGGTCCACATTCTAGTGGTCCTACCTTAGCCAAGAAACTCATTAGGACTGGATATTACTGGCCCAATATGGAAAAAGACTCATATCAGTTTGTCAAGAAATGTAAGCAGTGTCAATTTCATGGAGACCTCATTCATGCGCCAGCGCAAGAACTTCAACCAATTGCGACTCCTTGGCCCTTTTGTCAATGGGGACTCGATCTCATAGGCAAGATTCACCCTCCTTCCTCCAATGGTCATAAGTTCATCATCACTGCCACAGAGTATTTCACAAAATGGATCGAAGTGGTGCCTCTTACACAAGTCATTAGAAAACAAATTGCTACATTCATTCTCAACTATATCATTTGTCGATACGGTATTCCTATTTCCATCATCACCGATAATGAGCATCCCTTCAAAAATCAAGATGTTCATGAACTCTGTGACCGCTTCCATATTACCCATCATTTTTCCACACCGTATTACCCCTAGGGTAACGGTCAAGCTGAGGCATCTAATAAAACAATCCTTAAAATCTTAAAAAAAGATAGTCAATGACGTTGGCCGTAATTGGCATATCCAACTTAATCCTGCACTTTGGGCTTACCGTACAAGCGTCCGCACACCTACAAGAGCTACACCCTATTCACTTGTCTACGATGCTGAAGCTATCTTGCCTATTGAGGTTGAGTTACCCTCTTTACAAGTCTCCTTGCGAAACATTGTCAGTGACGAAGACTACAGGGTCTCTCGCTTACAAGAACTTGAACTATTGGAGGAACGAAGACAAACTGCTTTTAATCATCTCAAGGCTTATCAACAATGAATGAATCGCAGCTACAATCATAAAGTCAAGCCTCGCACATTTGAGGTAGAGGACTTGCTTCTCAGAGAAAATCCTAAAAATCAGCAAGACAGAGAGAAGAAGGGCAAATTCGAACCAAACTGGCTTGGTCCTTACATCATCACAACAACATATGGATCTGGTGCATATCAGCTCTCAACCATAGAGGGTGAACCTTTGGAGGATCCTATCAACAGCATGCACCTTCGCAGGTTTTACACATAGATCTTCAGAGTATCCTAATTCAAAAATACAAAAAATTAAAATATATCAAAAAAAAAAAAAAAAAATTGAAAAATAGAAAAACATTTTCGTCCAACAGTGAAAACCACTTCGGTGGTGCCCTAGGCAAGTACCATGGTGAAAAATTGGTCACCAACGCCATGCGTAGAGACATTGCTCCTCCCTCCTTTGGGATTCCATTTCATCCTTTCACTTTGCATACACTCACAACCTCTCCATTCATAATAAACCTTACCCATTCCCATCATGGCTTGTTATTGATCTACCAAAGATTGGTTCGCCATTCATAATAAACATTCCTTTTCATCCCTTCCCATCCATAATAAATCAGCTCCTATCTGTGGCTAAGGCAAATCCTACATCTAGTGATGGGTGTGGAACTGAGAGCATCACACGTTCCGAGGAGTACAGTTTCTTCCAGTTTTCTTCAGTCTATCTGTGCACAATCCGCAATAAAGCAGCACTTGCATCGCCAATCCGCAATAAAGTTTTGTCTTCTTCACAATAGCCTTTCAACATCATCCAAATTCCGTAGGCAAGAAATGAGCGAACAAATGAATCAGACACTGAATTATTGATGGGTATCCCGTTCATCACACACTGTTTGTGCAGATATCAAGAGATTGGTGTACAAGCATTCTTTGAAAACTTCTATTCCTTTCTCTTTCTTCTCTTTCTTCTCTTTTTTCCGCCCACCCACATTAATTACTATTCCCCAAAGTATCAGTTTCATGGATTCAGTCAGTTTCAGATGAGACATAGTAGCAACAATGAGCTTCAACAAATCAAATCTTTCAGCAGACTCAGACAACATTATTGTTCAGTGCTATCTATCCTTTTTGTGAAAGTAAACATTGTGACCACAATCAAATAGACTTATACAAGTGACAAGAGATACTAAACTTAATGACTACAGTGGATGTTGGTGTCGAGTCTTGGTTTTCTTTTGATTTTATCTTTTTGGTGACATGTCTTTTAGCTTTTCCAGGATGTCTTTGACTAGAGATTCTATCTCCAAGATGTCTTTGACTAGAAAGGCGAGGATGGGGTATCGTCGCCTATTTTTCTTTTGCTGTCTGTGGATTGTCTCTTAGTAATGCTATGACTTGTCCAAGGATATGAGGACACTATGAGTCTAGTGTGAACTGGGGCATTCTTTGTTTGCGACTGTCTAATCTCCATGCAAACAGGTACAATGACTTTCAAGATCAAACATATGCCTCGATTGTCATAACCTACTTGCCATAATAAAGCTCAATGATGATAACACACAAGAAGCTCTTTCAATTTCATATCTTCTATCTTCCATCCCCCTTTCTTGATTGACTTCCATCGTCCTTCTTGAGTCCGTGTAGCCTGCTATCATATGACTGAGTATAATGACACACCAAAAATATTTGCATCTCATGTAGTTGCACCTACATTATCACATATTAAGCATTTCATACATACATATAGATATCACAATTGCATCACATCCTGCACACAACACATATTAGCACATTTTACATTTGCATTTCTTACATGCACATTTGCATTGGCATAACATATAAAAACATAAAAAAAATAAAAATATTGCATTTCATTATATACATATTTGCATCCATATCATAAGCATCACATAGAAGCATCACATAGGTACACATGCATATAGCTACCGCAAAGATGAATCATCTCATATATATACATATAATCATAAGTGTCATGATACAATGATGTCAAAATCATATGGCTACAATAACCCAAAGGTGTCTACATCATCATACAAAAATGGTATACAAATTGATGAAGCTCATAGTACAAGTGTGCCAGCACGCACGGTCTCCAGACATATCTGGTATGTTGTGTCACCAGTGTCTCCAATGTGCTCCCCCAGCCCATAGCCAACCCTTGTGTCGCCCTATCTGGACACAGGAACCCGCTGATCACTCCTACCAGTACTACTGGTAGTGCCAATCCTATCTGTGTCATGGTATCCCATGCCACGTGTCTTGCCCTTATCTCTAGTCTGGGATCCTGAAACACTCATCTCAGGGCATCTCTGTCTCTGTCTCGATTGTAGGGAATCAACTCCTCATCGATCGATATCCTCAGTATCCTGTATACATCCTCCAAGGTGACTGTCATCTCACCCATTGGCAAATGGAATGTGCATGTCTCAGAGAGCCATCTCTCAGCAAGTGCAGTTAACAATCCCATGTTTGCCCGAAACTCAGGCACAGACTGAATGAATCGCAAACCCATAACCTCAATAGCTGCTTTGTCCTCAAAAATCAACTCTAGTCGTAAACTCTGAGTCGATGGGAATCTCTCCCGTCACTCCAGCATAGGTAGGTACTCTTGCAGTCAAGTAAATCAACTGTGTCAGTCAAAGTGGCATTCCCTATTCATCACAAAATGCTACTCTTTATCCTAGTGCTTATGATACTCTATCCTAGTGATACTCACTATTCATCACAAAGTGTTTCTTCTATCCTAGTGGTACTCCTTGTTCATCACAAAGTACTACGTGTTTTGCACTCCCTGTTCATCACAAAGTGCTGCTCATATTAGTACTCCCTGTTCATCACAAAGTACTATGTCTTGGTACTCATTGTTCATCACAAAGTGCCTCGATCTATCCTATCCTAGGGCCTCTTCTTGAGTGTATCCTCTTGAGTAGTTTCCTAATTGGCAACGTATGTTCTATCACAGAATTGTCAATTCTAGCCCTATTTGCTATCCTAGTCTTCCCTAGAGGACCTGCTTGAGTGTATCCTCGCAGCAGCTTATCCAATCAACAACGTATGTTCATCACAGAACTGTCGATTCAGCCTTGAAGACATAAGCGTGCCTTCATGACATAAACGCGCTTACATATTGCACAAACGCACTTGCTTTGCACAAATGCACCTGAAATACACAGAGGTGCCTATGCTTTGCATAGACGTGCCTGCTCTGCACAGACGTGCCCACATTGCACAAACATGCCTGCACAACGTAGACGTGCTCGCATTTGACATAGATGCCTTTTCATTCATAGATGTGCCTAGCACAAACACAGACGCACCTAGCTAACCTAGACGTGCCTGGCACCAGCACAGACGTGCCTCAGCATTTTTTGACCTTGTTTGACATACCTAAATGCGCATTTATTTCTCTACCTGACATGCATTAATGACAACATTTATTGCGACAAAGTACAAGGAGGTTTTGTGGTACTCACCGACTCTGTTGCATCTGCTAGCCTCTGAAATCGGCGAACGCGGTCGAATCTATGCACCAATGCCATCACTGCTGACTGTTGCTTCTCTATTCTCTCTCTGCACTTCGATCTCTTAGGTGTGTGGATGACAATGAGGATGTATTCCCCTCATGGTCTATTTTATAGACTGCCCTAGCCCTAGCCTTAGTCCTAGTTTCCCGAGTCAGTCTTCTTTATCCCATGACTCTGTCACTCTATCCTATCTAGCCAGTCCATTCTAGCCTTTCTTTCTTATCGAGAGATTGTCTGTGATCTTTCCAAACATTTTCATCCAATCTCTCGAGGGGGCATATCACTCCCATCTTGGGGCAACTTTGTATCAGTTCATATTATCTTCTTTGAAACAACGCGACAAGCTGCATTGTCTCAAAGAGGGGCAAAATGTAGACACCTAAAATTGTCATGTCTAATTAAATAAATATCTTTATTTATTTAATTATTTAAGCCTAATTCTTCTATTAATTAAATAAATCTTTATTTATTTAATTAATTCATTTATCCTCTTCTAGCCCTATTTCTCATTTAAATAAATACATTTATTTATTTAAATTATCCTTTTGCCTAAATTAAATAAATATCTTATTTATTTAATTGATCCCACTTCTTCTATTAATTAAATAAATCTTTATTTATTTAATTAATTCATTAGCCTTTTCTACCTAGGACACATGTCATTCATCTATTAATTCATACACTACCTACCCTCTCATTATTTTCTTATTTCCTTTACCTACTCTCTAATCATAGCCGATCATTTATCTTTTACACCTCTCAATCTTACCCCTCCATTTCTTATAGTGTTTTCTATATAAAGAGATGATTCCTTCATTATCAACCCTATGCATCCTGACTGATCAATCGACTACACTACGCTTTCGAACTTGCATATGCGATCCTACTTGCAACCATATTTTCGTTCTTTGTTGAGTTCTTGTGCACATATAAAATCTAAGAGCAAATATATCAAGAAAGATCAATGGAGATAGGAATAATGGAGATTCAAACCCTATTGGACATGTGATGGTATAATCTTTGTGATTTCATTTGATTTGCATTGTCTTAGGTAATCTTCATATGTTATGGTGGATCTTTGTTGTTGTTAGGCTAGGGTTTTGTGGTTGAATTCATTTAGCCTTTCAATATTGTTGTTATCCATTTTCACCGTATACAGAAATATCTAATTTATTGAATTGCAAAAATATACAAACCTTTATGGATCAAGTTCGATACAAATAATTTCATGGAGCAAACTACTTACTAGATCATCAAATGTGATTGATGATTGAAGGGTTCCTCTAGGTCTAGGCTTCAAAGAACTAAACTCTTCTAATAATCTTGAGGGTAAGTGGAGAAAAAAAGAATGTTAAAATATTTTTCAAAGATTAAGTATTAGAGTATAAACTGTCCTCACTTCACCAAGCCCTTTATGAGGGATCTAGCTTAGCCAATAATGATGACTTCCTTGATATTTAAAAAAACCTACAATAAGGTTTCTAGCTTAAAAAGAAAAATCACTAAAAGCAAGGAAAAAAAACTAACAAATTTTAGGAAGGAACCTTAGTGCCACTACTTTTGCAACCACTTTTTAATCTTGCAACCACTTTTTAATCACCAAAATTCTATGAGGATGAGGTGAGAGCCTATGACACCTAGTAGTAGATAGCCCTTAATAGAATGTGTTGCATCCAAATACATAAAATATAAAAAAAATGTTATAAATGATAAAGTCACTTTATAATATATTAATAGCTTTTTGAAGTGGAAACTCTTTTGAGCAATACCCAATACAATACAATTCATGGATAACCCATCTAAACCCTTTATTTAAAGTAATAATACATATGATAATTACTTCTCATGCACGTGGAATAAACAAACTTAGAAAAAAGAACAAGTTACAAGGCACACATTTGACCTACTTTTATTAATAAAGATTAATACAAAAAGAAGTAACTGGGAATAAATAGTTAGGATTATGGATCTTATATTTTTTGTCTCTCACTTTTTTGGATTAAGGCTTCAAGATGATATTTTGGAGGGTTTGAAAGAAGGGTTTCTGTTAGGCATCCATAAATCACTCATTATCCATCATTTTGGACTAAAATCCAACCCTACTATTACATTCAAAAAGCTCAAAATCCTCATATCAATAATCAATTCATCTATTTCAGATAACTTTTCTCTTAGCCCTCTAAAACTTTCCTCCACCTCACTTTATTGTATATAAAGAACATTCTCTACACAGGGGGCATATTTTATGGAAAAATTGACATATTATACATAATTTTAGGGTCGCATGATGTAAGCACATTTGTATGGATGAGATAAAAGTTTAAATCTACAAACTATTTTACTATTATTAATTTGCTTCAAGATTTGATTGTGTAACTATTTTAGCATAAACATTTCAGATCACTCTTCTTAGAATGTTTAGAAAATATTAAGATATATAAGATTGTAAATTGAATATAACAAATTATAAAATATAATAAAAAATGTTTCTACATTACAATTCACTACGCAAACTATCAAAATTTAACTTAATATGGTGTTAAAGGCCGAATAGTGATACAAATTAATGACACAAAATAAATTAAGAGATGTAAGTGGTCCAGATATCAGTCAAGTTGAGATTTTCATCGACAATGGTTTGAAAATGTCGGTAGACCCCATTAGAGGGGTAAGATCGTGGCTGTAAAAGATCTCCATTCCCCTTTATTAAATTTAATAGCATCACACAAAGAGAAAGTCAAGGTTTCGGCAGGTTATGTAGGGTTACAAGTCATTACATTTCCTGGTTCAAACACAGATCTCCTTGCTCAAAAGCTTTGATAGAACAATTTTCCACAGATTTAATGTGTAACTCTTATGATAATTTAATTATAGATGTGGAGCTACCAATGGTAGCAGCTAAATACATATAAATTCCAGCCAGTAGTGTCATCATTGTATACAAATCTACATATCCTGTTTGTCATCACAGCATGAGTTTTTTTCGCTCAAGCTGCAGGTGGAGCAGGCAATATGTGTGCCCGCTTAAGCATTTGAACATCAACACTCTCTTCTCCTTCAGATTTTCTCTTCACCTCGTTTGATGTGAAGTCCAGGGAATCATCGTCGTATATCTCCCACCACTTGTTCACCAATGTCTTGATATCTTCCCTCTCCATATTTTCCTCCTCACCAGTGAACCTCCACGGTTTCGAACCCTGCACATATCGACTAATTGAAATCAGTAATCTAGAGAAAGATAAATACTCGCAGTAGTTTTGTTCCATTGAAAAGAAAAAAGCCAAACTTACAGCTGCACAATAATGCGCTACTTTAACTTTGGCAAGGTCGACATTCTCCGGATGGCGCCACAGCATGGCCAAAACCAGATTGTAAACTAACGGTATTGGCTTGTACAGCTTCTGGAAATACATGTTCAAGAAATCCTGAAAACAAAGATGATTCTATAGTTAGAGATATGAATAAGTTTAGGTTATCATTCATAAAATAATAGTACACAAAAAAATAGTTGGAGAGAAGTCAGGTTTAAAACTGAAGTTCGGAAGATAAAACATACAAATAAATACAATGTCATTAAACCGTTAAAGCAGTAGCAGAAAGGAGAGGAGGATTCCAATCAGCCAACTTCCTCATACATCAATCGATTGAAATGTTCACAAAAGAAACCACCCCAAATGTCCCAAAAATAAAAGCACACCCATAATTATTAAAAAGGTAAGGTAGTTTGCAATGTGAAACAAAAGTGGTATGACATACCTGCTCTGCAAAGGGTGTTGGAGGGGTGGACATGAGAATCTCCATCATGTTGTCAAAAGTTGAATTGCTGGGCTCAAACACAAACATCCCGGCGTTGAAGTACAGAGGTGGACGCTGCTTTTTCAATTCGACAGGCCATGCCACCTTATCAGGACACTGCTGACAGTACCCGATCTGATATTGGGTAGTATGACTCCACGTCTTCTCGCAGAAACAGTCCATGACGGCATACAAATACCCATCCCGCATGTCGAAGAGATTGTCAATGTTGTCGAAGACTTGAATGTCCGCGTCCAAATACAACATTTTGCTGTATTCCTCAAACTGCACATCCATAACCCACGATGTCAAAAACTCAATTGCAATCAACCAGAAAGAATAAAAACAAAGAAAATTAAGAATTAAGAATGAAGAATGATGTATACATACCTCCCAGATGCGCAATTTAGAGTAATTGAGGACATAATAGGCCATGGCGAACTGGACTTGATTCTCAGGAGGACTGATGGGCTCGATCTCTCGAACAATACAACCCTGGTTAAGCAATTGCAACCTGTGGTCGTGTGGAACATCTGGTAAGACTGCCACCACCAGAGGATATAAACTCTTGACCTTTCTGAGTCCTTTGGCCAGACCCACAACACCCTTAATGTAATCTCCTGATCCGGCGAGGAAAGTAACATATGCTCTCTTGGATCGTCCTCTGCAGTTAGCTGACTCCATTTTCCCGTCCAAGATTTCAGCAGGAAACTCAGGACCCATTAACAAATCTTTCATCTACCAAGCAACTAATTTGAAAATGAAGTTACAAGTATTAGAGATGATGCTATTGATACAAGGAAAGAATTGATTATCTGTGTCGGGATGTTGGAGTTTTATAGGTAAAGAAAGATTGAAGTTATCTTTATCATTAATATCTGCAATTCAATGGATGTATGGAGGTGTTCATCTACGAGGAGGGTAGCGTGAAAGTCACGGAGGCGGAAGAAAAAGTAGGTTTAGTATATTCGCAGATATTCCAAGAGCGAAAGAAGTGGATTGAATTGGATGGTTCAATGGTAAAGTCGTTGATTCGAGATAGACCCCACAGTCTAGAAAGTGAAGAAAACTTAGGTCGGTCGAACAAAGGAAAATTTATCGCTATGGTGGAGATCCTGAGCAAAATCTTCAGTGGGGCCTATGCTTATAACTGTTACAACCTTCCCATTACAAAGAGTTAAAGGAATTGGCAAGATATTTTAAAGGTCATTCTACATGACATGTGTTTATGACAGTAATCAAATCTTTATTCACAATAGTACTTTATCTTGTTTGCAAGTGAGCTGTCCTTCAACTTTATGCACAAGGATGAGCTAAAATTCCACCTCTATTTTGTAGCTTTCACATTATATCAAGCCCATAAGAGTAATTGGGATTATGGAATCCATATATTTGGTGGAAAACGTATGATCTGATCGGAAATAAGCCAATGGCTTTTCCATTCAGGGCTTTGAGTGGAAGATCAATCATGTTTTGAACTTTTACCGAGCCGTAGTTTCAGAACCACCATAACTTAAAACCAATCACCCTTGCCCCACAGTTGAGTAAGCATCCTCGTCAGTTAGAGAGCCATAACCCACTGTTCCGTCATCCCGATCAAAACACCCTCCATTAGAATATTAGGACGGGTGGGGGGGGGGCCTACTATTCTATGGGGTGAGAAAGGGCCGGCACATTTATTTCTAAATGAAACATTGCTTTCTTGGGTTGCTTACTATTCCCATCCACAACCCTAGTAAGCCACCCATGGGTGTATTCTCCTTTTTCATTTTGTCAGTGGTGAATATCTTTGAGTGGAAGATCAATCATGTTTTGAACTTATCTAGATATTCTCCTTTTCATTATGTCAATGGTGAATAAGATATTTGTTTGAAATAGGAAGTTTGAACAAGAGTTGTGAACGACGTAGTGTCTGTCTTAGACTTTTCATAGATTGAGAACTTTAAGTTATAGTCGAATGTTCATATTCATGAGTAAAGTAATTACAAGAGAGAAAGGTCATATAAAGGAGAGGTCTCTAACATTCAATGTGAAATGAGTTGGATAGATTTCTAATTTAAATATAGGAGTTGTCTTGTTTAGGGGACTCAACGAGAAATGGTTATTTAGTTTCTAGTTTTATTTAGAAGTAATTAAATTGAACAGTTATTGAGTTTCTAGAATGTACAAATACATAAGTTATGGTGTATAAGGGTAATTTATGCATTGATGCATCATAGGGGCTAGATAGCCATTTCCGATTCAATGAGCTATGTGGTCTATAGATAATTGTATTTTATGTTATGTTTATTGTTGTTTTGAATTGTACATCACATTCTTGACCAAAGAGAGACACTATTGAGTCCAATTTATTTGTTGTCTAATTGAAGAAACAATTCAAATGATACACTTGCATATTCTTATTATACATTATTTTATATCTCACGTTTTTTAATTGATCTAGTCACTTGAGGGTTAAGGTGCTCGTTTGCCTTTTGCATGATTACACACATTCACGATTGGGAAGTAAAAAATGGGGGTATGAACTCTATCTTCATTTTGCTTATATAATGATCACACAAAAATAGGTATCTCAAGTATGCATCTTTTTTTTCCCTCTAATTTATTTATTGCGTGTTTTTAATTATTTTTTTATAATCACATTATCATGCTTATACTCAAATTTTTATGCTTATACTTAGTTTTTTATATTCATATTATCATCTTTGATTGCTAAACCATCTTTTGCTCTTAATTTGATTTGCATGCATGTATGCTTTCATCATACAAAACCAAGAGGTATTATTATTAATTACACTCTCAATTTATACACAACTCGCAACTTGAAACTAGCTTTTGTGCTTCCAATTATTTTTGTCTCTTTTTTTTTCACTTTAGTATGCTTGCTCATGTAGATTTACACACACAACAGAGTGAACGCAAAACCTAGAGGTGAAACATAACATATAATAATAATATATAAAGATTGAACAATAAAATAATATCTATGGTTGTTGGCATAGTGAATTGGATTATTAAATTTAAAATAATTTGTCTATTTACCTAAGTACTGACCATATGATCAATAAAGTTCACCCTGATGGTAGAAGTTAATTTAAAGCTTTAAATGGTAAGCAATAAATTTTAAAAATTAGACATCTTTTCTACGAAACTTTCATGAAATAAAGTAATAATTGTTTACCCTATGAACTGTCAATTTGGCATAGGAAACTTAAAAAGCATTGATTTGCGGGTATATCTGGGAAAAAGTAAATCAAGCAATTATGATACATTGTATGTGCTCGGCGACGACAAATGGATACATTTATTTTGTTCTATAAGAGGCATAAATGAGGATAGATGATAGTCTTTTCCTCAATATGCATACCTTGTTTCTCTTGCAAGTGAATGAATTGTTAGAAAATGAACCAATGGTTGTAGACAGTGCAATTATCTTGCACTCTCTTTACGATCGTGCACCATTGATAGAGAAAATGAGCTTGTTATTTCAAATAAAGAAACAATAACTAATATGAAATTAAATAATGAAGATTATGCAAATGTATGTTAGTATATTTGGTATGTTGATTATAATACATAATATGTTGAGGTTACACATTCAAGACAAAAGAGAACATGTCATATAACATCGATAAAAGAAAAAACATGTTCTATGACATCTAAACTAATCTTTTATAACATGCATCACATTGCACATCTTTGCATCACATTTTTATTCATAGAGGCACATCTTCATGATGATATAGGTATTCTCATGTTTGAATTGGCTTCAGTGATACATTTGTTGAACATATTATAGACACATCTAATAGGAATAAATTCATTGGTTAGATATTCTCACCATCTCACTTTTCTACTTGTCCATTTGTATTTTGGGTTTCCATTCTTTAGATATTCTCACCATCTCACTTTTCTACTTGCCCATTTGTGTTTCAGTTTTCCATTCTTGACTTTATGTTGTGTTGTTTGTATATTCTAGTAAGCATGTGGATGCCAGAGTAGAGAGTGGCCTTCCCTTTGGAAGAGTTTTAATTTGAGAAGTTTGACTATTTAGTGCAAAAGCAATGCTATTCAAAGCATCGATAATGGAGGAAAGATATGTAGAGCCCACCACATTGAAATCAAATAAGACCCAAATAGGGAGGAAACATCTCCCAAGCCCACCACATTGAAATCAAATAAGACCTAAATAGAGGAGGAAACATCTCCCACCGAACCAGGAAGGCGAGTACTAATGGTCAATTGCTAATTTCCTTGTCCTAGGTACGTAGGAACATGGTTGTTGAACATAACCCGCTCACGTTGTCCCATGCATGTAATTAATCAGGGCCCACACACTAATCCAAACAGATATATACCTGAACTAACGGTCATGAATATTCTTTTCAAGATACGATGTCGGTCAATTAGGGAACTGACAGCTAAATACGTAAGCCGCAAGCCTTAAATATCAAATCGTTTGACTGAGTCAGATTTTTCCACGTGGGGTCACGTGACGCCAGCACGAGATATTTGTCCATTCAAGTATAATGTGTAACTTACTCAAACTGGGTTTTATCCACTTTAACGGTCAACTGTCAATGGTATAAGAAGATAAGCTTAACCATTTTTTTATTTGTTTTTTTTTTATTGTTTATTGTTTTGAATATAATAATATTTTTATTCTAAAATAAGTATTTATGTAAGAGTATTTTAAAGTGGACAATAAGATATGGAGTATCATGTCATAATTATGTACATTAAATTAAAATACAATTGATGTATATTTCGATGGAGATAAGAACTCTATTTAGTCTTCACATAAAAAAAATACATTTCATTTAGTCAATTTGTCTTCTTGTACTTTATATAAGTGTAATTTGTCTATACTCTATGGAGTTGTATGATAGTTTTTAGCTTATTCCTGATCATCATATTTAGAAGAAACATGTAATAAATGAGATAAATCCATGTTAATGAATGTTCATATTTTATGTAATTTTCATTATTCTTGTATTCAAGATTTGGTTTTTATTATGTCTTAAATGTGTTTGGATAAAAATATACTAAATAAATAATGTTATATGCAAATATTGCCTTGAAAAAATATGTTGTAACTATAAACACGTAATAAGATTAATGCTTATATTTTGTCATGTTACACGTACATAGGAAAAAATAATAGAAGCATCCTACAACTATCATTTCTTCATAGGTGTAGGAGAAATGGTTAATTTCTTTTAACCATATAGCCTATGCATTCAATCATTACAAAATGAGAAAATTATAAGTAGAAAGTCATTACAAAATGAGAAAATTATAAGTAGAAAGCATATGATCTCTCTCTCTCTCTCTCTCTCTCTCTCTCTCTCTCTCTCTCTCTCTCTCTCTCTCTCTCTCTCTCTCTCTCTCTCACACACACACACACACACACAATTGATTTATTATTCTATTTTATAAAGGATTGTGTGTACGTTCAAAATGGTTTTTTTTAAAACATATTTCATTTTCTTGAGAAATTTTTTGTAGAAGCTATTAATGAAGTCTTATGCACATTTTTTAGGAAACCTTATATTATTTTATTTTTGTTGAAAATAATGTCATCTTATATTTGATTTTCTAGTAGTTGGCACCTCTTATTTGATTAAATTATAATTAAAAAAAAATCTCTTTATGAAATTATATAAATTATGGTGAGGGTTTCACTATCATCGATTCAAATGGAGATCTTCTTTTCATTGTGAGTGCACATGCCCGTGATTCCAACCACATTATTCTTGTGGAGACATGGCAAAAACCAATTCTTACACTACCCCATAAGGTATACACATCATATATAATTTGTTCTACACATTCTTATTATTTTTAAATTGATTATATGATTTCTTAGCTTCTTTTACAACTTTGCAATCTACACTAGATATGGGAAGGCTATCTTGGAGATAAGTTGGATAGTAAAGATATCTCTCTTCACTAAGATAATCATTGATTTCACTAATGAAAGATTGTCTCCTTGTTTGTTTATTTCTTTCTTTACAATCTTTGTAAGAATGTGGTTTTTTAATCTTTTTTTTGAAGGATTTTGCGTGCAAATGAAGCACAAGTCCTACTAAATAGGGATGTTGATTGAAAGAGATTTGTTTCATTTTGCATGTTAAACATGTAGCTTTAATCAAGGTTTCATGATGGCTTCAGTTATTGTCCTTGAACAGATCTCCCTAGTGACACTGATATTCCTAATATGAGAGGGCCACATAAAAATGAGACGTGTGTGTGTGTGTGTGTGTGTGTGTGTGTGTGTGTGTGTGTGTGTGTGTGTGTGTGTGTGTGTGTGATACTAAAAATGAAAGAACACACTAGCAAACAATATACAATACAATATAAATTCATAGACTAAATAATAAAATTTAAACGATCTAATAAAAAGAATGAAAATAAATAAGCATTTGCAAACCATCAACTAATTACTTAGGTCTTCTTTTCATTTATTACACTTGAGCTAAACTTATGAGTTTTTTTCCTATATTTAAGACATCTATATAAAATTCATGTTATCTCAAGTCATAGGATGAGGACACTTGTCATTATCTAACTTACTCCTCACCTAGGGTTTCATCCAGAGTTCACCTTTTTTCTTTTATAAGAATTCATTATTCACTATTGTAATCAATCTATTTATCAATTCAATGCAGAAGGCATATCAGATGCTTCTTTGGATCAATTCATCTCTTAAGATTGTATATCATACAATTATACCTTTTTCTTTATATATGTGATAGATGTTTTGATTGTAGGCAATTCTTGGGAATTGTAGGATTCACTATGAACTCCAACAAGATCTTCTATTTTCAACTTCCAAATTTTATATATAATGCCATTAAACTTTTCAATGTCAATATATGATGTAGAAGCCATGGTTTAAATATTTTCCTAAAATCTTCAAAATCAAACAATACAAATGGTCCTACTATAGCCAAAAAAATTTCAACACTTAATATAGAAAGAAATCCCAATCTAGAAGTAGAAATATTATCTTTCTTATCAAATATTGGTAATCAAGGTGAAACTTACACGATACAATATTATAAACTTGTACAAAAAAATTTAAAATTTGATTAAGAAGGATTGGGTCATATGATAAATATTATTTGATTGAAAGATCAACAACAGGAGATAAATTAGCAAACCACGCATAACACAAGATGTGTCTGGAGAAACCCTTTTCGGAAAAATTCCACACAAAAAAGAGGAAAAATATACATTAACCTACAAAGTTGAGGGAGAAGAATACAATAAATAATTTACCTTCAAACCATAAAAATAATATGTATGTGGTATATCACAACTTTTCTTACTAGTAAAAAAACACTAGTATGCATGCACACACTATGACATTGGGTGGATAGTGAATCACTTGAGCATGTTATACCCTTAATATATAGTGTGCATGGGGATATGTGTAATTGAATTATAAAAAATGTTGTCCTTAATTAAGTTGTATAATAATTTAAATAGCCTTATATATGCAATTACTTAGGTTTCCTTAAGTGTCATCCATGGTAGAAGTATAGTGTATATATAAGGTATTGATTAGTTTATTGCCATCATTTTATGTACTATATTTTTGTTGACATTGTATATTTTTAAAGGCTAACCCTTGAGGGGCTTATTATTATTGGTTATTTCTAGCATAATTCCCATTGTATTCTTCTCTTGTGAAAGTTCATTCAATATACATTTTGTAGACATGTCCATGACTTCTAATAATAGGTCCTTAATCAGTTTGCTTGATAATTTTTAGAGCCAATAAAAGATTCATTTTCCTCCAACAAAGTTTGTGCTTCATCCTTAATATCCAATGGAGGAATGCTAGAGGTAGGCTTAGAGTTGGTCATGATGTAAGAGAGAAAACTCTAATCGACAATCATGATTATGATAGTTTAAACATGTGATTGGATGATTATTATAAGTTAGTTATGAAAAGTGGAGGAATAATTATTGAATCTTTCAAGACTCTTGAACATGTTAATAGTGATCTAAAATTCGATCGATAGAAATCCACTTGTGAGAACGGGAATAAAAAATTGTGTTCAAGTCATAACATATAAAACATCTTAACAAATGAACAATTTTTAGAAAAACCTAAAAATGAATTAACACATCCTAAAGCTCAACCTTAGATAAGGACTTCAAATAAGGTTGATTCTTAATAGTAAAAAGATGTTGCTCATGAATTGATAATTAGAATAGATCAAAACCATATCAAGTGATTCAACTTCTTGAATGAAAATAGATCAAAAAAAACTTTTGGTAATGTTTGAACATCTACAAGATTTTTGTTGTGTTGTAAAACTTTCGAACTTTAGGGGACAAAATCTTCACTCTCTTAGGCACTATATTCTCCACCGTTTGCAACCAAAGTCGTAAAACTCTAGACACGTATCACTTGAACTTCTTACAACATTACATAATATCTGACTAGTGACTTGAACGACCTACACAGTAAAAGTGGAAAAAGCACCATACTTTTTAGTCAACGTAATATCTTAACGAGTTTTTAAGTAAAATTATTCCATTATCGTCTCAATTATCCTGACATTTTTATTGATAGCAACACATATTAAAAAAATTATTTGCAGTTGCAGAGACTAGGCGAAAAAATCGTGACAACGATTTGTAAAGGATTGCGTGATAATCCTGTGACGAAAGTTCCTTAGATTCTGTCTACCAGACAGACCGTGAGTAAAAAATGCCTCTAACATGATCATGGTCCCACCAAAAGTTTGAATCAGTTTGCAACAGACCAAATGGATAAAGGTGGCCCACAATTTTATGTTAGTTAATTTTCAGTGTGGATCGAAGAAATTGCCAAAATCGGCGATTGTTCAACAATTTCGATGGAGTTTTCGCACCTGCCAGTCTCTCACATTTTCGAACTGCGCAGCCTGACTCTTCTGTCGGTCGTATAGCACGATGACACGCACATGCACCAGGCGTCGCCAATCTATTTGCTGCCTTACCCTTTCCTATCCTCTCCTCTGCTTATAAAAGTATACAGATGCCCCTTCCAGTCTCTCAAATCGACTGCATTCATTCATCAAAAAATTTACAGTAGATACTTTGAAATTCTCTACTCTTTATATATTACATTTGCATCAGCAACGAAGATCATGGCTAAGGAAATTCCTGCGGAGATTTTCAGCGGAAAGATGGGAGCACTTGGCGGTGGTTATTCTAAGAGAGCCTACGTTACTTTCCTGGCTGGATCAGGAGATTACGTTGAGGGCGTTGTGGGTCTCGCCAAGGGGCTTAGAAAGGTCAAGAGTTTGTATCCTCTAGTGGTAGCGGTCTTACCAGATGTTCCCGACGACCACAGGTTACAATTGCGTAACCAGGGTTGTATTGTTCGAGAAATCGAGCCCATCAATCCTCCTAAAAATCAAGTCCAGTTCGCCATGGCCTATTATGTTCTCAATTACTCCAAATTGTGCATCTGGGAGGTAAATGATTTTTCGATTTTTTGGGTTATTTTCTTCATGATTGATTATGATGTGCAACAGAAGTCAAATTGAGATTTTGGGTTGTTTTTGTCCTGATTTGGGATGTGCAGTTTGAGGAGTTCAGTAAAATGGTGTATCTGGATGCCGACATTCAAGTCTTTGACAACATTGATAATCTATTCGACATGCCAGATGGGTATTTCTATGCTGTCATGGACTGCTTCTGTGAGAAGACGTGGAGTCACACTACCCAATATAAGATCGGATACTGCCAGCAGTGCCCAAACAAGGTAACGTGGCCTGCTGAGTTGGATGAGGAGCGCCCCGCTCTGTACTTCAATGCTGGAATGTTTGTGTTTGAACCCAGTAAATTAACCTTCGAAAGCATGATGGAAACTCTCATGTCTACCACTCCAACACCCTTTGCAGAGCAGGTAATTCATATTTGCTTTGTTTTATCTTTGCAAACAGCACTAATTTTCCATAACCTGATATTGACTACAATAACCCCTGTTTCTTTGCAGGATTTCTTGAACATGTATTTTCAAAAGCTGTACAAGCCCATCCCTTTGGCGTACAATCTGGTGTTAGCTATGCTATGGCGTCATCCAGAGAACGTAGACCTGAATTCTGTCAAAGTCGTTCACTATTGTGCAGCTGTAAGTCTTTGATCAGGCCATATTGTTAATGAAAAAGGGGGTTTTTGATATCTCTATGCATAATTAATTTAAATTGAAAATGGGTGGGTGTGTGCAGGGTTCAAAACCGTGGAGGTTCACTGGTAAGGAGGAAAACATGGAGAGGGAGGATATAAAAAGATTGGTTAAAAATTGGTGGGAGATATACAACGATGAATCGCTGAATGAGGTGAGCAGAGATGAGGTGCAAAAGATAAGCGCTAACGCTCTGCGTAGTGCGATGGCCAATGCAGCCAACGCATTGCCCGCTCCCCCTGCAGCTTGAGCAGATTGTCTGTAGATCTGTAGAATATGATATTTTATTGTTTACTCAAAATTGTATATATGTCTCTGTTAAAACCGTGGAGCTTTTGTAGCCCGGATGAAATTTATTTGTTGTATTTTTACAACACAAAAACAAATTTGATTTGTATATAGATTGATTTGTAACAAGGGACTATTATTGCTTCTTCATTTTGTATTGGATCTTTATTTAATTGTATAATGGTATGGTATTATAATAATAAATTTTATTTTTGAATAATTATTTTATTTTAATGATTACAGATTACTGAATGTTGAAATGTCAATTAAAAATATTCATTTGATTTTTAAAATATTTTTATTATTATTTTTTTTAGATAATTTCTCTTTTAAATAAATATGAGCTATATAATATTTTTTTTAAAATTTAAATTAAAAATAATTGTCAAGTAAAAAAAGTAACTCTTAAAAAAATAAAAAATTCCGATTAGTAATTAGATTTAATGACAAATTCAAAATTAAAGTTCAAAAAATCTGATAACCAACAATCAAAATGTTTTGATGTTTTCTAATACAATTCATGTTCAAATCTTGTTATTGTCATGGCTAACAATTTCTTTTCTTTTCCCTTGAGCAAGGGTGTATAGAACTCTCCAAAATTTACTCTAATGCATTTCTCTTTTTTGAGCTTTCAAAGATTTTGCATGAGGAAGGTTACCAACATTACCTCAATAGACATAAATTCCTACTATCAAAGAAAATGGAGTCCAAGTATTTGTTAGTAACATTGTTTATGATTTATTAACTATATTTCTCATCCAATTAATAAAAAGCCATTTTGATTTGTTCAAGAAATATTAGAAATGGTAGAAGTGAAAAGGAGTAAGTTTGTTTCTAATACAAAAATTGTTTGTAAGACATTAGGCAAACACATTGCCAATGCTTAGTTATGAATGAAATGTGTTTTAAAGGAAAAATGCATAATTCAAACCCACATGTTTTATTACTTACAACGATGGATACTCCATAATTGCAATGACTAGAAAACAAGAAGATGACATAAACAATTTGAGGTTAAAGCAATGGCAATTACCTTTGCCACCTAAATGCATATAACATTAAGCTTGTGGAAGATAGTTCTGGAAAGAGACTTGCTCATTATAATCAATATAGTATAAAAAGGAAAGTCTCATAATTGATTCAAATTGGAGCTCTTGAACAAAATTATTCTTAACCAATTCCACAAGGAGATTAGCCTTCCAATGAACTATTTAACAAATTTGACCTTGGATAATAATAAAATAGAAGCTAACTTGAGAAACATTAACCACTTGGAGGATCATCGATATGCTTGGACCAAAGTTTGCAAACATCTAACATCAATATAGAGTAAGCACTCAACTACAATTTCCTAAGATGATGGTGCAATTCATGCAATGAAAATCAAATAGTGATTCCCTTCCTCTCTTTTCTTTCTTTATTCTTTGTATATTCACTTACGCTCCCTTGGTTGCAATTACATAGCAATTAATTGCAATTTTATCAATATGGGCTTATCTCCCATGCAAATATTTTGGGTTTTTTGATGTAGAGGAAGGACTGCTTCAATCTAACATTCTAGATTCTAATCAATTCATTCTAGGTACCTTCTAGGTTCACAAGCTAACCACAATGTCTCTAGGGCCTATTAGACATACATTAATCAAAATCAACAAAGGGCATACAATCTTGGGCTGCTTAAGTCCTCTCACCGTGCATTTTGATGGTCTGCAAGTCATCATTACATCAAACAACTCAAACAATGCATTCTTTTATCAAGCCCTCCTTCAACTAGGACTTTTGTAATAATCATTTTGCAAAATGAGACCATCATTCTCAAATAATTTGCACAAATCAATAGATCAAGACCTCTCCTTTGGAGGGAATGTGGGCAGGATTGAGGCAGAGGTTTCTACAAAGTTTCATGAATTTTCAATAGTGTAAACTCTGTCTATGAATTTATTTTACTTGTTGGAAACCCTAGTTAGGTTTCAAGAAGGTCAATACAAAAAATGCAATAACTTTCTTAAAACATCATAAAAATGGATGAAACCAATTGCATTCAAAAGGTAAAAGAAAACAATAACTCTTCCAACCATGTGCAATTTCATACCAGGTTGTACAATACTGTACCATGCGTGTTTTCAGACTGTAACTTGAAAAAAAAAAACTTACATGATAGCTAATGGTGTTTTTACCATATCTTGCTCAAAACTTAATAAAATTACATGAAACCAATTGCATTCGAAAGCTAAAAGACAAAATCAACTTTCCCAAACATGTGCAAGCCTTTCATATTCTATATTGGATCGTACGACATGTATTTCAAGTTGTTTTACTAGTAAAACTCTTAAAAAGAGTCTTTTGTGATGCCAAACAAGTTTTCTTGCATTCCAAACTACTTTCCTCTATTTTTTTCATGAACATAGTAGATATTTCCCATCAAATTAGAAAACACCTAACTCCCCAAACCGATTACAACCGATTGCATTTTTAAAAAAATGCACTTTTCAAGACAACTTTGCAACTTTTGACCCTTAACTCAAACCACAAAACATGAAAGTGTAAAACCAAGACCCACATGGTCTACATGGACCTTATTTACAGAAATCACCCAAAACCAAGGTTGGAGACAAATTACAACCCTTCACAACCCAAAACTTCACTAGAAAAATCAAATTGGGTTTTGGCGAGAAACTCCATTTTGTGAATTTCTAGATTTCATGACCTAACTTAACTCATTGAAATGGAGCTCAAAGATCCCCTAAGACCTATATGAACCCAAATCAAATATCTCGAACAACACAATAGATACAAAAACAATTGACTCAAAGGATGCTCCTGTGTCATTTTTTTTAATAGAATTGTCCTTTCTTAATCTTTTGTTTGTCATAACTTGTCTTGGATAGTGATTCTGATTTGATTCCATGAATATGTTTATGTTTATCCACTTATGTTCCCAAATGTAAGTGAATATTTACAGGTATTTGAATCCCCATAGGCCACAAATATTAGTTAATATCACCCTTTTCATATGTAAGTTTTTATAAAGTGGTGGTAGCTCCACCATAAATATTTGTGTTTGTACATGAGGGTTGGTTGATTCTATAAGACAAAGCTAACTAATCATACTTTTTGGCTTGCCATTCCATTTTATTTCCACTATCTATATCTCATCTAAGCTCTATCTTACCTTTTAACCTATATGTTGTGCATGTTATTTTTCAATAGAAAATCATATTAATTATATGTATGAATTTTGAATTAGGAAATTTGTCAATCAAAGGTAAACGCATGTTAAGTAATCAAAAGAAGAGTCTAAACGAGTGGTGCCATGTGACTTCTTAACTATATTTTTTGTTTAATTTGTAGATGCACAAATGGTCCAATACAAATGTTAATTAAGCATAAAAGAGTTCTCCTTCTATAATGGTGGAGTTTTTATAGTTTAGGATTGGAACTTCAATTGTAGATAAATAAGTGGACTAAAATCATGCAACAATAATACTGGTGCATATTTTTTACAAAGATCAAAAGATTGATTTATCAATTTTTTTAAATATATTTATATGATAAAAACTAAATACAATTTATGATGTATTAAAATAATTTAACTTAGTGAACATATCTCACTAAGTAATAGTTCATATGAATCCATCTCTCATAATCCTTAAAATATCATAACTAATACTCTTAGAAATGTCTTTCAGATGTTCAATTACAATTTAACGAAAATCTAAAAAAAAAAAATCTAAAATCATTTTAATAATAAACAACAAAATAAAATTGAATCACTCTATAAATAATTCAATTGTTAAGATTAAAAATCTATATGTTATTAATCACAACCAAATGAAACTAATAGGGGAAGAGCACCAGTAGTGGATCGCACTCCAATAACCTATCACTCCTTGTGCACCCGACCTCCCAATTACTAAATTTAAAGGAACCAAAAAAAATGATAATGAAAAGCTCATTAATACATTTCACATGTACCAATAGACGATCGCTATTTAGCTTGTTTGATCCATAATTGGCCCATTTGTGCACCACTACTGGGACATTTGTGCACAACTACTAGGACATTTGTCCACACGTACTGGCAATTTTTAAGTGGATGGTTATTGGAACATCTTTATGTAGGTATCAGGGAACACTTTGAAATGTGTACATTTTGATCCCACAACATGTGTCATTACTACCCAAAAGCCAAAACCTTAGCTATAAGCAATTAACAACAAAAAAATCATTGAAACCTGATTTACCATTTGCAATATGTAAGTGCACAAAATTAGCTATAACCACTATGACACACTTCCCCTATCACTCTATAAATAATTCAGTACTTTGGATATATATTTATTTTACCCCAAGGATATTTTTAGGTTGTTCAGAATTGCTTATTGGTTGAGTAATTCTATTTAACTTTCTCGCTTTGCTTAAGAAAAACAATAAATAATGTCAGACTAACACGTTCATAATGAGTTTGCCATCACGAAAACAACCAATTACGTATACATTAAAACTGGAAACAGCACATATGTACTTTCTAGTCAACCTAGCTTTTATATAGAATTAATCCATTATCCTCTGAATTATCTCCATATTTTTGTTGATATGGAACATAAACTAAAAGTTTGAATTGTAAGGCACTAGCTATCTAGGGGAAAATTTGCACCGCCTGGATAGTCGTGCTTCCTCGGTCCGTGCCCCTCCGCGTTCGTGTCTGCCCGCCTGCGTGAAAGGTGCTCGTGAAAGGACGTCGCCTCAAACCGCTCGCCACACGTCTGCTGGTCCGGATTTCCCTTTTTCCTGCGGATTCCGGATTTACCCCCTCCGCCTGCGTGCCGTTCCGTTTTGTGGTTTCGTACGGTTGTGACTGTGGTATACTCAGAAACCCTTTCAAATTAACGGCCCAAATTAACAGCTTCCGATATGTGCAAAAGAAATAGGTTAATTTTTCATCGGTTTTCACTTTCTCTTTTTTTTTTAATATTACTTTCACATTTTCTTAATCGTTTTTTTAACCTGTTGCATTTCCTGTAGGTTTATGGTTATCTATTGTGATGTTGCACTCGCCAATAGTCTGGAATTGTTTTTATCTTTATTAATTAATCAGCCAATATGCAACATGTAGAAGTCAAGATGAATCACAATATTTTTTTTTTTTAAAAAAAAATTCAAAATTTCAAAAATGATAATGAAAAGTTCATTTAATAAATATCATATGTATCAATAATGAACAATTTTCTTTTTGATTATTTTAATATATACAAATTTTTAGTCATAAATTTAAATACTTTTCATTTAGTCATTAAAAAAAACCTATTTTCACTCAATTAATTATATATATATATATATTAGGGGGAAAGGTACCAAAAAATTGATAATGAAAAGTTCATTTAATAAATATCACATGTACCAATAGTGGATAATTTTTTTTTTGATCATTTTAATATATGATCATTTTAGAATTATGTTTAAAAAAATTATATTTTAATATAACAATTATAATATATAATAATTATTAATACTATTTTATTGAAGTGAGATTTATAGTTAATATTATATAAATATAATTAAAATAATAATAATTAAGAATTATAGAAAATATTTTTTTACTTGTAATATAATATTTTAAATGATATTATATATTAATAATGATATTTATAATTTAACTCTTTTAATAATTACGTCGAAGGCATCTTATTTGAAAGAGATGACCTCGGTTTTTCATCGAACGGCAGATAATGTTGTAGAAGAGAAGCAAGACCATCGAAACGATCTTTTGGGTTCAATTTTATCAGTATTATTTAACATGTCATTGATTTGTATTTGTCCGATACTTTAGTATAACACTATACTTTGTTTCTTTTTGGTAAAATGCACTCTCGCACATTCATTTTTTAAAAAATTTATTCCCACGTGTTTGTACATGGCCTTAGACAAATATTGGCATAAATTGCAAGTAAAAAAAAATCCCATAACATAGATATGTTAGAGAGACATTAATGTGCATCACAATGAGGTGTCAAAAATATATGAAACCTACAAAACATGAAAGCAACTTCTCCTATAAAGGTCAAATGCGTATGTAAAGATAGATATTGTTTGAATGTCAAATTCCCCTATACCCTTGAAAACTTCATTTATGATCAACTTTCAAATGGATCAATAAATTCCCTAGGAAGGCTCAAATAAGTGTGGTAGGAAACAATGAAATTCTAACCTTTGTGAAACGAATCTACACCTTCTACATGTTAAATTTGTCCTCTAATTTGAAATCTTTTCAAGACCATATGAGATTTAGTAAGCAACATCATTAATATAGCTGAAATATGGAAGAGCCAAATATTTTTCGTTAGAGAATAAGAATAAGAAGAAGTTTTAACAAATTGGTTATTTTTTAATTTATATATATAAATTTTTTATTCATAATTTATATGCCTAATTTTTAAAATATCTTTATTGTCCATTTTTCAAACATAGATAAATAAAATTCATACCTAGATAATCTTCAAATATAAATACCACCCCTTACAGAATACAATAGATTGAATGATGAGACAATGTTGAATGGGAAGTGGGAGACAACATAAATACACCAAGATGATGAATAGATATAATATAGAAATGAAAATATAAAGCATCATAGAGCTACCACCATGATTGGAAATCAAATCCATTGGAAATGCACATATCATTCATATTAGTTATAGTCACAATATGAGAGAACTCACACTACCAAATTTGTTGTCAAATATAAGCATAGGAGATATATCATTGCAACTTTGTATTATATATATAATAATAAATGTGACCATTGTGGAAGTGAGTAAGTCACTACACATAAATTTCACAAAAGCTTACAAAAGGATGAGCCAATTTTTCACATATACAATAGTAGTCTAACTCAAAAGTACAATATACAAATAATGTCTTTATCTTAATTCCACAATCCACTCCCTCCAAGCTCTAATTTTAAAATAGAGTTAAAGTACTTAACGATTAATACATTGGAGAATAATACACTATAGTGATTAACCAAAAAAGTGTTGATCATGATCCTCCATATGAATATCATCAACACCTGAAAATACATATGAGGACATTATAAGATTAATTTTCAAATTGAAGACTCAAATTTGATTGAAGTTCATTTCATAATTTACTTACCGTTTCCGCTTTGCATTGTGTCCATTATTGTCATCATTTGATTAAGATCAATAGAAAATGGTTGCATGTTTTTTTGAGAGTTTTGTTGGCCATCTAAAGTTGCAATAACATTCACATTAATATATCACGTATAAAATTAATTTATATATTAAAGACTGAAAATTAATGAAGTTCACTTCACAATTTCATTACCATCTCTAGCTTGCATGGCATCAACTATTGTTGTTGTTGTCTTCTCAGGATCAACAGAAATCGGTACCATATATTCTTGATTTTTTTGATGATCTTCTAATGCTGCAATAACAAGCACATTCAACACATCAGCTTAGATAAAAATAATTACAAACTAAAGACACAAAATTGATTGTTTTTATTTAATAATTTTGTGACCATATCTAGTTTGTATTGCATCCATTGTCATTGATGTCTGGTTAAGATCAATAGAAAAGGGCAGCATATGTTGTTGATCTTTTTCTTTATCACCTGAAATTGCATTGAAGTACACATGTAACACATCAACTTAGATAAAATGCTCAAGTATAAAATCACATTACGTAATTAATCTAAACAATATTAAAATTCATAATTACCTGCAACAGTTTGTTGAAATGTTTGAGCTGAAATAATACTAAGCATTGATGGTTGATCTCTAGAAATTGTATCTTTTTGTTTAATTAAGTACAAAAAAATGGTTAGAGATAGGAATTGAGTATTTTTCAATAAAAATTAATAAAAATGTTTAATATTGACTAACTTACTATCTACAGCTTGTATTTCATCTGTTAGCATTTGGTTTAGATCAATGGAGAAAGGCAATCGACGTCGTCGAGTACTTTCTTGATCATTCAAACCTATAATAAACATATGTTTAACATATGAAATAAAAATAAGAAGTATTGATATGTGAATTACTCAAATACCTATGAATAAATGTACTCACCTTGCTGCATGATAATATCTCTTTCTTCTTGTATTGCTATGCCTGAGCGATTGGTGACCTTTTTTTTCTTTTGCTTTCTACATCTTGTAGAGGGGAATAGAAAAGTTTCATGCTCCTCAACTCTTTCATTTAAGTTTTCAGATATGGCATTACGTCTTTGATGAATAGAATGACGTTTGTGCATTTTGGTTGGACTAAACCATGGTGATATTCGTCTAATAGACATGTTCTCTGAGCCAGGGATTGATCTAAATTTGGAAGATGAAGCAAGAGATGCATTGATATCTTTTCTAAACCTCTCAACACACTGACTAAAAATGTTTTTTTCATCTTCGCTGGTCGGTAAATTTTGAAGCAATGAATTTAAATAATCAATGGAACTTTGAAATCCATCATTAGAAGTATTAGATGATATCCAACCATCTGTAATAGAAATAATAGTGATTAAGTCAAAAAATATTTAAAAACAACGCATATTTCATTATAAAATGATGCTTTTAAGAATTACCAGTTCTTTGAGCTTCACCAACGACAACCCCATGCACATCTTGATCTTCTGAGGGTATGCAACCATCTACAATTGAAATAAGAATTAATCAATGATATGAATCAAAAAATCATTTTATACTTAATTATAAACATCATATCAACATTACCAATGATGTCAATTTCATGACTAGAATTCCCTCTAACTTCATCAATATCATCAACCAGTGGAGTAACATCATCTACAATTCAATAAGATTAATTTAGTTAGTATTGAAAAAAAATAATAATAATTAAAAATATAAATATTAAACTTAAATATGAAATGACACTTACCAACAACCTGGTCTTGCTCATTTGGTTTGTTTCTCTTTAGAATATCTAAGACCTTCAACACATGTTTGCATGTGTTTCCTCTTTTTGCCCAATCACAATCACACACATGCAAATTTGGTTCAAATTTCCTAACAAAATACCATTTTGTTGGAATTGTTTGGCTTCTTATCCTATATGTGTTAGGGAGGAGATCATATAGAAAACAATCTGCATCTGCTATATTTTTTGATCTCTCTAGAGCAGTTATGTAATATCTTTCCTTTTTGAAGTTTGTGAGGAATCCAAATAACTGCAAATATCTTTTATTTTTGTAGAATGGTTCTACTCTATGAAGAAGTGTATGAATAAGCCAATCCATTCTCCTTGTGCATTTCTTAGAACGATCACTTAAATAGTGACTCTTAATGTGGGAGTGGTATGACTCTATAGAAGCATTGGTTTCTTGATTTGCATGAGAGAAGTTTCGAAAATGTTTTGCCCACATTGCTATACAAACAAACATAATGAAGTCTTAGCATATACAAAAAACAACTTAAATTATGAAAATGTATACAAACAATAATTGATAACTTGATTATCTTACCAATACGACTCTCATCATGACACCAAGTATTTTGAAAGTAATCAATAAATTTCTTCTCTTCTTTGAATTCCTCCATAAAATTTTTGATCGATTGAGTAGTGATGCCTTGATCATCACTTATTTCATACATTATCTCACCCAATCTATCAAATATATGTGTTGCAACATCCTTATTACTAACATACCTGGATTACATAATAGAAGATCAAATTATGAAGTTGACGCGTGTAATTTACCATATGTTTTAATTAAAGATTGACTTACCTATACACATTCTTCAACCATGCCCTACGTACATGCCAAATGCATAACAATACTTGACAATCAAAGGATAACCTACAAGTTACATCATCAAAGTTTATAAGTGGGATTTTAACAAAATTAATTGTTAAATTGAAACTAGTTAATGTTGAAAATTAGGGAATATAAATTTTGATAAACTAAATATTAAGAAATTACAATCTCATAAACATAAACTAAGACTAATAAAACCTGATTGCTTCAATCTCTGCACTAGCATCATCTGTCATGAATGCATTGACATGCCAATCTTCTTTATCTTGTTTCCCTCTCTTGTAAACCTCCATCAACCATTCATTTATATCTTCAACTTTATTTCTTGAAGATATGGCCCATGCAACAGGCACACCAGCCTCTTGTTCATCAAATACGAGCAAGGAATATAATTGATACTACACATGAATAAACCATTGATAAGTAATTTTTTAGATAAAATAGACCACTAACTAAATTAAGATCCACAAATACAATTAATATGGTTCTACTTACCCCATATTTGTTTGTTGAAAATGTGGAATCCATTGCAATAATTGAGTTATGTGAATGTTTCACCATCATCTCCCGCATCCATGGTGTTTGAATGCCTATGATAAATGGAACATTTTCCTCATTGTTTGGTGTTTTATAGTAGAAGAAGTTATCTTTCTCCTCTTCATGCCACAAACATACACTTTTTGCATCATCTTCATTTTTTTGTGATCGAAGAGAGCGTACTCTTTTCCATGCATTCAATACATCCTTCCTCAACAAGCATGTGTCCCTCTTATTCATCAACTTTGTCAAACCACGATCCAAATAGTGTTGTTCACATATTGTGTCAATTGACACACCCATCAACAATAAGGATTCAATATATGATTTGCATTCATTTGATAATCTTGGTGCAACACTACTTCTTGGATCACCAGAAGGGTCATCCTTTCCATGACAAAATTCACCATTAGCATCTTGATGGCTAAACTCATTATATGTGATGATTGCAACATTTGGTCTACCATACATAACCTTAACATAAAAGTGGGCTTGACAACCCCTTTTTTGAGTAAACCTTCGTATCCTTTGCATTTTTTCAAGATTGTTTTCAGGTTTATTTCTTCTATCCTCAGGCCCATAAGCACAATGATAACTGTTTATACATGTACAAAATATATATTAATTGATATAATTAATGACAAATATAAAAGGTGATGTGCTTAATTAATTTATTAAATCTAAACAAACCTTAAATACATCTTGGTGGCGTGGTCATTAGGTTCTGTCAAATTGTACACTTTATGCTTTTTAATTACAAATTGTGTCTCAGTGTCATCCAATAAACCTTCTCCTTGGACAAAGTGAGAGAGTCTCTCAAAAGGGATAGCAGCACATAAGTCTATATGTCGGTTATTATCATCTCCAATTGGTGTCCATTCAAGGTCTTCACTTGAGAAATTATTTCCCTCGTTGGAGATGTCTTGCACATCTAGCTTGATAAGTGATTCCCATTTATTCTTTCTACCCATTCTGGATAATATTAATATGGTTAGTGGCCCTCTAGCTTGTTCAAATATCTAGTAACAACTACATTGATACCATTTTATTTGTATCAATATCCTCAACAATATATTTTACTAATACCAAAATCATATGAAAACCATCATATCATTAATAAAATAGAATGCCACATCTCATGGTTGAGACACCTAAACCTATATTGGAAATCGGACACCTAAGCTTTAACAAGATAATTTGAATCTAAGAAAACAAAAACATGACCTTTTTATTCTATAATAATGATTCTCTTATATTTTAATTTTTTTGAGTACTTACACTATAAAGGAGACAAAATATAATAAGAAAACATACAAAATAAGACATCAAAATTTTAAAAAAACTAAACTATTATATCCAGTACAAAATTTTGAACATTTAAAAGAGAAGTTAGTATGCAAAATTTAATCTAGTTTAACGATTGTTGACAAATATTATACAACAAGAAACACACTCTAGACAAATTTACCTGAATTTTGGTGTGCAATATGAGGAAAAATCTTGGTCCACTACGTGTCCTTTGAACTAGTTGCATTGTAATTTTATCAAAGACTTGATTTGGTTGTCTAAATATCATTTTTATAGAGTCCCTTTATACAAGATTTGTTTAAAACTTCTTCCTATTTTTTCACTCAACCTTAGCTAGAACAAGCATTGGGGGTGTAGGTTCAGTGAAACGATATGGAGAAGTTTGAGAGGAAAATTTTAGAGGTCTAAAGAAGAAGTAAATGCTCATATTTTAGCCTAGAAAGTTCTACATTACAAATTGTCAGTTAGTGAGAGATCAAAATTTGTGATCTAATCTATCAAATTCTCTTTTTGTTAGCATAATTAAAAATTAAAACATATATTATAGGAATGTTCCATAACAAGTGAGAATTAGAATGTTAATTCAAGGACATTCTTGTCATTTTTTCTCTTTCATTGAGTTGGAAAAAAGACTTGTTAGGTGTTTTTATTAATTAAAATGCATCTATCCCGAACTATATAATATATAATATGAAAAATTACAAGATAGAGATAATAACAATCACTAAGAGATTAAAATAGATACAAAGGGAACCTTTAACAAAAATTGCAACCATCAACTAACAAAACTCTAATGTTAAGCTATACATGAGGGTATGGATGAATACAACCCCATAAAATTTATAAGTTATAGGAGATATGACCAAAAGCATAATACCAAAAAATATAACACTTAGATCATAAGATCTGGTTGCATTCTCTTTCTTATCTTAACCAACTTGTTTACTCTTGTCATGTTGACCCTTTTTTTTTTTTTTTTTTCTGGCAACTCCACTGTAGGTTAATGATTTCTTTGAAGATCAATGTTTAATGTGTATTTTGCTCGATCAACAATCTAGATTCTCTTGTTTACATTTCTTTCCTTTTTTCATGGTATTCATAATAATATGAAAGTTGACTCTATGAGATAGTTTGTTCTTCTTAATATATGGAATTGTAGGTGTATGTGAATTTTTTCTAATTAGCTAGTTCACTAGGGAATAGAAATTTTTAATTTTTCCTCTAACACCTTGTTTCAAATTGTCTCTCTTTATTTTCAACTGCAAGGGATGCCTAAGAACCAAAAAAAAATTAGTTACTACCTAGACTACATCAAGCTTCAACTTCTTTAACACTAGAAAAAAAGATATCACTCGGCGATTTCAAAGAATTTTCCAATTTAGTGTATAACTATGATTTCGTACTATTCTAAGGCTAGTAATCCTTATAATTTATGTATGGATGGTAGTAGTTGAATTTTCATAAGGTTTAAATATACATTTCAATAACCTAAGAATTGTATTGATGCATTAACCTAAATGAATGATTACAATAAATGGTGTATAATTATGAAAGAAATGAGAAAACTAGATAAAATCCTAGGTGAGGATATCTTTATAATATAATGAGTGTTCTCATGTTATTAGTGATACAACATAACCTAAAAATAGCTCAAATTAATAATAGACTAAAAAGTAACCTATTTAGTGATTAATTAGTTAATTAGATGATCATATATTTACTCTAACATAAACAAATATTTCTCTTGAATAGATGAGAATAACTGACTTATCTACAAATAAAATACAATTAAAAAACCATGTTATATTTAGAACTTCAATTAAGTAATATATACTATAAAATCTTCATCTATAATGTTAAATACATAATATGAGAAAATCAAGATCATTAAGTATTTCACATAGGAATCAAGTTTCATGGTAGTAATTTTTTTATCTTTATGAAAAATTTGGGATAATAGAGTTCTTTGTATTTGACTTTAGTAAGAATAACTTTTCACACACATTTTTGTCAATGTGTTATAAAAAATGTAAAAATCGGTTGCCAGAATTACTGCCTCTAGTGACTGTTTTCCGACCAGCAGCCATCAGTGCAATCACAGCTCTTCTGCGAGTGATTTTTAAATAAATATATTTACATTAATTTTTTTAAATAAAAAAATATAACTATTATATATAGAATGTACAAATTTTTATGTATAATTATTTAAATTCACTCAAATTTTCATATTAAATAAGAAAACATAGTAATTATAAAAAAAAAATCTTACATCATTTATATGCACAAAATAAAAATGTTCAACTACTAATTCCGCTCCTCCAATCTGATTCCACTTAAAACCAAAGTTAAGCATTCAGAACAAGTCACATCAAATAGCCTGACTCGAAAGTGATGGTTTTCTGCTGGTTAATACTTTATGAACATTTTTTAGTTTTATAATTGTTTACCTATCCATTCATTTTCAGTTTTACAATGATGAAAAAAGAGGGTTTTAGTTATAGCATTTATTTGATTATTTCATTTTCAATTTTACAATGCTAATGAAAGGAAAAGGATTGTTTTAGATTAGTCAACATTTTCAATTTCTATGATTTTAGGGTTTTGACTCAACATACTCATAAGTAGGGTTTATACAATACATTCACCTATGTATAAATATGTGCATATATATATATATACATATACACATTTATGTATATAGATATGATTCTAAAAAAATATGGACAATGATTAACTTGGGAAATCACACCATGAAATAATGAAAACCAAATTCCATTACTTTATAATTACATAACAAATGATTAACAAGCATTGCACCTACTTGTTAATGAGTGAGGCCAGAATGTGATTTTGAATGGGGAAGAAACCAGTGCCTCACTGTTGTAATTCTAATCAATCCCTTCTGTGCCGCCTACACAAAAAAAAATGGTATATTGGCATTGGTATGTAGAACAAGAATTTTTTTGGGAAAAACGTGGCTAACCTGTACACGCACAGCGGCTGCATGAGAAAGAAGAAGATTATGCGTCACGATATATTGAAAAAACATACACAGCGAAGGCGAAACGTAGAGAAAGAAGATGAGAAAAATCATTTCGGCGAGTGTTATATTGCAAGCGGGCGGGAGTTTTGCAGTTGTTGGATGCATTTAGTTTCAATGGAAGCGAAATTCGGCGCGGAAAGGAGTCCGTAGTTGCAACATTTATGATATTTATCACTTGCAGTTCAGTGCCGTCAAAACGCAGTGTCAAAACGGAACGATGTGCAACAGGTTTAAAAAACGATTAAGAAAATGTGAAAGTAATATTAAAAAAAAAAGAGAAAGTGAAAATCGATGAAAAATTAACCTATATCTTTTGCACATATCGGAAGCTGTTAATTTGGGCCGTTAATTTGAAAGGGTTTCTGAGTATACCACAGTCACAACCGTACGAAACCACAAAACGGAACGGCACGCAGGCGGAGGGGGTAAATCCGGAATCCGCAGGAAAAAGGAAAATCCGGACCGACAGACGTGTGGCGAGCGGTTTGAGGCGACGTCCTTTCACGGGCACCTTTCACGCAGGCGGGCAGACACGAACGCGGAGGGGCACGGACCAAGGAAGCACGGCTATCCAGGCGGTGCAAATTTTCCCCTGGATAGCCAGTGCCGAATTGTAATGCGTAGGCGATGAAATCGTGACAACGATAGGACGAAAGACGTTTTCTGTTTACCAGATAAACGGGAGAAAAGAATGCCTTGAATGCTCATGCTCACCATCACTTAAGCTGTCGTTTGAATCCGTGTGTAACAGACCAAACGGATAAAGGTGGCCCACAATTTTAACACAGTCAATTTTCGTGGAAGTTGCCGAAGTCGGCGGATGCTCAACAATTTCCATGGACTGCACTTTCTGCACCTGCCAGTCTCTCATATTCTCAAAGTGCGTAGCGCGTCTTGTTGTGGCGGTCGAGTAGAACGACGACACGCACATGCAACAGGCGTCACTAGTTTATTTGCTGCTTTGCCCTTTCCCATCGTCTTCGTTGCCTATAAAACCATAGAGATAGCCCATCAGATCTCAAATCAACTGCATTTATTCATTGAAAAGATTTCTGTACATTGAAATTCACTTTACTTTCTATTGCATCAGTAACAGAACGACGAGGATAATGGCTAAGGAAATTCCTGCGGAGATTTTCAGCGGAAAGATGGGAGTACTTGGTGGTGGGTATTCCAAGAGAGCGTACGTGACTTTCCTGGCTGGATCAGGAGATTACGTTAAAGGTGTTGTGGGTCTCGCCAAGGGCCTCAGAAAGGTCAAGAGCTTGTATCCTCTGGTCGTGGCGGTCTTACCAGATGTTCCAGACGACCACAGGTTACAATTGCGTAACCAGGGTTGTATCGTTCGAGAGATCGAACCCATCAATCCTCCAGAGAATCAAGTCCAGTTCGCCATGGCCTATTATGTTCTCAATTACTCCAAATTGCGCATTTGGGAGGTAAACAGCTCTTCTGTTTTGGGGTTGTTTTTTTTTTTCCTAATTGATTTTGATGCAACAGAAGTCAAATTGAGATTTTGGGTTGTTTTTGTCTTGATTTGGGATATGTGCAGTTTGAGGAGTTCAGCAAAATGTTGTATCTGGATGCCGACATTCAAGTCTTCGACAACATTGATAATCTATTTGACATGCCAGATGGGTATTTCTATGCTGTCATGGACTGCTTCTGTGAAAAGACATGGAGTCACACTACCCAATATAAGATCGGATACTGCCAGCAGTGCCCAAACAAGGTGACGTGGCCTGCTGAGTTGGAGGAGGAGCGCCCTGCTCTGTACTTCAATGCCGGTATGTTCGTGTTTGAACCCAGTAAATTGACCTTTGAAAGCATGATGGAAACTCTTATGTCTACCACTCCAACACCCTTTGCAGAGCAGGTATTTCATATTTGCTTTGTTTTTATCTTTGCAAAGACTACTAACTTTCCATAACCTGATATTGACTACAGTGACCCCTGTTTCTTTGCAGGATTTCCTGAACATGTATTTTCAAAAGCAGTACAAACCCATCCCGTTGGCGTACAATCTGGTGCTCGCAATGCTATGGCGTCATCCGGAGAACGTAGACCTGGATACTGTTAAAGTTGTTCACTATTGTGCAGCTGTAAGTCTTTGATCAGCCCATATTGTTGATAAAATGAGGGCTTTTAGATATCTCTCTGGATAATTAATTTATATTGAAAATGGGTGTATGTGTGCAGGGTTCGAAACCGTGGAGGTTCACTGGTAAGGAGGAAAACATGGAGAGGGAGGATATAAAAAGATTGGTTAATAATTGGTGGGAGATTTACAACGACGAATCACTGAATGAGGTGAGCAGAGATGAGGTGCAAAAGATCAGAGCTAACGCTGTGCGTAGTGCAATGCCCAAGGCAGCCAACGCATTGCCTGCTCCGCCTGCAGCTTGAGCAGATTGCCTAAACAAGCAGATCTGCAGACTATATTATATGATATTTTATTGTATACTTATGAAGATTATTTTTTGTATTTTTACAACACCAAAACAAATTTGATTTGTATATAGATTGATTTGTAACAAGGGGCTATTATTGCTTCTTAATTTTGTATTGGATCTTTATTTAATAATATAATGATATAGTATTATAATAATAATTTTTTTTCATTTTTTAATAATTATTTTATTTATTCACAATAATTTCTTAAATAAAATTATTTTCAATTGATTTTTTTAAAATAAATAAAAAATAAGAAGTTTGATTATAATAATGAACTAACATCAAAGGTAAGTATAAAGATTGAAGGTACTTGTAATGTTGTTTTGGTAGTTGTTCACTTAACTATTAAAGCCATAATGTTTAACAATCTGTTAAACGGAAAATTACAATTAGAAAGGGATGCCAATAATCCCTTATCAATCACAACATCTACAAAGTCTGAGTCGCAATTAGATTTGATGGGAAATCTAGAAGTAAATCTCATAAAATTTAATTATCCTAAACAATATGTTTTAACTTGTGCAATTTCTTAATGCAACTTATGTTTGAATCCTCCTAATTTCCATAGCTGATTATTTGTTTTCTCTTCCCTTGACTAGGGTTGTATAGAATTTGTAATGGTGTGAAAGTGACCCTGCAAAGGGAAGAACTATGTTCTCTTGAGACCCAATCTCACAACATACATTCAGATATCTCCAACTAGTCAAGCTGGTGAAGATGTCTATTAGAAAAATTAAAAGAGCACACACAAAGAGTATTCGGTCTAAGTCAAAGCATCTTGGTCGCGGATGTCTATGCAACGCGTTGTAGTCTCGTACGGGCCACAAACAGAAAACTTAGAAATACGAAAACTCAACTCTGTGTACTTAAGATAACCTGCAAAACCCATAAGTTAGAAACGTGACAATGAATAGAAGATAATAAATATAAATAGAAATGAATATGGATGAAATCAATAAAACACCAGCAAACCCTAGTGCGTTCAAATGTTTCTAATAAACCTACACACATGAAGAAGAGGAAAAATGTTGGGGGTTGTGTTTAGAGGCATGCCTTCATCAAACCCCCATTTTGGTGTTTCCACCTCCATGGACAACCCAGATAGATAGATAGATAGATCAAAAGATAAATAGCTAGAATGATAAAATGATCATTTATAGTTAGGGGATGTGATAAATCCCAAGATGCTTAAAGAAGAGATAAATAGAATGATAGAAAGATATATTACCAAAGAGGCTTGAAAAAGCCAAGAGAGTTGCAAATGATTATTTTGAGAGCTTGAGAGTGTTGTATAAAACTAGAGACTGTTGTAGCAAGTGAGAGAGAGTCAAGAGAGATTACTTGAAGAACCAAAAGAGAGAGTCTCAATGGAGAGAAAAGATGGATTTAAAATGGGAGAAGAGGAGGGAAAAGAGGGTTGTTGAGCCATTTTGGAATATTATGAGTTGTTTCCATCGACCAAGGTAAGTGACAAGTGTTAAAATGCGCAGAACTAACATTTAAAAATTAAGATGTTGTAGGACATCTACGCGACGCACTCGTGTCCAGACGAATCACACCGAAAAATGACAAGTGGCAAGAGAAACACGTAGCTATAATAAAATGAAAGTTGAAGGATAGTGGCTAAAAAGGTGTCCTAAGCATCCTAAGAGGGAAAAGGCCGATGCAAGGGCTGAAATGAGCCTACCCAAATGCTAGGGGAATGGACACTAAAGTGGTTGCAAAAATGTAGGTGAAATTACAAGGGGTATGCAATTTTTGACTCTACAAAATTGTCCAAATTTTTCATCTTCATTGAGCTCCAAAGATTTTGTAGTAAGGAAGGTCATTCGCATTGCGTCAACAAACATAAATTCCTATTATCAAAACAAAAAGAAAGGGGGGTCCAAGTGATTGTGTATGGTGTTAGTATTAATATTTTTAATTTATTAACTAAATTAAAAATATTAGAAAATGTTAGAATTGAGATGGCTATAAAGTGTATGACTGGAGCAACACAAATGGCAAGCACACTAGGATTGTGAAAGATAGTCTTGGAGGGAGAGTCCCTCATCATAATCAATACATTGACAAAAATAAAGTATTAAAATTGAAGGTGTCATAGCATCCTACAATAAATTTGGTTCGATTTAGAACTTCTCAAAAAAATCATCTTTTAACAATTGTTATAAGGAGATCGACCTTCTTGTGAACTATGAAATAGAAGTTAACTTTCAGTAGTATTGCACATTCAGAGGATCTGTGTCTCTCATATGTGATTGGAGTAGAGTTTGCAAGCATTTAACATCATTATCAAGTAAGTACTCAAATACAAGTCCCTAAGATGATGCGGTATTTCATGCCAGGGCAATCATAAATCAAATATGTCCTTTTCTCTCTTTTCATTCTTTAATCATTGTCTACTCTCTTAGGTTTGCATAGGAATTCCCTATAATTATATAAATATGAACTTAGCCCTAATATAAATATCATGTATTTTGATTAATGGAGTTATCCTTGTTTTAACTTTTGTTTATCATAACTAGTCTTAAAGAGTGCCCCTGGTTTGGCTTCATAAATATGTTTATTTTTGTTTACTTGTATGCCCAAATGGATGTGAATATTTACATATATTTGAATACTATAAATGTTATTTAATATCATTCTTTTCATAAGTAAGTTTTTATTTTGCCACAAGCATTTGTGTTCATAAATGAGGATTGGTTGAGCATGCAAGAGTATCATAACTAGTCTTAAAGAGTGCCCCTGGTTTGGCTTCATAAATATGTTTATATTTGTTTACTTATATGCCCAAATGGTTGTGAATATTTACATATATTTGAATACTATAGATGCTATTTAATATCGTTCTTTTCATAAGTAAGTTTTTTATTTTGCCACAAGCATTTGTGTTCATAGATGAGAATTGGTTGAGCATGCAAGAGAAAGCTAACTAATCACCATTTTTAGCTTAGCACCCATTTTATTTTCCTCCATCGCAATATCATCCAAGCCCTTTCTTGCCTTAATTTTATTACAATTTTATTTTGTTTTTATTAATTTGTGTCACTTACTCTTCGACTTAAATTTTAAACATTAATAACCAATTGTTTTTTGAAATCATTTTTTCAATTTTTGACTTTTCTTCCATTTTTTAACACTTTTGTGTTAGTATATGCTATGCATATTAAGAATATATGCATTACTATGTATAATATACTCTATCTATAGAGCACTAATAGCATATCTCTTGCTTTATTTTTTCTCATTTTTAATAGATTAGATTTTCTAACCAACTAATGATTTTCTAGTTGATATTGTAATAATGAGTAGATTGCATTTTTATCTTCTTTTATCTCACTTTTCATTCTTTTTCATTCTATAGATTGGACCCAGTTGTTTATTTTGTTCTTAGTAATTTCATGGTCAAATAATATAATTTGTCTTTAAGTTACTTAGTTGTAATTCTCTTTCCTTTTTCCTGTGTCCAATTCTTTATGTAATTGTTTCTAGTTTCTTTTATGTACCATCATCCTTTTTCCTTCCGACCACTTCTTGTCAAGTGCAATTCTTTCATCCCCTCTCCCTATCCCATATCTTTTTAGTCACCCTCGTCTAGAACAATTCATTATTCTACTTCTTGAGCTCTGTATCATCTTGACAATGAAATAGAGTATGATTCAAAACATTGATACAAAAGTAAAAACATTAAAGAATGACATTCTAGTGACTAAATAATAAATTTGCCATACTGAAAAAGACATTTACAGTAAAAGTGGAAACAGCACCATACTTTCTAGTCAACGTAATATCTGAACGTAGATTTCAAATAAAATTATTCCATTATCTGGTATTTGAACACAATCTAAATATTCGACTTAGTGCGTAGGCGATGAAATCGTGAACGGTTTTTAAAGGTTTGGGTGATGATGGACATGAATAGTAATCCTGTGACGAAAGTCATTTTATGTTTACCTGATTGTAACGTGAAAAAAGAATACTTCGAACGCTAATGGTGATGCTCCATTTTAGTTACCAGAAACGAGAAACGAGAAACGCAACCGCAACGGCAACGTGACGAGAAACGGAATATTTAAAGGTTGCGTATGAGAAACGTGTATATATATATAAAATAAAATTATAAAAAATTATTTTACATAAATGAAAAAGCATGGAGTTTTATATATATTTTCATTAAAAAACTTTATTTCACATAAATAAAAAATATGAAGTTAAAGTTTCTAAAATACAAAACAATAGATATATACGCATGCAAGTTTATTATAAAAATATATGTATATGCAAGTTTTTATTATAAAATATTATTCTACATATTTGAAAGGCATGAATTTTTATATATAGTTTCATTAAAAAACTTTATTTCACATAAATAAAAAATATGAAGTTAAAGTTTTTTAAATACAAAACAATATATATACCTATGCAAGTTTATTATAAAAATTACTTTACTGTCAAATCTGTTTAAAACATTTACTTTACTATCAAACTTGTTAAAAACAATTACTTTACCATTTAAAACATTTACTTTACCGTTAAAAACAATTACTTTACCCCACTTATAATGGAAAACAATTATTTGACTGACAAATCAAAACAATGGAAAACATTACAAAGGAATTTCGCTGCAGAAACGGCCGTTAGAAACGAGAAATGCGTTTCTCCCGTTGAAACGCGAAACGACGGGAGACCGTCGCGTTTCTGGCAACTAAGTCAGCTCCAACTCTCTTACCTTAGAAGGCACATGTCGTTTGAATCGGCGTTTAACAGACCAAACCCAACGGATAAAGGTGGCCCACAATTTCGATGGAGTGTAACTGCACTGCACCGCTGCAGAAATTTTCATACCTGCCAGTCCCTCATATTTTCAAAGTTCGCCGCCTAACTGTTGTGTGGTCGTATAGAATGGTGACACGCATATGCACCAGGAGTCGGTACTCTATTTGCTGCTGAAAATACTATTATTATATGAGGCTCTGCTCTACTGCCTTGCCCTCTCCCATCGTCTCCCTTGCCTATAAAACAATACAGATAGCCCTTTCCAGATTCTCAAATCAACTGCATTCATTCATCAAAAATATTCCACTACATTGAAATTCTATTCACTTTCTTTTAAATTAGCAACAGAGCAACCAAGATCATGGCTAAGGAAATTCCTGCGGAGATTTTCAGCGGAAAGATGGAAGCACTTGGCGGTGGTTATTCCAAGAGAGCGTACGTTACTTTCCTGGCCGGATCAGGAGATTACGTTAAAGGCGTTGTGAGTCTCGCTAAGGGCCTCAGAAAGGTCAAGAGTTTATATCCTCTGGTTGTGGCAGTCTTACCAGATGTCCCACACGACCACAGGTTACAATTGCGTAACCAGGGTTGTATCGTTCGAGAGATCGAGCCCATCAATCCTCCTGAGAATCAAGTCCAGTTCGCCATGGCTTATTATGTTCTGAATTACTCCAAATTACGCATCTGGGAGGTAAACAATTCTTCTGTGTTTTTTCAGTTTTCCTTTTTCCTGATTGATCACGATGCAATAGAATTCAATTTGAGATTTTGGGTTGTTCTCATGTTGATTTGGGATGTGTGCAGTTTGAGGAGTTCAGCAAAATGGTGTATCTGGATGCCGACATTCAAGTCTTTGACAACATTGATAATCTATTCGACATGCCAGATGGGTATTTCTATGCTGTCATGGACTGCTTCTGCGAGAAGACGTGGAGTCACACTACCCAATATCAAATCGGATACTGCCAGCAGTACCCCAACAAGGTGACGTGGCCTGTCGAGTTGGAGGAGGAGCGCCCTGCTCTGTACTTCAATGCCGGAATGTTTGTGTTCGAACCCAGTAAATTAACTTTCGAAAGCATGATGGAAACTCTCATGTCGACTACTCCAACACCCTTTGCAGAGCAGGTATTTCATATTTGCTTAGTTTTTATCTTTGCAAACAGTACTAATCTTCCATAACCTGATATTTGCAGGATTTCTTGAACATGTATTTTCAAAAGCAGTACAAACCCATCCCTTTGGTGTACAATCTGGTGCTGGCAATGCTATGGCGTCATCCGGAGAACGTAGACTTGGATACTGTCAAAGTTGTTCACTATTGTGCAGCTGTAAGTCTTTGATCAGGCCATATTGTTGATGAAATGAGGGCTTTTTGATATCTCTCTGGAAAATTAATTTAAATTGAAAATGGGTGAATGTGTGCAGGGTTCGAAACCGTGGAGGTTCACTGGTAAGGAGGAAAACATGGAGAGGGAGGATATAAAAAGATTAGTTAATAATTGGTGGGAGATATACGACGACGAATCGCTGGATGGAGTGAGAAGATGTGAGGTGGTGCAAGAGATGAGTGCTAACGCTCTGCGCAGTGCAATGCCTGAGGCAACCAACGCATTGCCTGCTCCGCCTGCAGCTTGAACAGAATCTAAACAAGGACACCTGTAGAGTATAATGCATGGTAATTTATAGCATTCTAAAAATTGTGTATAGCTCTGTCACAGCTGTGGTGCTTTTGTTGCCCGGATGAAACTTATTTTTTGTATTTTTACAAAACAAAAACAAATTTGATTTGTATATAGATTGATTTGTAACAAGGGTCTATTATTGCTTCTTAATTTTGTATTGGATTTTTATTTAATTGTATGATGGTATTGTATTATAATAATATATATTATTTCATTTATTGAATTAGTATTTTAGTTATTTATTATAATTTTTATATAAATAGCATACGTTTTAAACAAATACAAATATTAGTTTTGATAATAGTAATAAAGCAAGTATTCGTTAGTTGTTCACTTGTGGAGTGGATTCTAGAATTGTTACAATCAAAGACATAATATAGTGTTTAACAATCTATTAAATGAAGAATGCTGATTGGAAGGGATTGTAAATAATCCACAATCAAGCACGACGCCTGCAAAGAATGAGTTGTAGCTAGATTTGATCACAATTTCACATGTAAATCTAAAAAAAAATGATTATATTTAACAATAGGTTTTAACTCCGTACAATTTTCTAATGCAACTAGTGTTCCAATCTTGCTAATTGTCATAGTTGGCAATTTCTTTTCTTTTCCCTTAAGTAGGGGTATATGGAATTATCCAAAATTTTCTCTAAAGCATTCTTCTTTTTCAAGCTCCATCGATTTTGTAGTGAGGAAGGTCACTAATATTGCTTCAATAGACATAAATTCCTACTACCAAAACTTAAATTTGAAAAGGGGGTTCAAGTGATTGCATATGGTGTTATTACCTATGTTTTTTATTTATTAACTAAATCTTCAAATATTATAAAATGGTAGAAGTGAGATGGATAAAGTTTGTTTCTAGCATATTTGAGTTGGTCTAATAGTGTAGAACTTGCATTCTTGAAAGAGAGGGCAAAAGTTCAAATCTTGTGGGGTTATGGTATGTACACCTCGTATTTGAAGCATGGTCAGGTGCTTTCCTACATACTAGGAGTATGGAGAGTCCCATATACTATAAGCCAATCATAAATCCAAAAATAGATTGCCTAATATCATGTACTATAGAGTAGATTAATTAATTAATTAATCTTAACCATTTGTTACATATCTGTCACAACCCTCCTTTATCACTTTTGGATTTAAAATACAACTCTATTATATTTTGGATAAGCTATTTAAATGATTGAATGAATATTATAAAAGGATAAAATAATAATACACACACACACACACACATGGAAAATATACATTATTTTATTTATTTATTTATTTCCCACATCCAATTATGGCACATGTTGTAGGAAGAATAAGAAGCTCCTAGAGGATTCTCCACCACCTTGCATGTAACTCCTCCACTAAGTCTAATCAATTTGCATGAAGTCCAAAATTGGGAAAGAACCTCTTTTTTTAATTAAAATTTCTAGATAGTGGAATAGAGGGATTTTTCTTATAAATGTTATGCAAGTTTTCAAAAATGGGAGTTGGTTATTCCATAAAGAAATTCTTCTCTCAAGTAATTATTTTGGTAGTCATATTTCATTTTGGAAAATAGCTAAGATTGCTTTGGAGGATTTTTTTCAAGCTTGAAGGATCAAGGGAGGCTACTTGAAGGATTCATAGGGGATTCTACATCAATTGCAAGTATCCAAGTTTTTTTAATCATGCATCTTATTCTTGCTGCGAATTAAATTAGATCAATCTTGTTTCAATTTCCTTGATGAGAATTAGATCAATTTATTTCAATTTCTTGCTGAGAACTAGATTAGATCAATCTTTATTTCCTCCCTCTAATTCATCTCTCTGGTTTTTCGAATAGAAATCTGAATCTCATCCTTTTAATAGATCTCACTATGAATAATTCTCTGTGTTATTCTCATTTGATTCCATATATATTTTCTATTATCTGGTTATATATCCACTCTGTGAAAATTGGTTGAAATGGAGGAATAGTTTTCGCTGTGAATAATCCTTTGTGGTATTCTCATTTGATTCCATTATCTGGTTATATATTTTCTCTATGAAAATTAGTTGAAAAGGAGGAATAGTTTTCACTGTGAATAATCCTCTGTGATATTCTCATTTGATTCCATTATCTGGTTATATATTTTCTCTGTGAGAATTAGTTGAAAAGGAGGAATAGTTTTCATTGTGAATAATCCTCTGTGATATTCTCATTTGATTCCATTATCTAGTTATATATTTTCTCTGTGAAAATTAGTTGAAAAGGAGGAATAGTTTTCGCTGTGAATAATCCTCTGTGATATTCTCATTTGATTCTATTATCTGGTTATATATTTTCTCTGTGAAAACTAGTTGAAAAGGAGGAGGAATAGTTTTCATTGTGAATAATCCTATGTTATATTCTCATTTGATTCCATTATCTGGTTATATATTTTCTCTGTGAAAATTAGTTGAAAAGGAGGGATAGATTTCGCTGTGAATAATTCTCTGTGATATTGTCATTTGGTTCCATTAATGTTTTTGAGTCTGGTTATCTACTTCTCTCTGGAAATAATAATTGAAAACTAAGGAATAAGTCCCTCTGCGAATAACTCTCTGTGTTATTTACTCCTATATATAAATCCTTATTGTTTACATTTTGTATCTCTTATATGCTGGTCAAACTCTACTCTCTTGTTTAAATAAATTAAAATTGGAAACCATATATATATATAGTAATTATAAATTTTTATGCAATGTAAATTTTCTTATTGTTTGGGTGCACGGTACCCAGCACTCTGCACGGAGTACCGGGCTCGCAGGCGGAGTTAATACTCCACAGGGGGAGTGGTACCGTTACGGTACCCTCCACTAGCCTGCGGACACTGCTGTGGCAGTGGCCACAGGGTAGTGGAGGGGACCCGTGGGGTCCCCCTCCCACTTGACCCCCCCTTTTAAATGCCAATCAAATTTTAAATTATGGCAATGATAATTGTTAGAATTTTTTTATTTATATGTATCAAATTTTAGTTAATTAAATTCTTTTTTTATATATAATTTTAGTTTATTAAAATTTTAAACTTAGATATTTTTTTTTAAAATTTATAATTAGTTTTAGCAATTTATAAATTGTAATTAAATTATACCAAATTTTATAATTAGATCTTTTTTTTCCACTTAAGCAATTAATCCATATTAAATGATTTGAAGCTAAATTCTATTGTGGGATTAGTGGCTTTATAAGCGACATTCTCGCATGTAACTTACACTACCTCCGCCTCATGCAAATTGCTTCACATTGATTACATTTATTGGCATTTCCATCTCCATGCAAGTTTCACGTTTAATTATTATTATGCATGTTTCCTAATTGTTATTATTATGCAAAGTTATACTTCAAGGTTTTGAATAATAAATAATGTTAGTTATGGTTTTTATTCCTTGTAATTCATGAAGTAGTTATTTCAATAAATTAAGCTTTGCAATGTCTAAATTTTACGCGTTCAATTAGTAATTGTTTTCAAGCATGATGTTTTTGTAGTTAGAAAACTAAATAAAGGAAGATGGAAACCTAAAACATAGTAGTGTTTGGTATATACGGTGCCTCTGGGTCACGCTTACGGGTAATGCCGTCGTGTTGAACTACTGCACTTAACACCTAATAAAGCTACATCAACGACGTCTGTGGCATCGTCCCTATAAATCGTCAAGGAGTAATAAGGGACACTTGGAAGTTAAAATCCAAGGGGCGGGTAATCCCCCTTGGATCGATAATTTAATAAGATAACTCTAAAACGATCTTTCATCCGCTGAGTTAAACTATAGTAAACCCCTATAGGGATGATGAGTGAAATGCTTTTATAAAACTGATTTAACCTCGAAGAATTATTGTCGATTCGAAATTGGTCAAGGATGATGCTCATGATAAGAATTAGGATCTAGTTGTTTTAGGCCACAAGCAATAGGCCATCTTGAGCCTTTGCTTAAGCACTACCATCATGGGTAGCAACCGCAGAGAAACTGTCTGGGACATTGACCCTAGAAAGGGTTGTGTACCCACTAATCAGTTTACATCAAACCATAGAGTAGAAAATATAACTACATACTTTATGCCTTGATCCTATGCTGAAGCGGGTATGTAGGCAGTCTTGGGATGGAGTTGTCCCTTGTACTCAGGCGTTCGTGGGTGGGGTCTAGGCTTGGTAAAGGAAGGATTGAGTAAGAATCCTATTTTGAAAACTAAAGATAATTAAATTGGAAAAAGTAACTCAATGCATACTCGGAAGGAATCCCGTATGGATTCGCTTGACTGCCCGAGGCTTTAAGCCAAATTTTGAGGTGGAATTCAAGCTTGTATTATGTTATTTAATTACTCCTAAGGATGGCGACCTCGGTGCACTTCTGTTAGAAGAGTGTAGTACTTAGTGAGTGGCTCAAGACCCGAATGGTCCCGATGAGTCTAAGTCTCTGGCCAGAGCACCTCCTATCCCAATTGGATAGATGCCTACCCCGTATGGGTAGATGCCTATCCCGTATTGGATAGATGAAATCTTATGTCCCGTATGGACAAATGCCTAACCCGTATGGTTAGATGCTCATCCTGGATGGATGAATGCCTAATCCAAATGGATGGATGCCCAAAGTATGCAATTGAATCAAACATAATGATTAAATTAAACACACACAAAAAAAAAGAATGGTCAATTTTGTTGAGTTAATTATGGTGGGTTATTACAATATCAAACAAACACATTGCTAGCACTTAGTTGTGAATGAAATAAGAATTCTTTAAAGGAAAAGTGCATAAATCTAGAGTCGAATGCTTTATTATTGGCCACTTGATGATAACTCCATAATTGTAATGACTAAAAAACTGCAAGATGGAATAAACAAGGTTGAAGCAATGTTATAACCCTAGCCACCCAAATGGTAATATCACACTAGGCTCGTGGAAGATAATCTTGGAGGGAGACACCTCATCATAATCAATACATTATCAAAAATAAAGTATCAAAATTGGAAGCTTCACAACATTATGCAACAAATCTGGTTCAATTTGGATTTTTTCAATAAAATCATCTTTAACCATTTTTATAAGGAGATCAAACTTCTAATGAATTATTTAGCAAACTAGGCCATATACAATAATGAGCTAGAAGTTAAATTGAGTAACATCAGTCATTCATAGGACCTCCCACATGCTTAGAGTAGATTTTGCAATAATTTACCATCATTATCAAGTAAGCACTCAACTCCAAGTCCCTAAGATAATGGGGCATTTTGTGCAATTACTATCATAAATCAAATATGTCATTTCATCTCTTTTCATTCTTTATTATTTGTATATTCTATTAGGTTCTCTTGGTTGTGATTGCATGGAAATTCCTTAAAATTCTATATCTATGGGTAAGTACCCCTAATGTAATAAATATTTAAATTGCCTTTTGATTAATGGAATTGTGTTCCTTTTATCTTTTTTAATCATGATTTGTCTTAGAGAGTGCCTCAGTTGGACTTCATGAATGTGTTTATGTAACTTGTCTTGTTGATAGATTCCCAAAGGAAATTGACTATTTACATATATTTGAATTCCCACTTACCACAAATGCTCAATTAATGTCATTATTTTCATATTTAAGTTTCTATAAAGTAAGTTGTGGTAGCTCCTCGGTAAGCATTTTTATTCATGGATGAGGATTGGTTGAGTGTGTAAGAGAAAGATTATTGATCACCTTTTTTGGTTTAGCACCCCATCTTTTTCCCTCTATAAGGTTATATCATCCAATCCCTTTCTTGTATTCTAACCCTTATACTTCTCTTATTCATTTTTCCAAGGCCATTGTTAGTATAGGGTAGACTAGTCATTAGACTAAATTTTGTTATGCTTTTCCTAGAGTAGTTTAGTGTAGTAATATAATAGAAAAGGAAGTTGGAATTATCAAAGGGCTCTTACATGAAATTGTGAAACTTATAGACACATTGGTTCTCATATTGTTGGAGCTTCTTGAGCAATAACAAAATACCCATGGGTGCTCTTTTCATTAGATCTATTGATTGGTGGTTTGAAACTTCAAATTCGCTATTCATTAGATTACATTATGCAATTAATTTGCAAGAGTAGTTTAGTACATCAATAGGATAGAAAGGGAATTTGACCTTATCTTAAAGACCCTATATGAATTTGTGAAACTTAAAGACACATGGGTTCCTAGATAAAAGTACAAAGTTGTGTCACATTTTTAGACAACTTATCAGCCTAAGTGAATTTAAGAATTTATAACTGAAAATAAATTTGTTCAAACATATGATCTAGCTACATTCATTCTAGCTAAGTTAGATATGTCTACAACTTTTCCAATTAAAATTGTTCATTAAATACATCTATAGCACAACTTTAAGGCCAATTTACAAAAAAGAAATTATTTGAAAAACCTATTGTTTCAACAACTCCCACTCATATAAATATCATTTAAAAAAATATATAATAATATACAATAAAAAAATCACTAACATCATAATACTCATTTAATTACAAATTAAAGATTTAAAATGCCAAACTCTAAAAACAATAAACTACTAAATAAAATTATTCTAAACAATTAGATCAAATCTCTCTATAATTTCAATGCTTAAGATAAATAAACTACATATTATTAATCTTGAATAGAATAAATTTGATATTATCTAAACTTATTTTCAATATTATTAGATTAAAATAAAATATAGAAACAACTAAATCTTTAAACATCAATAAAGAAAGACTATCATTGTTGTCCAAAAAGGTGTTTTCATCAAGATAAACTAGAATTAGTTCAAGCAATATAGTAGATCAAGTAGAATAGAAAGCACATACAACCCTAAAACAACAAATATACAGAGTTTGAAATACAAAGACTATTCTCTTTAATACAACCTACAAAATAGAAAATATACAATCTTAGAATCTGATACACAAAAATTGTGTTGTTTATCCTTAAAGCCTGTCACCATCTTTGTGTGTTCGTTCATGCAACCATTAGCTTTTCTAAAAAACATTAAATAATGTCATTCTAGCGGATAGATAATAATGTCATTCTAGCGAATAGATAATAAACTTCGCCATCCTGAAAACGACCTATCCAGTAAAAGTGGATATAGCACCATACTTTCTAGTCAACGTAATATCTGAACGTAGATTTTAAATAAAATTTGTCCATTATCGTCTGAAATGTATTCTTGATATTTTTATTGGTATTTGAACACAATCTAAAATTTGACTTACAGTTTAAAGGATAAGGTGATAATGACCATGAACAGTAATCCTGTGACGAAAGTCATTTTATGTTTATCTGACAAACGTGAGAAATGAATACGTAGAACGCTAATGGTGACGGTCCCACCAACAGTTAAGCTCTCTTGACTTGACAGGCACAGGTCGTTTGAATCGGCCTGTAACAGAGCAAACGGATAATGGTGGCCCACAACTTTTAGTGTGGATCGTGGAAGTTGCCTAAGTCCGCGGATGCTCAACAATTTCCATGGAGTTGAATGCACCGCTGCCCAAATTTCCACACCTGTTACTCTCTCACATTCTCAAAGTGCGCCGCCTAACTGCTATGTCGGTCGTATAGAACGGTGACACGCACATGGACCAGGCGTCGGTACTCTATTTGCTGTTCAAAATAGTATTATTATTATATGGGGCTCTGCTGCCTTGCCCTTTCCCGTCGTTTCCATTGCCTATAAAACCATAGAGATAGCCCTTCCAGTTTCTCAAATCAATTGCATTCATTTATCAAAAAATTTCGAGTACATTGAAATTCTCTTTACTTACTATCACATTAGTAACAGAGCAACCAAGATCATGGCTAAGGAAATTCCTGCGGAGATTTTCAGCGGAAAGATGGGAGCACTTGGCGGTAGTTATTCCAAGAGAGCGTACGTGACTTTCCTGGCTGGATCAGGAGATTATGTTAAAGGCGTTGTGGGCCTTGCCAAGGGGCTTAGAAAGGTCAACAGTTTGTATCCTCTGGTCGTGGCAGTCTTACCAGATGTACCAGACGAGCACAGGCTGCAGTTGCGTAATCAGGGTTGTATTGTTCGAGAAATCGAGCCCATCAATCCTCCAGAGAATCAAGTCCAATTCGCCATGGCCTATTATGTTCTCAATTACTCCAAATTGCGCATCTGGGAGGTAAATGATTCTTCGCTTTTTTGGGTGTTTTTTTACTGATTGATTATGATGCAACAGAATTCAAATTGAGATTTTGGGTTGATTTTGTCTTGATTTGGGATGAGTGCAGTTTGAGGAGTTCAGTAAAATGGTGTATCTGGATGCCGACATTCAAGTCTTCGACAACATTGATAACCTGTTCGACATGCCAGATGGATATTTCTATGCTGTCATGGACTGTTTCTGCGAGAAGACGTGGAGTCACACCACCCAATATCAGATCGGATACTGCCAGCAGTGCCCCAACAAAGTGACGTGGCCAGCTGAGTTGGAGGAGGAGCGCCCTGCTCTGTATTTCAATGCCGGAATGTTTGTGTTTGAACCCAGTAAATTAACCTTCGAAAACATGATGGAAACTCTCATGTCGACCACTCCAACACCCTTTGCAGAGCAGGTATTTCATATTTGCTTTCTTTTATCTTTGCAAACAATACTAGTTTTCCATAACCTATATATTGACTAAAGTAACCCCTGTTTGCAGGATTTCTTGAACATGTATTTTCAAAAGCAGTACAAACCCATCCCTTTGGTGTACAATCTGGTGCTGGCTATGCTATGGCGTCACCCGGAGAACGTAGATCTGGATACAGTCAAAGTTGTGCACTATTGTGCAGCTGTAAGTCTTTGTCCAGGCCATATTGTTGATAAAATGAGGGCTTTTTGATATCTCTCTGGATAATTAATTGAAATTGAAAATGGGTGGATGTGTGCAGGGTTCAAAACCGTGGAGTTTCACTGGTAAAGAGGAAAACATGGAGAGGGAAGATATAAAAAGATTAGTTCATAATTGGTGGGAGATATACAACGACGAATCGGTGGATGGAGTGAGCAGATGTGAGGTGGTGCAAAGCATCACCGCCAACGCTTTGCGTAGTGCAATGGCCAAGGCAACCAACGCATTGCCTGCTCCGCCCGCAGCTTGAACAGAGTCTAAAAAGTACATCTGTAGAGTATAATGTATCGTATTTTATAGTATACTAAAAATTGTGTATAGATCTGTTAAATCCGTGGAGATTTTGTGGCACGGATGAAAAAAAAATTTGTGTGTATTTTCACAACACAAAAACAAATTTGATTTGTATATAGATTGATTTGTAACAAGGGGCTATTATTGCTTCTTCATTTTGTATTTGATGGCATACCATTATAATAATCATTTTTATTTTATTTGTTTAATAATTATTTTGTTTAAATAATTATGGATTTTCGAATGTAGAAATGTCATTAAAAGTATATACAATTAATTTTAAAAATAATTTTTATATTAAAATTATTTAATTAATTTTTAAGTAAATAAAGTAATTATAAAGTAATTTTTAAATAAATGAAATCGTTTTTTAAATAAAAATAAATGAAAAATATAAATAGAATTCAATACTTTTTAAATAATTTAATGAAAAATAAAATGACTATAACTTAAAAATAGAAGTCTTAAACAAAAGATAATTCTAATTTGCAATTTGATTTGAATTTGATAATTCTCATTCGTGGCTAGATTTGATGGAAAATTTAGAAGTAAAGTTCAATAAATCAAATTATCCTAAACAATACGTTGTAACGTAGCACAATTTAGAATTCCATTGACAATTTCTTTTCTTTTCTCTTGAGTAAGGGTATATAGAACTCTCCAATACATTCCTCTTCGTTGAGCTTGAATGTTGTTGTAGTGAGGAAACTCGCCGACATTGTGTCAATAGACATAAATTCCCACTATCAAAATGAAAAAGCAATGGGGGTCTAAGTGATTGCATATGGTGTTAGTACCAATGTTTCTAATTTATTATCTAAATCTTCCCCACATGTCTAAAGAATAAACAACCATTTTGAATTGTGTTCAAATGAGGCACAAGTTATTTTATGGCACAAAGTATTTGCAAAACATAGGCAAAGACACTGCAAACACTCAATTGTGAACATAGTATTAAAAATGCATAAATCTAATACCTAATGTTATATTACTAACCACAATGGTAATTACATAGTTGCAATTCCTAGAAAACTACAAGTTGGCATAAACAAAAGAGGTTGAATCAAATGGCAATGACCTTAGCCACCCAAATGGCAATTACCTTAAGCTTGTGGAAAATAGTCTTGGAGGGAGATTCCAATACATTATTGAAATTAATATCAAAATTGGAAGCTTGAAAATATTCCACAACAAAAAATTTCATCCAAATTGATACTTTTAATAAAACCATTTTTAGCCATTATTATAAGGAGATCAACCTTTCAATGAACTATTTACCAAAACTAGAATGATAAACCAAAAGGTAACTTGAGTAGCATCATTCATTTAGAGGATCTCCTACATGCTTGGAGTAAAGTTCACAAGCATTTAGCATAATTATTAGTAAGTATTGAACTCCAAATCCCTAAAATGATCCCAGTGCCAAGACATTTCATGCAATGACAATCACATACCAAATATGTTCCTTCTTCTGTAAGTTTCATTCTTTTGGCTTTTGATTAATGGAATTGTGCTCCTTGAGTTGTTTCACATTCCTTTTTTTATGTGTTACCTAAACTTGCCCTAGTTGTAACTGTAGATCCTAGATTCCTTGCAATTATATAAATATGGCCTTAACCCAAATGCAAATATCTTTTGGCTTTTGATTAATGGAATTGTGCTCCTTTGAGTTGTTCTTTTTCATAACTTGTCTTCAAGAGTGTTGGTCCTACTTTGACTTCATAAATATATGCTTATATTTTTCTACTTGTGTCCTCAAATGGAAGTGAATACTTTCACACCTTTGAATTACCACATGCCATAGAAGTTAGGCAATAACATTCTTTTCATAGGTAAGTCGTGTTATAAAGTAAGTTGTTGCAACTCCACCACAAGAATTTATGTTCAATGATGAGGATTGGTTGAGTGTCAAAGAGAAATATAACTTTAACGACCCTTTTTGGCTTATCACCTATTTTTTTTCTCCCTGTCCCTATCTCATCCAAGCCATATCTTTTATCATAACCCTTACAGTGTTGGTCCTATTCCTTTTATTTTTTCATTGGTGGTATAGGGTAGAGTAGAAATTGAATTATATTTCATTATCTATTTCTTAGAGTAGTTTAGTATGGTGGTAGAATAGAAAAGGGATTTGACCTTCTCTAAAGGGTCCTCTATGAATCTGTGCAATTCATAAAAACCTAGCTTCGCGAGTTGTTGGAGATTCTCAAGTACCAACAATAAATGCATGAGTGCATCTTTTATCTACTAATTGGTGTTCACAGACTTAAAGCTCACGTGCTCAGGAGAATTGATGACCCACACTTACTTATGAGTGTTAATGCCCTTTATCTATCTCTTTCTTGGGCAAGATCTCCCCCCAAAATTACATTAAAAAATCCACTATCAACATGTCTATCATGTCTTAAAAATTTAAAAATATGAATAAAATTTGTGAAACTAAAAAATCCAAAATACTTTAATATTCTCTGCATACAACAAACATATTGAGTCTATCTACACCCACCTATATTGAATTAGATGATGAACCTAACATTTTTATGCATGTTTACAAAAAAGAGGATTTTTATCTACTAAGAGACTTATTTCTCTCATTTTCATCCATTATCATGAGTGTAGACACTTAAATCTCCAACCATCACCTAGTACCTTGTCATATCCTAGTCATCTATTCTTCTTCCATAGTACCCTTCAAAATTCCCCTTTCACTTTTCCATCTTTAATAAGGTAATCATCTACAAATATTCATTTATTTTTATTAAATGAATATAATATTTATTATCCATTCATCCACATCAAGTAAATATACATTATATCTATTCCCCATAATTCATAAGTATATCGTCAAGATTCCTTAAGTTGTAACCTCCTTCATTATGCTATCTCTATTTTTATTCCATGCAAGTATTTTAAAAAATATATATATAATTAGAGATAATTATCACCTAGTTTGAGAAATATCCATGTAATAACTTGATAAGTCTACAAATGTTATGGTTGTTATTGATTCTCTTTCAACATTAGGTACGAATATCCAATAGTACATCAATTCCTGGTTGAAAATTTATTGGTCCCAACATATGATATACCAAAAGTTGATACGATGCATGATATTTTTGGTCCTAGTTCCCCTTGCTAAGGGAAAGATGAACCCAAAAAGACACCCAAGATCGAATATGAATCTGGGTATGTGCACAAAGATGGTGGTCAGAAAAGTGGAAACCACCCAAAAAAAACATGGAAAAACAAGCAGCACGTACGCGGTTTTAAAATTTGAAATTCCCGCATACGCGCTTAGGTTTGTTCTTCCCGAGCCTAGAAAAGATAGCATGTACATGCTGCTTTTAGGAAAATGAGCGTGTACACGCTACGCTTAGGAAAATGAGTGTGTACGTGCTACGCCTAGGAAAATGAGTGCGTGCGCACTACTCATAGGAAAATGAGCGCGTACGTGCTAATAATCCAAATATAACCACATACGCAGTGCCTGGTAAAAAAAGTTTAAAAAAAAAAAACTAGGTCTCATTTACCCATGAATAGTGCATTTTTTACTTCATTTTTTTCCCATTTCCTCTCCTAAACCGTGAACGGGGGTGCTAGATTTGTCCTCCAAGCTATGGATCAAGGTTAGTTTTTGTTTATTTTTGTCTTTCTTTCCCGTTTGTTCAATTTGTTTTGCATTTTGAATTTAATTTCATTAATTTTGATTAGGTTTTTTCATTTTCTGTTTCAAAAACCAGATTCTTCTAATCCAGAATAAGAACAACCAAATGCACCTCTTGAAAACCCACAAGAACAACCAAATGCACCTCCTGAAAACACACAAGAACAACCCCCGATTCCTCCTTTTGGCCGCACACCCGAAACACAGGAGCAATTAATTAATCAGTTAGGACAAAATACGTCTAAAATCAATAGACTGATTGTTAAATTGAAAACTTCTGAATTTGAGCATCATCAATCCCTCGCCACTAGCCTAGAAACATTAGCTAGTGGTGCCATAGTTGTTTCCACACAAATTACCAAATGGGGAAGCTTTAGGGATAGGTGTTGTCAATTCTATGCCAATGGGCTATCATACGATGGAGTAAAAAACAAAAATATTACTAAACAACAAATATGTGCCCTTTTCGTTGATCCCAAAACTGGTCAGTCATTACCTCTTAATGCAAAGAGGTTTCCCATACATTGGTGTACCAATGTGCAGATGAAGAATCTTTTTTGGTAGAGGTGGTGGATGGTCTTTGATGATCCACCTTGTAATAATTATGAGGTGCTATTATATTTTTTGAGAAAAGTATATTGTGAGTTTGTGCTCAATGTGCGCCCAAACTATTTTGACATGAGAGAGTTTCATGGTAGAGGTGGTGGCTCTACCCAAGATAGACCTGGAGTCTGTAGGTGATTACCCGTGAAAAGTCGCCGACCCCTAGCACCCAAACCCAAGGTGCATCAGGCTATCCCAGTAGAGCTGAAAGAGTCGATGGAGCTACAGACTCTTTAGGCAGCCACAACGTTGACTGGTGCCATCATCCAGCATGGGACGTCATTAGCACACCCTATTGTATTGGATGATGAGCCATTAGGTGGCAACAGAGAGCCCATCTAGCATATGTGTGTCAGTTGTTCGGGGATATGCTCGGGGATAGATGATGCAACCGGTGCAGATGGATCCTCATCTCATCTGTGCGCGATTTGCGGGAGTAGATGTCAAGCCCGCATGACTGAGGATTTCGCATTGACAGATGAGTTGATGGACGTGGTGTTTGCCCATGAGCCACAGACACAAGTGTGTTGATTTGAATTCATAGCATTTTATTTATCAGTCACTTTAAACTTGTAATTACATAAATGAATTTTCATTTATACATCAATTTAAATTGAGACAAATAATATGCATTTCAAGATGCAGCGGCGATATCCCATACTCCTCCCCCAGTTACTATAGCTGCAACTTCAATGCTTGAGGTATAAATTTTGTAACATGTTAAAATAGAATAGTACACTTTGAATTCAAAAAAATACAAGATATACTAACTATCTTTAATGCTTGGTCCAATTTTTGGTTTGTAGGTGTTGATAGGGGACGAAATGTCCCAGATTGATGACATCACGCTCTCAGCGATCGATTTTGGCCTACAAGGCTATACGGTATCATATTTTGTACAACCCTTTTCATGTATTGTTTTGATGGAATTGCAAGTCATTCATTTTAGATTTTTAAAATTATGTTTAATTTATTATCTGTACTATTATCTCATGTTAATTTTGTTGATTTAGGGTACCCCCTCCGTGTCTAGGGCTCGTCCTAAGAAAAAGAATTCCTCGAAGACGCCAAAACGTGGGAAGAAGGTAATTGAACACATTTTTAGTTGTACAATTGTTTGAAAATATTGAAATCAAGTATTAGTTGGGGTTTGTAGATTGATTAGTGTTTTTTGTCTATTTTACATGTATAGCAGCCATTTAGCTATGTGGATTTGTTGAATGCACCTGATTCGTCAGAAATGTATGTCAAAAATGTGGTATCAACCTGTAAGAGGAGAAAACAATTCAAACACACACATGAAACATTGCATTAGAGGTTAGAAATCCAAACAAAGCAAGTTAAAAAAGAATCTAAACTCTTTACTATCGTTCCACGCTCCTCTATCTCCAAGGATCTTCAAGATTCAAGGTGGCTCTCAGCTTGGAAGAGCACTTGATTCTTTAAGATGACAACCTAAAGAACGAGATTAAAATGATTCTAAGATCTAAATGGAATGCAACCAAGATCCTAGTGATGATTTAGATATGAAACTAGGTGATGATAGGATGCAAGATATTGATATGAAGCTTGAACTAGTATGAAAATGACACTAAGATGAAGCTAACATGATATATCTAAGATTGGAATGCTATCAAAATGATCTAACATGCTATTCTATCAAAGAGAGATAATATGCTTAATATTATGAGACTATAAGTTTGATGCGCAAAGACTTTTTTTTTTGAAGAAGGAATGGGCTCTATTTATAGGGAAAACAGGGCAATGGATGGTCAAGATTGGATAATCTTAACAAGGGCCAAGATTGAAAGTTGGGAATCCATGTTTGCATTTGGCACCAATGAAATGGTGACAAATGTCAACATAAGATTGGTTGAGAAAAGGGGTTGGAGACATTAAATGCCTAAGAAGACCTCATGGTTATCTAGAGGGTAAGGGTCAAGCTTAAGTTAAGATTACCCATTGGATTAAGAGTTAATCCAAGGATAAACTCTTGTGCAAATGATTAAGAGATAATAATGGTCAAAGCATTAGAGGCTTGATGAGACCCTTGGGTTGGATGAAGGTTAAGTTAGGCAAAAATTCTCTAACCATGTAAGATGATTGAATTAACCATTAATGGTTTGGGAGAATTTGGAAAATTAAGTGGTTGAAGACTTGAAGCCTTTAATGGTTATCAAAGACTTTAAGGGTTTGAGAAGTGACTTCCCTTTGTTTAGGGATGTGACAAAGTTTAGAAGATGGGTTAGGTTAATTTAGAAGTGATTAGAAGGGTCTAGAAGAAATTAGGAATAGGATTTAGGATGCAAGTGGGAGATGTAGGAAAATGCAAGTGGGTGAGGGAAAATAGAATTAATTAAAATAAATTGCTTTATTTTAATTTGGTTGCAACTTGCATTTGTAGGATTTTGCAAGTGGGGGGATTTATAAATAAATTTAGATTTATTTAAATGCAAATGAGATTTTAATTAAATGTAGATTTAATTAAAATGGGAAAGGGGATAAATTGATATCTTTAATTAAATGTAAATTTAATTAAAATGGCTAGAGGGAGGGTATTTAGTTAAATGGCTTAGATAGAAAAAGGGTATATTAATTAAATCTTAATTTAATTAATAGGAAGAATTAAGAATAATTAAATGAATAAAATTCACTTAATTCATTGTGCAACTTTTAGGTGTCTACATTTTGCCCCTCTTTGAGTTAACGTGTGATCACATGTTGATTCAAAGAAAATCTATTGGATATGATGTCAAAATTTGATCGATGTGATGTTGTGGTTACGAAAATATTGATTTGATATGAAAAGTCGATATGATGCCCCAGATTTGATGAACGATATTGATGATGTCCCAGATATGAAGAATTCTTTTGATATGAAAAGTTGATATGAGACTGATGTTGATATGAAATTGATGTCGATATTTGATATGATAATGCCCCCTCGGGAGATCGTTCATGCACACAAGGCATGAATGATCTCTCGAAAGAAGAATGTTGTTTGAAAGATAGAAGAGTAGATAGTGATGGCATGCATGGGTTTGATAAGATTGATTAGATTGATTGGAATGAGAGCAAGTCTGGTTTCAGGTATGACACCTCCTGTATAAGACATGGATGATCGAGCGTCTGGTTTCAAGAATGATACCGCCTGTATAAGACATGGATGATCGAGTGTCTGGTTTCAAGAACGATACTGCCTGTATAAGACATGGATGATCGAGTGTCTGGTTTCAGGAACGATATATCCTGTATAAGACCGATCAAAATGCCTGGTTTCAGGAACAATATATCCTGTATAAGAGCTGATCAAAACATCTGGTTTCAGGAACAATATATCCTGTATAAGAGCTGATCAAAACATCTGGTTTTAGGAACGATATATCCTGTATAAGACATGATAGAAGATAGTTTGGAAGAATGATAGAAGATAGTTTGGAAGAATGATAGAAGCTAGTTTAGAAGAATGATAGAAGATAGGTTGGAAGAATGATGAAGATAGTTTAGAAGAATGATGAAGATAGTTTAGAAGAATGATAGAAGATAGTTTGGAAGAATGATAGAAGATAGTTTAGAAGAATGATGAAGATATGAAAGTAAAGAAAGATTCCATGATGGTGTGATAGATATGCATGTGGGGGATGCAATGATGAATGATGAATGATATGGATTATGTTTCGATCTGAGATTTTATGAGGATGATTTGATGCTTAGATAATAATGCTCTTGATTTTGATTATGTTGTGAATGTATGATTCATGATAAGAAAAATGTGATGATGCATTGCTTTGATTTATGAGATGTGAGATGTATCTTGAAAATGAGATGTATGATAATGATAATGATGTGAAAATAAATGAAAGATTAAAATGATATGCAACTTAATGCAAGATTAAGATGATAATGATGTGTAGCTAATGCAAAGCTTAATATGCATTCTTGTTCTCAATGTTGCCATCTATTGTGATCAAAGTGTCAGTGCTTCCTTTGTTTTCATCATCGAGCCTTGATTTGTTGAAAGTTGATACAAGCATCATGGTATAATTGAACCATAATGACCTGAGTATAGCTTACATGTATTTTGATATTGCAAGATGACACAAGCATCAAGGTATAATTGAACCAAGATGACCTGAGTGTTGCTTGCGTAAACAGACAAGAGTTAACCTTTGTCTCATACAAATCCGAAATGTCCTCAGCGATATGCCACTTGATTGCTTCGTAGGACAAATTTGCATGATAAAAGACTTCACTCGTAGATAGAAGACAAATAAAACATCACATTCCTTCCTTGCTTCTCTAGTCGTAAGACATCCTTGAGTCACTTAGGAGATATGATAAGCAAAACTTAACAACCATAAGTAAGCATGCATGCTATTTGGGATGTATTCTTGTCAATTAAAACATCTTGCAAATAGATTTTTGTTTAGTTGAAATCAGCTCAAGTCTGTGATGTTTAGCCTTCTTGCATTGTCATTTGTCATTTGTTGGTTGTTTTGATCCTTGTTGTCTTGCTACGTTTTTGGTCTGATGTTGAAAATATTGAAGGTGAAATGCCCCAAGCGAGGTCAGGATTTTGCCCCTTGTTTTTGATACTACTTTGATATGGATATGTACACTGATCACCAAGCCATGGTGGGATATTATTTGGATAATTATTTCAGATAAATCAAGGACAGTGACTACACTAAGTATGTCCAAGATTGATAAGCATTTGTGAATTTCTGGTGATGCCTCAGATGGGCGGATATGATATGTACAATATGATTTGTGAAACATGTATTTCCATCAATTGATAAAGATAAGGCTAACTAGAACAAAATCCAGCAGTCATACTGATTGATGTCATTGTTATGATTTGTTCGATGATTGATAGGAATGTCTGGTTTCAAAGAGTGAGTACCCCGTATAAGACTGATCTGTCTGGTTTTGAGTGTACCTATCCTTGTATAAGACATGTTAATGTTGATGTTGATAAATGGATTGATTATCAAGACTTGATGATTGATAGGAATGTCTAGTTTCAAAGAGTGAGTACCCCGTATAAGACCGATCTGTCTGGTTTCGAGTGTGCCTATCCCTATATAAGACATGTTTGATGTTGATGTTGATTTCAAGTAATGAATTGATTAACAAGACATGTGATAAGTTTGATTGCAGACTTTGAGAGTTTTCCTGTTGTTGATCTAATTTGATGGATGGTCCATGTGTTCATGCTTTGATTTTTTATTGATTTTTAGTTTTTGGATATTTTGATTTTTTTTAAGTTTTTGGATATTTTGATTTTTTAGTTTTTGGATATGTTGATTTTTTTTAGTTTTTGGATATTTTGATTTTTTTTAGTTTTTGGATATTTTGATTTTTTTTTTTGAGTTTTTTGGATTAGAAGAACGATGTATTTGGTTGCCCCAATGTATATCAAGACAAGGAATGGATGAATGGATGACTAAACCATTGAGGTGGAAATAGATTTGTTGTCCATAGTTTTGATCAAGATCAAGGATGAAAAAGGGGATATGGATAGAGATAGGATATAGATAGCACTGGATGATGGAAGCAATGAATAGATAGGATAGATAGATATGAATTAGAGTGAAGCAAGATTGTAGAAAGAATTGGATGGTAGAAGAAATGAATAGATAGGATAAGGGATATGGATTAGAGGACATGGGAGATATGGTAGGAAGAATAGAGTGGATGAACTTTGCCCCCAAGCATAGAGGTTTCCATTTGCAAAAAGGTGATATGTAAGATTGTCATAGTATTTAGCACCATTTGAATAAGTGTTTCAGAACTTTTCAAAGATAAAGACCCAACCCACACTTGGAACCTCTAGAAAATTCAACTGAACATTTCTAGCAACTGGAAAGTAGACTCAAAAGGGAAGAAGAATCCCAAACTGGATCAAGGTACTTAGTCTTTGATTACCCATGTGTGTGCAAGTGGGTTCATTCTAGCTCATATGATCATTGTAATCTTCAGAATCCAACATGGCTAGCTACATGAGTTACCTTGACTTCAAAAGCATCCTGGATAGAGCCTCGCTGCCTGCGAGCGTCCATAGCCCCGACGAGGTTATCGCTGTAATCTCACAAATGTTCCCATAGCTAATCATTTTGATATTGGATTTCATTGCATTTTCCTTTTCTTGATATTCATTTTCTTGCTCATGCTTTTGATATTTCTCTTTTTTCTCTTTATTTTTCTTACATTGGCTTGTAAGTGATGAAACTTACATGGGTCTTATAATTACAGTGGCGCTGAAGCAAGATTTTAGATTTTTCACTAGCCATGTCTTCAATTTAAGAGATCACAATGATTTAGAGCAATCAATTAAGTGTATGAGATATAGTAATCAAAAGATGTCGGTACCAAGATATGATAAGTGGTTCTTTTCTGGATTGAGTGTGTATCCCAACCAAAAGAAAATGTTAAAGAGGAACAACCTCGGATTCTGAAGCATTTCATGAATAGATATCTAGGAAAAGGACTGAACATGAGATTCGAGCATGGGCAAGTATGTGACAAAATGACACAAATTCCTATTTCACAGATGAAAGATTTAATGCGAAGGATTGAATGAAAGGGACGGAAGGATAGAAAAGAGGTGTTGGATAATAGATAGGATGTTTGAAGATTTGTGCAAGGATAGATAGAAATGTTTTCAAGGATGAGTGTTGGTACTTGAGAAGTGATGAAGAGATGGAGGAAAATTGAATTTTGGTGACAGAAGGACCCTAAATAGATAGAGGAAATGATAGAAGAATAGTTTTGGAAAGATGTTTAGATAGAGGGTTGAAAGAATTTCAAAGATGTGCTCCTCATTGATCTTTCTCATGGATCATTTGAGGTGATGGATTGGTGGATGGAGGGAGGTAAGGACCCAAGATGGATGGAAGGGATGAAGAGTTTGATTGTGGAATGAAAGGACCTAAGATAGATTTAGAAGAAGAAGAGTTTGACTTTGGAATGAAAGATTTGGAGGATGAAGAGATTGAGTTTGGAATGAAAGGACCTAAGAGAGATTTGGAGGATGAAGAGATTGACTTTGGAATGAAAGGTTTGGAGGATGAAGAGATTGAATTTGGAATGAAAGGACCTAAGATAGATTTGGAAGAAGAGATTGACTTTGGAATGAAAGGACCTAAGATAGATTTGGAGGATGAAGAGATTACTTGATCTTGATCTTGACTTGGAGGAGGATCATTTGAGTTTGTGCCTTTCTCTTGATTTTGAATTAGAATAGTGGAGGATATGGAAGGAATATCATGATTTTGCTTAAGAGATGGATGTTGAATGGGACTCTGCTCTTGAGATGAAAGAGGGTCATCGTGGATGGAATACCAAAATTTTAGGGGATCATCATAAGATTCTTGATAGGTGGGATCTTGATCAAAAATGGGATTAGATTGGAGAGCCATGATATTGTGATCTTGATTTAGGCTAGGACTCATTTCCTTTGACTGAGTTTCCTTTTTCTCGGTTTGATGATGAATGGTCATATGAATGATCAAAGTTGATGTTTTTTATAGGTTGATGTAGAGAAATTTACTCCTTTTGGTAAAGGGTCTTAGGACTAGGTTGCCTCTTCTTTAACTTAGGTTTTTTGATAAAGACTTGTTCATCTCAAAATATGAGGAGTGGTCATACACGAATGATCAATGGTTTCCTTCGATGTTTGGATTGAGATACTTTGTTTGGAAACTTAAGTCTACTTTTATCAAATGAAGGTTTACATGCCCCCTCACAACAAAGTGTGTCAAATGATATGGATAAAGTCTCCCGATATGGAAACTTGATTTGACAACTTAAGTCTAAACTTGGTATGTTGTTTGATAGAATCCTTTAGATGATGGACCTTTTGATCAAGGTGATGATAATACCTGATTTTGATAGGATAAAGTCTTATCTTTAGCTAGTTTTGGATTTGACAATTTTTGTTCTAAGACTGACTTGTTTGATTTGGAAATGATTTCTCTGGTGTTTTGATTTGATTTCTTGTGATCGCGTTTGATATTGGACCTGAAAGGATACTCAAGAAGATGGAAAACTTTTTCTAGAAAGGCTTGTTTTGCTCTCTGGTTTTCTGAGTTTTGACCATGCACTAAGCCAGAGACTAGATGCGCTAAAACAAATTCTCAAAGCGCTAGAGAAAAGACTCCAAGCGCTATGCTACCCCCTGATACGCGCTAACTGTTTTATTTTGCTTTTGCCTTGGTTCAAAAAGGTCATGCACCAATATGGGTCACCAATGCGCTAACTGTTAAACCCTGCGCACTAAAGTTTCGCTTCCACGCGCTAAGTTGATGCTTCAATGCGCTAAACTGTTTTCAAAACGTGCTACTTGAAACTGCTAGAATTGGATTTCTATGAAGCGCTAATGTTAAGACTTAATGCGCTAAGGTGAAGGTTTAATGCGCTAGAAGATGGTCCCCACGTGCTAAGGAGTTGCTCTCACACGCTAAACTGCTCTGATATATTTTGACTTGGTTGTTTTTTTTGTGATTTTTGGAATTTTAACACTTGTGATTTTGATGGATGATTTCTTTTTGGATACTCAAGCTTACTAAGTCGAATAGATAAAATCTTGATTACTTGGTTTGGTATTCCCCTAATCTTGTTGGATGAAAGTCTTTCCTAAAGATAGTTGAAATGTTGATAACCATCTTAAAAGATGTTTTGTTGGATATGGAAATCTTCTCCACTTTATGATTTTTCCTTGTTTGAACTGACATTTGAGTTTGATTGTTGGATACTTTGCAAGATATTTTAACATTTGGGACAAGAATACATAGCACACATGAAGACAATGATCATCCTAATGCTAAACATTGAGTGTATATTCTTTTGAGGATGTGTTCAAATCCTCGATGTTATCACTGGTTTGATTTACAACAAAAGACACATCAGATAGACTCTTTATTCAAAGGTCATTGACAATATCATAGCCCACTAGTCTCGATACTCCGTCAGCTCAAACAGCCGTGTCACCCCCTAGAGGGCACCTGTTTTTTTGCCTTTTGCCAGAAATTAACTCAAAGTGAATTGCTTCACAATTGAGTAGTTATCTTGGGAGATATATGGTGAGCGATCTTGGGGGCAGATTCTTCCCCACCCTTGCACTATGATATTGCCAATGTTTGGCGACTGACTCAGCTCAAAGTTTCTAATGCTAAGGTTCGTAATCAGGCTTCCTATTCGGCCGTCAGTGATAAAATCCCTCAGGAGGCTTCCCAACCTCTATAACAAAGGCTTTACGTATCTCAAGGATACTGGGGGAAAGCTAATCGCTGCGCGCAACCATTGAAAAGGACTTTCGTCACTTTCCACGTTTGATTATAGTGGGTTGGAATTCTTGGCGTCAAAGTCGTTTCCCACTTAGGTCGTTCCCTTCACACCGGCCAAATAATGGCTTTAAGAGTTTTTCAACCCCTCCGGAAGGCAGTCCTGCTAAAGGATGTAAATGCTTGAAGTACAAAAAGCTTAAGAGTGGTTTGGCTTTTTGGTCTCCCAGTTATGGGGAGAGCATATACCTTCCACTTTCGAGACAAGGCAATCAAGTTGTTCTTTTTAGCCTTCAAGACAATGATTTGCTAACTTCTATTTGGAGATGTTGCTCCAAAAAGCATGGTGTTCTTTTTAATTCTTCATAGCAAAGTGTGTATTTATGAAAACCGTTGAAAAATAAGCTTGGTCAACAAAGTAAATCGTGATGTTGGTCAACAAAATTAATGTCAATAGGGAAAAACTTTCCCTCTTTGCTTTGCACAAAATGAAGATAAGGTTCTTTTACTTTGCAAAAATGAAGTGAATCCTTTTAAACACCAAAGGATGGTGAGATTCTTTTTAAAACTTTTTCCAAAGTAAAGATTGTTGGTTCTTTTTACAGCTTCCAAAATGAAGTGTTTTTCCTCTAATCTTGCAAGAAAGGAAATATGAAGTTTGTTGTTCTTTTTACCTTGTAATAAAGAAAAGATGAAGTTTTATTTTAAAACACCAAAAAGGAAGGCATGAAGTTCATTTTATGCATCCAAATGAAATGATGAGGTTTATTTTAACTTTTGCCAAAAGGAGAGTGAGTTCTTTTTAACCAACTTTTGTTGAAAGAAAGTAAAAAAAGAAACTTAAAGCCTCTAAACTAACTCCTTCCCCTACACAAAAAAGATTAGAACCTGCACACAGTCAGTGATCAAATGTTAGTGTGGGCTTACACAAGCCTAAATTCTGATCTTGGTTACAAATTTTACAATCCTGATCCTGAAATGCCCTGAAATTTGACTAAGTCTAAAATTTGGAAGATATTCCAAAAACTAGATTTTGCATTATAACTCCTAGAGGTCCGAAACCCCTCTCAAACATCTTGACAATATATATGGAATGTAACTTAAAGTATAAGAAAGAGAAAAGAGAAGAGGAAATGTCACTTATACTTAAATGTTATATTCCATATACATTATGCCTCCCACAAGCCTAATTTTTGACTCTGTCGTAAATTTTTGGCTCTGCCAACTCTATGCGCTAAGAAATGATGTCTATGCGCTAAGAAAAAGCACCTACGCGCTATTATGTGCCCCCAATGCGCTAAGTTGTTTCCTTGATGCGCTATTCTATTTTTCTCTCGCGTTGATACCTACAGAAAACTATTAGAAATATGATGCGCTAAGGAAAAGACTTTACGTGCTATAGAATAGACTGTACGCGCTAAATAGTGAGCTAGATGCACTATCCAATAGACCCGACGCACCAAACTATTTTTTAGATGCGCTACTCTATTTTTCTCCCACGTTGATACCTACAGGAATGGGAGTCATGCGCTAAAGAAAGGACTTCATGCGCTAGAGTATAGACCCCACACGCTAAACAGTAAGCAGGATGCGCTAGACTGTTAACTGGATGCGCCAGGGAATGTTTCCCACGCGCTGATTCATGTTTCCTGCGGACCTGCAAAAGTGGTTAAATTCAAAAACCGATTTGATATATGGGGTCTAGCCCCACAGTGGGTGCCATAAATGTATGTCAAAAATGTGGTATCAACCTGCAAGAGGAGAAAACAATTCAAACACACACATGAAACATTGCATTAGAGGTTAGAAATCCAAACAAAGCAAGTTAAAAAAGAATCTAAACTCTTTAATATCATTCCATGCTCCTCTATCTCCAAGGATCTTCAAGACTCAAGGTGGCTCTCAGCTTGGAAGAGCACTTGATTCTTTAAGATGACAACCTAAAGAACGAGATTAAAATGATTCTAATATCTAAATGGAATGCAACCAAGATCCTAGTGATGATTTAGATATGAAACTAGGTGATGATAGGATGCAAGATATTGATATGAAGCTTGAACTAGTATGAAAATGATACTAAGATGAAGCTAACATGATATATCTAAGATTGGAATGCTATCAAAATGATCTAACATGCTATTCTATCAAAGAGAGATAATATGCTTAATATTATGAGACTATAAGTTTGATGCACAAAGACTTTTTTTTTTTTAAGAAGGAATGGGCTCTATTTATAGGGAAAACAGGGCAATGGATGGTCAAGATTGGATAATCTTAACAAGGGCCAAGATTGAAAGTTGGGAATCCATGTTTGCATTTGGCACCAATGAAATGGTGACAAATGTCAACATAAGATTGGTTGAGAAAAGGGGTTGGAGACATTAAATGCCTAAGAAGACCTCATGGTTATCTAGAGGGTAAGGGTCAAGCTTAAGTTAAGATAACCCATTGGATTAAGAGTTAATCCAAGGATAAACTCTTGTGCAAATGATTAAGAGATAATAATGGTCAAAGCATTAAAGGCTTGATGAGACCCTTGGGTTGGATGAAGGTTAAGTTAGGCAAAAAGTCTCTAACCATGTAAGAGGGTTGAATTAACCATTAATGGTTTGGGAGACTTTGGAAAATTAAGTGGTTGAAGACTTGAAGCCTTTAATGGTTATCAAAGACTTTAAGGGTTTGAGAAGTGACTTCCCTTTGTTTAGGGATGTGACAAAGTTTAGAAGATGGGTTAGGTTAATTTAGAAGTGATTAGAAGGGTCTAGAAGAAATTAGGAATAGGATTTAGGATGCAAGTGGGAGATGTAGGAAAATGCAAGTGGGTGAGGGAAAATAGAATTAATTAAAATAAATTGCTTTATTTTAATTTGGTTGCAACTTGCATTTGTAGGATTTTGCAAGTGGGGGGATTTATAAATAAATTTAGATTTATTTAAATGCAAATGAGATTTTAATTAAATGTAGATTTAATTAAAATGGGAAAGGGGATAAATTGATATCTTTAATTAAATGTAAATTTAATTAAAATGGCTAGAGGGAGGGTATTTAGTTAAATGGCTTAGATAGAAAAAGGGTATATTAATTAAATCTTAATTTAATTAATAGGAAGAATTAAGAATAATTAAATGAATAAAATTCACTTAATTCATTGTGCAACTTTTAGGTGTCTACAGTAATAGTGACAGTTTCTACATCGATGGTGAGCCATCCTCAGTCCATTGGAGAAGCATCTCAAGCACATGTATGTCATTGTTCTCTATATTATAGCTTTTAAGTGTTTTTGATATATTTATGTTAGTACATTGTATTAATTGTACATTTAATCTACAATAGACCCCTTTGTGGTACGACCATAGCGTGGATCCATTTAAGTATGTCTTCAAGAAAACTCTTAAGAGTGACAAGGAGAGGAGAGCGTTGACATTAGCTCCTAGATTAGCCGATGGGGTAATCTACATTTCAATTGCAAAGGAATTATAGTTAAATACATAGTTATTTTGTTAATTGTGAACTATTTTGTACAAAAGAATTCTAACTTGGCTTTTGAATTGTGGTTTTACTGCCATCTACAGAGTCACGTACTGCATCGAAGAGGCTTGATTTTGATGATCCACCACAAGTTTAGGATCATATAGTGTTAGTTTTGGTCATAGAATGACCAATACATGTAGATATATTCTACATTTTTATTGTATATCGATTTGGACATGGCATATGCCACATTTTTGTAATACTTGTATTGACTTGGCAGACATGCCTTTATATATATATATATATATATATATATATATATATATATATATATATATATATATATATATATATATATATATATATATATATATATATATATATATATATATATATCGATATTCGATCCAATAAATGTGTACTGAGTTCATTATTTTGTATTCATTGTATTTTGTGGTTGTCCTTTTATAAATTTAAATGAATAGTTGCATATGTAATCAACAATATGAATATGAACAACAAAAATATATGATATAAAACATTGCAATCGTGGAATATGATTTGATAAAAAATTTAAAATGTTGAATTAACCCTACAAAACTCCTTGTACTCAGTTCATTATTATGTATTCGCTGTATTTGGTGGCTGCCCTTTTATAAATTTAAATGAATATTTGCATATGTAACAACAATATGAATATAAACAACAAAAATCGACAATATGAATATAAACAACAATATGTGTTTGGTGCGAGAGCACCCTCACGCTCGCAATGGTCAAATTTTGTTCATCGTGTGCACAAATTGACATCGCGAGCACGTCTGGGTGGGCAGGTTTACACTAGGCATGCCCCTGTCATGCATCCCAAAGCGCCAGAACGTCGAGAGTCATACCATACCGGTGCGATCTCTCAAGTGCCTCGAGTCCAAAAAATTGTCAAAATTTGATCAACTGTTTCTTCAAATCCAGGACACATATGGTCGATCCGTTTGAACCTGTGGGGTCACGTGAGGCTCCTCTACAATGTCATATCTCGGTTTTTGATGACTCAGAGCCATTTTCAATTGGTAGCATTTTTTCGCCTGCTGCAAAAACCGTCAGTTGCATGCAATGCAAAGTTGCAAGATTGGCTAGAATTGTTTCGGTTCATCGTGTGCACAAATCGACGTCACAAGCGCATCTGGTGGGCAGGTTTACGCTAGGCATGCCCTTGTTGTGCATCCTAAAGCACCGGAACATCGAGAGTCATACTGTACCGGGGCAATCTCTCAAGTGCCCTGAGTCCAAAAAAATTGTTGCAACAACAAGGTTAGAGAAATGAAGAATATGTCTTTGTGTTTCAAAGTCCTCGAACAACCAAACATCAAAATTCTTGATAGGGTATCTCCGAAGCCATGTTCCTGTCACGACAACAGACCCTATTGGGTACTCAATACCCTCTCCATCAATGATTGTGGTTGTCAAATTTCTTTTTGGCTCAACACAATGACACAAATAGTAATATGTTCCTTCTTCATTGTTCTCTTCTACAACAACTACATACAAATGACCTGCATTTTATAAATTATTAATTAATACCAAAAATAAAGTATGATGTACAACAAAATGAACCTGTAGTCACATAAATCTGTCCATTTTAATTAAATGAATATTTCGTATTTATTTGATTAAAAATGCACTAACCATCAATTAATTAAATTAATATTTAATTAATTCATCCCCAAACATTCTTCTATTAATTAAATAAATTATTCAATTTATTTTAATTAATTCATTAAAATCAAATTCACAATCAATTAAATAAAATCAATTTATTTAATTAAATCCCCCTTTTCCTCTTTTAAATAAATTAAATAAAACATTTATTTAAATCATTATCCCCCACCCCACTTGCATTTTCCTACAAATGCAACTTGCACACATTTATTGAAATAAATGAATTTTTATTTTAAATAAAATCCTATTTTCCCTCACCCACCAAATCCACTTGCAAAATCTAATCCCCTTCTAGATTCTTCTAACCCCTTCCTAATTAGCCTAATCCTTCCCCTAAATATTGTCACATTCATAAGCAAAATGGAGTCACTTCTCAAATGGCCCAAAGTCTTGGATAACCATTGAAGGTTTTCAACCTTCAACCACCAAAAACCCCAAAGTTTTTGAAAACCATTAAAGGCTTCCAACTTTCAACCACTTAATCCACAAAGTCTCCAATAACCATTAATGGTTAACCCAAACCCTCCTACATGGTTAAAACATTTGTTTTGACTCAACCTCTACCCAACCCAAGGGTCTCATCAAGCCTTTAATGCTTTGACCATGATTATCTCTTAATCATTTGCACAAAGGTTTATCCTTGCATTAACTCCTAATCCAGTGGGTAATCCTAATTTAGGCTTGACCCTTAGCCTTTAGATAACCATGAAGTCTTCTCAGGCATTCAATGCCTCCAACCCCTTTCTTTCAACCCAATCCTGTGTTGACACTTGTCACCATGTCATTGGTGCAAATTGTGCACATGGATCCCCAACTTTCAAGCTTGACCCTTGATTAAACCCTTCAATCTTGGCCATCCATTGCTCCATTTTTCCTATAAATAGAGCCCATTCCTTCATAAACCAGATCCTGAAAACTTGTAAGCATTTAGACTATAGCCATTTTAGAGAGCATTTAGCATAAACAATCTAATCTTTTGTCTTTTGGTTAAAATATATCATTTTAGTATTAGCTTTTCATTTCATGTTTGGAGCTATACTACAATCTCAATCCTCCATAAGCATCCATAGTGCAAAAAGCTGCTGAGAGCTACACTATTTTGGAACTTGGAGAGGAGAGGAACAAGGGAGAAGAAGCTAAGGCCATGCTAAGAGGCAGTTGGAGATGTCTCATGATCATTTGTTCTATTTATTAGATATATTTAGCATGTCTCTTTTAGTATCTCTTTTGGAATGCCTTCATATGTTTGGTTTTTGATTGATTAACTCTAACATCTTGTGTGTTTTGTGTTGTTTGATCTTGAACTAACAATTGTGTCATTTAGGAGGGCATCATTTGGTGAACCCGACGTGAATCGAACACGCAACCTTCTGATATGTATTTTTGAAATTAACATTTTTCTTGTTGAAATTGCCACACAGGTCGCGCTTCGGCGCTATTGAACACGTTTTAGCGCTTTTGCAACGATTTCTTTTAGCGCTATTGACACTAAGATAGTGCTATTGAATATGTTCCAGCGCTTTTGACAACATTTCAGCGTTATTGTCCCCATTTCAGCGCTGTTGACATACTTTCAGCGCGTTTGTCTACTCGGGATTCTGTTTTCTTTCAGCGCTACTGTTTAAATTAGCGCTTCTGCTCACGCAGACTAGCGCTATTGTATAAATCAGCGCTTCTGTAAAAAACACAGAATAGCGCTATTACGACAGAGTGTCGCCCAAATGGACTTGTAACCCAAAAAATCAGAATTTAGGCTTGTGGAAGCCCCCCTCTTTGAGCATCGATTTTATTAACTTGTTTCTTTTCTTTGTGCAGGTTAAACAACACAACAAAAATCACAAAAATTTTCATTTAGTGCTTAAAAAGAACTTAAAAACACAAAAAAGAGTTTTTCATTTTTTTCTAGTTAGGCTTCATTTTATTTGGTGCTTAAAATTAACAATTCCATTTTCTTGCATCAAACTAAAGAATTTACAATCCAAACTTCAAATTTTGGGCAAGTAAAAAGAACAATTCACTTGTTTTTGATTTTTTGCAAACAAATTTTCCTTCATGCAAACGTGTTTTTCATTAAGTTGACCAGGACTTTCAACTTCTAGATTACAAAACATATTGCTTTGAAGTTAAAAAGAACACCATGACTGTTGGAGCAACATCTCCAAATAGTTAGATCATATTGCCATGATGGATTAAAAAGAACAAGTGAATTTCGTGTTTGGCACGCTTGTGCACAAAAGTCGGTCGAGTGGACCTACTTCTAACACACACTATCCTCTCCCTTGGCTCTCGTGGTCCTAGGTGCAAGAGAAAAGTGTTAGTAACACTCAAATTTTATCTTTTTAAGAGAGGCCTGCCAAGGGATCGATACTCTTGGGAACGACCTCGAGCGGTAAATCCTTCGAGCCGCTATAGAAATCAGGTGAGAGCGAAAGCTGTAGCCTTGGGTATAGCTGTTCCTACAGTGTAACTGGCCGAAAGGACAAATGGGCCCCACCACCAGTTACAAGGCTCTTAAGTGAGTCACTGCAGAATGAACTTATGTCCAAAAACATCGAACATGACTAAACACCTTTAAGTAGTAGCCCACCTGTTCTATTGATTGAGGATATTTGAGATACAATTTAGTGCAAGAGCATAGAAGGTTTTGCTCCCAAGATACTCACCATACATATTTCCTTGAGTAGAAACATAGCTTTTTGAAAAGTCACTTGTGGCTTGATAAAAGTGGTGACTCCCCCATCATAGGGATCATCTATTTGTTATGCTCGTGCAAGACTTAGTATATCACATCCTTACCTGCCACGGCGGGATTCATAAGGTATGTAGTACCAAAGTCGAAGAAATATCAAGATGTGGGCTAAATTTATCACAACTGGTCATTTGACCATAGGGATAAAAAGTGTTTGAAGTGTGTTCGTTTTACAGACCTAGTGCAAATTGAGCCGACTTCAGGCTTTGGAAATACACCTTAAAATAAATCTAAAGGAAGGGTCAAAAACAAGTCCAAGGATTGGGTTGATCTAGACCCATACTCATTTGTGCCTTTGAGGCTACAATTTTGTGTTTGTGTGCTTGCTTTGTTTTCTTGTCAAAGAAAAATCAGAAAATCAATCCCAAAAACAAAGTATTCATCCAACATCTGTCAACACAACCAAAAATACCAAAAACACAGTGCCAACAACGAAGAATCACATTTTATGACCATTCTTCACATCTTGCGAAAGAAGAAGTGTCATCAGAATATTACTTTGAAAAGAAGACCATTAAGCTCAAAGGCTTTGATCAAAAGGAGGAAATTCTTCTATCTCAATAGACAAATCTTTGTCTCACATAGAGTCTTTCTACATCGCATGCGCCTATACCTTCAAGGCAAAACAAACGAGTTTGATTCAGAATCATTGAACCGCAGAGCTTTTATGCAATATAGAGCTCTAAGTTATCACAAAAATCAAGGAGGAAAGATTAATCCCAACTTCTTCCCAAACATCTGTATCACCTACAACACAGCTCGAGAAGTGCCACCAACACCTGAAAGGGAAGAGGTAGAGTTTGTCCCATTTGTAACACAAAGTTTTTATTGAAGTTGAAAACATTTTCATCCATCATCTTATTCATACATCATCACTTCATCATTAATCCATCCCAAAACTCTCAAAACATTAAGAGGTTCTTGTCCCAAGATTCCTTTTTAGATATTGCTTGAAATCAAACACATCACATCACTTTTTAGATTGTTTCTACATCTAGGATAAACTCATCCTAAGAGACACATCTACGCAGGTTAAAACTAGTTCATGAGTGAATCCTCTCATTGCTAGGTAGTCAAAATCTGTAACACATCTCAGATTTCTCTACACCTTATCACATCAAATCTTATCAAAACAAACAAGCAATTCAAAGAAGGAATTTCGGTTACATTTACCTTAAAGTGCTAGAGATCCCCATACAACACAAATCACCAATCATCAATCTTTCATTTCATCACCAACTCATCATCATCTTCAATCAACTTCAAAACCAAACTTGTAAACAAAATGGCTCAAACCTGATCACGATCAAGGCAGCGAGAAATAGAAATTGAGGAAGAAGAGGACAACCTCAATGAATTTCAAGAAGCACTTGGAGGAAATGGGAATGATGAAAACCCAGGTACACCCACTCCTTCAACAATCGAAAGGGTTCAGCATAATCCTCATTTTAACAGATTATTTGATGAAATACTAAGGAGCAATGCGGATGCTCACTTTTTACGACTTGCTCAAGAAGGAGCCAAACTCCCCTCTGACTTTGATCTTGCCCAATTAAGACAAGCATCAGAAAGACAAAGTCGCCATGAGGAGGAAAGAGGTAGAAATCACATCAGATATAACATCCCTCGAGGTAACCCACCACCTCCTCCTCCAAATGAAATGGAGATGTTGCGGCAACAAGTCGAGAATCTCGCCCAACAACTTCATAGTGGTGTTAAAACCAATCAATTCTCACTTAACGACATCTGTCCCTATCCATTTGATAGGAATCTTTATATGCCACCCTTTCCACGCGGGTTTGAAACACCCAAATTCGAAAAATATAGAGGAAAGGGCGATCCCCGCGATCATGTCCGAGAATTTCATTCTGCTTGTCTTGAAGTAGCTTATGAGGACACATACCTAATGCGCCTTTTTCCCCAAAGCTTGGGAGGAACAACCACATCATGGTTTTCCCGACTACCAGGTGGCATAAGAACATTTGAGGAACTCATCCAGAAGTTCCTATCTCATTACTCTTATAATATTGAACGCGACATCACCATGGCTGATCTATGCAACACCAAACAAAAACCAGGTGAATTATTCTCAGTATTCTTGCAACGATGGCGCCAAATGTCTAGCAGACGTTCTCTTCAGTTACCTGAACGAGAACTAGTGGAAATTTTCATTTCCAACTTAAACGAAGAAATGGAATTTCACCTGGATGTCAAAGATACAGATTCTTTTAACGATATGATCACCAAAGGTATAAAATGTGAAAGGGCACTCATCAAAAAAGGACTCATCAAAATCTTTATTGAACCCAAAGATGGTCCTCGCCCGCGCTTCAATAGCGATAAACCGAACTTCTGGAACAAGAATAAGAATATCGTCAACGATGGAGTTGTGGATGCTCGGACTGTCCAAAATGCACAACCTGTGGTTCGGTTTGCAGGACAAAATCCTCCACCTCAAAATAACACAAATGTTCCTCTTAATCAAGGTCGCATCACATCTCATGATGAACCAAGACCTCGTCCACAAAAACAAAAACGCAAGTACACTCCCTTAGGGGAACCCATTGAAATAGTGATGCGACAACTCATTTCTCAGAATTTGATCACTCTACCTAAGTTATCAAATTATGAGCCTCAAGTCAAACCAGCATGGTGGAGAGATACTGAACATTGTGAGTTCCATCAAGGAAGAGGACACAAGACAAGTAATTGTCACCGATTGAAAGATCTCATTCAGGATCTTATTGACTGAGGAGAAATTGAAATTGAAGGGCATGACCCAAAAACAACCAATAATGATCATCAGATGTTCAAGAATCCACTTCCATCACAAGATCAAAGAGGTCCTTCCACTTCCAGACGAGGTCCTGATACCACTGATTATACGCAGGCTGCGTATAATTACACTGTCAATCACCTGTATGATGCCAGTGAACAAATTGCAACTATCACCTTCAAAAATCCCACCTCAAATTGCAATGTTGTTACACGTCGTGGCAAGGTCACCATAAAGGCAGCTCCACAAGGCACCACCTCCAATCCAAAGCAGTACAATCTTGTGGAACAATTAGACAAAACCCCTGCGCTTATATCCATTTTGGAGCTTTTGCGTCTGTCACCCTCTCATAAGACTATCTTGGATCAAGCACTCCAAGAGGCGTCAGTCCCTGCAAACCTTAATACGGACCAGTTTCAAGCCATGGTTGGAAATCTAAAGTCATCACCTTGTCTCACTTTTTCTGAAAGTGACAACTCTTCTTTCCAACAACCGCATAACGCCTCACTCCACATCGAAGGATTTATCAACCAGCATCGGATCAAGCGAGTCTTGATAGATAATGGAGCCGGCCTAAACATTTGTACACTATAGTTGGTCAAAGCACTGGGATATGCAATAGAATCAGTGGATCCTCGCAAGAAGATCACCATCAAGGCCTATGATGATGCAGAGCGTTCATCCAAAGGAGCTGTGGTACTACCAATCCGAGTGGGCCCTGTGGTAAAGCACATCATCTGTCAGGTTCTGGACCTTCCTCTGCCATATAATCTATTATTAGGGAGACCTTGGATACATGCCATGCAAGCCGTTCCATCTACCTATCATCAATGTATCAAGTTCCCACATAATGGTGCAGAGATCACAATCCTGGGCGATGCAAATCCCTTTGCATTTTGCCATAATATCAGCCATCAACCAGAGATTACTGTTCCTAATAATAGGGAAGCCATTTCCTCCACATCATATGTAAATCCTGCCTCTCTTGCCAGTTCAAACACCCCTATACCCAAGCAAGAAAAGCTTAAGATGAAAGTAGCAGAGGAAGGTCCTGGAGAATATAACTTGAGTCAGCTCTTTTGTGTGGGACAAATGCCCACTTCTCCTAGAACACATGGTAAACCATAGCAGTTGCTCCAGCAACCCCTGATCACGCCAGCATGTGCCTTGACGCCTTTCATCCTTGGAAAGAGTCAAGAGGAAGAAACACAAGATGAGGACCTGGCGGAATGGATCTATAAAGATCCCATCACCACTGACAAACCGCAAGTTACACTTCCTACGGAACAGTATGGTAAAGCCCTCCTCATTATGCAAAGAATGGGATATGATGGTCAGAGTGCTTTGGGATACTGCAAACAAGGACGACATGAACCGCTGTTGCCAGAGTTCAAACCCAAAGGTAATACAGGCCTAGGCTTTGAAAAAGAAGTCCTTCCTAAACTCAAATTCAAAGGAAAAACCAGCAAACCATTTTGCCCACCTACTACAAAGAGGACACCTTTCATAATCAAAGCACCATCAAACATTATCCCCACTGCCCCATCGAGGCTCACAACCCCACCACAACCATCTACAATACCAATCATCCCACCAAACGAACCAGTAATCCCATCAGCAACACCATTTGTAGCAACAACTGTATGGAAACCCGCAGCAGCATCTATGGCACCAGCCCTTCCAACAGAAGTCACTAAATCAACACTGCCGATACTTCCAGCGACAAATCCTTTAAATCCCATCACGGTTCCTGCAGCACCGATCACCACAAAAGTACATAAACCAATCACACCTGCAGTATTCAACTCCAGCGACATCCCAGTATGGTATAGCAATCGGATGCTGGAAAGTGATTCAGAGACCGACTCACATGAGTGGGAATTCGATTCAGTGCAACTTAACACTTCAGATGAGGAAGACACATCACCACCTCCACCACGCAAAGACATCCCTATTTACGGAGAAGCACAGATAAAGACTACTTGGGTACCTGAGCTGGAAACATCTTCCACAGACCCTATGTCTCATCCCACGCCTGATTCTGACAAGGAGAGTACCATTAACGACCTTCACCACACTGTCTTAACCCTCACTGATACATCTCCCGCACTTAACTTAATCGATGAAGTAATGCCCATTATCCACCCTGAACTCATCGAATGGAACCAACCAAATCCCCCATGTCTTGACCTCTTCCAAAATGATGAGGCTATCATTGACTTTTTGGAATTAAGGGATAATCTACCAAGCGGGGATCACAAAGCTGGATTCGCCATTGAACTTAATAGCGCAGCATACTTCGGGGCGGATGCCAAACCTTTCAGCTGCAAAAACATAACAATAAAACATGGATCTTCCAGTGAAAACCACACTGTGGCACTGTTTGATCCCACAAAAGTAAAAAGAAAGAGCGTATCCAACGGTGAAAACCTCTCTGAGGCGCCTGAGGATGAAGGGTTTGACATTCTCCCTGCTAGTACACAACAGGAATGATCGACGATTCTCATTGAGGAGACTACAGAATACAATATGGGGACTTCTGAAAACCCTCATATCATACATCTGGCATCTCTTCTCACTCCAGAGGAACAGCCTCAATTTATAGAGTTCTTCCAGAAGCGTCAAATCAACTTTGCATGGTCATATACAGACATGCCTGGGCTTGATCCTGATTTAGTCATGCATCATCTCACAGTAGCAACAAGAGCTAAACCTGTCAAGCAGAAGCTTCGTAAGATGCATCCTCAGATTGCCGTACTAGTCAAAACCGAACTCAAGAAACTCTTGGATGTTGGTTTCATTAGACCAATTGATTATGCAGAATGGATCTCCAACATTGTACCAGTTGGCAAACCAAAAGGGGGCATCCGCATTTGTACAGACTTCAGAGATCTGAATAAGGCATGTCCTAAGGATGACTTCCCTCTACCAAATATCGACATCATAGTAGATTTGACAGCAGGACATGCCATGCTTTCACTCATGGATGGCTTTTCAGGATACAATCAAATAAAGATCGCACCAGAGGACCAACATAAGACAGCCTTCACATGTCCATGGGGCACATATTGCTGGAATGTAATGCCTTTTGGTCTAAAAAATGCAGGAGCGACCTATCAAAGAGCAATGACTACCATCTTCCATGACATGATGCATACTATGATGGAAGATTATGTGGATGACTTACTAGCAAAATCACTCACTAGAGATGGACATCTCCGCATCTTAGATAAAATCTTTGATAGACTGGAACAATACCATGTTCGACTCAACCCAAAGAAATGTGTCTTTGGAGTAACCTCCGGGAAGCTTCTAGGATACATTGTCTCAAGCAAAGGCATTGAGGTCGATCCAGCAAAGGTTCAGGTAATAATGGACATGCCACCTCCAAAGAATATCAGTCAACTAAGGACATTACAAGGGCGGCTTCAATCCATCCGCAGATTCATTGCACAATTGGCTGATAAGTGTCACCCATTCACACACTTGCTACACAAGAACATCCGCTTTCAGTGGGATGCCAGATGCCAACAAGCATTTCAGGCACTTAAAGACTATCTCATGAATCCACCATTGCTGATGCCACCAGATCCAAGTAGACCGTTGTTACTTTATATATCAGCAACAAGTACAGCATTAGGTGTATTACTGGCACAACATAATGCAGAAGGTAAAGAGTGTACTGTATACTACATCTCTCGCACATTGGTTGGCTATGAACTCAATTACACACCTATTGAGCGAGCTTGCCTAGCAGTAATCCTAGCAGCCACTAAATTGCGGCACTATTTGTTGACACACAAGGTACAACTCATCGCAAAGATTGATCCACTCAAGTATTTACTTAGCAAAGCAGCATTGACAGGTCGCTTGGCCAAATGGGTAATGATTCTAAGTGAATTTGACATTGAGTACGTGGACCGTAAAGCTATCAAAGGTCAGGTTATTGCAGATCGGTTGGCTGATGCACCACTCATAGACGATCATCCCCTCATTTCCAATTTTCCAGATGAAGAGATATTCATGATTACAGAAGCACAGTCATGGAAATTATACTTTGATGGTTCATACACTAGGCACGGCTCGGGGGCAGGCATTCTGTTTATCACACCTCAGGGTGATAGCATTCCGAAGTCTTACAGGCTCACATTTCCATGCACAAACAACATAGCAGAATATGAGGCTTTGATCACAGGACTCAGATTAGCCATACAATGGAAATTAAAAGAACTGCAAGTATATGGCGATTCCCAACTAGTCATTCGACAAGCAACAGATGAGTATCAGACCAAAGATGATAAACTCATGCCATACAAGCAAATGGTGGACACTCTAAAGACATCATTTACTACTATCACTTTTGAGCAGATACCAAGAGATCAGAATCGAGCTGCTGACGCCATGGCTACCATCGCATCTCTACTAGATCTTCCATAGAATTCAACACGCTACGAGTTCTTGGTCGAACAGCTTTGGATCCCCACTTATGATATCCCCGAATCTGAAATGATATGTCGCCTTGTTGGTTCCGAATCCCCATGGTACGGTGAGTTCTACACCTATCTTCGCGATCATACCCTTCCTCCCAGCCAATCAAATAACCAACGTAAAACCTTCATTCGCCAAACTGCTCGATATACCATTATTGCCGAAACCCTATACTGACGCGGTCTTGATGGTACTCTCCTTCGATGTCTGGAATAGGATGAGATAACAAAGGCTTTGGAAGAGGTACATGAAGGAATTTGCGGGACTCACTCAAGTGGTCCATCACTAGCCAAGAAGATCATGCGAGCTGGATACTATTGGCCATCTATGGAAAAGGATTCCTACTACTTTGTCAGGAAATGCAAGAAATGTCAAGTTCACGGTGACCTGATACATGCACCAGCACAGGAACTGCAACCAATCACAACACCATGGCCTTTTTGTCAATGGGGCCTTGACCTTGTGGGTAAGATTCACCCATCTTCATCCAATGGCCACAAATTCATTATTACCGCCACCGAATATTTCACCAAGTGGATCGAAGCTGTTCCACTTACCCAAGTCACCGGCAAGCAGATCGCCTCATTCATCCTCAACTACATCATCTGTCGGTATGGTGTACCCATGTCCATCGTCACAGATAACGGTCTTCCTTTCAAAAATCAGGATGTTCGTGAACTTTGTGAGAAATTTCATATCCAACACCGCTTTTCCACTCCCTATTACCCGCAAGGCAATGGTCAGGCCGAAGCATCCAATAAAAACATATTGAGGATCCTAAAGAAGACAGTCAATGATGCCGGCCGTGATTGGCATGTTCAATTGAATCCAGCATTATGGGCATATCGAACTAGCATTCGAACCCCTACAGGTGCAACTCCTTATTCATTGGTCTATGGTGCAGAAGCTATCTTACCTATTGAGGTTGAGATACCATCATTACGAGTTTCCTTGCATAATCTCATCGATGATGAAGCATATAGAGTCTCACGCCTTCAGGACTTGGAGTTACTAGATGAGAAGCGGCAAGCGGCATACAATCACCTCAAAGCCTATCAGCAACGCATGAGTAGAAGCTACAATCACCGAGTTAGATCTCGTACATTTGAGGTAGGTGATCTTGTTCTTCGAGAAAATCCTCGCAACCAACCAAACAGAGAACATCAAGGCAAGTTTGAATCAAATTGGCTGGGCCCATATGTTGTCACTGCTGTATTCGGGTCCGGGGCATATCAGTTGGCTACATCAGAAGGAGAACCGCTCGCAGATCCAATCAACAGCATGCACCTCAAACGGTTTTACACATAAGTTGTACAGAGCATCAGGCTCTCCTGCATATCAGAAAATACCAAAAAAACATTCAGAAAAATGTCCTGAAGAAAATATAAAAACATTCAAAAAAAAAAAGTAAAGAAAAATCATGCATCCAAACGGTGAACAACCACTCCGGTGGCACCTTGGGTAAGAACGATGGTGAAAACCTAGCAAACAGGCGCCACTCGTAAAGGCTATGGCTCCATTATCTTTCAGACTTGTGGCGATCACATCTACTTCATACATACATCCATCCATCCATCAACCATGGCTTGTTATTCCTCTGCAATTATGATAGTACTCCATACATCTTGCATCCCGCTTTTTCATAGTCATGTCTAAAACTGGGGGCAATTCCTTTACCCTATTGATGGAAGTGGATTCTACATTGTCTTATGATTCATTAAGTTCTTCATTCAAACAATCATCAAAAATCCAAAAACATTCAAAAATATCTCGCAAAAATACCAAAAACATTCAAAACAATTCAAAATCCAAAAACATCGACAAAACCATTGAAAAATCACACAAAAAACATGGCAACACCTTGTACATATCCATCCATGCAGATACCAAAAACAAACATTGACAAACTACTCACACAAATGACCATTTACCAATCAACCACACAATCAACATCAACAAATCCAAAACTGTCTTAAACAAGGATGCATCCTTCCTTATCAAAACAAAGACAAGATGACATTTTCTTTGACAAGAAAATTATGTTAAGCTATCAAATCCTTGGTTGATTCGTGAGTAATTCATTTGTTTATCTGTATCGAGATCTTTCAGCATTGTTTTGTATCGTTTGCGCATTATTTCCGATGAAGTTTTGGGGCATGTACTAATGGTGCCTACGTGGGAAGTTCACTAAGCTACGTGATCTTATGCAAAATGCAGTCATAGATCACTACGGCTTGCTGACTACAGCGTATACCTCGACCATATGAGCATGAACCCTTACCAAGGATCCATATTCTTTATTCTTTATGTATATATGCTATTTGTTTACAGGTACAATGCTCATCCTTTGGTTCCTCTTCCTCCAAATTGGATAAAGGTTTTATTTTCTTAGTACGGTATGAACTTGTCTCAGGATCTGATCAAGCCTAAGATCAAGGAGGATGATCCAAGTCATGCATGAAAGGAGATAATCCTTGTTTGTTCTGCAAGCAATACTCTGGTCGACTTGACCCTTATATCAAGTCGTTTGTATTAACTTGCTATATTAAAATCCATGAAAGAAATACTCAGGTCATCTTGAATCATTGTGTCAAGATGCTTGTATTCTCTTCCAACATTTTAAAGCTCAATGATGAAAATAGAGCACTATGGATCGTCATTTCACCTCATCTGTTTATATCTTGCATTCCGTTGCATATCCTCCATTCATTCATTCATATGTAGGCTTTTACATGCAACAATGATTAAATAAAAGCTGGTCTTGGATACAATCACGACCGAGTACTCTGATACATCATCAATGCATCATGCAAAGTCTTAAAAACCTTGCATTCCTCATGATCATATCATCCTTGCATTTAGGTGCATCTTGCATTACGTTCATTCATGTAATTTTTCAAAACATTGCATATAGTTCATTATTGACATTACTTTTCATTAAAATCATTTGCATCATTGCATCAATCATAAATAATTAGATTTATTCATAAGATCAAATTGTTTTTGGTTGTTTTAAATCATTTACTAAGCATTTCATCCAGTGTAAATTAACCATTATCATTTCATTAAAATTTTCATCATTTATCAATTGCATTCATTTCTTTATCATTGAAAGATGCATTCATTCATTACTAAGTATCTTATAATGTTCATTTTAGGATTCATTCACATTTGCCTTTATTATCATTACATTAAGGTGCGGTTATTATCCTCATTAGTTATCGTATCATCTCGTTATCATTTGTACTTACAAACATATTTTAAATGCATTTTTCATAAGACCATTTGTTTACAAAACATTGGTTCATACCATTTCATATATCCATTTTACGTATGCATTCATTTAAAACACATTATCATATAAACACTTGTACTTTACATTTGTTTATTCATCTGCATTCATTTAGACATCATCATATAAACATTTGTACTTTACATTTTGTTTATCCATATTACATTCATCTAAACACATCTAGATGCATATTCATACATAATATCATTCATTCCAAACATTGCATTAAAATCATCTCATCATTACATCACAAATAAGAAACATCATAAAATCCTGTTCATACATCAAAGCATAAGCATATATCATCATAGCATTCCATACATAAAGCATTACATCGCACATCAAAAACATATATCATACACATATAAACCTGCATTCATATGTCAGTATCTCACATCATAACTCATCATAAAAACATGCATAAAAGAAACATCTCATCAAATGCATACATGTACACATATCCATCTAAGCGATAAATCATCATCATGCATAAAACATCCATACATCATCACATGCATAATCATCACAATATGGGATCTCCTCATATATATATCAACTCATATATCAGAGTACAATGAAGTCTACAAAATCGGCTACCAAGAGCCATCCAAGATACAGTCCAAAAATAGACAATGATACAATACATGTATGCAAAAATGCTCTCTCAAATGCCGCTCTAGCCAGATGCTGTACCTGCCCCACCCCTACCTACTCCACCGTTGGTACCGGCACCACCTGATCCATCTCTCCGTGGAGGCCTCATCGAACCCCCACTCCCTCCTGCATCTCCTGATCTATCCCGCCTCAACGGACCCATCACTCCCCCACTGCTCTGCATCCGCTATGATCGCTCGGATCTCGACTGTCGCATCTGGGTATAACTGAGAGCTCGCTGACTGAATGGCACAACCTGCTCATATAAACCTCGCCAGTACTCTATCTCAGCCTGCGCTCGCCCAAACTGCCTCATAGTCTCCCCTGACGGACCCTGTGCTCCTGCTCGGACTCTCTCCTGCAGCTCCGCCAATCTCTCCACTGCTGTATCTCTCTCCCGCAGCACCACTGTCAGCTCTGCCTCACGTGCAAATAGCTGCACATCTCTAGCTGCTACCTCCGCCTCTAATCTCTCCACCCGGGTCTGCAAATAACCTATCATGTGCTCCCGCAGATCCCCAGTAGCTCCCTCCCCCATATCCATGGCTGCTGCACCTGTATCACCCCCAGCACCACCCTCCCTTGTACCACCCTCTCCTGCACCTGTATCCATCGGGATCTCTCTCTCCATCCCCCTCCCACTCAGCTGCACTCCTCCCTGCATCAAAGGACCCTGTGATAGCTGCAGAGGTAGTCCACCTCTCCCTCTCCGCTGTCTCGGCATCCCCACATATCCTCCACCTCTTCCACCTCCTCCACCACCTCCACCTCCTCCTCCATCTCCTCCACCACCTCCACCTACTCCTCCATCTCCTCCTCCTCGACCTCCTGCTCTCCGTCCTCGTCCCCTCTCATCCTCAAAAGCTGGGATCGGCTCAGCTGGGTCTGATATCCGTAGGATCGAGTGCGCCGCCCGATACTGTGTATACTCTGCTGTCACACCTGCATCTACGACCCTCGGTCGTAAGTCCCATGGCCTCGCCTGCAGTGTCTGAAACTCTGTCAGTGCCTGATCATACGGTAGCACTGGACCCCATGCATACCGCTCTCGGATCACTCGTGCATACTCCCCTGATCCACTCGGCAATCCCTGCTGCCGTCCAAACTGCCTCATCACCCGTCCCGGCACCTGTCTCTCTACATGATACGAGGTCCTCCCAATGAGGAATCGAGTCATGAAGCAATACGGTAGTGCCTCCGCATCATCCTCCCATGGCTCACACTCCAAGTATGGCCGCCAGATCACTGCATCCAAATCATCTAATGCCCGCCGCCACCACTCTAGCTTCCCCAAGTGGGGCTGGCTCATCATACCACTATACATAAACATATAGGGTTGGTCCACGGCTCGGAATCTGAGACTCACCGGTCGAGTCACTGGTAGGTGCTCCCATGCCCACACATGCAGCAGCGTCATGCCCACTGCTAGTGACCCCCGCCCTCTGTACACTACCTCGTGTAACTCCTGATACATGTGCGCTAACACGCACGACCCCCAGGCATATCGGGTCCCCTCAGTCACCATCATCTCTATAACCTGTCCCCACTCGACCGCCAATCCATGTGACCGCCTGTCTGGACACAGAAGTCCTCCAACGATCCCTGACAATACTGCTGGAAGGGGCTCATATAGTGCCGCTATATCCTCCCATGCGATCGAGCCATCATCGATGTATACATCCTCATCAAATATCCTCTGGCAAGACACCGTCCCCCAAGATCGATCATATGTCACCAGCTGCCCCCGAATCGAAATCCGAAGGATACGCCACACGTCCTCTAAAGTCACCGTCATCTCGCCCTGGGCCAGATGGAACGTGCACGTCTCACTGTGCCATCGCTCTGCCAATGCTGTGATCAGGTCGTGATTCATCCGAATTACGGGCATATGCATCACCTCGTAGAGGCCAGTAGCCGCAATACAATCAATCTCTATCTGCGTCAATCGATCTTGCAACCCCTGTGTCGCGGGGTGGCGCTCGCGTAACTGCAACACACGTAGATCCTCCTGCACATAGACGTTCATCCAAACACCATCAGTTGTTTTGTTATCAAACTTTCTTAAGTTTAAACCTAGACTATCATCAGATACTTTGATCAAGTATCTTCGGGTCTCAACAGGTAAGCAATCATGGCCGCCTAGACTTCAACAGGCATTTATCCTAACAAATGACCTAAGTCTCATCGGGCTGCTATGGTTCAAAACAACTCCCACTTCACCTCGTCATCCATCAATCGCTAGGCATCAGGAGATTTGTTTTGTCCGAAACTGGGGCATCTTGTTATCCTAAGGCAAAAGCGCTATTTAATCTACAATAGCGCTCATTCTGAACAATAGCGCTACAAAAATATCAATAGCGCTCAAACAGCCCTACAATAGCGCTACAAAAACAAAAGCGCTAAAATCACTCTACAATAGCGCTATTACGAGCCAATAGCGCTCAATTAACTATACCGTAGCGCTACTTTATCAAACGCGCTCAAACTTGCCTACAAAAGCGCTAAATACATGCAAAAGCGCTAAAACTAGCATACAAAAGCGCTATTGCAGCACAATAGCGCTAATTCATGGAGCAAAAGCGCTAAAAACCTAGTTCCAGCGCTCTTGCTCCGACTTGACTTGGACTCAACTAAAAACATACCAAAAATGCATAAAAAGTGAGTTTTCGAATTTGCGTACCGCTAGTCCATAGTCGGCTGGGCGCTGGTACCGGCGGACTCACTCAAATTGGTGCTCGGTGATCGGAAACGGCATCGTAGCTCCTTCTTGCTCCTCCAAATGTCACTGTCAGAGCTATAGTTTTCAACTGGTCGCGGTCACAAATGATCCTATTTTTCACCCCTTTCACCCCATTTATACCCCCCGCCGTCACCGTAACTTCGCCCCGCTCATCGTCGTGGTCCCCGTGAACTTCCCGAGCCCCCCATTTCTCCATGTTTCCCCCGATTTCTTCTATTTTTAACCAGTATACCTAACTTCTTCTCTTCTATCACCCTGCCAATTTTCATTCTTTTTCGAGAGATCGCCCGATTTTTTGAAATTTTTCGGCCCATCTCTCGAGGGGGCATACCACCCATTAAATTTACATTTTATGGGGCATTTCTTCACACCAATTTTTCTTTCTTTGAAACGGTGCGGTTACCACCCATTAAATTTACATTTTATGGGGCATTTCTCCACACCAATTTTTCTTTCTTTGAAACGATGCGATAAACCGCACCGTCTCAAAGAGGGGCAAATGTAGTCACATAAATCTGTCCATTTTAATTAAATGAATATTTCGTATTTATTTGATTAAAAATCCACTAACCATCAATTAATTAAATTAATATTTAATTAATTCATCCCCAAACATTCTTCTATTAATTAAATAAATTATTCAATTTATTTTAATTAATTCATTAAAATCAAATTCACAATCAATTAAATAAAATCAATTTATTTAATTAAATCCCCCTTTTCCTCTTTTAAATAAATTAAATAAAACATTTATTTAAATCATTATCCCCCACCCCACTTGCATTTTCCTACAAATGCAACTTGCACACATTTATTGAAATAAATGAATTTTTATTTTAAATAAAATCCTATTTTCCCTCACCCACCAAATCCACTTGCAAAATCTAATCCCCTTCTAGATTCTTCTAACCCCTTTCTAATTAGCCTAATCCATCCCCTAAATATTGTCACATTCATAAGCAAAATGGAGTCACTTCTCAAATGGCCCAAAGTCTTGGATAACCATTGAAGGTTTTCAACCTTCAACCACCAAAAACCCCAAAGTTTTTGAAAACCATTAAAGGCTTCCAACTTTCAACCACTTAATCCACAAAGTCTCCAATAACCATTAATGGTTAACCCAAACCCTCCTACATGGTTAAAACATTTGTTTTGACTCAACCTCTACCCAACCCAAGGGTCTCATCAAGCCTTTAATGCTTTGACCATGATTATCTCTTAATCATTTGCACAAAGGTTTATCCTTGCATTAACTCCTAATCCAGTGGGTAATCCTAATTTAGGCTTGACCCTTAGCCTTTAGATAACCATGAAGTCTTCTCAGGCATTCAATGCCTCCAACCCCTTTCTTTCAACCCAATCCTGTGTTGACACTTGTCACCATGTCATTGGTGCAAATTGTGCACATGGATCCCCAACTTTCAAGCTTGACCCTTGATTAAACCCTTCAATCTTGGCCATCCATTGCTCCATTTTTCCTATAAATAGAGCCTATTCCTTCATAAACCAGATCCTGAAAACTTGTAAGCATTTAGACTATAGCCATTTTAGAGAGCATTTAGCATAAACAATCTAATCTTTTGTCTTTTGGTTAAAATATATCATTTTAGTATTAGCTTTTCATTTCATGTTTGGAGCTATACTACAATCTCAATCCTCCATAAGCATCCATAGTGCAAAAAGCTGCTGAGAGCTACACTATTTTGGAACTTGGAGAGGAGAGGAACAAGGGAGAAGAAGCTAAGGCCATGCTAAGAGGCAGTTGGAGATGTCTCATGATCATTTGTTCTATTTATTAGATATATTTAGCATGTCTCTTTTAGTATCTCTTTTGGAATGCCTTCATATGTTTGGTTTTTGATTGATTAACTCTAACATCTTGTGTGTTTTGTGTTGTTTGATCTTGAACTAACAATTGTGTCATTTAGGAGGGCATCAGAACCAAAAAGAATACTTGCAAAAAAATTAACTCAAAAAATCACCTGAATCCACTAGGTCGGATACATGGTCAAAATCCATTGATGTCTCCATCTGGCTCAATTGTAGTGCTTTGGGAATTTGATATGAATCAATGGGAACCAACGGTCTACAAGACCATTTGTCAACCCACTCTCGTGATTCACATTCTTCCCACAAACAATACATGCATGAAGAGCAAAAACATACCATCTGTCTCATATAAATTACCAGTGAACTTGAATTTGAACTCATAAATGAGTGCATGTCACTCGATCCTGCAACTGTACAACAATCTAGATAGTTTTCAATGTTATATTCAGTGATCAACCAAAAATATCTACGAACCATTGACATACCTGGATTACCTGGACCCATTGTAGACTTACACCATCACACAATTTTTTCTGCATCTATCAACTCAGCACCACCTTCGTACTTCAATTCTTCCCTAGCTAGGGCTCTTTTCACACATGCTCCTGCACCATCGTGCTCTCCCTTACCATGTCCAGCCTTGTCCACCGCTTGTCATATGCATCCTTGTCAACCAATAAAACATCCTTGCATTCTTGAATTGTGTGGTGCAATTATTTGACCATATTAAGTGTCGGTTGTATCGTATGTTCCTTTCCCTTAAACTATCATAGAAAAATTTAAAGCATCCTTGTACAAACTCCGATGAGTGAGTACAATCATCACTTATGTAGAAAGTGATACTCTCCTACAACCTTTCTATCCTCCTTTGTGCTATCATCTGCATGCATGAATGCTATGTGTAAAAAAATAGAAACTTGTGTAGAGTGATAATACATGGATGGCACTTCATTTTGAGGTTGTAGTGTATAATTTTCAGCGAAATCAAATTACATATATTGTCTTTCCTTTTGAACCTCTCGTTCTTCCATTGTTCCTCGCTTGTTCTTTCCCATGGTTGATATTGGTTGTCCTAAATAGAATCATATTACATATATATGTAAACAAAAGTTCATAAACAAACAAATAACCATAAATATGCATCTTATCACTTTTTTTTGGAATCAAACTATTAAACAATCACAATACTATTGACAAAACTAATAAGAACAACAATTCAATCATTTGAAATAATGCAAAAATAAAAAATTCACTTACTTCTATGTATAAAATAGTGATAGAAGTGCACACACAGTTCCAGTGGAGCCTTCAACGACCTCAAAAACTTCTTTTGAGGCCGTTGAGGCTCTTGGGCAACTAAAACTATGTCTATGTGCCGCGTACGCTCTACATTAATAACCGCGTACACGATGTTAGACCATAAAATGTTGGCAAGCCCAACGATATTCTTTTTTCCCATTCTGGACTAATAAGTAGTGTGTTCACGCTCCTAAGCCTAAAAAATGTTATCACAGAGTAGCAAATAATGGGCTTAGTACCCGTACGCGCTTACAAGTAATAAGTATCGCATACGCGCTCCTACACCTTAAAAAAGTTATGGTAGGGCAGTGAACTAATAGTTTCAGTACCCCATATGCGCCATTGGTAGTAGAAAATATGTGAATGAAAAGGGAGGGAGGGAGAGAAAGAGAGAGAGAGGGAAGGGAGGGAGGGAGAGAAAGAGAGAGAGAGGGAGAGGGGGAGAGTAGGGGGGGAGAGAGGAGGGGGGGTAGAAGGGGAGGAGGGAGGGAGAGATGGAGAGAAGAGGGGGGAGGGTGGGAGAGAAGAAGGGGTATGGAGGAAGGGATGGAGAGAGAGAGAGAGAGAGAGAGAGAGAGGGAGAGAGGGAGAGAAGAAGGGGTATGGAGGAAGGGAGAGGGAGAGTAGGGTGGAGGGAGAGAGGAGGGAGAGGGAGAGAGAGGGAAGGAGGGAGAGGGAGAGAGAGGGGGAGAGAGAGAGAGAGGGGGGAGGGAAGGTAGAGAGAGGGAGAGAGGTAGAGGGAGGGAGAGAGGGAGAGAAGAGGGGGGGTGGGAGAGAAGAAGGGGTATGGAGGAAGGGAGAGGGAGATTAGGGTGGAGGGAGAGGGAGAGAGGGAGAGAGAGAGGGGGGAGGGATGAAGAGGTAGAGAGAGAGAGAGAGAGAGAGAGAGAGAGAGAGAGAGAGAGAGAGAGAGAGAGAGAGGACACCATATGACTGCTCTCGATTGTGACTATAGGAATTATAGAAGAAGAGAAAGAGGGAGGGAGAGAAGAAGAGAAAGATGGATGGGGTATGGAGGAAGGGAGAAGGGGAAAGAGCTAGAGAGAGAGGGATGAGGTATGGAGGAAGGGAGAGAGAGAGAGAGAGAGAGAGAGAGAGAGATATTGAATCCAAGACACAATATGACCCGTAGAACATAATATGACTCCTAACAACATCTAAGGGGTCATATGGTGTCTTAAGGGGTCACAGGACACCATATGACTGATCTCGATTGTGACTATAGGAATTACATAAGAAGAGAAAGAGGGAGGGAGAGAAGAAGAGAAAGAGGGATGGGGTATGAAGGAGAGAGAGAGAGAGAGAGAGAGAGAGAGAGAGAGAGAGAGAGGAATGAGGGGGGAGGGAGAAGAAGAGATATCGAATCTAGGACACAATATGACCCTTAGAACACAATATGACCCCGAGCAACATCTAAGGGGTCACAAGGTGTCCTAAGGGGTCATACGACACTATATTGTCCCTTAGCACACCATAAGACCTATAACGACACCAAATAGTGTCCTAAGGGGTCATATGGTGTAATAGTGTCCTAAGGGGTCATAGAACACCATATGACCCTTTAGAACACCATATGGTGTTGTTATGGGTCATTGATGTCCCGAGGGGTCATATGACATCCTATGACCCCTTAGGACACCATATGGTGTTGTTATGGGTCGTATGGTGTCTTAATGGGTCATATGGTGTCTTAAGGGGTCACAAGACACCATATGACCTCTTAGGAAACAATACAACCTCTAATGACCCTAAGGGGTCATATGGTGGGCTAATAAAATGATATATTAAATTTAAAGTTATGAATAAAACATCATACAATGAGACTCCAAGCGAACAAACAACGAGGCTTCGCTAAAAAACAAGTGTAAGAGCTTGACCTAACCCTAAGAGTATTGCCTAAGTTCTAAAACATACGATGCTATTAAATTTGCAAGGTTATAAGACTGATCTCAATTGTGACTATAGGAATTACACACTTGATTTCTTTCATGGGTATGTACCGTTCCAAGCTATTTGACAAGTGATGATCATCATATACTACCACTACCATGCATACAACAAACTTTAATTTCTTTAGGTGTCAGGCGTTGTGTAACAACATGAGAACTCTCACATACCCACCACTATCATTCTCGAGGACATCATATGTGTTACTCTCCCTCTTTCTCTTCCTACCTGTTGTTTCCTTTTGAAAACATATTGCGGGTACTCTAACTCATCATGTTGCTTTGTTGACACTATTTTCCACATCTGCTTTGCTCATTAAAAACACATTCAAGAAGAATATTGTTGTAGGTTTCCTTGTTTGTCATGGTAATACACTCGTGGTTCAATTTCAAACCCTATTCCTCATATTCAATATACACACACAAATCCATCAGTCAGTTTTCTTAGGAGAGCATACATGATAAAAATCAAAGAGGGAGTTGCAAACAAGAAATAAATTCACTTACTACTATAGAAGTGCAGACACAGTTGCAGTGGGGTATGGAGGGAGGGAGGGAGAGAAGAAGAGAAAGAGGGATGGGGTATGGAGGAAGGGAGAAGGGGAGAGAGCGAGAGAGAGAGGGATGGGGTATGGAGGAAGGGATAAGGGGAGAGAGGGAGGGATGGGGTATGAAGGGAGAGAGAGAGAGAGAGAGAGAGAGAGAGAGAGAGAGAGAGAGAGAGAGAGAGAGAGAGAGAGAGAGAGACCTTATATGCGTTTGAGAGGGGGAGACAATACACTTAAATGTGTATATATATACTTAGTATATATATATATTATATATTACATATATTATATGTATATACACATATTATATATAGAATATTATATTATACAATAGCACGTGTGCATTGTTTATAGTAAAAAGAGCGCGTACGCGCTGCTTACACCATAAGTACCATGTACATGCTTTTTAAGCTATAAGTACCCCGTACGCGCTTTTGACTGTTAGGCTTGGAAATAGGCCTAGATGACAAAGCTACGGTTTGGAAGTTTGATTTCCCTCCATTTCTCTCATTTTTAATGTGTTTTTTTTTTGATAGGTAATAGGCCAAAGCCGATAAGATGTACATACCCTACCCCCTTGTGGGGTTTGAACTTGTGACCTCTCTTTCAAGAGCACAAGTTATCCACCGCTAGGCCAACTCAGGTTGTACTTTAACGTGTTTTATTTTATCAACTTGGTTTATCGACTTTGTCATCATCAGGTTTACACTTCATCAAGTGGGTATTTCTAAAGTTGCCACCATATTTTCACCCATCTTCTGAGCTTTTTAACCATATAATTTTTTTTCAATTTGAACAACAATAACATATTATTATTGAATTTCTTTTACCAGTGTCTCCATAGTTCTCACAGACATAGGTGCACTAGTTTTTGAATAACTTTTGATATACTGATTCAAATTATTATTTTTTTATATATTTTTGTAGTGCACTTGATTCTTTACAATTTTAAAAAAATAAAATTGTATTTTCGATTTGTTTAGTGCAACTTATGCTTCGCGCACAAACATGTACCTAATTTTCAGGATGTGCTCGATTGGAAAAATCATAAAAAAAAAATACTCAACAAAAAATTACAAAAAAATACACATCTTCTAGTGCTCACTCTTAAATATCTTTTTGCCAAAGTATTTGTCAAAATAATAAATCTAACTATGACTTTTTTGATGCGTACGTCAAACTCTATGTTATGTTTTTTAGAAAAAATCAGGGTCAATTTTTCGTGCGCGAAGGATTTGACCCCCTTAATCTTATCCAATTTTGAAAAAGTTTAGTAGTTTGGAAACTAGATTCGGAGTACTACAATATTTGTTGTTTGATTATCTTCACATCTTGAGTGGATGACTTTCAAATTTTGCTTCCAAGTTCAGGTTCACTTGATTTCAGAAAAAAAAGTGTCCACTTATACCCCCCTTTTTGACCACCATCTTTGTGCACTTACCCGCAACTATCTTACATAAAAAAATAACCCCAAAGAATCATAATCTAAAAAATAAGTTATCTACAAATCTACAAAACCACAAGTTTTGATTAACTATGTACAACTTGCAAAACTACCATGTTCATGAATACACATATGCAAATCCATATTCACTAATAAGTTGGAAGACCCACAAGTCTAAAAAAAGGTTAAATTAAAACAATGGAATAACATGAATAAGCATAACCATATATTTTGAACATAAAATCTACAAAACCCTCAAATCAAACCAACATGAAAAGGAAGTAAAGATACAATAACTTTAGGCTCATTTGTAGACCAACTCCACAATAACCATCATGCACATGCATATAGAGGAGCTAGGGTATTCTAAAAACTTTTAGAACATCCAATGATCATCTCCATAGTCTAAATGCATTTAGGCTAATGAAATAGTGCCTTCCAATGCTAGGGACTAAATCCACGCACCCAACATGAGCACATCAAACTATATTCATGACAACCCAAGTTTGTCCATATTATTAGGGAGCAATAAAAAGACACCCAACATGAATACTTTGCTACACACAACCATGAAATGAATGAACACCACCACACATAGGGGATATTATATATTGTCAAATAGGAGCTCCAGATCAATATTAAATCAACTTAAAAGACTTCTAATCTAATTTATACTAATAAACTTGTTAGAGCTAGGTATTCTTATGTATTATGTTAACTAGGAATTATGTCATTATAACAATTTCCAATCTTATAGTTTCTTACCTTGTTGTTGGGACATAAGAGCTTGATTCTCTGTAGTGGTGGTATCATCTTGAATTGCTCTTCCTATTGAAGCATATTGAGTAGCTCTTTAAATGATGCTTTTTTTCTCTAGCCACACCCATGTAGGTCATAAACACTCTATGGGTGGGGGGTAGTTCTCTCAAGATAATGGGTACAAGAGAGTCATGAAAAATGGTCGTCTCTCCCAAATGCTTGAAGTGTCCTTTGTAATTTCACTACTCTTTAGAGAAAAGCCTCTCCTTTACTTTCTCACTAGTATACATTACTAGGTAATTAAGCTATCTTTAAAGATGAAGAATCTAATTCTAATTTTTAACCTTATACACTATTTGGAAAGGATCCCATGCATCTTTTGTACTTATGACACTTTGAATACAAGATTGGATCATTTGATCATTGATTGACCTTGTGATAATTTCTTTCTACATCCATATCTATAACAAGACATGTAGGATTCCTCAAACTCAAGATGAGTTTAAAGATTTTTTTTCCAAATACAATAATTATATCTCTCAATGATTAAAAGTACCAAAACACATTTGAAAGTATTAGAAACCATTCTATATTGTATGATTGACTTTTTGACAATTCTATATTGTCGCTCTTGTATAACTCTTTGTTTGATCGTTATAGTCCCCTGTTAGGCAGGGGTCCCATGGGCATGGCTTAAGCTCTATTTTTAAGGAAGAGGCGGTCCCATGCAGGATTTTTTTTTTGGGCTAAAAGATTATTTGGAATTTGCTCCTAAAAAATAGAAGCTCCTACTTTTTAGGCTTCCATTTTTGAGCGAGTGAAAATGGGGTGGGGCTAGAAATTGCCCCACCAACTTAGGAATTTTATTTGCCACTTGGCAATCAAAAAAGAGTTGAGATGAGTCTTGCCAAAATTTTAGAGGGAAAATAGAAAAAATAAATTATTTCATTTTTCATTGCTACTCATGGGACCACTAGCTTTCTTCAATTTAAGAGCTTAATTTTTTAAGCAAAACTATACTAATTCCCCTCTTGCAACCATCATCAAAAAGCGTACATAGAGGCTAATATACCATGGAAAGCCAAAATCCTCATTGCCCATCAACTCCGCTGTGAAACCGGGTGTTGGAAAAGACCAAAAGAGGCTTGGGAGGAAAGGGTGTACATTTTTGCACTTCAGGTAAAGTTGAGACTGAAAAACACTTCATTTTTTAGTGTGGCGCTTTTAAAGTCAGTAGGGGCAGCTATGAAAACTTCTTGGCAGCTAGCTCGTGGGATAATTTATTCAACAAGGAGTTTGTGGAGATGTTAAGAGCACTCGTCATCGCGCTACACAAGAAAAGAGTTGAAATGGAGAAGTTGGTTTGTGAAGGGGTCTGTCCCATAGACTATATTTAGCCTTGTGAACGTTAAAAGAATTTCTTTCTTTTTCTTTCTATTACAAATTACATGAAACCACTCAGTTTTCAAAGCATCGCTCCATGGGACCCAGCCTTAGTAATTTTTTTGCATTAATTCAATATAAAAATAAAAATAAATAATGCTGCAAATCACGTCCTACCACACAGCCCCAGTGCAATGCTGCTTACGCGTTTTTTAATATTGTAAAACTGCTTTACGGTGTCAGGCTAGAGTTGGAGGCTGGAAAGGAATCGCCATTGTTTGCTTTGTTGCAGCACAAGAAGAGAGCTTGTTTTGAATGGAATATAGCAACACCTGAAGGCTACTACGAGGGTAGAGGCATTGGATACATTTTTTAGGGTTTCCGTGCTCTCGTGTGCAGCATGAGCAAATCAGGGCAGCCCCCAGATCTAAAGAAGTGAGTTGATTTTAACTTAAATCTGTTCGATCAAAAAAAAAAATGTGGGATGGATTCTGAATGTTCATACTCTGTATATGATGATGTACATTTGAAGGGGTAAATAATTATCTAGCCGGAAATTGGTTTTTAGCTTTTAAGGGTTAACGATTTAGATCACAGAGTTTTGCAGTTTATTGTTTAATCACAATGATGTTTATTGTCCATGGCTTAAAACCAGGGGTTTTAGGGTTTTGGGCTAGTAAGCTAGAGTTTTATGGTCGTCTTTGGGCGGCTTGTTTTGGTTTGCTCTTTGGAATGCGAACTGACTTTGGCATTGTTTGGTTTTCAGGTACATGGACAAAAAGCTTAACAGTGAGTTTGCATGATTCTTGATCTCCGATTTTGTTGGTGAATTAGTTTTAGTGTTTTTTCATTTATTTCTTTAAGATACATGAACACAATTGAACCCAAGGATATGTCCTGCTAACTAGTTTGCAAAGAGGGCTTAAGCGTCTTTGAAAGATCTCCATCATCTTTAACAACATTTATTATGTTTGTTTTCAAAGTGCTCTTATGGCGTGTGCTTATATAAATATCTTTCAGTTACTTAGAATCTGGATTTCTTTAATCACAGAATTTTAGAGTAGTCTCCAGCAAATAGAAAATAATAAAAGCGACGATCAAAATGGGTTATTTAAGTTGATTTAATTTAGAGGAGTATGTATTAGATTTTCATTTGAGAGTTGTTTAATCATTGTAGATGGGCTCTAAATGAAGGTTTTTTGGTCTCTTTTGTCCGTGGACCACGCCATTTCGCTTTCCATTGCAGATTGGCAAGCATTTGCCGTCACTCACATGGCATGTCTACTTACAAGCCATTGAGAATTACTATTTTCTATTAGGTTTTGTTGCCTCTAATTCGTATAAACTATTGCTAACTTTTGTCTTTCTTGATCCTATATATGCGCTTTACCCTTCAATATATTTACAAATTAGTCACCTAATTGTAAGATACCTGGCTGAAATTTTGGGCATCTATATCTCATGGTTCTGGAAGATTTGGATCGTCTCCAAAAGATAAAATTATTCAAAGTTTCACCCAGTTAAACTTTATACTTAAAATTGTGATGCCTTAGTTTCCAACATTTGTGACACGAGGAAAACCAGAATGAAAGAGAGAATCCAAACAAGAATTACCCTAGGAATTACCAAATTGTCAAAGGTCCAGAAGTCCAGGACCATGTCTTTACATCTCCACTTTTACCTGGCACGATTTGCAATTCTGTTGCTCAAATTGATCACCCATTAACAGTGTAGGATTTCTTCAGGACTTTTACGATGCTTGAGTAGTTTTCCTTGCTTAGAAAACTCACTAAAACAACATTACTTCACTCAGCCGATAATTCAAATTACAACTTTTTGATTATGAATCACATGACTTTAAATAGTGTATTTAATAGTTAGACGAGTATTGGAATTGCACAAAAACTGTAAATCTTAATGCTATGGTCCCATATTGCTGTTTATTTAGATTCACTGTTTATATTTGAGTAGCAAAGATGGTATCATGCAACTTTCTTTTGATGAATAGTGTCTATTATATCATTTAAATATAGGGTTACATGTATTCAAAAAAAAAGGTGGGTGGAAATAATCACACCCCTAGAGTCCACATGGGAATACAACCTGGAGCATAAAAGCAATAAAATAGAAAAAAACATAAGCAGCTGTTCGATGGTGAGAGATGAAGCGGATGGAGGGGGAGGAGGATCCCTGTTATCAGGCATGCCCCATACATCAATGGGTTTTGGATGGTGAGAGCTGAAACGGATGGAGGAGGAGGAGGATCCCTGTTATCAGGCATGCCCCATACACCAATGGGGTTTGAAGTGACAATTGGTGAGTCCCAACCATCATTATCGTTGTTAACATTTTCATCTTGAGTTACATCAGTAGTCACACAAGTAGGAGATATGGAAAGAGCTAGTTGAGGAAATTTGTTGGAATTAGGCCAGCCTATAAGCCCAACAAGGTGGAGGAGAGGCAGCACAATGAGAGGTAGGTTGCAACTAGCCCCCCTGTGCACAATCCCTTCTAGCTGGATGAGGGGATGCTTGAGAATGGGCCCAATGGGCCTCTCGAGTGGCACGAGTAGGATGATTATTCCCACGACGTTACTCTGAAGAAGAAATGGTAGTTGGAGGCACCTTGGCAACACATCAGGGGCATTGCTCCAATGATCCAATAAATTTTTAATGCGGGTTACCTCAAGTGCAACATTATTAGCTTGCACTTGAATCCGCAATGAAACATCAAAACAAATCATTGCTTATAGTAAAGCTAAAAATGATAATCAAAAGAACAGCCAGAAAAAAACAGTAGAATTTCTATTTTTTCACATGCTAAAAAGAATCTCAATCTTGAAAGCATGCCAAATATGAGTATACTTGAAGGGGATGCAAGCCTAGTCCTCAAATAACACCATATGTCAAGGGAAAGGTTCAAGCCTAAAAGGCTTAAAACAATCGTGAATCCTAGTCCAAACATCCTAAGCTTTGGTACAAAACTAGAAAAGATGTTTGAGAGCCTCTTGATGCCCACTAAAAGGATAAAAGATTTGAAATACCGAAATGGGTAAATTTGGAATCAATGGGGAGGCCTTGGAAGAGAATGCTCAAGACAAAGTGAGCCAACTTTAGCTCAAGAACAATTGAACAAATAGTTTGAAACTTGCTTTGCCAAACTGAAAAAGAAGATTGCAAATGCCATCGTTGTTTCAAAGTAGGCACCATGGGGAGATAGTCACAAATAGTCTTTGGAAGGCTTATAATTCCAAAAAGCAATATCGGGATACCACTTCTAATACTTCCACCAAGGTGGGCAAGATCAAACACCAATTTTGTGAATAGTGTCAATTGAGATGGTTGACATAACCACCAGAAAATTTAATTCTTATTGGAAAGATGAAATTCAATCTTAGGTTAATTCTAGGATAAGAGATTCTTGGTAACCTTAGAAAAGATAGTAGGAAGGGAATTAACCCCCTCTTTGAAAAACTGAAGAGCATGAACCTATGAAGCCTTAGCAAGAGGGACATTTCGACACTATGAAATAAGAGACCACCAAATATTTTGGTGATTGATAGAGAGATCGTTATGAAAGACAAAGCTATTCTAGAGAATCCATGGCTTAATAACTTCCTAGGCATACCAAATAATTTTTTATCACAAAGGTTCCTTAAACTTGAAAAACCTCTTTCATAATAAGAAGGGTATCTAGACCAATCCCTTTCCAAGTTGATCTCCTAGTAGGGTGGCCAGAAGAAAAACGATGTCTTACCAAAATTATCCAAGCCTCATTCCCCTTCAAGGCATGAATGATCTATTTGGTGCATAAAGTCAAATCTTGTCATTCAGTGGAAATTAATCCCAGCCCACTTGAATCATGAGGGGGACACTAATGCTCCCAAGACATCCAATGGAAACCACAATGATTCGTAGAAGAGGACCAAAAGGAAATCTTGAAGAAGCTTTTCTAATTTCAAATAGGAGGCTTTATGGGGCATCTAGCAGAGAGAATAATAAACATGAGTGGCAGCAAGAATTTTTGAGTAGATCTGAAACTTCCTAATTGTAGATAAAGTTTTAGTAACCCAATAAGGCAATCTTTTCTCAATTCAAGCTACCACAATTTGTCATTCTTGAAAAGAAAAAGGTGTTATTCACCATGTTTAATTCATTTTCACCCATACAAATTAAGCCAAGGAGGCAGAAGGATTGTCTGTAGCATCAAGACTTTTGCCAGTGAATAGTTGAGCCTAAAGCTTTGCAAAAAACATCCAAACACTGAAGAGAATGGTTAATTGATGAGGAGGTAGAGAGAAGTTAGTCTCCTTTTGAGGTTGGTGGGCTTTTGTTCTCAATGTGTTTCCCAAATCAATCCCTAGGCACAAATGGGATTCTTCTAAACCTTTCTCCTATCTCCTCCTCTCTATTCAACACTGCTTGCACCCTATTGAATTGGACATCACTCCTCCTTACCTTCCATGCTAAGGCATTCAAATCTGAAATGAGGTCCTCTTGTGTGTCACCAAAAATGAACAAGTTTGGTTGTCCAATTGGCTGAATCTCCTCTCTTCCAGGAATGGGCAACTGTTGGAGAACCATGGTTTATCAAATCTTGTTTGCACCTTTAAGGAATTCAATCATATTAAAGTGTTGATTGAGCATCTGGACAGGTCTGCAAGGTATGATGACTGTCCTTCACTTTTCAAGAATGGAAATTTCTAAGTTGGATACAAGGAGTGTTGAAATACTCAAGGCAACTTCTAGGTTCAAAGGGTCATCTTGAACAAATGACTTAGTGCAACGCTATGGAGCATGTAGTAGGGTGTCTCAGGTCTCAACTCACCAGTTTTGATGGTTTGAAACAATCATTTGCTTCTCCTTCCTTACCGATTTCATGAAATTGTCAAAATTGCTCCAAAAAGGCTACTAGAATTAGCCCTAGTTTTTGATGAAATTTGTTCACCCTGCTCAACCTACTAAACTTCATGACAAACCCTTGGAGATGTGGTCATTTGATGATGAGAGCTCAAGGATTTTTGCGATGGCAAGTACTGTACGGACTGTTCGAGGACTGTCCCACAAAATATGCAATTTTCAAGGGTTTTTGAGGTTTCTAGTGAGGGTTTGCAATTTACAAGTCTTTCTCATGATAGTAGACCAATTTAAATGCTCCAAACCTTGCTACAACATATACCAAACACTTTCAAGGATTCAAACCTCATCTACTAATATTGTCATTTTGTCAAATAAATGCCATACTGCTGCAGAAATAACAGTCTGAATGACTGGGACAGCAATGTACTTAAGGTTTTGCACACATTTTCCGCCTTAATAAACCAAATACAATGAAGGTATATCAAATATAGATGCAATCATGATCTGACAGAAGTTGGAACATCCTGCAAAGCAAATAGGAAAGGAATTTTGATGACTGTTACTCATTCAACCACCATCACTGCACTTTGACAGTCTTAACACAGTTGTAACTTTATTCCTTTGTTTTGATTGGCTTCTTCACTCTGTCCCTGGCCTGCAAACAGGTGTTAATGGCATGATAAAATAATGCACATAACCTCTCCAAAGAGCTTGTAAGTTTGAACATTCAAAAGGATGCCACAAAGTATGACAACATTATATGACTGTGACAAAGAGTACACTGTTTTAGGATCCTTATTTAGGTCCTTTACAATCAATTTGTGTAACTTGTCATCTCAACATTGAAACCACTTGCAAATACATTCCATGATGCATGACAAAACGAATCCATCATTCCATATTGTCGTCTATGAAGGTTGGCAATGAGATTTTAATAATGAAAATAGTGACACACTGTCTTACAGCCTGTTTACACCTTTTTTTCCTGCATCCACCCAAGTCATGAGAGAGACAAGGATGGTAAAATACGATTAAGACTCTTGCCAACTTGATTCTTCTTCAACATATCAAAGTACAGTGCTATGAACAGCAAAGTACCATTCACACAACATTAAGAATACCCAAGCCAAGTTGCTCACTTTACACACTTGCCATGGGTTTACAAACACTTGTGCATTGCTAGGAAAGGAAAATAAATGTATGGTACAGTATGTACAGAGGATCCAACAAATTTCCCCAAAGCCATGGATGAAGAGACTTTGAAGAAATCAGTTGGACCATGAATGATCTTCCATTGGAACCACAAAACAATGCCTTTCTCAAGAACACTTCAAATAAAACTTGTTCCAATCATTACTAAAACATCAAAGGAGATCACATCAACCAAAAACAGGAGCAGTATGGACTCATGGAGCCATGGTACGGACTGTACTCTAAAAAGTGCAGAAAACTAGTTAAAAACTCACAGAAAATAAGAGCAAAACAAGTATTTTTCTTATTTTTTCAATGTAAAACTGCTCATACAATGATTGGAACATGGTTTTTATACATGTGCCAACTTGTTGAAGCCTTTGTATGGACAGGTATAGGCTGGAACTAACCAAAACCACCAAAAGTCATTTTTTTGACAGCTTTTTGAGAGCTTTTTGACAACTTTTGACAACTTTTGTTCCTCAAAAAGTTGTATTTTGACTCCCGGTGACTTGGCACTCAAACCAATGACTCAACATCATTAGAAACACTAAATAAACATGCTCCAATGCCTTTCAAGGCTTTACAACATCAAAAATTCAAAAATGCTCATTTGGACCCAAAATTGACAATTTTTGGCCCACTGAGAAAAAAAAAACAAAATCTTGGAAACTCTTAACACAAATGAGTTCCAAACCTTATTACACCACAAAACAAACCTATTAAACCTACTAGAAGCATAAAATAAACACACATGCTTAATTTGCAACAAAATGCTATACCTGCTGTGATTTGAGCATTCAGGTGCTCAGGTGCTCCTGCACCATTAATATTACTTTTCTTCCCTAGGAGAGAAAAAAATTATTAGCCATTTGACCATTAACAAATTGAGTTGTAGAATTGGGTAAAGAAATACCTATAACCAGACCTTGAGCAATGAAATGGGCAAGGAGGTACCCAAATCTTTAGTAACCAACACAAGCAAAGCTGGAGTTATCGGGTATCCTTGGTGAATAGACTTGAAGAGGCCAAAACCATTAGATTGTTGACTACTAATGGAGAGAAAAGCTAAAGCATCAACAAATAACATGAAAATAGATTGAACAAATCAACAATCGAATCTCAAAGCTTCAAGTATAGCCAAGATAAAAGGCCACTCAATATAGTCATAGGCCCTAGAAAAATTAATGTTGATGAAAATAGCTTGTTGATGAGATCGTCAGGACCATTCCATACCTTCTAACACAACAGTGATATTATCTATAATAAATCTGGATTAAATGAAACTAGTTTGCTTAGGATGCACAATTTGAGGAAGGAGATGACTAAGCTTCAATGCGAGCGGTTTGGCAATGATTTTATAGGAAACATTAAGCAAAGTAATTGGCCTCTAATATACAAATGTCCTATAGATCACCAAATTTGGGTATGAATTTTATATTTCTTTTATTAATAACCTTTTCCAAAGAATTAGAATGATAAGCTTTAAGATAGACTTTATATAGGTCCTCCACAACATAGTTCCATAGAGTTTTATATAATTCACAAGGAAAACCATAACGGTTGAGGGCCTTGTCAAACTTTATCATGAACACAGCTTCTTGAAGATCAACAATGGAGAGCAATTGGTCACATAAGACTCACTAAGGGAAGGAAAGCGACAAGGAACAAACTTGAGTTGCTCTTGCAAAGCATGATAACATTTAGGAGAATTTTCTTGAGCTTTAAAGTTTTTCCCATAATGCTTGACAAAGAAATGGAGAATATTTGGGAATTTCTTGAGAAGATGTTGACCATTTCTAATTTTCCTGATATTTGAGTAGAATGATGACTTTGAAGAGCCTGCAAAAACTGTTTAGAAGCTTGATCTTCCACTTTCAGCAAATGCAATCTTGCTTTCATTTGTGCACTTCTAGCGGAAAGATTGCTAGAATTTGCTTCTCATAGTGGAGCTCTATCACTCACACATGTAAAGCAACTAAGAGGTACATTTGTTGGCCCTATTCACTAGGCAATCCACCCAATCTGTTGAGTAAGCCCAGCCTCCAAATTCTACACTTGACAAATGTGTGCCAATGTGGATTGATGAGTTGGAATAGTAAAATAAAGAATTGACAGCCTTGGGAACATTAATTTGCCTATTCAATATTGAATCTAATGGGACAATGGTCAGATAACGTAAAATATGGTAGGGGTTCAACTAGAAGAGGAAAATAGTTGGCAAAGAAAAGGACTATGTAGAAATTATAGCACGATCAAGGCATTTAAATACTCTTTCAAGTCTAGCCCTCAAGTTGTTCCACATAAATAAATATGTGATTTTGATAATGGCCCATATTAAAGTTTCCACACAAGCAACAAATTGGTGATCCATTCTATAAAAGAGATCTTTTCATAACATCATTGGAAGCAAAAATATTGGGAATACCAAAAGAATGATTTTCAACATCAAAGAGGGTCCACATCACCTGGTTGGTGGGGTCACAACCTTGATCAACTACACGCTGAAGCCAATTAGGAGAGAGAAAAGTAATGGCCCCTCCACGAATTGCGATAAGAATATTAATTGGCTAGCAAAATAACATGACAAGCTGGAGAAAAAGTAGAAATTTTGAATTGTGACCTCCTGTAAACAAAGGATATCCAAAGTTGGAAATTTTTGTCTAGCATCTCTTACTACATACTTCTTGGAGAGGTCATTGAGACCTTGAACATTCCAAGAGAATTCATTGATGAGCATTAAGAGGCATATCATTGTTATCTAACTCTTCAAGAGTAGAATAGCGATTATGCAAGAATTCATCTAAGGGAGAACTGCCTGATTGGATGTTAGGGATTGGCATCCTTTTTCTGCAGCACATTTTCCTTCCTTTAGATGCTTCGGTGGATTGGGAGAATGATGTTGACAAATAGGAGAATGAACAATAGTCTCTAACTATGAAGAAATAGTAGATGTTGACTATGGCATCTTGAAAAATTTGGGCCAAGTAGAAGGCTCACCATTAGAGGGAGCTACCTCATTCCCTTTCTGTGTAGTTTGAAACCATCCTAGTTTGCACCTTAGTAGCTAGATGACCAGTATTAATTAAGGGTCTTGTTTGAGGACATCCAGATACAATGTTTTTATTTTTGTGGTTATCAACTAGTGTCCACCGTTCAATCATTTTTTGAAGGGGCAGTCTCAACTGGCTCGGAAGTGAGCTTAGTAATGAGGAGAAACCAAAGGACAATCCTTAATCTTATGGTGAAAGGATTGACACCTCAAGAAAGTGTTTGGCAGATTAAGGTAAAACACACGTTGAGTGTGACAGAGATGGCCAATTGTATACCACAAACTCTTTCAGGTCCTTGGAGAGATGAATCTCGACACAAGCACACTTTTGTGGGAAAGCCAAATGAAAGTTATTAGGTTCAACATAGATGATCTTGCCAAGAGAGTGGCAATAGTGGTCAAAATACTCCAACAAGATAAAGGCAACCTTGGGAACTCAAATCTGTTTTTGATATGAAATGGAAGTCACGCATCCAATGTGAAAATCCAAGAGAGATGCTCAGATGTACCATGGACCATGTTTAAGGATAGCCTTTGCATGGATAGCCTCAACAAAGTGGAAAATAAAATAAAAAACCTTTGTAAGGTTTTGAACAGCATCACATAGATCCCATGAGGGATCCAATGCTTGCTAACCCATTCTTTGAATATGGTTTTTAGGGGAGTTCTCCCCACCAAATATTCTATTGAGTAAAATGTTCTAAGTTTCTAGCCACTTGCGTGCATTGTCAAATTTAGGGATAGGTAAAACCACATTCATAGGAGGATTGAAAGGCTTACGTTGCGAGATACCTTTGGCGTGAACCTCCATTGATGCTTGTTTGGGGGAGCCATGATCTGGAGCCACCAAATCGCAATGCCAGCAGAAATTGTTGGGTTGATACAATTTGGGGCTCTATAAAAGGTTACTTAGAAAAAGCTGCAATAAATGTGGGAAATTAATCAGTATCTTGTGCCAAAGGTGTAGATTGACGAAGGATGGAAACAAGTCTCAAAAAAATACATTTATCTTAGTCAAGCACGTGCCCTTCCCAAGTTCCCTCCCTTTGTGCAAGCTTTAAATTAAGTTGAAAGAATAATTTAGAATCTTCCCCTATTATGGTAGAGCTGTTACATTTTAGGGATTCAAATTATACTGTGGAAATGTAGGGGGGCTGAAATTTTGCATCCGTGGATAATAAAAAATATTACGCATGGCTGCATATATCTTGTTAACTGTTTTTTTTTCATTTCTTTCCAAATTTGAACTACTGAATTTTCTTTATCGATAAAATGTTTTGTTTTTTTCCAAAATTTATACAGTAAAAAATTTACAATTTAAAATAGCTGCTTAAAATAAGTAGAAAAATATGAGAACATGGGACCACTAGCTCCACAAGATACTTCTTAAAAATTTGTGCAGTGACCACTAAACAAATTAAGCTAAATAATTGCATGGAATTGTGAAATAGCAGAACAAACCCATTAACCATTTAAGCTCAACCCCTTTGAATATATATTTTACTGCTTCTTGCTATAGCTAAAAGTGAATCTTCTTTGATCCTTGTTGCATTTGCTTGGTCTCTTGGTCTATTAGTATGGTCTTTTTCTACATTCAGTCAAACTTTGAATTGACAGACTTATAAGCATTTCTCCATATGTGAGGATGTGCCCACCGATGATGAACACGATTATTAGAATATTAAACAACTACTGTTAGGCAGTTGTTCCTTTATCTAAAATATTTATCATGTTCTTGACTCGGTAAAACTGAATGCAAACCGCACGGTGGTTGGTACTTTGCGAGGATTTGACCAGTTCATGAATCTGGTCCTGGATGGTACTGTTGAAATAAACGGAAATGAAAGGAATGAGATTGGCATGGTGGTAGGTGTCAATCCAAATTTATCTTGGACCTTTTTTGATTATCATAAGATTTTCATACCATTAATTGTAGTCTGATTGATTACCATAATTTTCTTTTGCAGGTAATTAGAGGCAATAGTATTGTGATGATTGAAGCTTCGGAACCAGTCAACAGGGGCTAATGTTATTGCGATGACACACCTTTGTAATTGATGGATGTAGCCACATATAACTTCTTTATTCGGCTATTCTAACTGGTTAAAATGGTATAATGAATTGGTTTTAAGCATAGAAGTCTTTTTGGGGTTTTCTTATTATGATTAATGACATGAAAGCCTCGCAAAAGACGAAAGATGATGTTTGAAGATTTATCTTTTTCTACATGCCCTTTAAGAGCTTGAAGTTGAGTGAATATATATGTACATACATTTGCAGATAGCAAGTGTGAAAGGATCTATTTAATTCTTTTTTGTAGTGAATTGTTTCAGATATCATTGACACCCTATTGTCTCTCAAAAGTAGCAAGGACTGTTAAGGTTGCAATGTTTGTAAATATTTCTTTTCGGGATTTCAGTTTTTAAATGTTAGACAGCTTAGTTTTCATTATAACATATGGATCTAATGTCTGTTATGATTACATAATATGGCTGGCAAAAATTTTTCCGGGCATGGATATTTTTCATCTATCATTTTGATGTTGTGTTTGAATGTAATCCGTGTCCATTTTTGGATGTTCTTGGTGCTTTTTTCATGAGGCTTCGTTACCATTCAAGTTTTTCTTAAGCTATTTTTTCCCTCCTTTTCTTTAGTGGGCCTGACAGGAGTGAAAGCAAAATTTGACAGGGTAGACAGAATTAAGCGGGAGGGGTAGGGTATCCATGTCCTTTATCATCGTAGCACATACGTGGCCTCTGTACACGGAATACAATGTGGTCTCCCTTGAACTACCCTTTGGGTGCATGCTTGTGGGAGTTAAAACAGATTTTCTTAATTTATTTCAGCCAAACCATGACCTGCTCAAACTTTTTTATCGTCTGTTATTGTTTCTTGTTTGTAAGGTGTTCTTATATATGGTAGCAATTCATGCATTTTTGAGGGTCTGAAATTCATTACACAAGATTACATATATTTGCCTAGTAAGTAAAATCTGAAAGGGCTCTTAGAAGTGTCTAGGAGATGAAATATTACCCAATTTGTATATACCTGGCAAAATTTGGAAGGGCTCTCAAAAGTTCCTAGGAAATGAAATAGCGTTCAAGTTGTGTATCTCTATGGTTTGTTGTTTTCTTGTCTGGTGTCTCACCTTTACTAATTGCTAGATGAATGCTAGTCTCTATGGCGTCCTATATATTTAAATTCAGCTGCAGTAAACCCTTACGTTGGTAGGAAAATCAGATCAATTTATCGGCTAATTTCATTGCTTCTTGGCAGGGTAGTGTCGTGTCATCGAAGCTTGAGATGGATTCCATACACAATAAAATTTTAATGGGGCTTGAAACTATTGGTTTCCCAATAGCTTGGAATTGAAGATTCGAAAAATGAAGTTGGTCTTAATTAATTTCCTTGTTTGCAGGCAGGCAAGATTGTATAACCATGTCTACGGCTATATTTTCCACAGAACAACTTATTTGGACCTAATCATCAAGTTATATTCTCTATGGATTATATAAATAGGTTAGAAATATGTTTATGATTTTCAAGATTAGGACATTTATATCAGGAATAAGTTGTACAGTTTTTAGTCAAATTCATTGATCTATATTTGGAGTAGTGGTTCACATAAGCTCATTTTCCCTAAGAGCGAATGGTTCACTGAGCACTCAATGCATTTAGGTGATGTTTGCAAGGTTAAAGCATTTGGCCTTCTTGGGGGCCATCCATTTTAATGCTACTCCATACCATGGAGTTTCTTCCAAGATCAAGCACACTTAGCTTGCTACTTCATTTGCAGAACTTTTAGTAAGTGTTGTTCCTTCTAAGGCATTCATTATAGAGTCCTTTTAGTTCATCCATTGATAAATAGAAGTTCTTTAAAAAAATAAAAATTAATATGTTAAATTATGATATTTATTTCAGGATAAAGTTGCATAATTTTCAAGTTAAATTCATTGTTCTATATTTTATTATTGGTGATTGAAAGGTGAAGCATTCTTGAGTTGTAGTGGTGCAAAGATGAGTGGCATCTTGAGAAACCTTGATGGTTCAGCTTTGTGAGTATCAATTACATGCGATGAGTGCTAAGTGAACAGCTGCTTGTCATGAGAGATGGGTTCATTTGTACTATTACACATGAAATATGAGTCAATGAGTTTGACTAAAAAAATACATTCTTGAATCTTGATTTAAATATCATAATTTGACACAAATGTGGAAAATACCTTTAATTCTTTCAATAGATGAGTTACAGGGAACAAAACATTTGTTTGAAGGTTTTGCAAGGTGGTAGGAAGTTAAGTGGGTTTGATCTTGGGGGAAACTCCATGGTTAAACAAGCTTGAGTCGACTAGGGTGGATGGATGGTGTCTTGGGAAGTCCCTTTGTGAGCATCACTTAAATACAATGCTTGCTAAGTGGATTCATTCTCATGAGAGATATATTTGTGTGAATAGATACTCATGAAATATGGGTCAATGAGTATGGAGGAAACAATGGACCACTTGTTGGGTTGTCCCTTCTCATAGAGTGTCGGATATGGCTATGCACAAAACTTGGATGTGTGAATTCTCTATCGAATGATATACTAAGTTTGTTTAGATCATGGCCAATGTTGAAAAGGATAACAACTTATATCTTTGGATTATCAACCCCTCCATTTTGATATGGGAAATCTAGGAAAAAAGGAACAAAATAAATTTATCAAGTTAAGGAAATGAGCTTGAATTCCTTCCTAAATAAAGTGGAGGTAGCAATGGTTGAATAGGTAAACAATAGATTGTGGGAGAAAAATCTCCATTATGGATGCTTGCATGAGAAAAAAATGGTTTGGTTAGGGGATTCCTTTGGTAGTGGGGCTCAAGGGTTCAAAATCATATTATAAGTTGAGAGAGTAGGCTGAGTGGATGGTGTCCCAATTGGGTTGACCTAAGTTAAATTTTGATGGCACATGAAGGGGCAATCCTAGGGTATCTGGAGCAAGGTGTCGGTAGAAATCGGGAAGGGTCAACTATTTGTAGTGTTGCAAAACTCCTCCCGAGGGGTTCTAACAATGAAGCAAAGTTTTGGGTCCTTATTTTGAGTTTGTGTTAAGTGCAAATAGTTAAATTTGGAAAAGGTGGAAGTTGAGAGGAACTCTTCTATCATCACCAACACATTAAGGAGGGGCCACACTCCAAATTGGATACTTAAAGCTCTTTTGGAAGTTACTTTGGAGATTTATGGAAACTTCACTCTTTTCTCGAGCAATCATGTCTTTAGAGAAGCAAACAAGGAGGCAAATTGTTTAGCCAAAGCAGTTGTAGATGGGGTGGATAAATATGCCATGGCAGAGGAGAGTGGGTTATTAGGGCTGAGCTAGAAGGATGAAGCTATATTGGGGCTTGTCTTTCAAACTACAAGCATTTAAGGTCAACACATGCTCTAGTCTCAATGTTTATCCAAAGGAGGCTGCATTAATTACATTTAGGTGATGTTCATAAAGATGAAGCATTCTATTTTGAGTTGGAGAGGTACTAAGATGGGTGACATCTTAAGAACCCTTGATGCTTCACCCTTGTGAGCATCAATTATATGCAATGAGTGCTAAGTGAACTACTTGTTGTCTCGAGAGATAGGTTCATATGTATTGTTACACATGAAAGAGTCAATGAGTTTGACTAAAAAACTACACACTTGAATCTTGATTTAAATATCACAATTTGACAAAATGTGGAAAATACCTTTTATTTGTCCATAGACGAGCTAAAGAGAATGCTGAATGGTTAATTAGGCATAACATTTGTTGAAGGTTTTGCAAAGGTGGCAACAAGCCAACTGGGTTTGATCTTGGGGGGTAAATCCATGGTTGTTAAACAAGCTTGAGTCTACTAGGATGGATGGTGTCTTGGGAAGTCCCTTTGTGAGCATCATCTAAATACAATGAGTGCTAAGTGGATTTATTCTCATGAGAGATAGATTTGTGTGAATAGATACTCATGAAATATGGGTCATGAGTAGTGAGGAAACAATGGACCACTTGTTGGCGTGTCCCTTCTCATAGGAGTGTTGAATGTGGCTATGCGTGAAACTTGGATATGTGAATGCTCTTTCGAGTGATATACTAAATTTGTTTAGATCATAGCTAATCTTGAAAAAGATGGCTACTTATGTCTTTGGATTATCAACCCCTCCATTTTGATACGAGAAATTTGGAAAGAAAGGAACAAAGTAAATTTATAGGATAAGGAAATGGCCTTGAATTCCTTCTTAAATAAAGTGGAGGCAGTAGTGGTTGAACTGGTAAACAATAGACTATGGGAGAAAAATATTCATTATTCTTCCTTCACAGAATGGGATGCTTGCATGAGAAAAAAATGGATTGGTTTGAGGATTCCTCTAGTAGTGGGGCTTGAGGGTTTAGAATCACATTAGCTAAGAGAGTAGGCTAAGTGGCCGGTGTGCTATGCTCAAATTCACCATTGCTAAATAGGAAATAAGGAAAATCATGAATTCCTTAACTATCTAAGCAATCCAAACATAAACCAATGAAATAATACAATTAAGAAATAGGAATGTAAAATATGTTAATCAAAACTCCCTATTCTATGATGGCATATGACTTCCATTGTTCTTCTCTTCTCTATGGTATGATAGCTCTCAGATATTGCACTGGCAACCTGCAAGTGACACAAAGATTCAAAGTTCGTGATTGTTGAAAATGAAGATTGAATGCTCAATTTATAGATTTTTGGAGAAGATTGGGTGGAACAAAATGATCAAGAGGTGGAACTCAGGTGAGCTCACATGAAAAATGATAGTTGAACTGCTGATTTGGAGGTGAAATAGAATAGATTGAATAGATTAATTAAGTTAACTGATTGAGAAAAACCTAACTGAGGGAAGAAAAAAAAAGATTGGAGGAAATAAAGAGGATGACAAAGAAAAATTTATTTAGAAAAAACTAATTAAAAGATGGAAATAAAGATTGGAGAGATAATGATTTAATTAATTAATTGATTGAATTAATTAATTTAGCATGTGCTTGCACTTTGACTTAGATTTTCAATTTAATCTTTGCATGAGATTTTAATTCAACTAATTGAATTTATTCAATTCAATTTAGTATTTGAATATATTTAGAACTTAACTTTGATTTTCAATTTGGTTTTTGAAATCATGCACATGTATTTAGAAGAAATAATTAGTTAATTAAATAATTTAAAGAAACTATTTAATTATTTTAGAAATGGAATTTAATTAAATAATAAAGATTATTTAAATTAAGGATTAAATCACAATTAATTAAATAACAAATATTTAATTAATATTTAGAAAGGGGTTAATGATTAGATGATTAGAGATAGAAATCGAGAATAGAATTCATTTAAATAATAAAGATTATTTAAATTGGGGAATTAATCAGAATTAATTAAATAATAAATATTTAATTAACATTATAAAATGGTTAAAATGATTAAATGATGAAAGAATAGAAATAGAATAATTAGTAAGATGATAAGGAAATATGGAATTTGGAAGAATAAGATTAATTAACTTAATTAAATAATTAAAGAATCATTTAATTAATTAGACGAATAATTAGTACATGATCAATGAGACATTTTTAGGTGTCTACATTTGGACCTCTTTAAAACAATGTCGAAATGACGTTGTTTCAAAGAAAACGATTTTTTTTGCCCCAGTATGCCTTGGTACCACTGTATAGTGTCAATATGCCCCCTCAGAAAAAGTGGTCAAAAAATTCGAAAATTGAGACCATATTTTTGATATCAGTATAATAAGCAATTGTGTGAAGATTCGTTCAATTTCGAGATCGTTTGAGTAGGCTACAAGTTGTTTGAAGTTGGCGGGAACCATGGGCATCGAGGTGGCAAAAAACCCTAATTTTAATCTATAAATAAAGATTTTAGGTTTTCATTTGCTTATTTGCAATTTGGTAAGTTCTTTGTTTTCTTTGCTAATTTTGTGCTTTCCTTTGAGTATTTGATCATCATGGCTGGCTATAGAGCTCGATTGCACATGTTTGACTGAGTACGTTCATATCAGAGACCTCCTGGGACTGGTGGCATGGTATTTTTCTTATTTTTTGCCTGATTTTATGCATGTTTTTGCTATTTTTCAAAAAACATTTGCAGTGTCCAATTTTTGCATGCGTCACACATTAACCTTTCAATTTTCACGCATTTGCCATTAATGTTATGCATACGTCCTTACTGGTTACGCATAAGCTCATTTCATTACACATTCATGATAAATGTTATGCATAAGCTCATTTCATTACGTATTCATGATAAATGTTACGCATAAGCTGTTATTCTACCGCATTAGAGATAAATATCACACATTAGTTTAAATTATATGTGAATGTTATTTGTCATGCGTTTGATAATTTTTTATGTTCTCGTAATCGGATATCTGATATTCTGAACTTTTTCTCTTTGTAGGAGAACATTGGAGTGCTATACTGCCAACAAAGTAGACCCAGTGGACTTGATCTTCGTGCCGATTTACTTGATGAGGAGATTGAGCATATCAGACAGCTTGGTTTGTACTATGTGTTACACTTGCCAGAGGTTACGACCAACAAGGCAATGATTACAGTGTTGCTAGAGCAGTGGCATTCCGAGACATGTTCTTTCCATCTACCTACTGGTAAGGCATCCATTACCTTAGAGGATGTATGGTGTATACTGTGTATTTCGATTCATTGTGAGAGAGTTGTGTATGACCATGACGATGACATTGCTGGATTGTGTGCACTTTTTGAGTGTGAGATACAGGACTTGTAGATCAGTGGTCGATATGACATTCCTTGGGCCTGTTTAGATTATGATGACATAACTATTGTACTATGCAGTATTGTTGGCGGTTTGTTGATACCTGATAGACGAGGTCACAAATTTCCAGTGGGATGGGGCAGAGTGCTCCATGATATGATTGTTCATCGACGAGTATATGCTTGGGGTCCATGTCTTCTTGCCATGTTGTATTATCAGATGCATGGGATTGTATATCTTGGATATCGGTCTATCAGTTTTGGTGTGACACTGCTCCAGACTTGGGCATGGGATCATATTTCCATTTCGAGGCCTGTTACTCATGTTGATTTGTAGCCTGGTGAGCCTTATGCTTTTAGGTACACAACAGGTATCAGACATAGGGGTTCAGGTAACACCTTGTATTGGAGGCATCAGGTGGACATACTTCAACATTTTATTTGGAGAGCTTACTTAGATTGCCCCGGTTGATCGGATGACATAGTACACCTGCCTTTTTGTCGACAATAGAGGTATCTGATTGGTAGGACTTTTGAGACGTAGCGGATTATAGAGATGTATCTCCCAGGTCGGGTATTGAGACAATTTGGAGAGGTACAGGTGACACCAGTTGTTACTGCTTACTTTGCTCATGTATCTCGTGAGGTATCTGATTGGGGGGTGTGCATACAGTCGCATGTTGCTTCCGTTGAGTTTGATGCTCTTTAGCTGTTACTTTGGGGTTGGGGTAGAGGTGCAACAGATCCAGGGACTACGCCCGAGTATGATACATGGTTTTCTAGACATAGGCCTATTCCACTTACTGATCCTGCTGTTTCTATTACAGCACAACAGATTCGACATCCTAGACAGCGCTTGAGGATAGACATGGGGAGAGAGTCAGAGGAGGAGAGGAGGGTGGAGCTGAGGGAGATGGAGTAGTGGAGGGAGAGGATGAGGTAGGAGACGAGGGAGTTGATGAGGATGTAGACATTGGTGGAGACACCAAGTCTATAAGTAGCGGGGATAGCGATGATTCTTTAAAGTCATCGAGCAACAAGGATGGTGATGATGATGACATGCCGGAGCTGGAGGACATTCCTACTATAGAGGGTGGAGGAGGATAGGTGGGCGATAGGGATGAGGATGATTCGTAGATTCTCAGAGCGTGGATTCAGAGTCTAGAGGAGGAGGTCACTAGATGAGATGTCGAGTGAGAGGCTTACCATGCAGACTACGATGCTTTAGAGGCTAAGAGGGATCGTCTCCAAAGGGAGAGAGATGAGGTAGTTAGGAGAGCTCAGATCACTATGGATGCATATGATCAGCTATTCAGACCAGCGACAGAGGCACGTGACCAGACAGATAGATATTTTGTTGCTGCACAGGAGGCTATTTATTATCGACATGCTTATGAGAGAGCTATCCTTGAGGGTTAGAGAGAGCTTAGTTTTAGTGCCTTTATGGGGAGGAGATTGAGTCGATCTAGTTCTCGACGGACTAGCTGTGGTTGTGTTATGGGACCACCTCGACATCCTGGGGCAGGATCTAGTGGGCAGGACCCACCGGTTGATAGAGGCAGTGTCGGTTGAGACATTTTGATCATGTTATTTGAGCCTTTGGGCTTATTTATTGTATTCATACACATTATCATTTTCGATATATATATATGATATGCAGTTTTTTGGCGGCGATCTATTATGCTTTACTTCATTATGTGTTTATATGAAGCTATGAGTTACATGATTTATGTCTATTTGATTCTATATGATTCATGAATGCAATGGTTACTACATGTATGTATCAATGATGCTTATGAATGCAATGGTATCTATAATGTATGCATGAATGATGCTTGTACTACATGTATGCATATTAAACTGATGTTTATGAATGCAATGGTATCTATATGAATGCATATATTTTTTGTATGATAATGCCAACAATTTTTTTTTTAACTTAGATGTACCTTGAAGAAATGTTAGTAAGATGAAAGAAAGCGGTGATTGATGAAAGAAAGATGTTAGAAAAAAATACGATTTAGAGAGAAGATGGGAAATCAACAGACTATCAAGAAACATATGAGATGAGAATGAAATTGAAAGAATCACGAACCTGTGTCACATATTTTATTGCGCAATATATATTCATCACTGAGCCTTATTATTGAACAATGAAGCTTAGCACATCAGGGTATAAGGAACCAAGATGTAAAGATTTCTCATTGTAGAAACAAACACGTAGCAGACAAGGAGTAAACCCCTCCATTCTCGGAAATACACTAGGGGTCGAGGTATGTGTGGCATTCAATAGCTGAATGCTCCTATCACAAACACCCACTAGAGAAATTTCCTAGAACTTCATCGATTCACACCACAAACAACAAACAAAGAAAAAGATAATGCCCATCATGGCCCCTCTAGTCACTTGTCGACATCTTTGAGTAGCATAGGAACATAATTTGTCGCCAAATGATAAAAGATAAAGACTGACCCAGACAAAATTCAGTGGCTATACTGACCTTGTGCTTTCGTTCTCAGTTGCTTGATGTGATGGTTGATAATGTCTGATCTCAGAAAATTGCGGACCCCGTTTAAGACCGACCTGTCTGATTTCGAGTGTATCCTTTTTTGTTTAAGACAAGATAATGATCACTTGATATGGATATGATACGATTGATAAGACAGTTTGATCAGTTGATTGTAGATGTTTGACTGGATAGTCATATCCTTTGTTATCTTCGTGCGAAGCGTTTGCTGGATATCTGCTAGGGTATTTGTTTCTCACAAGATATTTTATTGCAAGTTTTTTGATTGATTGACTTTTCGATTTTTAGTTTTTTTCCAAGAGCTTTTTCGATGTTTTTGGATTATGTGGATTGATATTTGAATGTTTTTGGTTGATTTTCAGGACATTATGCAGATGTTTTTGGTTGATTTTTTTAGGATATTATATGAATGTTTTTGGTATTTTTTCATGATTGTATTTGAATGTTTTTGGTTAATATTGAGTTTTTCAGTGTTTTTGGTATTTTTAAGTTTTCGATATTTTTGGATTTTGAGTTTTTCACTGTTTTTGGTATTTTTGAAGGATGTTATACGATGTTTAGAATTTTTCAGGACTTTATACGATTTTTAGAATTTTTTCAGGACTTTATACGATTTTTAGGATTTTTTCAGGACTTTTTACGATTTTTAGGATTTTTTCAGTTATGCCCCCAATATGCAGACCTATATGACATGATGATCTACAGAATGCATGTGGAGACAATGAATTTTTGACATGAGCTATGTTAATGCAATATGCATGATGAAGATGCATTTCCTATTCGAACAAGGTTAACTGTGTTTGTTTGGCATTTTGTAATACACCAATTGAAATGGAGGTACAAAACATTTCACAGATAAGTGGTCAATCGATCCCTAAGGTCCCTTGGAACATCCAAATTAACACACTTAGTTACTAGGATTTACAAATGGAGACGCAAAAAAATTCCCCATTGATTCTTGAAACTTTGATCTTCTTTTGCCCATGTGTGTGCAGATGAGTTAATTCCCGCTCTTGTATTCACTAAAGATCCTTATCATCCTACATGACTAGCTACATGGATGATCCTAACTTCAAAAGTATCCCGAATAGAGCCTCGCTACCAACAAGATTTTAGAGCTCCAAAGAGGTTATAGACCGTAATTTCTCAAATATTGCTCCATTGCCAATAGGCATTCATAGCCCTGATGGAGTTACTTGCATGTTCCCATAGTCAATATTTTTTATCGCACTTGCATGCGTGATATTTCAGTTATATATCATTGCTCTTTTGCCTTGAGATGAATTTGGCATAGCTCTTTTTCTTTTTTATTTTCTTGCCTTGACTTGTAAGTAATGAAACCTACTTGGGTGTGACAATTACAATGGTGCTGAAGTAGAATTTTAGATTTTTCACTAGTCATATGATCAACTAGGTGTTTAGAATGAATTAGAGATCTTCTTAATATGTTTGAGATATATCAATTGATAGATTTTGGGTTAACAAGTCTCAAATAGTGAAATCATTACCCAACCATATGTAAAGCATTGTCATAGGGTAGTGTTGAAAATGAATGACCTTAGGATCTCAAAAAATTCATGTCCTAATATCTAAGAAAGGAGATGACCCTTGCTTCTCTTAAATGCAAAAAAATGATAAACTTGGACAATTGCCTTGTTTTATTGGTGCTGCTATATGAAAATTTTCAAATGCATCAGTGTTTTGAATAATATGATATGCAATGTGGAAAGTAAAACCTAAACTAACCCAACCCTTAGGTATAATATCATTTAAGCTGCATGTTGTTCATAGGGTCAGAGAGTGGATCTCTCTCCATGGTAGCCAAATTATATGCTCCAATGCCTATAACCCCTGTTATGATAAAAGGACCTAACTAGTTAGGTTCAAACTTCCCTGGTTTTTCTCTTTCTGCTAGGTTCCTTTGGTTCTCTTTAAGCACTAGATCTCCCACTTCAAAAGTTCTTGGGAGGACTCGTTCATTTTAACTTCGTCTCAGTATGTTTTGATAACCTTGTAGATGATTGAAAGCATTTTGTCTCTTTTCATCAAGCGTTTCTAGCTCTTGTAATCTTGCTACCCAATAGTCTTCCTCTGATATGATGTTTTGTAAAGAGACTCTTAGAGACGATACTTCTATTTCAATGGGGAGTATTTCTTCTATACCATAGACCAAGGAATATGGTGTTTCTCCTGTAGGGGTGTGTACTCCTGTTCTGTAAGCCCAAAGAACGAGATTTAACTGGAGATGCCAGTCCCGTCCTGTGTCAGCGACAACTTTCTTAAGGATTTTCAATATTGTTTTATTTGTTGCCTCTGCTTGTCCATTGCTTTGCAGATGATATGGCGTGGTAAATCTCTGTTATATTTGAAATTTATCACACAATTCTTTCACTTCTTGATTTTTAAATGGACTCCTATTATCTGTTATGAAGAGTATGCGGGAAAAGCGGTTCAATGAAACTTAAATTGTGAAAATATTCAAAGACTTGCCCACACACCCATGGGACTCTTGGTGCAAGTTATGGAGCCATGAGGAATATATCAACTTCCCAAGGAGTGTTCCATGGTTCTCTATCTTTCAAGGTCCCTCAAGCCAATGACTTTGCTCTCAGATCACTGAGCAAAGTGACTTAGGGATGACAAATGCAAGAACGAGGGATGCTTTAGATCAAATTTAGTATGAATGCATCTTATTTATGCATGATTTTAACAACTGAACTAAACTAGATGATCAAATGACAAGGTTAGTAAAAATACTATCCTAACATGATATACTAGTTATATGATTTAATCTAAGATGATAGAAATACTCTAAAATGATTATTAGATTTATTTCTATTACAAAGAGAGGCTAAATGCTTGCTAAAATTGAGTATAAGTATGATGCTAAAGACTTGGATGTTTTGAAGAAGGAATGGGCTCTATTTATAGGAAATATAGGGCAATGGATGGTCAAGATTGAATGATCTTATCAAGGACTAGGATTGAAAGGTAATCAATCCATGTTCACAATTCTCACCAATGAAATGGTGACAATTGTCAACAAGAGACTTCTTGAGAGGAGATGAAAGAAGCATTAAATGCTTGAGAAGACATGAAGGTTACCTTAGGGGGTTAGGGTTAAGGTTAGGTTAGGGTTATCCATTGGATAAAGCTTTTACCCAAAGGATAAACTCTTGTGCAAGGGTTAAGGAGATAACCAAGGGTAAAGCCATGAGTGCTTGATGAGACCCCTGGGTTAGATGAGGGTTGAGTTAGGCAAAAAGTCTCTAACCATGCCAAAAGGGTGAGTTAACCATTAATGGTTTGGAAGACTTTGGGAACAAATTTGTAAGAGTCCTTCCAAATTTGGGGGAACTCAACAAGTTAGCTTGTTGAAGACATAAAGGCTTTATTGCTTTTGGAAGACTTTCCTCCAAATTTGAGAAGTGACATCCTCAAATTTAGGGAAAGGGGATGATTGAAGGGTTTAGGCTAATTAATTAGGATTAGATGGGTTCTAGAATAATTTAGAAAGGGGGTTTAAGAGGCAAGTGGGAGATGTAGGATTTTGCAAGAGAGTGGAGAAAATAGAATTTAATTAAAATAAAATTAATTTATTTCAATTGTGGTTGCAACTTGCATTTGTAGGATTTTGCAAGTGGGGGGATTTAATTAAATGGCTTAGATAGAAGAAGGGTATATTAATTAAATCTTAATTTAATTAATAGGCGATTAGAAGAATAGGGATATTAATTAAATCTTTAATTTAATTAATTGGAATAATTAAGAATAATTAAATGAATAAAATTCACTTAATTCATTGTGCAACTTTTAGGTGTCTACATTTTTCCCCTCTTTGAGTTGATATGTGATCACATGTTGATTCAAAGAAAATTTGCCGAATATGCTGTCGGAATTTGATCGATATGATGTTGTGGATAGGAAAAATTGATTTGATATGAAAAGTCTATATGATGCCCCAGATTTGATGAACGATATTGATGATGCCCTAGATATGAAGAATTGATTTGATATGAAACTGATATGAAATTGATGTCGAGATTTGGTATGATAATACCCCCTCTGGAGATCGTTCGAGCACTAAAGGCATGAATGATCTCTCGAAAGAAGAAGAATGCTATTTGAAAGATAGAAGAGTGGATAGTGATGACATGCATGAGTTTGATAAGATTGATTAGATTGATTGGATTGAGATTAAGATTGATTAGATTAAGATCAAGTCTGGTTTCAGGTATGACACCTCCTGGTTAAGACATGGATGATCGAGCATCTGGTTTCAGGAATGATACCGCCTGTATAAGACAAAGATGATCAAAGCGTCTGGTTTCAGGAATGATACCGCCTCTATAAGACATGGATGATCAAGCGTCTGGTTTCAGGAATGATATATCCTGTATAAGAGCTGATCAAAACATCTGGTTTCAGGAATGATATATCCTGTATAAGAGTTGATCAAAACGTCTGGTTTCAAGGATGATATATCCTGTATAAGAGCTGATCAAAACATCTGGTTTTAGGAAAGATACATTCTATATAAGACATGATAGAAGATAGTTTGGAAGAATGATGAAGATATGAAAGTGAAGAAAGATTCCATGATGATGCGATAGATATGCATGTGAGGGATGCAATGATGAATGATATGCATTGTGTTTCGATATGAGATTCTATGAGGATGATGTGATGCTTAGATAAATGCTCTTGATTTTGATTATGATGTGAATGTATGATTTATGATGAGACGAGTGAAAATGTGATGATGTATTGCATTGATTTATGAGATGTGTATGATAATGATAATGATGTGCAACTAAATGCAAGATTAAAAATGATGTGCAACCTAATGCAAGATTAAGATGATAATGATGTGCACCTAATGCAAAGCTTAATATGCATTCCTGTTCTCAATGTTGCCATCTATTGTGATCAAAGTGCCAGTGCTTCCTTTGTTTTCATCATCGAGCCTTGTTTTGTTGAAAGTTGATACAAACATCATGGTATAATTGAACCATAACAACCTGAGTATAACTTACATGGATTTTGATATTGCAAAACGACACAACCATCGAAGTATAATTGAACCAACATGACCTGAGTGCTTGCGTATAAACGTACAAGATTAAACCAGTTGTATGCGCAAAGTGGAACCATGTCTTCAGTGGTATGCCTTGAATCACATCTCGAGACAAGTATTTGCACAGTACAAGTGATCGTGTCATAGACAAAAAACTAAAAAATATTGGAGTCCCCATTACTTTCTCTAGCTTGATGCATCGTTTTGAGAAAATGTAGAGGATCCAATAGTTCAAAAAAATTTTTAGTGCAAAAATAGTCAAAACTTCATGCCAGATGCAAACATTTTATACTTCAGAAACTCATCCATCATGTGTTGTGAATCGTTTGAAGTGATCAATGTTTGTTCTCATGATTATTGATTTGTTTGCTGGACATGATGCTCTTAGTCTGCTGCAAGTTTTGATTTGGAACAGAATTTTGATCAATATTGCCCCTAGCTAAAGTTACCTCGTGATGTGGATATGTTCAGTGATTACCAAGCCATGGTAGGATATGATGAAATGATTTTTGGATAAACCAGGATAGTGACTACGCTAAGTATATCCTAGATAATATTGCTTTGATAAAGTGTTGGGTGATGGCCGATAGCGCTTGATTGTGGATATAAAAGTTCGAGAGTAAAGATAGATAGAGGAGCTATCCTCTCACAATAGCGCCTGTTGCCAGGTTTTCACCAGTTGTTTTAATTCTACCTTTTATTTGCTTTTTTGCTTTTTTTTTGTGGTTTTTGATTTTTTGACTTTTCCGTGCATTAGACTGCTCAAGTATAGTATTTCTTCAAATGGATGTTGTTAGTTGGTTTGTCGAGCACATCTCCTTCTGAACTTGTTAGCTGATAGGTGCTTGATCCATAGGCTAATATGATGACATAGGGACCTAACCAGTTAGGTTCAAACTTCCCTTTCTTTTCCCGATCCTGTTGATTTCTGGGATTTTCTTTGAGTACTAGATCACCTATTTTAAAAAGTCAAGGGATGACCTTGTGATTGTAGCTTCAACACAAGCATTGCTGATATGATTTGAGGTGAGTGTAGGCATGTTGTTGCTTTTCATCTAGAAGTTCTAGCTCTTGCAGTTAGTTGACTCGATACTCTTCTTCTGGAATGAGGCCTTTCAAAGATACTCTAAGAGATGGGAGTTATACCTCCAGGGGTGAAATTGCTTCTGATCCATACACCAATGAATATGGCGTAGCTCTTGTAGGTGTGCGGATGCTAGTTCTGTATGCCCAAAGTACTGGATTGAGTTGTACGTGCCAATATTTTCCTGCATCATTTACTATTTTCTTGAGGATTTTCAATATTGTTTTGTTGGATGCCTCAGCTTGACCATTCCCCTGTGGGTAGTAAGGTGTAGAGAAATGATGTTGGATCTTGAATCGTTCATATAGTTCTCGCACATCCTAATTTTTGAAAGGTCGTCCATTATCTATGATGATGGAACTTGGAATGCCATATCTGTAGATCAGATAATTAAGAATGAAAGAAGCAATTTTTTTTCCAGTTACTGTGGTCATGGGGACCACTTCAATCCATTTGGTAAAGTATTCTGTTGCAGTGATAATGAACTTATGTCCATTTGAAGATGAAGGGTGTATTTTACCCACTAAGTCCAGTCCCCACTGGCAAAAAGGCCAGGATGTTGTGAATGGCTGCAGTTCCTGTGCTGGTGCATGTATAAGATTGGCATGGATTTGGCATTTAGGACATTTCTTTACAAAATGATAAGAATCCTTTTCCATTGTCGGCCAATAATATCTCATTCATAGAATTTTTTAGCAAGAGTAGGACCACTTGAATGTGTGCCACAGATACATTCGTGAAGCTCTTGTAAAGAAGAGTAAGATTCACTACAATCAAGGCAACAAAGAAGAGTACTATCTAGACCTCGACGATACAGAGTATCAGTAGTGAGAGTATAACGGGCGGCTTGCCGGATAAAGTTGCATTTTTGGTTTAGAGACAAGTCAATGGGTAGGGTATTGGTTTTGAGATAGTTGTATATTGTTCTGTATAACGGAGAGTCTGAACCAGTTAGGGCATAGATAACATGGGATGCAAAATGGCCATAGGTTGGGGAGAATAGTTGCTCTACCAGAAACTCGTAACGACTCTGTTGTTCTGGAATTTGTAGTAGTGAAGCGATAGTAGCCATTGCATCGGCTGCTCTGTTGTCCAACCTAGGTATTTGCTCGAAGATGATGTGTACAAAATATTGTTTGAAATCATCCACCATTCGTTTGCATGGTAGCAGCTTGTCATCTTTCGTCTAATAGTCATTGTTGATCTGATTTATGACTAGTTGTGAATCTCCATAGACTTTTAATACAACGATTCTCCATTCCACGACCATTTTGATCCCTGTAACCAGTGCCTCATATTCAGCTTTGTTATTTGTGCATGGAAACATGAGTCTATATGATCTTGGTATGGTGTGTCCATCCAGAGTGATGAAAAAAATGCCAACACCTGAGCCATGCTGAGTGTAGGAACCATCAAAGTATAGGGTCCATTGTTTGGTGTTAAGAGTAAGAACATCCCTATCAAGAAATTTGATCTCCATTGGTTGTTTATCTGGTAGCGGTGCCTCAGCTAATTGATCTGCAATTACCTGTCCTTTGATAGCTCGTTGCTCTGTGTAGTGGATATCAAATTCACTGAGAATAATTATCCATTTAGCCAATCTGCCAGTGAGAGCTGCTTTGCTGAGTAAGTACTTTAGAGGGTCAATTTTTGCTACTAGCTTGATTGTATGAGCTAGCATGTAGTGTCAAAACTTTTGAGAAGAAAATACCACTGTTAGACAAGCCTTCTCAATGAATGTATAATTGAGCTCATATCCATTCAAAGTTCTATTGATGTAATAGATAGCTCATTCCTTTCCTTCTTGATTTTCTTGTATTAACAATGCCCCCAGTGATATGTTTGTTGTTGATATGTAGAGAATAAGTGGCTTCCCTGCTATGGGTGGTACTAGAACTGACAGGTTCATTAGATATTGCTTGATTTGGTAGAATGATTCTGCACATTTGGCCTCCGATATGAATGGTACATTCTTATGTAGCAAATGATTGAATGCTAGACTTTTATCTGCTAGTTGAGCGATGAATCGCCTGATTGACTAGAGCCGTCCTTGCAAGGATTTGAGTTGACTGATTTTATTAGGTGGTGGCATCTCCATGATGGCTTGCACTTTTGCTGGATCTACTTCAATACCCTTTTCTGAGACTATGTAGCCTAATAATTTGCCTGATGTAACCCCAAGACACACTTCTTAGGGTTGAGCTTGACTTGAAATTTTTCCAATTTGTCAAAAATCTTTTCTAAGATGCTTAGGTGTTCTGCTCGGGTAAATGACTTAGCTGGTAAATCATCCACATAGTCCTCCATGAAGGTATGCATCATGTCATGAAAGATTGTTGTCATTGCTCATTGATAAGTTTCCCCAACATTCTTTAAGCCAAATGAAATGACATTCCAACAGTATGTTCCCTAAGGACAGGTAAACGTTGTTTTATCTTGATCCTCCAGAGCTATCTTGATTTGATTATAGCCAGAAAAACCATCCATTAGTGATAGCATTGCATGGCCTGCTGTGAGGTCTACAATTATGTCGATACTGGGCAAAGGAAAGCCATCCTTTGGAAAGGCTTTGTTGACATCTCTAAAATCGGTGCATATCCTGATCCCGCCATCTGGTTTTGAAACTGGCACAATGTTGGAAATCCATTCAGCATAGTCGATAGGTCGAATAAATCCGACATCTAATAGTTTCTTTAGCTCAACTTTGACCATTAGTGCTACATGTGGATTCATCTTTCTCAATTTTTGTTTAATTGGCTTGGCTCCTAGAGCAATGGACAAGTGATGCATGATTAAGTGTGGATCAATCCCGAGCATATCTGTGTATGACCAAGCAAAATTGATTTTCTTTTCTTTGAAGAAGTGGATAAACTCTGATTTTTCTTCCTTTGTCAGAGATTCTGCTAGGTGTATGTTTTTGGTTGCTTCTGTTGTACCAATGTTGATTGATTGATTAGGCTCAATCAATATGGGTGATCACTCCTGATAATGTTTAGGAAGAGTGTCAAGTCTCCCATCTTTAGGTGCCTTAAAAAGGTTTTCACCTATAGATGCATCCTTTATTTTTACTTTTTGTGATCTAGTGCTGCCATTGACTGGTTTTCAGCAATAGATCCTTTATTTCATTCATTTTTGCAACTAAGAGACTTTGGCACTCCCCTGATTGCAAATGTCGTTACCTTGTTTACTGGTAGAGTCTGCTTCCGGGTTGACGGTACATAAGTAATGGATAATGGAATCATCATTTGGAAAAATTGGTATGTCATGATTTTCAGGTTCATCCCAGTCTATGAGGTTAGGAAAGATAAGTGGTAAAGAGTCATTGGGTGGGTCGAGTTCAGCTGCTGTAAGTGTTAGGATGGAGGTATCATCGTGGTTGGCTGAGATATTAAATAAGTTAATGATTTTGTCGAGGTCTTCGATGGTATCATCTTCTGTGTAGACTTGCTCGTAATGTCGCTACTCATTTTCCTTGGCGTCATAGATATTTTGTGGACCAAATTCAAGTAGTCTAGGTTCTATGCCTTGTTCTTCTTGAGAAATGGGTGTATGACTATCATTTGCAACAATATCTTCAACAACATTGGAACAACTGCCCTATTCATATTCATTTGAATCATTCTCAGAGGTATTATCCCAGATTCTTGCAGTGCTATGGACTGGTAGGTTGTAGGGTGAAAATAGGTCCTTGATGATTGACACTAGTCTGATAGTTTTCTCTGATTCTGTATCAGATCTTGTTTCTACTCTTTGCATCTGCTCATATACTGTCTCTCCTTGGGGAGGAATGATGTTATCAAGGGGCGATTCTTCTTTGTTTGAAATAGGTTCTTGAACATGATGTACTTCTGCACAAGGTGTTTCTTCTGTTTGAATGGATGAGTCCGCATGTTGTTTCTCTTTTTCATGGTATTCAGGTTCCTTTCATATTGCTTCTGTTGATTCAAATAGTGCCTCCTACCATGAGTCTTCCTTGTATTGCTTCTTTGCCTTCCACTGAGGTTTTTGGTATTTGTTTGGTGTCTTCTTTGTGGTAGAGTGTGTTCATATCCCAATCCTATTTTGTCTTTACAAAATTGTGAAGGAGGATCTAATGGTTCTGTAACACCTTCTTGACGCTTGCCAATAGGTCCTTTGCCATTGTATCCCATTTGTTGCATGATTAGGTAGCCTTTTCCATATAGCTGTGTTGGTATAACTACTTCCATAGTAGTTGCTCTGTCTTCTTCCTCATCCTTGTATAGCCAACTAAGGATGTCCTTTTACTCTGATTCATGTGCTAGTGTGCCTAGTTGGATAAATTTGCCATCAAACTTGGTGATGGGCTATGTTGCTTGATGTATTGATGCCGAAGGTAGCCCATGAGATTTAGGCAATACTGGCAAGTTGATAAACACAAGGGATCCAAAGAGTACTCTCCCATGCCTTGTTCTTTGATTTTTATCTTCTGTTTGAAATCCATAGATAAAGATTTGGGCTTTTCTTGCTAAAGATCTGGTGCTGAGGAAATTTGTTTTTCTCTATTATGTGGAACCAAACTATCTTGGGCTGCCCCCATAACATTACAATGTTGAAAAGGGTTATGATCTACTGATATAGAAATCTCCTGTCCATTGTAGGGGAACTTAACACACTGATGGTAAGTTGAGGGCATTGCTTGCATTTCATGTATCCAAGGTTGACCCAATAAAATATTGTATGTGAGGTCTATGTCTAAGACTTGGCACATAGTGTCCTTTTGTATCGGTCCTACTTGAATTGGCAACACCACTGTTCCTTTGGATGATCATTCTTCATCATCATATGCTTTGATAGTGATCTTTTTGTGTGGATCAATAGACTACTCAGAGAAGCCTAATGCATGGATGAGTTTTAGGGTATAGATATTGAGTCCAACTCCTCCATCTATTAATACTCTTTTGACTCGATGTTTGTAGACCAAGACTTCAATGTGGAGTTGAGTATTGTGTGGATGGCTCAATGAAATATTATCTTCCTCAGAAAAGGTGAGATTATGAGGCCCTGTCATGTGAGCCACCATGGCTTGGAATTTGTCAGTATCCAGATCCTGGGGTACATTTGTTTCCAATAGTGCTTGTGTAGCGTCCTAAAATTGCGACACTTGCAATTTTGACCGCATTTGGGTCTTCACGATGGTGATGCAACACGGAACCTGAATGGAGACCCCGAAACTTGTTCATGACACCAAAAACTGCATTTTTCCAGCACCCTGGCCTGATCCTCCTTGCACCCTCCTGTCCCGGGAGGTGGGACCAGAGTGCCCAGCGCCTTGGTCCCCCAGGACCATGGCGCCCAGTGCCCTAGTCCCTGGCCCTATTTTGGGCCCGGTCTCTTTTGGGGCCTCGGGTCTTTATGTTTGCAATTTGGAAAATAATCTTTCCTGGTCAGCCTAAGGTCGGAAATATCAGTCTATCAACCCTAAATGGCAAGTATATAAATTACATTTCCTCTCCCATTTTGGGGGAAGATAGATGGAAAAAAGGCGGAAACGATACTCAAACATTCTAGCATTCAAGCATTCAAGCATTCCTTCAAGCAATTGATCATTCTAAGTCTCCATTCAAGGCTAAGTGTTGCATTCAAGACAAGGATTCAACCATTGAAGAGGAGATCACATACCACATACAACATACAACATACAACATACAACAATATCTACACCTTCGCATGTAAGAATACAAACATTCTTACAACAAGGTACTAGTACTTGTTTTACATTACAATCATTTACATTTACAACATTTCTCATTTCTTGGTTAATTCCAAAACCGGGGTTTGACCTAAGGGCAAACCCCTAATCCCTAACCCCCCAATCATCTTCGCTTTGCTGTGTGTAGGTTGTAGGTACACGGTTGTAATTGAAGATCTGGAATCCTTGTGCAGAGACGAATAGATCCCCCTTCGTTTCGCGGATTTTTCGGAGGACCGTGTGCACACTGGGCGCCATCGTCCAGTCAACTTTCGCTCAAATTTGCAGGACAGCGCCGTCTCAACATTTTACTGCTAATTCCAGGTCCACAGCTTCATCCTATATCCCTATCTCTGTTTATAAGCGAATCTTTCTCACTTTCTATGCATTCCTAGCTTGATCCTCCTATCCATATTCTTTACAAAAGAGGGTAGCCTTGCTGTCTTAACCCTTGAAACTCATTTAGAATCCAATCTTGCATTGTGTGGGATTGGATCTTGTGGGTTTCAACCCCTCTTTTGAATGTAAAGTCTCCCCTAAGTGAAAACCGACAATCCTAAGTGATCCCCTTTCTCCTTTGGAGTGGTGGAGGGAACACTTAGGGTTCGCTCGCGATTTTTTGCTTTACATTTTGGTGAACCCGACGTGAATCTTCCCTTTTACTTTGTCAATCGAAGTCGTAAGATCCTTAGTCCACTGGGGGCTTGGTGTATCTTGCCTCCTTGACGTGGTGACAGTCTTTCAATGTTATTTCCTTGTACTTTACCGGAAGTATGAGCATACGCTTATACTCCCGCTAAAGTGGGGGCTAAATGTAGCGTCCTAAAATTGCGACACTTGCAATTTCGACCGCATTTGGGTCTTCACGATGGTGATGCAACACGGAACCTGAATGGAGACCCCGAAACTTGTTCATGACACCAAAAACTGCATTTTTCCAGCACCCTGGCCTGATCCTCCTTGCACCTTGCTATCCCGGGAGGTGGGACCAGAGCGCCCAGCGCCCTGGTCCTTCAGGACCAGGGCGCCCAACGCCCTGGTCCCCCAGGACCATGGCACCCGACGCCCTGGTCCCTGGCCCTATTTTGGGCCCGGTCTCTTTTGGGGCCTCGGGTCTTTATGTTTGCAATTTGGAAAATAATCTTTCCTGGTCGGCCTAAGGTCGGAAAAATCAGTCTATCAACCCTAAATGGCAAGTATATAAATTAAATTTCCTCTCCCATTTTGGGGGAAGATAGATGGAAAAAAGGCGGAAATGATACTCAAACATTCTAGCATTCAAGCATTCAAGCATTCCTTCAAGCAATTGATCATTCTAAGTCTCCATTCAAGGCTAAGTGTTGCATTCAAGACAAGGATTCAACCATTGAAGAGGAGATCACATACCACATACAACATACAACATACAACATACAACATACAACATACAACATACAACAACATCTACACCTTCGCATGTAAGAATACAAACATTCTTACAACAAGGTACTAGTACTTGTTTTACATTACAATCATTTACATTTACAGCATTTCTCATTTCTTGGTTAATTCCAAAATCGGGGTTTGACCTAAGGGCAAACCCCTAATCCCTAACCCCCCAATCATCTTCGCTTTTCTATGTGTAGGTTGCAGGTACGCGGCTGTAATTGAAGATCTGGAATCCTTGTGCAGAGACGAACAGATCCCCCTTCGTTTCGCGGATTTTTCAGAGGACCGTGTGCACACCGGGTGCCATCGTCCCGTCAACTTTCGCTCAAATTTGCAGGACAACGCCGTCTCGACATTTTATTGCTAATTCCAGGTCCGTAGCTTCATCCTATATCCCTATCTCTGTTTATAAGCGAATCTTTCTCACTTTCTATGCATTCCTAGCTTGATCCTCCTATCCATATTATTTACAAAAGAGGGTAGCCTTGCTGTCTTAACCCTTGAAACTCATTTAGAATCCAATCTTGCATTGTGTGGGATTGGATCTTGTGGGTTTCAACCCCTCTTTTGAATGTAAAGTCTCCCCTAAGTGAAAACCGACAATCCTAAGTGATCCCCTTTCCCCTTTGGAGTGGTGGAGGGAACACTTAGGGTTCGCTCGCGATTTTCTGCTTTACAGCTTGTTCCAAGATGTCCTTGTGTTTGGTGAAAGTTTCAGCAACTCAAGTATAGATATTTGAGCAGGAGTTTTGCGCAGTTGACTGACCAGGTCATATTGAATCTTGGGTATGGTGTTTGCTATTGACGTATGTCCCTTTAAGACATATTTTTGAGCTCTGGTGGTTACATTGATTGATTCATATTCGCGTTTGCCCTTGATTGTAATGACATTTACTTGATTGTCATCAATTGATATATGATTGATGGTGTTATTGTATATGTGGTTGATATGAGCTCCATGTGTATTGTTTGAGGTTGAAGCTCCATCCTTGTTATAGTTTGGAAGAGGATTCTTAAAGGCGCCATGGTCACCATTTGTCTTGAGACCATCGATTGTTAAATTGCCTCTATCAATCATGTCTTGAACAATGTTTTTCAATCTCATGCAATCATTTGTTTGATGTCCTTTGTTTCGATGAAAATCACAAAAGTGCGAGTCATTCTACTAGGGTGGTTTGATTTGTGGTTCAAAGTTGTTGATTGCTGGTAAGGAGATAATTTTGTTTGCCAGGAGCTCTCTGAATGCTGACTCTAATGATTGCCCTAATGGTGTGTAGACACGTTTTGTAAAGTTGTTGGTGTTACCTCGTGAGTTCGTATTAGGTCCTCGATTGGTGATATTGTCTTGGGTATTGTTGGTGTTATTTGTGTTAAGATGATCTTGATTGGTAGTTGGTGTATAAGTGTTAGTACCTTGGTTAGCACCTTTTTGATTGTTGGTAGCCTGAGGATTACTTGATAAAGATCACACCGGTTGTTTGGACTTCACATCATTAGTTTCGTTTCCTCCTTTATTTCCAGTATTTTTGTTTCTGGTCCAGAACCTGTATTTGTCTAAGTTGTTGTTGTTTTGGTTATTGTAATTAGAGTTGGATGAATTCGTCCCTTCTTTGAAAAATTTCAATGTTCCTTTCTTGACACATGACTCCTCTACTTGGGTGCCATTTTCAATCAATTTAGCAAAAGATGGTATGCATTGGAGTTTGAGTATGTAACTCGTCTCGCTGTTTAAATTGTCGATGAAAATTTCCATCTTTTCCTTTTCAGGCACATCTCGAGGATACCTTGAGACCATTCATCGCCAACATTGAAGGAATACCATGAACATTTCATTGTTTTTCTGTTTGGTATTGCAGACATCTAGTATGGTGATGGCATGTTGAATGTTGTAGGAATATTGAGTTATGAATTTGTTGACTAACTCATCAAAGGATCTGACAAGAGGTGTGATTTTGGATAACCATTCCATGGTTTGCCCACCCAAGCTTCTTGGAAATAATCTCATTAAATAAGTGTCATAATGGGCAAATTCCAGGCTCATGGTACAAAATTCCCAGACATGATCATGAGGATCGCTTTTCCCATCATATTTGTTGAATTTGGGAATGTATGAATTTGGGGGAAAAGGTACCATGTTTATGGGGATCCTTGTTGCATGTTTTGCATTTGTTTTTGCAACATTTGCATTTGCTGTGTAAGAGCAATCAAGAGTGCATTTGTTTGCCGAGGGAAGAGTTCTTCCCTCTCATTGTTTCTAGGCTGGAATGGCATGTGTAGTGGTATGTTTTGCTCAGGGATGTTTTGCTCAAGTATGTTTTGCTTAGGGCTGTCCTTCTCAAGGTCATCTGGGTCTTCTTCTCTTTGCTATTCTTGATAAGTATAGAGGTGAGACCTTGTTCTAAAAGTGTTTGAATCAAAGTCTTCTGGAATCCTAACTCCTTTTCTTGCGAGCATGAGTAGATATTTTTCTTTGTCAGCCTTTATGAGTCTTTCCACGAGTCTTTGGAACGAGGTACTTTCTTGGCATTCCTGAAGGAGTTCTTCAGTGATCTTCATGTCTTCTAGATTTGGATAGTCGAAGGGATTTGATAATCATCGCCCCATACTGGACTCTGGTTGTGTTTCCCTTTGTTTGTTTCATTGAGAGCAAGTGATAGCGGGCATCTAGTAGAAACTCTCTGTGATGAAGGGAATGAATTCCTCTTCTGGGCCTTGTTCAGGTGTTGGTGGCTCTACTCGAGGTGTGTTGTAGGTTATGCAAATTTTTGGGAAGAAAGCTGGATTGATCTTTCCTCCTTGATTTAGGCGTTGATTGAATGCTGATTTTTGATAGAATGCTCTACTCCTCAATGGTTCCTCGTCAAATTTGTTTGTTTTGTCTTGAAGATACAAGCGCATATGACGGAGGAATGTTCGATGATATTTGAAGAGTTGGCGATTGATATATAAAATACTATTCCGTTTAGCAAGCCTTAGAGAACTGGGTTGTTGTTTCCTCAACTTAGTGTTGTGATAAATACTCTTTCTTCTCAGAATATGAGGATTAGTCATGCACAGGTGATCAATGGTTTCCTTTGATTTGTTTTGGATTCAGATATCTTGTTTGAAAACTTCAAGTTTTACTTCTATCAAATGAAGGTTTAGATGCCCCCTCACGACAAAGTGCATCAAATATTATGGGATTAGAGCTTTCTTGATATGGAAACTTGATTTGACAACTTCGAGTTTGAAACAAGTATGTTTTTGGGATAAAATCCATTTGTTTGGATGACCTTTTGATACGTGTGATGATGTTACCTAATTCTGATATGAAAGATGTGTTAATCCTTTGACTAGTTTTTGGCTTTTGATAACTTCATTTTTAAGGAGAACTTGCTTTTGGAGTAGTTTTGATACTCTGATTTTGATTTTCTGTCTGATGGAGTCCAAGTGAGGAAAAAGGGCCTCCTAAACTACTTTCAGAATTTTCAAAAATAGTTTCTGTTTTGCCCTCTGTTTTCTTAGTTTTGGCTATGCGCTAAGCCAGAAACCCAATGCGCTACCAAATACCCTCAATGTGCTAGAGAATGATCTCAACGCGCCAAGCTGCCTTTCTGACATGCTAACTCAGACTGTTTGATATTGGTTTGGTTTGAAAAGTTATGCGCTAATATGTCTTATTAATGCGCTAGCGGCCGATCTTATTGCGCTAATGTTTGATCTTTACACACTAAGCTATTGCTCCAACGCTCTGGAATGTTTTCAACAAGTGCTAAGATTTGAGCTGTTAAATGCCGGGATTGATTATGCGCTAAAGTTTAGAACTGATGCGCTATGTTGAAGCTTGGACGCGCTAATATATGGTTCCAAAGCACTAAGATGTTACTCTTACATGCTACACTGCCCTGATAGTTTGACTTGGTGGTTTTCTTTGATTTTTGAACTTTGTCTTTAACTATGATGGATGATTTTATGAAGTAAGAAATGAAAGCACAACACAAAAGAGATAACCATTTTTCTTAGTCTAAACAATGAGTGTATGTTCTGTGAAGATGTGTTCAAATCCTCAGTGTTTTAATAGGTTTTGATACAGAAAATATAATTCAATTAGACTCTTTATTCAAGGGTCATCGACATTACCATAGCTCACTAGTCTTGATACTCCGTCAGCTCAAACAACCTTGTCACCCCATAGGGGGTGCCCATTTTTTTGCCTTTTGCCAGAAATTAACTCAAAGTGAATTGCTTCACAATTGAGTAGTTATCTTGGGAGATATATGGTGAGTAATTATGGGGGCAGATTCTTCCCCACCCTTGCACTATGATAATGCAAATGTTTGGATAGTGACTCAGCTCAAAGTTTCTAATGCTAAAGTTCATAATCAGGCTTCCTGTTTGACCATCAATGATAAGATTCCTTAGGAGGCTTCCCAATATTTAGAACAAAGGTTTTATGTATTGTAAAGATACTGGGGGAAGGCTAATCACTGCGCACAACCGTTGAAAAGGACTTTCATCACTTTCCACTTTTGATTATAGTGGGTTGGAACACTTGGTTTCAAAGTCGTTCCCCACTTAGGTCATTCCCCTCACACCGGCCAAAGAATGGCTTTAAGAGTTGTTAACTCCTCAGGAAGGCATGCCTGCTAAAGGATTTAATGCTTTAAAAACACTGAAAGCGTGAGAGTGGTTTGGCTTTTTGATCACCCAGTTAAGGGGAGAGCATATACCTACCACTTTCGAAGCAAAGCACACAAGTGTTCTTTTTAGCCTTTTTTTGCAATGATTTGTTAAAGTCTATATGAAGATATTGCTCCACAAAAACATGGTGTTTATTTTATTTCCTCAAATCAGTGATTGTCTATTCTAGTAAAGAAACTTGGTCAACAAAGAAAAATTTCGATTTTGGTCAACAAAATAAATCGACAAAGGGGAAGAACTTCCCTCTTTAACTTGGAATAAAAATGGACAAGTGAGGTTCTTTTACTTTGCAAAATTTTTAAAGTTGATCCTTTTAAACACCAAAGGATGGTGAGGTTCTTTTTAAAGCTCTTTTTGCAAAAATGAAAGTTTGTTGATTCTTTTTTAAATGTTCAAACGAAAATTTTCTCCTAAGAAAGGAAGAAAGATTTTTGTTGTTGTTATTTTTAGGTGCCCCAAAATAAGGTGTGAGTTCAATTTTTAGTTTAAACAAGAAATGAAAGGAATTTTAATCTTAACTAACTTAAAAAAAGTTAGTAAAATTCAAACTACTTTAATTCTAGCCTAAATAAAGTAGACTTCAAACTTGCAATTAAACTGTTAGAAACCTGCAAAACAACAGTTAATCGGTTTAGCAAAAGAATGGTTTTGTGGACTTCCACAAATCTAATTCTTGAGGTCTCTGTTAAAAATTATTTCTTGCCCTCTGTCTGTGATGCGCTATAGAATACACTGTATGCGCTACAAAATGCCCCAGATGCGCTATTAGATAAAATCGACGTGCTAAGCCGTTTGCCAAATGCACCGGACTGTTAAATTCCCACGCTGAAAGCTACATGAAAGATTAAAAACTCTATGCACTAAGTAAGGGTTTCCATGCGCTAAGTAATGAGTCCAACACACTGAATAGTAGACCGGATGCACTGAAGTTTTGACCAGATGCACTATCAAAGGTTCCCTATGCGTCGATTCTAGTTTCCCGCGTACTTGCAAAGTTGGTCTTATTCAAAAACTAATTTGATTAATGGGGTTATGCCCCACGATGGGCACCAGAAATGTAGGAGGGAAAAGTGGTTCAATGAAACTAAAATTGTGTAAATATTCAAAGACTTGCCCACACACCCATTAAACTCTTGGTGCAAGTTATGGAGCCATGAGGAATAACTCAACTTCCCAAGGAGTGTTCCATGGTTCTCTATCTCACAAGGTCCCTCAAGCCAATGCTTTTGCTCTCAGATCAATGAGCAAAGTGACTTAGGGATGACAAATGCAAGAACGAGGGATGCTTTAGACCAAATTTAGTATGAATGCATCCTATTTATGCATGATTTTAACAAATTAACTAAACTAGATGATGACATGGCAAGGTTAGTAAAAATACTATCCTAACATGATATACTAGTTATGTGATTTAATCTAAGATGATAGAAATACTCTAAAATGATTATTAGATTTATTTCTATTACAAAGAGAGGCTAAATGCTTGCTAAAATTGAGTATAAGTATGATGCTAAAGACTTGGATGTTTTGAAGAAGGAATGGGCTCTATTTATAGGAAAAATAGGGCAATGGATAGTCAAGATTGAATGATCTTATCAAGGGCCAGGATTGAAAGTTAATCAATCCATGTTCACAATTCTCACCAATGAAATGGTGACAATTGTCAACAAGAGATTGCTTGAGAGGAGATGAAAGAAGCATTAAATGATTGAGAAGACATGAAGGTTACCTTAGGGGGTAAGGGTTAAGGTTAGGTTAGGGTTATCCATTGGATAAAGCTTTTACCCAAAGGATAAACTCTTGTGCAAGGGTTAAGGAGATAACCAAAGGTAAAGCCATGAGTGCTTGATGAGACCCCTGGGTTAGATGAGGGTTGAGTTAGGCAAAAAGTCTCTAACCATGCCAAAAGGGTGAGTTAACCATTAATGGTTTGGAAGACTTTGGGAACAAATTTGTAAGAGTCCTTCCAAATTTGGGGGAACTCAACAAGTTAGCTTGTTGAAGACATAAAGGCTTTATTGCTTTTGGAGGACTTTCCTCCAAATTTGAGAAGTGACATCCTCAAATTTAGGGAAAGGGGATGATTGAAGGGTTTAGGCTAATTGATTAGGATTAGATGGGTTCTAGAAGAATTTAGAAAGGGGGTTTAGGAGGCAAGTGGGAGATGTAGGATTTTGCAAGTGGGTGGGGAAAATAGAATTTAATTAAAATAAAATTAATTTATTTCAATTGTGGTTACAACTTGCATTTGTAGGATTTTGCAAGTGGGGGGATTTAATTAAATGGGCTAGAAGGGGGATTTAATTACATGGATTAGATAGAAGAAGGGCATATTAATTAAATCTTAATTTAATTAATAGGTTATTAGAAGAATAGGAATATTAATTAAATCTTTAATTTAATTAATTGGAAGAATTAAGAATAATTAAATGAATAAAATTCACTTAATTCATTGTGCAACTTTTAGGTATCTACATGAAGCACATTGGAATCCCGTATCTACAGATAATGTAGTTGAGCATGGATTTTGCAATTTTCTTTCCAGTAGTGTATGTAAGAGGAATTGCCTCTACCCATTTGGTAAAGTACTCAATAGCTGTTAAAATGAACTTGTGCCCATTGGAAGAAGTAGGGTTGATTTTACCCACTAGATCTAATCCCCATTGTGAAAAAGCCCATGGTGATGTAATGGGCTGAAGATCTTGTGCTGGTGCATGAATGAGATCTCCATGCATTTGACATTGTTTGCATTTCTCCACATATTTATAGGCATCTTTTTCCATAGTTGGCCAGTAATAACTCGTTCTTAACAATTTCTTTGACAATGGTGGACCACTTTGATGTGCCCCACAAATTCCATCATGGACTTCCTTTAGAGCAATTTGTGCTTCATTTTCATCCAAACATCGGAGAAGAGTTCCATCAAAGCCCTTTCTATACAATGTATCGGCTGTAATGGTGTGTCTAGATGCTTGATGAATAAGAGTCTTCTTTTGATTTCTGGACAGATCCGATGACATGTACTGAGTGTGTAAATATGCATATATTTCATTGTACCATGGGGATTCTGGACCCACAATTGCACATACATATTCTATTGAGGGAGTCTCATATGTCGGTATCAACAATTGTTCTATAATAAACTCAAATTGAGTTTTATTAGCAAGCATATTTAGAAGAGATCCTATGGTAGCCATGACATTTGCTGCCTTGTTTTGTATCCTTGGAATCTGTTCGAAAGTAATTTTGTTGAAGTGCTCTTTGTAATCTTCTACCATTTGCTTATAAGGAAGGAGTTTGTCATCTTTCGTATTGTAGTCATCGTTAACTTGTTTTACAATCAGTTGTGAATCACCATAGACCTGCAATTCTTTTATTCTCCACTTTACAACTATACAAAGTCCTATGAGGAGAGATTTATATTCGGCTATATTGTTCGTGCATGGAAAATTTATCCTAAATGACTTAGGGATAGAATCACCCCGAGGGGTGATGAAAAGAATCCATGCTCCAGATCCATGACTTGTATATGACCCATCAAAGTATAGTTTCCACATTATAGATGTTGTCAATGTAAACACTGATTCATCTGGAAAGTCTGTCAGCAACGGGTGACTATCTTGTAAAGGAGCCTCTGCTAACTAATCTACTATAATTTGTCCTTTGATGGCCTTTCTGTCTATGTACTATATGCCAAACTCACTTAGGATCATGAACCACTTAGCCAATCTCCCGGTCAATGTTACTCTTCTCAATAGGTACTTGAGTGGATCAAAGCATGCAATGAGTTGCACTTTATGACTCAACATGTAATGTCTAAGCTTTTGAGATGCGAAGATTACTGCTAACCATGCTCGCTCTATAGGAGAATAATTAAGCTCATAACCGATCAGAGTTCTACTGATATAATAAATAGCTCTTTCTTTTCTTTGTTCATCATGTTGTGCCAACAAAGCCCCTAGAGTTGAGTTTGTTACTAATATATATAGTAACTATAGTCACACAAATCTGTCCAGCTTAATTAAATAAATATTTGCTATTTATTTGATTAAAAATACACTAGCCATGAGTTAATTAATTAATATTTAATTAATTCATCTTCAAACATTTTCCTATTAATTAAATAAATTATTCAATTTATTTTAATTAATTCATTAAACCAAGTTCACAAATCAATTAAATAAATAAAATCTATTTATTTAATTAAATCCCCCTATTCCTCTTTTAAATAAATTAAATTAAACATTTATTTAAAATCATTAAATCCCCCCCCACTTGCATTTTCCTACAAATGCAACTTGCACACATTTATTGAAATAAATGAATTTTTATTTTAATAAAATCCTATTTTCCCTCACCCACCAAATCCACTTGCAAATCTAATCTCCTTCTAGATTCTTCTAACCACTTCCTAATTAGCCTAATCAACCCCCTAATTATTGTCACATTCCTAAGCAACATGGAATCAGTTCTCAAAGACTTCAAAGTCTTTGAAAAGCATTTAATGCTTTGTGTGTTCAACAATTTAACCTCCAAAGTCTTCCAAAACCACTAATGGCTCTTACATGACCATTAATGGCTCTTACATAACCATTTATGGTTATTTCAACTTGTCTCCCCAAGCATTTATTGCTTTGAACATGTTTATCTTCTTTTGCCTTTGCACAAGAGTTTATCCATTGGATAAAAGTTTTATTCTTTGAATAAAGAGTTTATTCATTCAACTAACCTTGACCTTAACTTCCAAGATCATGTCAAGCATTTAATGCTTATTCTCTCTCCTCTCAACCTATCTCACATTGACACATGTCATCCTGGGATTGGGTTGAAAGCCCTCACATGGATTGAAAATCATTCAATCCTGACCCTTGTTGAGATTGCTCAATGTCAACCATCCATTGCTCCATTTTTTCTATAAATAGAGCCCATTTCTTCATAATCCAGATCCTGAAAACTTGTATGCATTTAACTTAGAGGCATTTTAGAGAGCATTTAGCATATCAATCTAATATCTTGTTATTTTGGTTAAAATCAATCATTTTTAATAGCATCTAGTACTTTAGCTTTTCATTTTACATTTGGAGCAAATACTCAAATCTCAATCCTCCATAAGCATCCATAGTGCAAAAAGCTGCTGAGAGCTACACTATTTTGGAACTTGGAGAGGAGAGGAACAAAGGAGAAGAAATCAAGAGCATGTTAGGCGGCATTTGGAGATGCCTCATCATATTTATCTTCTTAGTTAGATATTTTGTCATGCTTTTGATATCTCTTTTGATATGCCTGTTTAGATTAGTTTTTGATTGATTAACACTAACGATTTCTTGTCTGTTGTGTGTTATTTATCATTTGCTAACCTTGTCCATTTTGCAGAGCATCATTTGGTGAACCCAACGTGAATCCAAACACCCAAAAATCATTTATTTTTTGACCAATAACATGTTTGAATGTTGAAATTGTCACACAGGTTGCGCTTTAGTGCTATTGATCACGTTATAGCGCTATTGAAACTTGTTGTTCTAGCGCTATTGTATCAAGTTTAGCGCTATTGACATTGTTTGAGCACTTTTGACCTTGTTTTGGTGCTATTAATCTTGTTTGAGCGCTTTTGCCTTCCCTGTTATTTTTCTTCTTTTAGCGCGTTTGTGTTAAATAGCGCTTCTGTTAAACATAGACTAGCGCTATTGTAACATAACGTTGTAAAAAAGACCTTGTAACCGAAAAAGTGAAAATTTTTAGGCTTGTGGAAGCCCCCCTTAGATATGGATTTTACTAACAGGTTATTGTTTGTGCAGGTTTAAAAAAAACTCACCTCTTTAAAATCAAAAACTTTATTTTGGTGTTTTAAGAATTGAACAAACAAACTTTCCCTTGCTTTCTAGTTAGGATCACTTGTTTTTGGTGCATTAAAACTAAACAAAACAAAATTTGTTTTCTTGCAAGTTAGGAAACACACTTTATTTGGTGCTTAAAATCAACACTTCAATTTTCTTGCATCAAAACTAAAGAATTTACAATCCACACTTCAATTTTTGGTGCACATAAAATACACAATCAACTTGTTTAAAACTTTTGCAAAGTGATTTTCCTTCATGCATACGTGCTTCAATTTCAGTTGACCAGGATTTTCAAAATTCTAGTTTACTCAAACCTTTGCATTTGAAGTTAAAAAGAACACCATGAATGTTGGAGCAACATCTCCAAATAAGTTAGATCACATTGCAATGGCAAGTTAAAAAGAACAAGTGTTTTCGTGCTTGGCACACTTGTGCAAAAAGTTGGTCGAGTGGTCCTACTTCTAACACACACTATCCTCTCCTTTGGCTTTCGTGGTCCTAGGTGCAAGAGAAAAGTGTTAGTAACACTCAAAATTTTTATCTTTTTAAAAGAGGCCTGCCAAGAGACACATCACTCTTGGGAATGACCTCGCGTGGTAAATCCTTCGAGCCGCTATAGAAATCAGGCGAGCGTGAAAGTTGTAGCCTTGGGTATATCTGTTCCTACAGTGTAACTGGTCAAAAGGACAAATGGGCCCCACCACTAGTTACAAGGCTCTTAAGTGAGTCACTGCAAAATGAACTATGTCCAAAAACATCTAACATGACTAAACACCTTTAAGTAGTAGCCCACCCGTTCTATTGATTGAGGATATTTGTGATATAATTTAGTGCAAGAGCATAGATGGTTTTGCTCTCAAGATACTCACCATACATATTTCCTTGAGTAGAAACATAGCTTTTTGAAAAGTCACTTGTGGCTTGATAAAAGTGGTGACTCCCCCATCATAGGGATCATGTATTTCTTATGCTCATGCAAGACTTAGTATATCACATCCTTACCTACCACGGCGGGATTCATAAGGTATGTAGTACCAAAGTCGAAAAAATATCAAGATGTGGGATAAATTTATCACAACTGGCCATTTGACCTTAGGGATAAAAAGTGTTTGAAGTATTTTCATTTTAGTCAAGACCAAGTGCAAATTGAGCCGACTTCAGGCTTTGGAAATACACCTTAAAATACATCTAAAAGGAAGGGTCATATAAAAGTCCAAGGATTTGGTTGATCTAGACCCATACTCATTTGTGCCTTTAAGGCAACATTCTTGTGTTTGTGTGCTTGCTTTGTTTTCTTGTCAAAGAAACATCAAATAAATCAATTCCAAAACAAATTATTCATCCAACCAAACATCTTTTAAAGCAACCACAAAAATATCAAAAATAAAGTGCAAACAACAAAGAATCAAACTTTATGACCATTCTTCACATCTTGTGAAAGAAGAAACGTCATTAGAATATCAACTTAAAAAGAAGACCATTGAGCTCAAAGGCTTTGATCAAAAGGAGGAAATTCTTCTATCTAAATAGACAAATCTTTGTCTCCCATAGAGTTTTTCTACGTCACATGCGTCTCTACCTTCAAGGCAAAACAAATGAATTTGATTTAGAGTCATTAAATCGCAGAGCTTTTATGCAATATAGAGCTTTGAGTTATCACAAAAACCAAGGAGGTAAGATTAATCCCAACTTTTTCCCAAACATCTGTATCACATACAATGTAGCTCGAGAAATACCACCAACACCCGAAAGGGAAGAGGTAGAGTTTGTTCCATTTGTGACACAAAGCTTTTATTGAAGTTAAAAACATTTTCATCCATTATCTCACTCATACATCATCACTTCATCATCAATCCGTTCCAACTCTCAAAACATTAAGAGGTTCTTGTCCCAAGTTCTCTTTTTAGATATTTCTTGAATCAAACACATCACATCACTTTTTAGATTGTTTCTACATCTAGGATAAGCTCATCCTAAGAGACACATCTACGCAGGTTAAAACTAGTTCATGAGTGAATCCTCTCATTACTAGGTAGTTAAATCTGTAACACATCTCAGAATTCTCTACACCTTATCACATCCAACCTTATCAAAAACAAACAAGCAATTAAAAGAAGGAATTTCGGTTACATCTACCTTAAAAGTGCTAGAGATCCACATGCAACACAATTCACCAACCATCAATCTTTCATTTCATCAACAACTCATCATCATTTTCACACAACTTCAACAAAAGCTTGTAAACAAAATGGCCCAAACCCGATCACAGTCAAGGCAACGAGAAATATAAATGGAAGAAGAAGAAGAGGAAAATCTCAATGAATTTCAAGAAGCACTTGGAGGAAATGCAAATGACAAAAACCCAAGTACTCCCACTCCTGCAACAATAGAAAGGGCCCAACATAACCCTCTCTTTAACAGACTTTTTGACGAAATACTCAGGAGCAATGCGGATGCTCACTTTTTAAAGCTCGCTCAAGAAGGAGCAAAACTCCCCTCTGACTTTGATCTTGCCCAATTAAGACAAGCATCAGAATGACAAAGTCACCATGAAGAGGAAAGAGGTAGAGATCCCATTAGATATAACATTCCTCGAGGTAACCCACCACCTCCTCCTCCAAATGAAATGGAGATGTTGTGGCAACAAGTCGAGAATCTCGCCCAACAACTTAATAGTGGTGTCAAAACTAACCAATTCTCACTCAATGACATTTGTCCCTATCCTTTTGATAGGAATCTTTATATGCCACCCTTTCCACGAGGATTTGAAACGCCCAAATTCAAAAAATATAGAGGAAAGGGAGATCCTCGTGATCATGTCAGAGAATTTCATTCCGCTTGCCTCGAAGTGGCATATGAAGACACATACCTAATGTGCCTTTTTCCCCAAAGCTTGGGTGGAACAACCACATCATGGTTTTCTCGAATACTAGGTGGCATTAGAACGTTTGAGGAACTCATCCAGAAGTTCCTTGCTCATTACTCTCATAACATTGTGTAGCGTCGTAAATTGTACGCACTTGCTAGGGTGGTACAATTTCACATCTAGTTTAGCACCCGCCTTGGCGCATTTTGCATTTTGCATTGCATTTCCCCTTTAGCACTTAATTAGGTCTAAGGTTCTATTTCATCATCTTCCACATCATAAAGTTGGGCCCTTTCATTAAAGTGTGCCCTTTTCATTTTATTCCTCCAATACATCATTTAATCTAAAACCCTAATTAGGTCCTATTTTGAACTTGGGGGCTTGATTTCGGGGGTCAAAACATCTCAAAATCACTTGTAACTTCGAGATTCTCTCTAAAATCATCATATTCGATGGCCCTGAAAATTTGGTGAAAAGTTATCGGGACCATGGCGCCCGGAGTGCACATGGTCCCGGACATTTTTTCCAAAATTTTAGGAGCGCGATCCAATCATAAAATAAAGCTTAACCCCAAGAAATTGGCGGGAGATTCAATCTCTAGGTCAGCTAAAAGTTGAAATTAAGACCTAGGGTTTCATATATAAGAGCTCTCTTTCTTCATTTGAAAGGGGAGAGAATTTTGGTTTCAGGGACCTTCTATGCAGCGAAAGAGAAGATCTTTGAAGACTTCAATAACATTCAACATCCATCCATCAAGCATTCATCAATTTCATTCATCCATTTAGGGCTTTGAAGGCATTGAAGAGCAATAAGGGATCATCGACTGAAGATTGGCTTGTACCCCTCCCTTGGGGTTGGGTATGATTTCATGTTGTTTTCATGACTTTGCATAAGCCTCATTATATCATTTGTATTCATGCTTTAGATCACTTTGCATCTTGATTTGGAGCATTTACATTATCATTTACAAGCAATTAGGGTTTACTTTCTAGGTTGCTCTAGTTTGCTTACTTGCATTTTAGGATCTTGCACAAACACAAGGTCTGCACACACACTACTTTTACAATACAACTTGGCTATTCGTGGAGGTGGAAATCACCAAAGCGGGGGTTTGACTAAGGCAAAACCCTATATAGCCGCCTACAACCCTTTTCAGATATAAGTACAGATTTCCGGATTCGAAGGACGCCGCAAGTTGCAGATCCGATGGAAGCGGACCGAGACAGAACTTCACACCAAATTCCAACCCAGAAAGATAGGACAGGGGCGCTGGGCACCCTGATCCTTGTCCATTTCAGTGAATTTTGGCAGTTTCAGAGGTAGCAGCTTCAGTATTTCAGGCTTCTGGCTTCAACAGCAGATCTTGCAGAATCAAATCCATTCAAGGTACACATTTACATTTCTCCTCTTATCCTTACAATTGTTCATCATTAAATCTCAATTCTACAATCTTGTGCTCAAAGTTATTAGTTCATACTTACACTTTAGGGTTAATAGTTGAACTTGCATCATTCTATCTATCATTTGCAACAAAGGAATAGAAATCCTAATAGGTAGCCCGTGGCTCTCTCTTCCACAAAAAGAAGTAGCCAATTGTGTGATACCTCTAGGCTCTTTCGTATTCCACAAGTGTGTGATTGAAAGTGAGATTAGGGCATGTTTGCTTAGTGTCACTTTTTCCCCCACACACATTGAATGCGACATCACCATGGCTGATCTGTGCAACACTAAACAAAAACCAGGTGAACTATTCTCAGTATTCCTGCAACGATGGCGTCAAATGTCTAGCAGATGTTCTCTTCAGTTACTTGAACGAGAACTAGTGGAAATATTCATTTCCAACTTAAACGAAGAAATGGAATTTCACCTGGATGTCAAAGACACAGACTCTTTTAATGATATGATCACCAAGGGTTTGAAATGTGAACGGGCCCTCATCAAGAAAGGACTTATCAAAATCTATAATGAACCCAAGGATAGTCCTCGCCCACGCTTCAATAGTGATAAACCAAGCTTCTGGAACAAAAATAAGAATATCGTCAGTGATGGGGTTGTGGATGCCAGGACTATAAAAACTGCACAACTTGTCGTTCAGTTTGCAGGACAGAATCCTCCACCTCAGAATAACACAAATGTTCCTTCAAATCAAGGTCGCATCACATCTCACGATGAACCTAGACCTCATCAGAAAAAACAAAAATGAACATACACTCCCTTAGGGGAACCCATTGAAACAGTATTGCGACAACTCATTACTCAAAATTTGGTCACTCTACCTAAAACATCAAACTATGAGCCTCAGGTCAAACCTGCATGGTGGAGAGATACTAAACACTGTGATTTCCACCAAGGGAGAGGACACAAGACAAGTAATTGTTACCGATTGAAAGATCTTATTCAGGATCTTATTGACCGAGGTGAAATTGAAATCGAAGGACATGACCCAAAAACAACAAACAATGATCATCTGATGTTCAAAAATCCACTTCCATCACAAGATCAAAGGGGTCCTTCCACTTCCAGGTGCGACACTGATACCACGGTTTATACGTAGGCTGCATATAATTACACTGGAAATCACCTATATGATGCCAATGAACAAGTTGCAACTATAACCATCAAAAATCCCAACTCCAATTGCAATGTTGTTACACGTCGCGACAAGGTTACCATAAAGGCAGCTCCACAAGGCACCACCTCCATACCAAAGCAGTACAATCTTGTGGAACAATTAGACAAAACGCTTGTGCTTATATCCATTTTAGAGCTATTACGCCTATCGCCATCTCATAAAACAATCTAGGATCAAGCACTCCAAGAGGTGTCAGTCCCTGCAAACCTGAATACAGACCAATTTCAAGCCATGGTTGGAAGTCTAAAGTCATCACCTTGTCTCACTTTTTCTGAAAGTGACAACTCTTCCTTCCAGCAACCTCATGATGCTTCGCTACACATTGAAGGCTTTATCAACCAGCACAGGATCAAGTGAGTCTTGATCGATAATGGAGTAGGCTTGAATATTTGTACCCTACAGTTGGTCACAACATTAGGATATGCCATAGAATCAGTGGATCCTTGCAAGAAGATCACAATCAAAGCCTATGACGATGTAGAGCGTTCATCCAAAGGAGCGGTGGTACTACCAATTCAAGTGGGCCCTGTGGTAAAGCACATCATATGTCAAGTTCTGGACCTTCCTCTGCCATACAATCTATTGTTAGGATGACCTTGGATACATGCCATGCAAGTCGTTCCATCTACCTACCATCAATGTATCAAGTTCCCACATAACGGTGTAGAGATCACAATCCTGGGCGATGCAAATCCCTTTGCATATTGCCATAATATCAGACATCAACCAGAGATTACCGTTCCTAATAATAGAGAAGCCATTTCCTCCACATCCTATATAAGTCCCACCTCTCTTGCCAGTTCGAACACCACTATACCAAAGCAAGAAAAGCTTAAAATGAAAATAGCAGAGGAAGGTCCTGGGGAATGCAACTTGAGTCAACTCTTTTGTGTGGGACAAATGCCCACTTCTCCTAGAACACATGGTAAACCACAACAGTTACGCCATCAACCACTAATCACGCCAACATGTGCTTTGATGCCTTTCATCCTTGGAAAGAGTCAAGAAGAAGAAACCCAAGATGAGGACTTAGTGGAATGGATCTATAAAGATCCCATCACCACTGATATAATGCAAGTTAAGCTTCCTACGGATCAGTATGGAAAAGGTCTCCTCATTATGCAAAGAATGGGGTATGATGGTCAGAGTGCTTTGGGATATTGTAAACAAGGACGACATGAACCTCTGCTGCCAAAATTAAAGTCCAAAGGTAATACAGGCCTAGGCTTTGAAAAAGAGATCTTTCCTAAACTCAAATTCAAAGGAAAACCCCGCAAACCATTATATCAGCCTATTGCAAAGAGGACACCTTTCATTATCAAAGCAGCATCAAACACCATCGTAACTGCCCCACCGAGGCTCCAAATCCCAACACCACCATCTACAATGCCAATCATCCCACCAAGCAAACCAGTAATCCCATTGGCAGTAGCAATAACATCAATAGCACCATTAGCAACAACAACTGTATCAGAACCTGCAACAACATCTACGACACCAATAGTTCCAGCAGAAGCAACTGAGTCAACACTACCCATACTCCCTGTATCGGATTCATTGATCCCCATCGACCTTCCTGTAGCACCGCTCATATCATCTACAAAGGTACATCAACCAATCACACCTGTAGTATTTAACTCAAAGGACATCCCAGTATGGTATAGTAATCGGATGCTGGAAAGTGACTCAGAGACTGACTCACATGAGTGAGAATTTGATTCTGTCCAGCTTAATACTTCAGATGAGGAAGACACATCACTACCTCCACCATGCAAAGACATCCCTATTTACGGAGAAGCACAGATAAAGACTTCTTGGGTTCTTGAGCTGGAAACATCTTCCACAGACCCTACGTCTCATCCTACGCCTGATTCTGACAGGGAGAGTATCATTGATGACCTTCACCACAACGTCTTAACCCTCTCCGATACATCTAACGCACTTAACCTAATCGATGAAGTAATGCCCATTATCCACCCTGAACTCATCGAATGGAACCAACCAAATCCCCCATGTCTTGACTTCTTCCAAAAAGATGAGGCCATCATTGACTTTTTGGAATTAAGGGATAACCTACCAAGCGGGGATCACAAAGCTGGATTCGCCATAGAACTAAATAGCATACCATACTTCGGGGCGGATGCCAAACCTTTCAACTGCAAAAATATAACAATAAAACATGGATCTTCTAGTGAAAACCACATCATGGCACTGTTTGATTCAACAAAAGTAAAAAGAAAGAGCGTATCCAACGGTGAAAACCTCTTTGAGGTGCCTGAGGATGAAGGGTTTGACATTCTCCCTACTAGTACACAATGAGAACGATCAACGATTCTCATCGAGGAAACCAAGGAATACAATGTGGGGACTCTTGAAAATCCTCATCTCATACATCTGGCCTCTCTTCTCACTCCAAAAGAACAACCTAAATTTATAGAGTTCTTTCAAAAGTGTCAGATCAACTTTGCATGGTCATATGTAGACATGCCTGGGCTTGATCCTAATTTAGTCATGCATCACCTCACCATAGAAGAAGGAGCCAAACCTATCAAGCAGAAGCTTCGTAAGATGCATCCTCAGATTGCAGTACTAGTCAAAACAGAACTCAAGAAACTCCTAGATGCTGGTTTCATTAGACCAATTGATTATGCAGAATGGATCTCCAACATTGTGCCTGTCGGCAAACCAAAAGGGGGCATCTACATTTGTGCTGAATTCAGAGATCTGAATAAGGCCCATCCTAAGGATGACTTCCCCCTACCAAATATCAACATCATAGTGGATCTGACAGCAGGACATGCCATGCTTTCACTCATGGATGGCTTTTTCAGGATACAATTAGATAAAGATCGCACTAGAAGATCAACATAAGACCGCCTTCACATGTCTATGGGGCACATATTGTTGGAATGTAATGCCTTTCAGTCTAAAGAATGCAGGAGCGACCTATCAACGAGTAATGACCACCATCTTCCATGACATGATGCATACCATAACGGAAGATTATGTTGATGATTTACTAGCAAAATCACTCACCAGAGAAGGACATCTCAACATATTAGATAAAATCTTTGATAGACTAGAACAATATCATGTTCGAATCAACCCAAAGAAATGTGTCTTTGGAGTAACCTCCAGGAAGCTTCTAGGATACATTGTTTCAAGCAAAGGTATTGAGGTTGACCCAACAAAGGTCAAAGCAATTATGGACATACCACCACCAAATAACATCAATCAGCTAAGGACATTACAAGGATGACTTCAATCCATCTGAAGATTCATTGCACAATTGGCTGATAAGTGTCACCCATTCACACACCTGCTACACAAGAACATCCGCGTTCAATGGGATGCCAGATGCCAGCAAGCATTCCAGATGCTTAAAGACTATCTCATGAATACACCATTGTTGATCCCACTAGATCCAAGTAGACCGTTATTACTCTATATCTCAGCAACAAGTACAACATTGGGTGTACTACTGGCACAACATAATGCAGAAGGGAAAGAGTGTGTTGTTTACTACATTTCTCAAACACTGGTTGGCTATGAACTCAATTACACACCTATTGAGCGAGCTTGCCTAGCAGTAATCTTAGCAGCCACTAAACTGAGGCACTATCTATTAACACATAAACTACAACTCATTGCAAAGATTGATCCACTCAAGTATTTACTTAGCAAAGCAGCATTGACAGGCCGCTTGGCCAAATGGGTGATGATTCTAAGTGAATTTGACATCGAGTATGTAGACCGTAAGGCTATCAAAGGTCAAGTTATTGCAGATTAGTTGGCCGATGCACCCCTCGTAGGCGATCATCCTCTCATTTCCAATTTTCCAGATGAAGAGATATTCATGATCACAACAGCACAACCATGGAAACTATACTTTGATGGTTCAAACACTAGGCATGGCTCGAGGGCAGGCATTCTGTTTATCACACCTCAAGGTGACAGCATCCCGAAGTCTTACAGGCTCACATTTCCATGCACCAACAACATAGTAGAGTATGAGGCCTTGATCACAGGACTCAGGCTAGTCATACAATGGAAATTAAAAGAAATACAAGTATATGGCGACTCCCAACTGGTCATTCGACAAGCAACAGATGAATATCAGACCAAGGATGATAAACTCATGCCATATAAGCAAATGATGGACAATCTAAAGGCATCATTTACTACAATTACCTTTGAGTAGATACCCAGAGATCAGAATCGAGTTGCTGACGCCATGGCTACCATCGCATCTCTCCTAGATCTTCCACAGAATTCAACACGCTACGAGTTCTTGGTAGAACAGCTTTGGATCCCCGCTTATGATATCCCTGAATCCGAAATGATATGTCGCCTTGTTGGTTCTGAATCCCCATGGTACGGTGAATTCTACACCTATCTCCGCGATCACACCCTTCCTCCCAACCAATCGAATAACCAACGTAAAACCTTCATTCGCCAAACTGCTCGATATACCATTATTGCTGAAACCCTATACCGACGCAGTCTTGATGGTACTCTCCTTCGATGTCTGGAACAAGATGAAATAACAAAGGCTTTGGAAGAAGTACATGAAGAAATTTGTGGGACTCACTCAAGCAGTCCGTCACTAGCCAAGAAACTCCTGCACAATGGATACTATTGGCTATCTATGGAAAAAGATTCCTACTACTTTGTCAGAAAATGCAAGAAATGTCAAGTTCATGGAGACCTGAAACATGCAACGGCATAGGAATTGCAACCAATCATGACACCATGGCCTTTTTGTCAATGGGGTCTTGACCTTGTGGGTAAGATTCATCCATCTTCATCCAACGGCCACAAATTCATTATTACCGCCACCGAATATTTCACAAAGTGGATTGAAGCTGTTCCACTTACCCAAGTCACTGACAAGAAGATCGCCTCATTCATTCTCAATTACATCATCTGTCGGTATGGTGTACCCATGTCCATCATCATAGATAACGATCTCCCCTTCAAAAATTAGGATGTTCGTGAACTCTGCGAGAAATTTCACATCCAACATTGCTTTTCCACTCCCTACTACCCAAAAGGCAATGGTCAGGCCAAAGCATCAAATAAGAACATATTAAGAATCCTCAAGAAGACAGTTAATGATGCTGGCTGTGATTGGCATGTTCAACTGAATCCAACACTATGGGCATATCGAACTAGCATTCAAACCCCTACAGGCGCTACTCCCTACTCATTGGTCTATGGTGCAGAAGCTATTTTACCTATTGAGGTAGAGATCCCATCACTATGGGTTTCCTTGCACAATCTCATCGATGATGAAGCATATAGAGTATCTTGTCTTCAGGACTTAGAATTACTTGATGAGAAGTGACAAGCTGCATACAACCATCTCAAAGCCTATCAGTAGCGCATAAGCAGAAGCTACAATCACCGAGTTAGACCTCGTACATTTGAGGTAGGTGATCTTGTTCTCTGAGAGAATCCTCGCAACCAACCAAACAGAGAACATCAGTGAAAGTTTGAATCAAACTGGCTGGGTCCATATGTTATCACTGCTGTATTTGGGTCCAGAGCATATCAGTTGGCTACTTCAGAAGGAGAACCGCTCGCAGATCCAATCAATGACATGCACCTTAAACAGTTGTATACCTAAGCTATACAGAGCATCAAACTCCATTGCATACCAGAAAAACAATCCAAAAACATTCAGATAAATATCTTGAAGAAAAAAAAAAAAAAAAAAAGACATCAAAATAGTAAAGAAAAATCATGCATCCAAATGGTGAACAAACACTCTGGTGGCACCTTGGGTAAGTACGATGGTGAAAACCTGGCAAATAGGCGCCACTCATAAAGACTATGGCTCCATTATCTTTTAGACTCGTTGTGATCACATTCATTACATACACACATCCATCCATCCAAACCATGGCTTGTTATTTGATCTGCAATCAAAGAAAGTACTTCATGTGTCTTGCATCCCGCTTTTTCATAGTCATGTCTAACTTGGGGGAAATGCCCTTAATCTAGTTGATGGAAGTGGATTCTCCATTACTTGTGATTCATTCGGTTCATCATTCAAAACTATCTCACAAAATCCAAAAACATTCAAAATTGTCTCACAAAATCCAAAAACATTCAAAATTGTCTCACAAAATCCAAAAACATTCAAAACTGTCTCACAAAATCCAAAAACAATGGAAAACATCAAAAATCACACAAAAACATGGCAACACCTTGTACATACTCATCCGAACAGATACAAAACAAACATTGAACAAAATACTCGCATGATGATCACTTCTCAAAATTGACCAAAACAATCGACATCAACAATCAAACTATCTTCAACAAAGATGCATCCTTCCTTATCCAAAACAAAGACAAAATGACATTTTCTTTGACAAGAAAATTGTGTTAAGCTATCAAATACTTGGTTGATTTGTAAATAATTCATTCATTTCTATGTATCAGGTTCCTACAACATTGTTTATGTATCTGCGGCACATTATTCCGATGAAGTACTGGGGCATGTACTAATGGTGTCTACGTGGGAAGTTCACCAAGCTACGTGATCTTATGCAACATGCAGTCATAGATCATTACGGCTTGCTAACTACAGCGTATACCTCGACCATATGAGCATGAACCATTACCAAGGATCCATATTCTTTATTCTTTATGTATATACTGTTTGTTTGCACGAACAATACTCCTTCTTTGGTTTCTCCTCATCCAATTTGTATAAAGGTTTTATCTCTTATTACGCTATGCACTTGTCTCAGGATATGATCAGCCTAAGATCAAGGAGGACGATCCAAGTCATGCATGAACGGAGATGATCCTTGTCTGTTCCGCAAGCAATACTCTGGTTGACTTGACCCTTATATCAAGTCATTTGTGTTAACTTGCTATATAAAATCCATGTAAGAAATACTCAGGTCATCTTGAATCATTATGTCAAGATGCTTGTATTATCTTCCAACATTTTAAAGCTCAATGATGAAAATAGAGCACTATGGATCGTCATTTCATCTCATCTGTTTATATATTGCATTCCTTTGCATATCACCCATCCATTCACTCATTCATATGTAGGATTTATATGCAAATGTGACCATTAAGCTGGTCTTGGATACAATCACGACTGAGTACTCTGATACATCATCAATGCATCATGCAAAGTCTCAAAAACCTTGCATCCCTCAGGGTCAGATCATCATTACATTTAGTTGCATTTTTCATTAAGTACATTCATGTCATTTTTAAATTAACATTGCATATAGTTCATTTTGACATTAGTCTTCATTAATCATTTGCATCATTGCATAATCATAAATAATTAGATTCATTCAAGAGATCAAATTGTCCTTGATTGTATTAAGCCATTTACTATGCATTCATTTAGTGTCAATTATCCATCATCATTTCATTATCCTTTATCATTTATCATTGCATACATTCATTTATCTATTCTTTAGTTAAAAGGTGCATTCATTCATCCATTATTAAGTATCTTATTATGCTCATGTTAGGATTCATTCACATTGCATTCATTATCCTTTTTTAATTGCATTAAGGTGCAATTATTAAACCATAAGTTGTAGTATCATCACATTATCCTTTTTACTTAAATCATATTAAGGCATTTAGAATCATAAAACTATTTGTTTCCAAACATTGGTTCATACCATTTTATATATCCATTATACATATGCATTCATTTAGACATTATCATATAAACATTTGTACTTTACATTTTGTTTATCCATATTACATTCATCTAAAAAACATCTAGATGCATATCCATACATAACATCATTCATTCAAACATTGCATTAACATCATTGCATATCATTATCTCATCATTATATCAAAATAGGAAACACCAAAATCCTGTTCATAAATCATCATAAGCATACATCATCATCATGGCATTACATACATAAAGCATTACATCAAAATAAAATGTGCACACATGTATAAACCTGCATTCATATGTCGGTATCCAACATCATAAATCATCATAAAAACATGCATATAGGAATCATCTCATAAATGCATAACATATACACGTATCCATCTAAGCAATAAAAATCATACAATCACCATCCTACATAGCATCCATACATATCAAATGCATATCATCAAAATATGGGATCTCCTCATATATATCATCTCATATATCAGAGTACAATGAAGTCCTCAAAATTGGCTACCAAGAGCCATCCAAGATACAGTCCAAAAATAAACAATGATACAATACATATATGCAAAAATGCTCTCTCAGATGCCACTCTGCCTAGATGCTCTACCACCATCGCCACCTGCTCCCCCACTGGTCCCAACACCATCCGATCTATCTCTCCATGGAGGCCCCATCAAACCCCCACTCACTTCTGCATCCCCTGATCTATCCCTCCGTAGAGGACCCATCACACCCCACTGCTCTGCATCCTCTGTGATCGCTCTGATATGGCCTGCCACATCTGTGAATAGCTAAGTGCTCGCTGACTAGCTGGCACCACCTACTCATATAACCCCCGCCAGTAATCTATCTCAGCCTGTGCTCGCCAGATCTCCCTAATCACCTCCCCCGTATGCCCCTGTGCTCCTACTCCAACCCAGACTCTCTCTTGCAGCTCTGCTAATCTCTCCACCGCACTATCCCTCTCTTGTAGCACTACTGCCAGCTCTGACTCCCATGCAAATAGCTGCACATCCCTAGTTGCCACCTCCACCTCCAAATCCTCTACACGGGTCTGCAAATGTGCTATCATATGATCCCTAAGATCTCTAGTGGCTCCCTCCCCGGTATCCATAGCAGCCTCACCTATATCACCCTCTCTAGTAGCTCTCTCCCCTCTGTCCATCAGGATCTCCCTCTCCATACCTCTACCACCCAGTCTAACTCCTCCCTGCATCAATGGTCCTTGTGATATCCATAGTGGCAGTCCACCTCTCCCTCTTCGCTGAATCCAAATCCCCAACCCACCACCTCCTCCGTCCCCACCATCTCCTCTCCCTCCTCCACCTACCATTGGTCCTCGACCTCCTTCCCTCCTCCGTCTTTGTCCTCTCTCATCCTCAAAATCGGGCATCGGCTCTGCTGGATCGGATATTTGTAGAATCAGATGCACCACCTGGTACTGCGTGTACTCATCTAATACCCCTACATCCATGACCCTCGGTCATATGTCCCAAGGTCTCGTCTATAGCATCCGAAACTCCGCCAGTGCCTAGTCATACGACAGCACTGGCCCCCATGCATATCTCTCCTGTATCACCCGAGCATACTCCCTTGATCCACTAGGCAGTCCCTACTGCCGTCCAAACTGCTTCATCACTCTCCTTGGCACCTATCTCTCTACATGGTACGAGGTCCTCCCAATGAGAAATCGGGTCATGAACACATAGGGCAGTGCCTCTGCATCATCATCCCAGGGCTCACACTCTAGGTATGGTCGCCATATAACTGCATCCAGATCATCTAATGCCCGCCGCTACCACTCTAACTTCCCTAGGTGGGGCTAACTCATCATACTGCTATACATAAACATATATAGCTGATCCACTATGCGGAACCTAAGACTCACTGGTCGAGTCACTGGTAGGTGCTCCTAGGCCCAAATATGTAGTAGTGTCACTCCCACTGCTAAGGAACCCCTCCCTCGGTAAACCACCTCATGAAGCTCCTGATAAAGGTGCGCCAGCATGCACGACCCCCAAGCAAATTGGGTCCCCTCGGTAATCATCAACTCAATCACCTGCCCCCACCCAACAACCAGCCCATGTGATCGCCTGTTTGGGCACAGTAGTCCTCCCACAATGCCTAATAGAACTATTGGTAACGGCTCGTATAATGCAGCTATCTCCTCCCACGCAATGGAGCCATCATCAATGAACACATCCTCATCGAAGAACCTCTGAACCGCTAGAGTCCCTCATGATCTGTCATACGTGACCAGCTCCCCTCGAATCGGAATACGCAGGATGCGCCACACATCCTCTAGGGTCACTGTCATCTCCCCTTGTGCCAGATGAAAGGTGCACATCTCGCTGTGCCATCGCTCTGCTAATGCCATCATCAATCCATGATTTATACGAATCACGGGCATGTGCATCACATCATATAATCTAGTCGCGGCAATACAGTCGATCTCCACCTCTATCAACCGATCCCGCAACCCCTGTGTCGCCAAATGTCTCTCGCGTAACTGCAACATGCATAGATCCTCTTGCACATGGGCATCCATCAATCATCATCAGTTGTTTTGTTTCAAACTTTCTTAAGTTTAAACCTAGACTATCAATAGATACTTTGATCAAGTATCTTCGGGTCTCAACAGGTAAGCAATCATGGCAACCTAGACTTCCACAGGCATTTATCCTAAAAATGACCTGGTGCAGGAGCACCTGAGCACCTGAATGCTCAAATCGTAGCAGGTATAACATTTTATTGAAAATTAAGCATGTGTGTTTATTTTATGCTTCTAGTAGGTTTAATAGGTTTGTTTTGTGGTGTAATAAGGCTTGGAACTCATTTGTGTTTAAGAGTTTCCAAGATTTTTGTTTTTTTGCTTAGTAGGCCAAAAATTGTCAATTTTGGGTCCAAATGAGCATTTTTAAATTTTTGATGTTGTAAAGCCTTGAAAGGCATTGGAGCATGTTTATTTAGTGTTTCTAAATGATGTTGAGTCATTGGTTTGAGTGCCAAGTCACCGGAAGTCAAAATGCAATTTTTGAGCAACAAAAGTTGTCAAAAAGTTGTCAAAAGTTGTCAAAAAAGTGGTTTTTGGTGGTTTTGGTTAGTTCCAGCCTGTACCTGTCCATACAAGGGCTTCAACAAGTTGGCACATGTATATAAACCATGTTCCAATCATTTTATGGGCTGTTCATTTTGGAAAATTAAGAAAAATACTTGTTTTGCTCTTGTTTTCTGTGAGTTTTTAACTAGTTTTCTGCACTTTTTAGAGTACAGTCTGTACCATAGCTCCATGAGTCCATACTGAACCTATTTTTGATTGATGTGATCTCCTTTGATGTTTTAGTAGTGATCTCTGATCTTTTCTTGGGGTTTGGAACAAGTTTTGTTTGAAGTACTCTTGAGAAAAGCATTGTTTTGTGGTTCCAATGGAAGATCATTCATGGTCCAACTAATTTCTTCAAAGTTTCTTCTTCCATGGCTTTGAGGGAATTTGTTGGATCTATACATACTGTACCATACATCCATTTTCCTTTTCTAGTAATGTACAAGTGTTTGTAAACCCATGGCAAGTATGTGGAGTGAGCAACTTGGCTTGGGTATCGTTAAAGTTGTTTGAATGGTACTTTGATAGTTTGATGAAGAATTAAGTTGGCAAGAGTCTTCATTGTATTCCACCATCCTTGTCTCTCTCATGACTTGGTTGGTTACAAGAAGCAAAGGTGTAATCAGATTGTAAAAACAGCGTGTCACTGTTTCATGGATAAAACCTCATTGCCAACCTCCCAAATGGATAGTGTGGAATGATGGATTCCTTTTCTATGCATCATGGAAATGTATTTGCAAGTGGTTTCAATGTTGAGATGACAAGTTACACAAATTGATTATGAAGGACCTAAATAAGGATCCTAAAACAGTGTACTCTTTGTCACAGTCATATAATGTTGTCATACTTTGTGGCATCCTTTTGAATGTTCAAACTTACAAGCTCTTTGGAGAGGTTATGTGTATCATTCTATCATGCCATTAACACCTGTTTGTAGGCCAGGGACAGATTGAAGAAATAAATTAAAACAAAGAAAGAAAGTGCAAACAGTTTTAAGACTGTTAAAAGTGTAGTGATGGCGGTGTATGACCAACAGTCATGAAAACTCCTTTCCTACTTGTTTGCAGTTTGCTCCAAATTCTGTCAAGTCTTTATTGCATCTATATTTGACAGTATTACATTGTATTTGGTTTACAAATGTTGAAATGTATGCAAAAACATTAAAATCATTGCTGTCCCAGCCCTCTAGACTGTTTTTTCTGTGTAAGGGCAGCAGTATGGCATTTATTTGACATAATGTCAGTGTTCTAAGATAAGGTTTGAATCTTTGGGAGTTCTTGGTATATGTCAAAGCAAGGTTTAAAACGTTTAATTGGGTCTAGTAACATGGAGAAGACTTTTAAATTGCAAACCCTCACTCAAACTTTCAAAAACCCTTGAAAAGTGCCTATTTTGTGGGACAGCACTAAAACAGTCCGTACAGTACTTGCCATAGCAAAAATCCTTGAGTCTTCATCATCAATAGACCACATCTCCAAGGGTTTTCCATGAAGTATAACAGATTGAGCAGGGTGAACAAATTTCACTAAAAACTAGGGCTAATTCTAGTAGCCTTTTTGGAGCAAATTTGACAATTTCATGAAATCGGTAAGGAAGGAGGAGTAAGTGATGGTTTCAAATCATCAAAACTGATGAGTTAAGACCTGAGACACCCTACTACAAGTTCCTCAGCATTGCACTAAGTCATTTGATCAAAATGACCATTTGAACCTAGAAGTTGCCTTGAGTAAAACAACGTTCTTTGCACCCAACTTGGAAATTTTCATTCTTGCAAGGTGAAGGACAGTCATCACACTTTGCAGACCTGTTTAGATGCTCAGTCAACACATTAATATGATTGAAATCCTCAAAGGTGCAAACAAGGTTAGGTAAACCATGGTTCTCCAACAGTTGCCCATTCTTGGAAGAGAGGAGATTCAGCCAGTTGGACAACCAAACTTGTTCATTTTTGGTGACACACAAGAGGATCTCATTTCAGACTTGAATGCCTTAGCATGGAAGGTAAGGAGGAGTGATTTCCAATACAATAGGGCACAAGCAGTGTTGAATGGAGAGGAGGAGATAGGAGAAAGGTTTAGAAGAATCCCATTTGTGCCTAGGGATTGATTTGGGAAGTACATTGAGAACAAAGCCCACCAACCTCAAAAGAAGACTAACCTTCTATCATCCCTCCTCATCATGACCTAAGTCTCATCAGACTGCTATGGTTCAAAACAACTTCCACTTCACATCGCCATCCATCCATCATTGGCATCGGGAGATTTTATTCACGCACACTGGGGCATCTATTTTATCTTAACACAAAAGCGCTATTTTGCACAAAAAAGCGCTACTTACCTACAATAGCGCTGAACCCATAACAAAAGCGCTCATTAAGCTATCCAAACGCGCTAAAAATGCAAAAGCACTAGAACAACCCAATAGCACTGATTCATAACAAAAGCGCTCAATTAGGCACTCAATAGCGCTCATCCATCAAACGCACCTAAACTAGCCTACACTAGCACTACAATTTTCAAAAGCACTCAAATAGCACCTCAATAGCGCCATTGTGGCACAATCGCGCTAGTTAATTGAACAATAGCGCCAAAACATAGTTTCAACGCTATTGCTCCGACTCCACTTGGACTCAGCAAAAAGCATATAAAAATACATAAAAATTAGAATTTCAAATTTGCGTACCGCTGGTCCGTAGTCGTCTGGCCGCTGGAACTGATGAACTCGCTCGAGATGGTGCTTTGCTACTGGTATTGGCATCTTGACTGCTAATCGCTCCTCTCAAAACTCACTATCAGAGCTATAGTTTCACACTGGTCGCGGTCACAAATGATCTTGTTTTCACCCCTTTCTCCCCATTTAAACCCTTCGTAATCACCGTCATTTTCCCTCGCTCGCCGCCGTGGTCCCCGTAAACTTCCCGAGCCTCCCATTTCTCCATTTTACTCCCGATTTCTTCTATTTTTCACTCGCATTGCTAACTTCTTCTCTTCAACCCTACCAATTTTCATTCTTTTTCGAAGGATCGCCCGATTTAAAAAATAAATTTGGGCCATCTCTTGAGGGGGCATACCACCCACTAAATTTACATTTAATGGGGAATTTCTTCACACCTGTTTTTCTTTCTTTGAAATGACGCGATAAATTGCACCGTCTCAAAGAGGGGCAAATGTAGTCACATAAATCTGTCCAGCTTAATTAAATAAATATTTGCTATTTATTTGATTAAAAATACACTAGCCATGAGTTAATTAATTAATATTTAATTAATTCATCTTCAAACATTCTCCTATTAATTAAATAAATTATTCAATTTATTTTAATTAATTTATCAAACCAAGTTCACAAATCAATTAAATAAATAAAATCTATTTATTTAATTAAATCCCCCTATTCCTCTTTTAAATAAATTAAATTAAACATTTATTTAAAATCATTAAACCCCCCCCCCCGCCCACTTGCATTTTCCTACAAATGCAACTTGCACACATTTATTGAAATAAATAAATTTTTATTTTAATAAAATCCTATTTTCCCTCACCCACCAAATCCACTTGAAAATCTAATCTCCTTCTAGATTCTTCTAACCATTTCCTAATTAGCCTAATCAATCCCCTAATTATTGTCACATTCATAAGCAACATGGAGTCACTTCTCAAAGACTTCAAAGTCTTTGAAAAGCATTTAATGCTTTGTGTGCTCAACAATTTAACCTCCAAAGTCTTCCAAAACCACTAATGGCTCTTACATAACCATTTATGGTTATTTCAACTTGTCTCCCCAAGCATTTATTACTTTGACCATGTTTATCCCATTTTGCCTTTGCACAAGAGTTTATCCATTGGATAAAAGCTTTATTCTTTGAATAAAGAGTTTATTCATTCAACTAACCTTGACCTTAACTCCCAAGATCATGTCAAGCATTTAATGCTTATTCCCTCTCCTCTCAACCTATCTCACATTGACACATGTCATCCTGGGATTGGGTTGAAAGCCCTCACATGGATTGAAAATCATTCAATCTTGACCCTTGTTGAGATTGTTCAATCTCAACCATCCATTGCTCCATTTTTCCTATAACTAGAGCCCATTTCTTCATAATCCAGATCCTGAAAACTTGTATGATTTAACCTATAGGCATTTTAGAGAGCATTTAGTATAGAAATCTAATATCTTGTTATTTTGGTTAAAATCAATCATTTTTAATAGCATCTAGTACTTTAGTTTTTCATTTTACATTTGGAGCAAATACTCAAATCTCAATCCTCCATAAGCATCCATAGTGCAAAAAGCTGCTGAGAGCTACACTATTTTGGAACTTGGAGAGGAAAGGAACAAAGGCGAAGAAATCAAGAGCATGTTAGGAGGCATTTGGAGATGCCTCATCATATTTATCTTCTTAGTTAGATATTTTGTCATGCTTTTGATATCTCTTTTGATATGCCTGTTTAGATTAGTTTTTGATTGATTAACACTAACGGTTTCTTGTGTGTTGTGTGTTATTTATCATTTGCTAACCTTGTCCATTTTGCAGAGCATCAGTAACAAAGGTTTTCCTGGAGTAGGTGATACTAACACTGGTGTGTTTAGAAGATAATCTTTCAGAGCTTGGAAAGATTCTTGGCATTGTTCTTTCCATTTAAACGTAACTCCTTTCCTGAGTAAATGCTGGAATGGGTGACACTTATCTGCCAATTGCGCTATGAATCTCCTTATGGATTGCAGTCTTCCTTGTAACCCTCTTAGTTGTTTAAGTGTTGACAGAGGTCGCATGTTTATGATTGACTTTACTTTAGCAAGGTCTACTTCAATTCCTTTGTTGGACACAATAAACCCTAACAGTTTACCTGCTGTTATGCCAAATACACATTTCTTCGGGTTTAATATGACATTATACTGCTCCAACCGATCAAATATCTATGCAAGGACCATAAGGTTACCTTCTCTTGTCCGTGATTTAGCCAATAAGTCATCCACATAATCTTCCATTATGTTGTGGATCATGTCATGAAATAGCGTTGTCATGGCTCTTTGGTATGTTGCTCCGGCGTTTTTGAGACCAAATGACATCACATTCCAGCAGTATGTTCCCCATGGGTAGGTAAAGACCGTTTTATGTTGATCTTCTGGTGCAATTTTAATCTGGTTGTATCCTGAAAAACCATCCATTAATGATAGCATTTCATTTCCAGCTGTTAGATCAACTATCATATCAAGTTGGGTAGCGAGAAGTCATCCTTAGGACAAGCTTTGTTTAGATCCCGAAAATCAGTACAAATTCTTATGCCTCCTGTGGGCTTAGTCACAGGTACCAGGTTGGATATCCATTCCGCATAGTCAATAGGTCGAATGAAACCTAGACCCAGTAGCTTTTGTAGTTCTATTTTAACCAGTAATGCAATACTTGGATGCATTTTTCTCAATTTTTGCTTGTAAGGTTTAACTCCTGGTATCAAAGGTAAATGATGCAACACTAATTCAAGGTCTAAGCCTGGCATACCTACATAGGACCAAGCAAAGTTGATAGGTCATTGCTTGAAAAAATGAATGGATCTGTCCTTTTCTTCTTTGTTTAACGATTTTGCCAGGTGGATGTTATGTACAACCTCTCCTTCTGCTATGTTTACCTCTTCAGTTTCTTCTATAAGCAATGTTGAACATTCTCTTTCGATAGGAAGGTTACCCAACTCACTCTTGCCATTATGGGTGGTTTGATCTTTATCTTCTATTGTAGTGGTACTTTCCTCTCCAAAGTATGTTGTTCTATCCAGGTCTACAACAAAGCCCTCTTTGTGGTCACCTTGTGGAAGTCCCTCTCCGACTCCGAGGAATTCCGCAATCGCTTCATCGTTTTCAAACCAATCTAGAGTTGGTTTTCCTTCTTGCCCCTAATCAATCAAGTGTGAATGTACAAGGGGTAAGTCATTACTCCCTTCTATAATAGATTTTGATAACATGAAGACTTGATTGTTTGAATGAATTGGTGTATTTTCATCTTGTATAAGCTTTATTTGATCCCTTAGTATGACACTTGTTTGTGGGCTAGAATCATGGAGTGATAAGAACTCATAGTCGTGAGAGTCTGTCTCACTTTCAATGTATGTTTCATCATCTGAACTATCATCACTCATCTCTTCTTGTTCCTTCCGCTGATTCTGTTGTAGATTGACTGGTCTTCTTTGGACAGTAGTTACTCTTCTTAAGCCTTGTATAAGCCTTTGCAATCTTTCTTCATCTGATTTGTTAGGTTGAGCTTGAGTCATTTCCCGTGGCAGAAGTATTGATAATAACCATGGATTAGATTCATTTACTGGTGGTAAACCTACATCTATTGCAACATTAACCTTCACTGTTGTGTCAGCAACTGCACCATTTTGTGACTTGGTGCTAGGCTCTTGTAGGAGTTGTCTCATGTCTTCCCCATTTGATTCCGCACTAGGCGATGTGGGTACTTGATTACTTGTTTGAGATGAAGAGGGAAGCACCTGCATGGACAAATCCCTTTGTGGTATGTAGTTTGACGGTTTTATTGGTCTATTTAGTATATCAAGGGTATGTCGTCTTGCTTCTGTGATATGTGGTACATGCTTATACCCCAATCCTTGATTCCCTGGATTGTCATTAGGAACAATAGGTTCTAGTCTTCCTTGTTTCTATAACCCCAAGCCTGTGGTACCATCACATCCATGTCTTTGGAGCATTTTGAATCCATTGCCATACTAATCCACGGGTATTCTGGGTATTGTCATATGATCCTCTTCTCTATATATCCAATGGTTGACATCTTTATTTAGGGATTCTTCTTGTAAGTCACCCCATCTAATGAAAGAGCATGAGTCTGTGTATCTAACAATTTCTTTTCCTTTGTCTTGTTTTTGTACTACATTTTGAGGTTTCCCAAAAGACTTGGGAGATAGAGACAACTGTTTCCCACTTGAAGTATTTGCAATAGAATACTCTCCACAACCCATATCTTGTATCTATAAGGAGGACGTTGTAGGCATATTCTTTTTTTTTTCTGTGATCATTAATGCCTCTAGTTGTGTAGTGAGATGTGCTGTTTGATTAATAGGTACCTTATTATCCACACTTTCTTTCAAGTAATTGCAATGATGGAAGGGATTTGGATCACCCTTTATGGTGATTTCAATATCATTATATGGGAATTTGACACACTGATGAAATGTGGATAGTACTGCTTGCATGGTGTGGATCCATGGGTGGCCCAATAACATGTTATATCCCAGTTTTTTGTCCAAGACTTGAAAAGCGACCTCTGTTGTTATAGGTCCCACTTGTACGGGTAGTGTTACAATGCCTTTTGAGGGACGTTCTTCATCATCATATGCCTTGATATTTATTCTCTCAGATGAGTCAATATGAAGTTCAGAATATCCTAGCGCCTTAACCAATTTTAAAGTACAAATGTTGAGACTGGCTCCTCCATCTAGTGGTACTCTTCTGATTCTTCTCTTATGTGTATAATATTCTAGAAATAGTGGCTCATTATGGAGCAGTCTATCACTAGGAATGTCTTGTTCTGTGAATGCAATACAAGTGCCTCGTGTCAAATTTCCTACCATGGACTGAAAGGTATTTTCATCTATATCTCTGTCCACTACCGAATCTTGAAGTGCTTTGTCCAGAATAGCTCTATGAGTGGGTGTAATACGCAAGAGTTCGAATAATGATATTTGTGCCAGAGTTTTCTTAAGTTTCTCAACAACATTGTAGGTCCCTACTGCAGGTGGATGATTTGGTGGTATTCCTTGTAAAGTTACCTTTGATCTATGAGTAACTAGTGCACAGTCTGTGTCTCTGGGAGTTATGGTGATCATAGCCACTATATCATATGACTTACAAGTATTTTCGGTATCATATGCTGTGTTATCAAGGTTTATGTTAAATCCCTCTTCATAGTCTTCATGTGTATGTTTGACATCCATGATTTTTTCTATGAGTTCATCTTCAAACCATCCTGAATGAGATGGTTCATCATGCCCCTAGTCTCTGAGACAAAGATTTCTATCATCATCGTATTTTGGTGCCTCTGATAGCATACAAATTTGGTTATCATCTGTGTGAGCATCTAGATATTGCTCATCTTGATCAAGTGTTTCTTTTGAATCATTGTTTACCATATCTCCTAAGATAATGGTATGAATAGTGTAGTTGTATGAGACCTTTGTGTAGTTAGCTGTATTGTCTTGAGTACCTGATGTGGTAGCTTTCCCTTTGTCATGCTTAACAAATGGATCCTTAAAGATTGTATGATTTGTGTTTGCTGAGGTTTTATCGGTATCAATTGTGATGTTCCCTTGGTCTATCATATCTTGGACCAAGTTTTTCAACTTATAGCAACTCGTTGTTTTGTGACCTTTAGTTCGATGATAATCACATAAATCATTATCATTTCACCATGTGGGTTTGAAAGGACTTGGTTCGTATACTCTAATTTCCGGTAAAGTGACCATGTTTGTCTGTATTAACTTTTTTAGCGCTGACTCAATAGGTTCTCCTAGAGGTGTGTAATTCCTTCTTTGAGCATTTACCCTAGGGTATCTTGTGTTCATGTTTTGTGTAGCGTTTACATTTGTCGAAGTATGGTTATTCTTCGAATGTGGATTTGATGATTGACTAATTCCCAAAGATAAAACCGATTGGGTTCTATTTACTGTTCTGGCATCTACAACATCATCATTGGTAACATTTTTGTTTTTCGACCAAAACTTGGATTTGTCATTGTTGTTGGTGTTGCCATACTTAATAAGACCTAGTTCCACTAGCCCCTTCTCACATTTTAGAGATTTTTCTCTGATTTGCTTGAACGTGGTTAAACATTGCACTTGTATCGAATATTTAATCGTGGGGATCAAGTTTTCTATGAACATATCCACTTGCTATGTTTCTGGGATAATTGTCTTACACCTCCTATAGAGAGCCCTCCATCATTGTATGAAGGATGCAAATGTTTCATTCTCGTATTGTTTCGCGACACACAAGTCCATTAAAGTAACCGGGGTTTCAATGTTATGCGAGAAATTTGCAATAAAGTGTTCAGATAATTCTCCCCATGATGTGATGGTTGGTGGTAAATGTGAAAGCCACTCTAAGGCTGCCCCCCCTAGACTTTTAGGAAATAGTCTCATTAAGTAAGTGTCTTCTATTGCAACCTCTATATATGGCGTAAAAAATTCTCTGATGTGGTCTCTAGGATCACCTTTCCCTCGATATCTGTCAAATTTCAACGTTTCAAAATGTGCTGGGAAAGGTGGCATGTATAATGTATGATCAAAAGGATAAGGACGTAAGTCTTGCATTATGTATCTCTTTTTATCATTACCAGTTTGCATAGTGGTCACTTGTTGTTGCAAATTTTGTAATTGTTGTGTCAGCATATCCGTTTGCGTCAAAGGTCAAAGGTACACCTTGTGTCTGTGTATGTCCCACAAAAGGATTTGCGTTAGCATAACTAGGAGGTTGTTGGAAGTGACCATGATTGTAATTCCTTGTGTTGTACATTCCACTAGGTATTGTGAAATAGTTGATATATGAACCCATGTTAGGCTGAGTTGTACTTGTTGTATTTGCAAAACTTAGATTTGCATTTTGGTGACTATATGTCGATCCTATAGAATAGGAAACCGGAGGTTGGGTTGCACTTGCTGCTCGAGGAATCTGTGTTTGAATAGGTGTTGAAACATTTGATATTATTGGTATGGTCTGCGTTGGTGCGCTAACATTTATTGTTGAAGATGACGCACTCAACTGAGAGCTCACGTTTGAACTGACATTTGTTTGTATAGGTGCATTCTGAGGAAAACAGGAGGTCGTTGCTTGCATTTGTGTTATATGTGGTATTTGACTATGATATTGACCTAGAGTATTTCCTAGGGGCAAGATTTTTGTGACATCAAAATCTTTAGGTAGTTTCGCCCCATTTTGTAATAACAATCAGAGATATTTGTCCCTATCACTATGTATAAGTGCATCTAAGATCATAAGGACATGTGGGTCTTGTTGAGCTGATTCAATCTCTTCTCGAGTTAAATGTTGTTGTAGTTCATGTATTGTAGGCATTACCTAAGAATTTGATTGTTGACTAGTTGATTTGTCCATATTTCAAGTTGGGTTTATAGATTGGTTGTTGTTTGGGTCCATTATACCTTTTTCCTTTTGTGACCTTGTGACGGGCATTTAAGACTACTATATGAGGGTGGTTTTATGCAAGACGACGGCTAATGCTAGACTCTAGACGTAGGTATGAGGTATGCAAAACTAGACTAGACTCTTTATTGGGGATTTTGATGCGAGTCTTGTTGAGTATTTCAGGATTTATGTAATGCAAGTTTTTCCAATTCTTCTCTTAGACATTCCACAACAATTTCTCTATCAATCCTATGAGCAATTTTATACTCGATATTTATCCCGTACTCGACTCCTATATATTGAGGTGTGTTTCTCCTTGAGTCCCAGGCTAAGTTAGCTATACCTTCAATGATTTCTCGCTAACCACCGTTTGGCACTAGATTAGGTTGCTCGAAGGGGAGCAAACCATCACTTGGGAGACCCATTAAGACACATGCTATGACTTTGTTGGATGATTATGCAAATGATAACGGACTAAGACAGACGTATATGAGGTCTAGACAAGGACTTCTATGAGTATGATAATGAGGACTTTAGTAAGGATTCAAGACATAAATGAGGACTAAGGACTTAAGACGATAATAAGGACATAAATGAAGACTATGCAAGGATTTAGGATGATAATAAGGACATAAATGAGGACTATGCAAGGATGATAATAGGGATGTAAATGAGGACTATGCAAGGACTTCCTATGGTTCCAAGTGTATAAAATCTTGAGTTTTGTGTTCCAAAAATGGACTTGATTTTCAGTAATTCTGTGAATAGGACAAGTTTCGTGGTTTTTTCAAGTCTGAGAACAATTATTTGGAGGTAAATATAGCTGACTGAACTGGTTTTTCAAACAATCTCAGAGAATTCAGAGATACGTAGGATAGGGCCTGAAATAGCCCAAAGAAATGACTCAATACTGGTCTGATACAACGATACACAAAAAAGTAGAGAATACAATCTTAGGCTGGAAAGTGGACACCATTCAATGAGGCCCCCACAACAAAATACCAAAACAAGACGAACAGAGAGAGAGAGAGTCTTGTAGCACTGGCTCCACTCCACGACACACACTTCTCGGGCATGCCGGTCTCTCTTACCTCGAAGGTCCGAAGATCTTATCACTGAGGGATTTCTATCTCATAATGCAAGGTACATGAGGGGTATCTATGGGGTACGATCCACACTCCCAGAATTACTGAATGTAGGATTTTGGGCAACTAAGTTGGTTCTTATTGTAAAATTTTGAGGGATCCTGATCCAACGACTAATTCTCAGAGCAAGCCACTTAAGACTTTAGTTGAGTTTATCGGTGCAGGGAAGGCCCCCACATATGTCGAATTCACTCAACACTCTAGCCGCTTGACCAGTATATTTATATAGCGGCTCATAAAACCCGCTTGAGAGTACGCTGGGAGAGATGATATCCCCAACGCATCCCAATTCGAAGTACCTTTGTAGGGTGATGAAATCCCTAGTCAAAGATACCCCTCTCTACATGAAATAAAATAAAATTGAGTGTCGTTGTCACTTCCTTCCTTTCTCCTAAGACCCTGATGGCAGGTGGAAAGTTAGTTAATGCAACAGTAGGTCCACCCCAAACACGATAAAAGTTCCTTCCTTTAAGAAAATCAAATGTGATTTAATCTAATGCAGCCTGATTCACATTCATTTTAAAGCCCAAATTGAGGTATTGAATACGCATGTGCATGTCCATTTTAAACACCAAATTGACATGTGAAGGCATGCATGTCAATTTTAACCATTGTTGATTTTAAGCCTAAATCGAAGTGTTATACATGCATGTCAATTTTAACCAATATTAATTTTAAGTACCAAAAGATGAAGTGTGAGATTATGCATGCATGTCCATTTTAACCATTGTTAATTTTAAGCACTAAAAGATGAAGTGTGAGATTATGAGTGCAATTGATCTAATACTAATCTGATCCTTTCTGTAAATTTGCCATAAGCTGCAAACAAATGATTAGCAGTAAAATCAAATCAACAAAAAATAGAGAATAAAAAATTAACAGAAGCGAATGCGTGATGACACCTACCCAATTACGCGACTCTGGATAAGTGATTGCGTGATTCTGTTAGATCGAATGCTTGATTTTGACAAGACAATTGCTTGATCTTAATAGGTTGATTGCGTAATGATAATAGGACAATTGCGTGACACACAGACAGATAACACAAAAAATAAAAATTGAAACTAAACTCGATCATAAACCTGCAAAATAGATTGTGAGGCCCTAGCTCAATCTCTCATCATCCATTCAATGTTAATTAAATCATATTTAACTTGATATGAGAGGACCAATTTGTTGTATCTGTCAATTGCTGGTTGGTCTTCCCAATCTTGTATTTGCTTTTCTACTTTAAAAATCCTTTGATAGCGTCTAACTTGTCTTCTTTGCTCCTTTGTCCTTCTGGCACCTGAAATCTTGAATTGTACCTTACGTGTCATAAACTGTTATAACAAAAACATGGAATAAAAATAATCTGTTTCCAGATTTACTCAATTTCATGCATAATTACACAGATCAGAGAACAGAAAGGAAATAAGAATAAAAATAACATAACAACAATTTTCCTTGCGAATGCATGATACTAACAAAGCGATTGCGTGATGGGTTCCGTATGAATGTGTAACCTTGTCTGGTCGATTGTGTAGCGTTGTCTATGCGATTGCGTGATGATGTAAGGTCGATTGTGTGATGGAGAGGTCTGTCTTGAAAACTGTGCAAAACCTGCAAAAAAGGAAAAAATCCGTACGATCTGCAAAAACAACACAGAAAATAGAGAAGGTTAATTAGTTGTTGTTCACGTCGGGTTCACCAAAATGTGTTATGCTCAAATTCACCATTGCTAAATAGGAAATAAGGAAAATCATGAATTCCTTAACTATCTAAGCAATCCAAACATAAACCAATGAAATAATATAATTAAGAAATAGGAATGTAAAATATGTTAACCAAAACTCCCTATTCCATGATCGCATATGACTTCCTTTTTTCTTCTCTTCTCTGTGGTATGATGGCTCTGCTGGCAACTTGCAAGTGACACAAAGATTCAAAGTTCGTGATTGTTGAAAATGGAAATTGAATGCTCAATTTATAGATTTTTTGAGAAGATTGATTGAAAGGTAGAATAGAATGATTAAGAGGTGGAACTCAGGTGAGCTCACATGAAAATTGATAGTTGAACTACTGATTTGGAGGTTAAACAAAATAGATTGACTAGATTAATTAAGTTAAATGATTGAGAAAAAGCTATCTGAGGGAAGAAAAAGAATGATAGGAGGAAATAAAGAGGATGACAAAGAAAGCTTTATTTAAAAAAAGCTAACTAAAAGATGAAAATAAAGATTGGAGAGATAATGATTTAATTAATTAATATCAATTAATTAATTTAGCATGTACTTGCACTTTGACTTAGATTTTCAATTTAGTCTTTGCATGAGATTTTAATTTTGAATTTATTCAATTCAATTTAGTATTTGAATATATTTAGAACTTGACTTTAATTTTCAATTTGATTTTTGAAATCATGCACATGTATTTAGAAGAAATAATTAGTTAATTAAATAATTTAAAGAAACTTTTTAATTATTTTAGAAATTTAATTTAATTAAATAATAAATATTATTTAAATTAAAGGATTAAATCACAATTAATTAAATAACAAATATTTAATTAATATTTAGAAAAGGGTTAATGATTAGATGATTAGAGATAGAAATCGAAAATAAAATTCTTTTAAATAATAAAAATTATTTAAATTGGAGAATTAATCAGAATTAATTAAATAATAAATATTTAATTAACATTAGAAAATGGTTAAAATGATTAAATGATGAAAGAATAGAAATAAAATAATTAGTAAGATGATAAGGAAATATGAAATTTGGAAGAATAAAATTAATTAACTTAATTAATAATTAAAGAATCATTTAATCAATTAGATGAATAGTTAGTACATGATCAATGAGACATTTTTAGGTGTCTACAGTTGGCACCCCAATTGAGTTGGCCTAAGTTAAATTTCGATGGCACATCAAGGAGCAATCCTAGGGTACTTGGTGTAGGGTGTGTCATTAGAAATTGAGAAGGTTCAACCATTTGCAATATTGCAAAACCCCTCTCGAGGGGTTCTAACAATTAAATGTATTCCATGTCCTTATTATGGGCCTGTGTAAGTGCAAAGAGCTAATTTTGGAAAAAATGGAAGTTGAGGAAAACTCTTATATTGTCATCAATGCATTAAGGATGGGCCACACTCCAAATTGGAAACTTCAAGCTCTTTCAGAAGTTGCTTTGGAGATTTCTGGAAACTTCACTCTTGTCTTGGCCAATCATCTCTTCAGAGAAGCAAACAGGGAGGCCGATCGTTTAGCTAATGCAGTTGTAGACGGGGTGGATAAATATGTCATGGCAGAGAAGGATGGGTTATTTATCTCGAGATAGAAGGGTGAAGCTATCTTGGGCTGGTCTTTCAAACTATGAGCATCTAAGGTCAACACGTGCTTTAGTTTGAATGTTTATCCAAAGGAGGTTGCATTAATATGAGTCTGAAAGCATTTTGAAACGAGAAGTTACGATAAATGCTAAGATAGTAATTACTCTAAACTGGAGTAAATGCAAGGAGAAATTGGTTTTTAAAAGCAAGGGTGGCCCTTCATTAACATACCAAGGGAAGCTGGTTTCCGACAAGAAGAGTGAGCAAGCATGGAAATCCCCATTTGAATCATCTGTTCTTGAAGGGAGATGGCATTTTTGAGGGAGGTAACAAATCTAAGACTAAGGTTAGTCTTCAACGATATTGACAGATTGGAGTTGTATATAATAAGATTGATTCGCGGTTGTTAATTCCTTCATTCAAATGACAGGTATAAGGTAAACACAAACTTAGCATCTCAATTTGTTGTAGTTTTGTTGGGTTTTGAATGAGCCAAAAGCAATGGTGCTAGCTTTGGCCAGAATAATGATTAATTAGGATTACTTGGGTGAGGTGGAGGATGTTATCATGTTCGCTCTTCAAGGGATCAACATTCCTCGGCCTAGGGACCTCTACAAACTTCTCATCCCCGAAGCGAAAGCGAAGAGGATCTCCTTTTTGTTTAACCTAAACGATGCGAAATTGGAATGACATAGATATCAGTTTACGATGGGGTGTAGCTTTCTGAAGAAGATGCTCTGGTTAGAACCATATGCCAACTGGAATTGGATTGATCATTTTATCAACTTTGTAAGGCTAGTTTTTTGATAGTTTTGCTGGTGATTTTGAAGCTTGGCAACAGTGAGTAGGTGCATATGATCAACAAATTTTTTGACCTCTTTCTTCTTCGTGGTGACAATGACCCTTTAAAATGCAATAGTGTTAAAATAATCTTTTGGACTAGCAAGCAAAGACCAATTTGGGTGGGTTGGGGGGAAGGGAGGTAGTTTGGAAACAAGGGATTTCTACAAGGCTCAGTAGACAATGTTGGTTTGGGTAGAAAATTTTTCTCCCAGCCCCGTGCAACCCTCTAGAGAGTAGAATTTAGAATATGGAATTGTAAGGGTTGGATTTGAAATCTAGGGCAAGGCCCTAATTGAAACTCATCATTGTAAAAATGAGTTTTTTTATTAGAATATGGCCAAAAATCAGGCCCAAACTCATCATGGCTTAATTAAAGGGGATTTGATTGAATTTCCTTAGATAGGCTACACAACAAGTCATGACAAGAGGTGGTTTACTTGAACCCTATTAAACAACTCTATATAGGGAAAAATGATAGTGTTCGAAATGCACAAAGAGGCTTAGATTTAAGGGGTTCGATTCAACCCCTTTAGATGATCTAAATCCTTATTTAGTGTCCCTATGACAGAATTTCACCCCTCTTATTCACATACTATAAAATAGAGAAAAAATGAACCACTCGTGATGTGGACAAAGGTCAAACAAGGTCATTCCCAAACAATGTTTTATGAGTATATAGCCTTCAAATAAACTTTTGAAATTCGTACTATATAATTATTTTAATATTTTGTTATTTATTTATTTTATAAGTAATATAGACCTTTCATTAAAAAATAAAAGACCTTTATTTAAGACACCGAGAAAAATAACAAATAAGGATAATTTAAATTAAAAAATATACTATGGTCCATGTCAATGTCCTTGTTTCAAACAAAAGAAAAATTAATAAATAGACAAAAAGAAATATGTTACAACAAAATGTAGGTCTAAGCTTTCTTAGGATTAATCAAAATTAATAATAGATAAAATATTCTAAAAAAAAATCAAAAAGATCCATGCACTTAATATCACAATTAACAATATAATATGGACTTTATATTCTATAGTTAATTCTGTCGATCAAACCTTGGACAAATTTTAACCCTCCTTCTAAACCACTCAATGTGCATCCAATGTGGGTTTGTCTTCCCAATCTTCCTCTTCATTTTTGGGAGCATTCTTGTTATGAGGCCATTGGCAATTCTATCGACTACTTCTTGAAGGTTGATGATAAGACTTCCTTCATGGGTCATTCTACTTTTGATCGCAATTTAATCGATTTTGACATCTTTATACCTCTCCCTGTGGATGTGGTTCTTATGGTTGGAGATAGTCCATGGACTCAATTATTGGATTACGAGGGCCTCCCCTTTCATTGTCATAGATGCTTCTCAATTGGTCACTTAGCTACGAATTATTCTCTTTTGCATGGTAAAGGTGATGCTACTTGGTGGAAGGACGCTAATGGTGATAATTCGATTGTTAATGCTTCCAATTTTAATGACTCTTCACATGTTGATGATGACTCCTCCTAGGATGAGGTTGTGCCTCTTACTACTGTTGTGGCCTCCTCAATCCGTGTGGATCCTACTCTTATTACTGGTGTTACCTCCTCTAGCGTTGCAGATTTTACTCTTGTTGCGGCTATTCTGTAACAACCTTTGATGGTTGGTCAATAGTCTGCTATAAGTGCTGACAGAACCTCTAAGGGGATTTCCCCTCTTGATCCAACTTGTAATGATGTTTCTAATAGTAGTATTTATTGAACTGTTGTTTGTCGTAGGCATAAAGGTAAGTTTTCCTCCCCCCAAACTCTTCCCCAATTTGTTGGTATTAAGGTGTCTCAACCTTTGCAAATCCTAACATTGATTTGGCATTTATTTATTTATTAATTGCCTACAAATGTCTAGTCATCTAGTGGGAGCCACATTCTTGGTGGCATCCTACTTGGCGATGACTGTATGACACATATGTTGCACATGATGAGGTAGGCTTCCCACTTTGAGGATCTTGGCAAGTGTCAGCTTATGACAAATTCTATGACATATTGGACAAGTGGCAAGAGATAACTTTTGCATGGAGAAGGTGGGTGCCCAAGTTGGGCTATGACGAGTTGTAAGAGAATAAGCTAGTATTATTCATTTACAACTGATTCTCTAACAACTACAAGTGTTGTAAGTTATGACAGTTGTAAGATGTGTAAGAGCATCTGCCATACCTCCAAATAGTAAATTTTGGGTGCCCAACTTAGGAAGTTTGAATGTGGAGTCATTTGGAGATCTACACATGTCATTTGCATGCTTTTTGGTGGCCGAAAAAATAGGGCCAAATACTTTGCATGAACCCATCTTGTTGCTTCATCTAGAAGCTTCCTTCTTTGATGTATTTCTCTATAAAAGGTAGCCATGGAGAGTTCTAGTCATGTTATGTTTGTCGGTGAAGTGTTATGCTGCCGAAATTAATCCAGGTTGTGGGTTGTAGTTGTAGACTCTTGTTGAAGAAGCTGGGTGCTGATATTGTATTGTTAGAATTTTGATTACTAGAATACAAAGTACTTTGCTTTTGGAGTGTGGGGTTTTTCACCTAAAAGGGTTTTCCCCACGATATATCTTATGTTCATTATGTTTATCTTTATGCATGTTTGTTATCTACTTGTAAATGTGTTTCCGTTTTTGTAATAGAAGATCTGTAATTTTTTTTGCACAATCTCCCCCACTAGATTAGTGTTAGGAAGCATTTTCTGCTTCTTAACTTCCTTTCACAATTTGTGGGTGACATTTCTTCCTGGTCTTGAGTTGGGTTCCTAGCTGTACTGCTAGTGTGTTGTTGAAAGTTTGTTTTGGCCTTTGTTTTGCTAGTAGTGGTCTTGTGACTTGCTATTAATGACCTATTCGGCCTGAAATTGTATAGGGTCAACACCCTTGTTTTGTTGCTTATTTTAATTAAAAACAATATGATTCCAAGAAATCCTAGAAATATGTTTTTGAAGTAAAATGTCATTGCTTTTTATATAATAAATATTTTTATTGGAAAAAAATGATAGAAATAATCTTATAAATTAAAAACATTAAAAATTAAATCTATAAATAAAATGACACAAATTGGTAGCATACATCATCTTTAAATATTAGTGACTCTGTGTGGTGTAATTGATAGAATGTATTGAATGCAGTAAAAGTGAGACACACTATTCTACTTTCACCCCCTACACTCATCAAACATACACGAAAAAATTTAAATTCATGAATTTTTAATCAATTAAGGTTAGCCGAAGAATCCTTCATAATATTTTTAAAATTTCATAATCCAAATTTAATAGGATGATAGCACAATATCATGTCCCACTTTTCAACATTAATAGGACATTGAAAACACCAATTTTTTACATTTAGCATGTATTATGTCAATTATACGAAAAAAATGGTTGAGAATTAAAGATGATATACAATTTTAAATTATTTTGCTCATTTCTAGTTCATTTTTGTTAATTTATTTATTTTTATTTAGGAGCATTTTACCATAGTGTGTCTAGGCTTCATGAAAGCCTATTGTGTTGGTAAGATTGAGCTCATCCCTTGAGCTAAAGGATTCTTCATTTCTTCTTTTGTTTCCTCCGAGAATTGTAATTTGGTGCTACAACAACTTTGGGTCTAGGGAGATCACCCCTTTTCCATTAAACCCTAGTCTTCTTCATTTAATTCCCTCATCAAACCACTTAATGTGCACCCAATTTGGGTGCTTCTCACATGGCTCATTCCACCTTTGCTCACATCTTGGTTGATAAATTGACATCTCCAAACCCCTTCATGGGGAGGTGGCTCTGATGGATGGGGATCAACCTTGGATGTAACCATTGAATTATGAGGGTCTCCCTTTTAGATGTCATTGGTATTTCACTACTAGTCACTTGGCTTTGGATTTCTCTCTTTTGCGTCAGAAAGGTTCCACTACAAGAATGCTAAGGAAGATCACTTGAGTATGGAGTTCCTTCCTCTTCTGATTACTACTCTTCCCAAGATTCTAACGAGAGTCTTGCTTCTAGTGTGGCTTTAACATGCCTTGAAGCCTTTATAGTGGTTCCTCTTGCCTTGTGTCTGTTGAGTTTGCATTGAATGCTTCCTTACAACTTTAGTCTTCTCCTATGGTCGACGACTGTCTCTAGCCTTGTCATCTTGTCCTTTCTTTAGTTGTTGTTGATCCCTGAGTAGGGAGGTCAACTCTCGTTGCCCATGGTAATGGGGTCTTGGATGATATTATTATTATTTGTAGGAGGAAAGGTCCTTTTTCATCTCCCCATACTCTTTTGAGGGTTGTGAAATAGAAATTTGGTGTTTAGGGTTGGGACCCTTGTCTCTCGTTGTTTCCTTGCTCTAGCCAAAAGCAATTTCACTTTTGTTTTCCCAATCTAACTTTTGTCAAAATTACTCTTTTTTCCTTAAGGGAATGCTTTGTGATGGGTCAGGCCCTTCCCGTGCTTATTTAATCAAATTTTTTTACCATAGTGCATAAATTGAACTAAAATTTAAAAATTTACATGGTTTCTTGAACATAAACCATTAACTTCAATATAGAGTGCATAGATATTGGTGAATTTTTAGTGAATATTTTATTTTATTTATTATTTATAAAAAAATGGATTAATATTTTTACCTTAACCCACTTCTTACATACATGTCAAAATATTTTTTTCCATTGAAACAAAGACATCAATGTGGAATATAGCACAATTTTTTGAGATTGTTCTAATAATAGTTTTTAATTTTACTTGATGTATTAAATAGAGGCCATTATTATTTAATGATACATCTTATACATTTGCTTTTAGATGACTTTGTTTGACCCCAAAACATGACGTGAATTGATATTTTTATCAATATTTTGATTAAAGTAGATGAGACAGTGTTTTTGATTAAAAAAGCAGTGTTAACTAGGGCGTTGACCCTTTGCATAGCCAATAGGCTATCAAAAATTAAACAAAGCCCAAAGGCGGCAAATAGACCAAGCAAGGGTACAAACCCCAAACAAACAAAGTCAGACAGGCCAAACAACCGGTCAAACATACAACAAACCAACCCATCTCAAGAGGGGAGAAACACCCAAAACTTGACGAAGGGGGGGTGGGAAAGAGGGGCAGATTTTCCCTTCCACCTACGACAAACAATCGTCTAGGAAATACTATCATTAGAAACATTCAAAGAAAAATTAGGTGGGGAGGGCTCCGTAAAGTTACCGTCAGACTGTTGCTACAGAACAATAGCAGACTGTTGCTGTAGAACAACAACAAGAGAAGAATCGCCAGGAGAAGAGCGAAGTTATGGAGCAGGAGAAACAGATGTAGGAGCCAAAGGGGCGGAAGAGTCTACGACAACAATAACATCAACAAAGGCTTCAATAGTAGTAAGGGGCACCTCATCTCGTGAGGAGACATCATCCTCCAAAGAGGGGTCAGTAGAAGAAGACTTAGAAGCATTAACTACCATGTGATCTTCAATAGAATCCTTCCACCAAGTAACAACACCTCTGTGGCGAGAGAGATAACAGTCCAAAGTTAAGTGACCCGTTAAGAAGCATCTTCAGCAGCGAAAGGGGAGACCCTCACAATCCAACGATTGAGTCCATGGCCTATCTCCAACCATTACAACCACATCCCTACGGAGGGGCAGAGATATGTCAATATCAATTAACAGACGGGAAAAGGTTGAATGACCCATGGAAGTCGTGACATCATCAACCTTCAAGAAGCTGCAAATAGAGTTACCGATGGCCTCGAAATAAGAAGGCTTCCAGAAATGGAGGGGAGGATTAGGAAGGCGGACCTAGACCAGACAAACAATAAGAGGTTCAGTAAGGGGGTTGAAAGAAGTTGTCCAAGGCTTAATAGAGAGAGAATGATCTCCCTAAGCCCATAACTTACCCAAAACCAAATTGCGATCTAAAGTAGAAGTAAAGGAAGCAATGCCAAAACCTTTAGCACAAGGAAAAAGCTCAATGCCATGAGCAACTAAAGGTTTCCAAGAATCACTCACCCAACAATGAAGGTCCAAAAGAGAAGGCCATAACCCAATAAATCTGCAAACCAAAGTGCAGTGTTGGTAAAACTCAAGATTTTCCACAACCTCTTGGCTACAGACCACAACAGGGGAAGTCTTGACACAAGGAAGAGGACGAATTCCCTAATAGAGATGAGAAGCAACTATGGCCACGTGAGCAAAGCTATGCCTAGGAGAAAAAGAAGGAGGTTTGGGCGCAACAACACTAGCCCTGGCCTCAAAACCCACAACAATAGCAGAGGAAGGAGCTTCACCAATAACAAAAGGACAACCCCTAGACCATCAGCATCACTAATAGGAGCTGCAGTATGAGGAGTTGAAGTAGCCACAACTCCAACTGGAAGGGTTTCCGGGAAGGAGAGGGAATCGAAAACAGAAAGGGGAGCGACAACAACCACCTAAACCACCGCAGGAGCATTGCTTCCATAATGCAAAACACCCACGAAGCCAGGCGCCGAAGGCAAGGAGGGGTCTGCAATGGTCAACAAGTAGTGAGCGGGAGAAGGCATTTTGAATTTTTTTTATACAATTAAACAATTTGTTTTGAGGCAATGTTTCAAGGGCTTTATAACGGGGTTTTGATCTAAGAGGCAAGATCTAACCCCCTTTCTCAGATTGAGCCCATGCATTTTAAATCATGAAATTGGTCCATTAATAAAATACACTATTGTGCTTTTATCTAAACATTTATAATTTACATTACAATGAGATTATTAAAAATATATTACTTTTTGCTAAATAATTTTTTTTTTCACTACTCTTTAATATCAAGAGGTATTGTAAAATGAGAGCAAGTGGTGCATTACGAAAAAAACAAACAAAAGGGTTACATTTTGCCTTAAATTTTGTAGGTTATTCCTTCCTTTGTTAGAGTCTACCACCATCTTTTCAACCACAAGACAAAGCACATTTTCCATCATACCAGTCTCTCTCTCTCGCCCTCCTTAGAGTAGTTATGATATCTACTAGAGTTGTCATCAATCAGAAATCCTGTAAGTTGTTTCCTTTGCACTTAGAACTATCATCCTCTCTTCAGCCAGACCTGTGGATTCTCCTAGACACTACATCTCATGCAAGGACCAAAGGTATCAAAGTCGATTGTGAGAGAAGACAGAGAAAATAAGTTTGTGAATTTAGTTTATAGAACACATCTGTCATTCTTGCATTGTCAGCATGCTCACTGTTCCTCCCATCATTCTCTGACTCCTCTAGTCATTCTGTTCTCTCGCTGTGGGGTCCTTGATAGCTCGTCCTCATCCAAACTCTGCTAATCCTCAAGCCGTGACCAGCCAGGCATTGGTGGTCATTGCTTCCTTCCTTCCCTCACCTCTCTTTCTCCTCCTCTCATGACCAACCATCCCTCACCACAAAGCCAATTTAATGTCTTATTGACCATCGATCTACCCATTCATTCTCCCCCCCCCTGTTGTTGAGAAACATGTGTCTCAACCTTGCAGTCTTTTTCTAGAAAATTCCAGAATTTGTTTGAGGTAGTTTTCCACATGTTTATGCATTGGAAAATGGTTAGTGAGTTGTTAAAAATGAGTCTTGTCCATAGTAGAATATAGGTGGGCCATTTTTAGAGCCTTAATGACTCATTTTGTGACTCTTAAGAGGGTCTAAGCTAGGGGACAAAATTATGGACGGGATTACTATTTTAACCTGGTTGTTTTTCCATTTTGGAAATGTAAATGTAAAAAATGGGCACCATGTGGCATGGTGGTTAAGCCCATGGTTTTGTAAAACCACAAGTGGTTTCCAGGTTGTAAAATCACTATAAAAGGAGAGCTTGGGGAGGAGTTTGATCATTGAGTTTTTTGCAAGACTGGATGCTAGAAGGAGTCTCTCTGAGTTCGAGTTGTGGTGATGCGCTCCTGTAAGAACTTGCTTTGCAAGTGTATTGTAATCAGCTTGATTTGATAATACATTGTGCGAGTTTTGGAGGGTGGGGTTTTTCTCCCAGAAGGGTTTCCCCACGGTAATCATTGTGTTATGTGTTCATTGCTATTTTGTTTATGCTTTATTGTGCATTTCTTGATATCTTAGTAATATTTAAGTTGAAAGTTGCATAACCATCCTCTCAAGATTAGCGTAGGAATTGTTTCTACACACCTTTGCTTCCTTACAAGTGGTATCAGAGCTTGGCCAGTTTTGGTTCTATTTGTTGGGTACAGGGTTTTTTGAGCTAATAAAGATTTGAGTGGGAGCTTGTGCAGAGTTTTTTATTTCTGTATTGCAGGATCATAAAGATGTCAAGTATATCAGGGAGGATTGATGTAGAGAATTTTTCTGGCACAAACTTTGAGATGTGGAAGCTGAAGATGGAAGATCTGTTGATTGATGAAGATCTATGGGATGCGATTGATGAGAATAAGCATAGGCCCGCATATCTGACTTTAGCTACACAATATGATGTAATGGATAGAAAAGCTAAAGGTCTCATAAGATTGTGCCTTGTAGACTCAATTTTGATTAATGTCCACGAAGAATCTACTGCAAAGAAGCTTTGGAAGAAGCTAAGTGAGATCTACCAAGCAAAATCACTTGTGAACAAGATCTTCTTAAGGAAGAAATTGTATTATTTGAGAATGGAAGAAGGTGGATGAATTTCTGAGCACCTGGAAAGCTTTAATATGTTGGTAACTTAGTTGACCTCGGTTGGGGTGCCAATGGATGAAGAAGAAAGATGCCAAATCTTGCTATGTTCATTGCCAGACTCATGGGACAACCTTGTTATGGCCATAGGGAGCACTGCAGTCGTCTTGAAGATGGAGGATGTTGTTGGTTCTCTACTTTCTAAGGAGATGAGAAGGAAGGTTTCTCTGAATGCCAAAGAGGCTCTGAGTGTTCGAGGAAGACCAAAAGAAAGAGGCAAGAATGAAAAGAAGAATGGCCGTTCTAAGTCCAAGAATAAGGGGAGATCAAAATCTCCTGGTAAGTCCAAGGTAATTTGCTGGAATTGTGGAAAGCCTGGACATTTCTGAAAGGACTATAAAGAAGAAAAGAAGAAAAAGAAGAAGAAGCAAGATTCTGATTCTGAGTCCGAGAAGGAAGATGGAGATGCTTTCATCGCAACCTTGGCCACTCATGCAGGTGATAATGCATTGTTAATAGACTCAGATGCATATTTCCACATGAATCCTAATAGAAACTGGTTTAGTAAGTATGAAAATTTTGATGGTGGTAAGGTGTATTTGGGTGATAACTTAGTACTTGATATTGTTGGTCATGGAAGTATTCGTGTGAAATTTTCTGATGGTAGAATTAGAAGATTTGATGGTGTCTTGCATATCCCGGGACTAGCAAGGAATTTGTTATCTGTTAGCAAGCTAATAGATGCGGGTGTGCATGTATAGTTTTCTGAAGTAGGTGTGAAAATGGTAAGAGGTGCTATGGTGATAGCAAGAGGAAGCAGATTGGGTACATTGTACCATCTTGATGCATGCACAGTTGAGTGCAATAGTACTTCTGATAAGATTGTGAAAAAGACTACTCAGTTGGAAAAGGAGAGGCTTTCTCTTTCAATAGACGGTCATGGTTTTTGGGTACCCAAGGGTTCTCTGTCTACCGAATCAAAGTTGCCTACAGAGAAGACCATGTTATGGCACTAGAGACTTGGTCACATAGGTGAGAAGGGTCTACGAACCTTGAAAAATAAGAACCTTGTTGATGGGTTGAATGATTGCAATCTTGAATTTGATTTTTGTGAGCATTGTATCTATGGTAAACAAAACCGCATTCAGTTTTACTCGAGTTCTCATAAGTCTTCATGTATTTTGGATCTAATCCATTCGGATGTATTTGGTCCAGTTGATGTTCCTTCTATTGGTAGATCAGTTTATTATGTTTCTTTCATTGACGATTTCAGTAGAAGAACATGGGTTTATTTTCTTAGGACTAAAACTGAATTTTTCAGTCATTTCAAAGAATTTAAAGCAATGGTTGAGTTGCAGACTGGAAAGAAAATAAAATGTTTGAGAACTGATAATGGTGGTGAATTTTGCTCCAATGATTTTCACACATTTTGTAAAGATTGTGGTATTAAAAGAGAGAAGACAACTCCGTATTCTCCACAACAGAATGGAGTTGCAGAAAGAATGAACAAGACCTTGATGGAGAAGGCTAGGAGTATGTTGAGTGGAGTTGGACTAGAACAAAAGTTCTGGGCTGAAGCTGTAGCCACTGCCTGCTACCTGATAAACAGGTCTCCTACATCAGCTCTTGTTGATAAGAAGCCAATGGAAGCGTGGTCGGGCCACAAGCCTTCACTTAGACATCTGAGAGTGTTCGGTTGCGAAGCATATGCTCATGTGCCAAAGGAGAAGCGAACAAAATTGGACAACAAAGCTGTTAAATGTATTTTCATCGGATACAGTTATGGTGTAAAAGGATACAAGCTTTGGAATCTTGTTGAACAAAAGGTATTTTATTCAAGAAGTGTTATTTTTAGAGAAACTAAGCCTTCTTCTGTTACAGTGCAGCTAGAACAAACAGAACAAAAGAAAGACGTGATTCAACTACCTGCTACACTGGAGAAAGTTGAATCAAGGCCCTTAGAAAGACAAGAAGTCGAGGAGAGCTCTATGAGTTCTGAATCATCAGAGGAAGAAGAGGTACCTGAAGCTGAACCTGAACCAGATCTTGCTCGAAGGTCTACTAG